>NC_133513.1:15955000-16580000 GCF_049354715.1 Callithrix jacchus | reverse complement strand
GCCATATTGTCCAAGCGGGTCTTGAACTCCTGACCTCAAGTGATCTGCCTACCTCAACCTCCCGAAGTGCTGGGATTACTGTGCCTGGCCTCAACTAGAATTCTGTCTCCTTGCGGAACTGTTTCCCCGGTACCCAGAATAAGTTAGTTCCCTCATTACATGTTTGCTTTCTTTACTTCTTACTTTTTCCTTTTATAGCGCTAGCACATTTAGTGATCTGCTGAAATGTGGTAGGTGTGTTTGTGTGCTGACTGGGGAGCCATCGAAGGATTTTAAGCAGAGTAGTGACAAGATCCTTTTGGAGATGTTACTGCCCTATAGAGGACAGTTGGATGGGATTAGTGTGGCTGCGAGACTTGTGAGAGAGGAATGTGAAAGGTGGAATGTCTGCAGCTGGGCTGGGCACAGTGGCTCACGCCTGTAATCTCAAAGCTTTGGGAGGTCAAGGCAAACAGATCACCTGAGGTCAGGAGTTCGAGACCAGCCTAGACAACATGGTGAAACCCCATTTCTACTAAAAATACAAAAATTAGCCAGGCATGGTGGCAGGAGCCTGTAATCCCAGCTACTCAGGAGGCTGAGGCAGGAGAATCACATGAACCCAGGAGGCAGAGGTTGCAGTGAGCCAAGATCATGCCACTGCACTCCAGCCTGGGTGACAGAATGAGACTCTGTCTCAAAAAAAAAAAAAAAAAGAAAAAAGAATATCTGTAATTGGTGCCAGTGAGATTTCAGTGAATGCATGGCCACTGAGGACCGAGGGGAATCAGCAGACATGGAGACGTGGAGCCTGACTTGGCAGCGATGGGGACTTGCAGAAAGGTCACGCTGATGTGTAGGTGACTATACTTTCCCATGTGAAGGCCCTAAGATTGTGCCATAGACAAAGTTGCAGCACGGGGGTAGTCAGCTGGCACCCCACAAGTCACATTCCATCCGAGTCAGGGATTGTGTTTCACAGTGGCAGTGGTGATAAGGATGATAAACCCATGTCTGCAGCTCACAGTACACAGCCTCCCCAGCAAGCAAGGCTGGTCTTCCTCCTTATCTCACAGCTCCTTGTGGCAACCATTGTCAGGCACTGAACAGAGGCTGGGCCTTCACTGGAGCACATGGTCCCAGGCCACCAGCCTGCCTTGCTTCTCTCGCTTCCTTGACTCTGATAGCTTTTATTTTTTTGGGACCGAATCTCGCTCTGTCCCCCAGGCTGGAGTGCAGTGGTACAAACTCAGCTCACTGCAACCTCCACCTCCCAGGTTCAAGCAATCCTACCTCAGCCTCCTGAGTAGCTGGGATTACAGATGCCTGTAACCACACCTGGCTAATTTCTATATTTTTTGTAGAGATGGGGTTTCAGCATATTGGCCAGGCTGGTCTCGAACTCCTGACCTCAAATTATCTGCCTGCCTAGACTTTCTAACGGCTTTTGAATTTGGCGCCCTGCAGGGTTCAGAGAAGACTTCTAGGAGGGGGTGATTTTTTTTAATCTGAGCTTTGAATAATTAAGTAGACTAAGGAAGAGTGTTCCAGGGAGGGGAAAGTGTGAACAAAGCTACAGAAACATGGGAGACATACAGGTTCAGGCACGCGTTAGATTGTTGATGTCCATGCGCTCCTGCCCCTCACTAGTGTTGGGAAGGGATCCGGAGATGAGTGTGTGTCCTTGGGTGAAGTCCAGGTGAGCAGAGAGCGTGGTAATGGTAAGGTCCTGGGCCCTGGACTTTCTCAACAGCTTGGATCTGCCCTTCCTGTTACCTCCAGGACCAATGACTTCAGAGGTCTGAGCAGCAAGGGCTCTGGGGTGGAGAGCCACCTGGCTGCAACCAAGGTCCCGAGGCATCTAAGAGTTCTTGGCAGAAAGGCCCTAAAGTGAAAAAGTAAATGAAAACCTTCATTAATTTCTAGATAAACATTTCTTCATTTTTTTATTTTACAAACCGTTATTGAATATCTGTGATACATCAAGTCTTGTGGCCTTGGAGATGAATAAGACACATTTCCTGCCCTCAGGGCGTTCACAATCTCATAGGGCCCCCGAGGCAGTGCTATGGGGAAGGTTAACTCGGGGTGTGGGAGCACACAGGAGAGTGTATCGTCTAGGATGCTTTCTACTGCAAGTGACAACACCAAAATCAAAGCATTTTTAATTTCACAAGATTGTGTATTGGCTTGTGTAACTGAGAGGCATAGGGATGACTTCAGGAATGGCTGGAGTCAGGAGCTCAGTATCATCCGACATCTGTCTCTTGACCAGTCTTCTCCTTGTGCTTTCACTGACATGAGGAAAAAACTGAGTCTCACATGTTGTCCCTGTGCTGTTTGTTTTCTCTGCCTGCTTTTTGTGAGTTGGCTTCCTTCTTAGTTAGCCACCTCTCTCATGGCAAAGATGATCAGCTGCCTCTGGGCTTCCACTGTGTCTGCTAAGCACTGCAGGCAGAAGGAGCACGTTGTTTCCCCAGTAGTTTCAGTCTCAGCAGTGATGATGCTCAGTGGCCTAGCTTCAATCTCCTACCTGTCCCAGGACCAGTCACAGCAGTTGTGATTGGCCAGGTCATTGGTTCAGCTCTGGATGGAGAGGTGGATAATTTCTGTCCACTCCTAGACAAGAATGTTGCTTCTCCAAGGAAAGGCTGTAGCACTGTCACCAGGAGAAAAGAACATGGGTAGCAAGTAGGCTAATAGCCAGGGGAGGCAGCCTGTGGGGATGAGGGAGCGAGAGACTGGGGAAGCATCAGAACTGAGGTGCTGCCAGAATTGAGTCTTGAGGGATAAGCAGCATTCTGCTGTTGAATGAGATGGAAGAATTCCAGGCAGAGGTAACATCACTTCTGAGAGCTGAGTTTATGGAACAACACAACTTCTTTAGGTCCATGGGGCCCACTGAGCAGTCAGCATGTGCCGCTAGCAGCGGGTACACGTGGCAGAGCATGTGCACGTTAGCAGGTGAGGCAGAAGAGCCAGGCAGGGCCAGTTACCTTGCATGCTTAGCTAAGGAGCTTGGACTTTTATCCTGAAGGCAAAAAAAAGTGGCATGGTTTTTAAAACTGGTTTTGCATTTTTAAAAAAATCCTTGCCTGAGAAGCATTGTGGGCAATGACGAGTAGCAAGAGAGACTGAGCTAGTAAATCCAGAGAGGGCTGCTTGCATGTCAGGGGAACATCATTTATTCATCCATTCTGCACATCTTTCATGAGCACCTATTATGTGCCAGCCACTGAAAGAACAGTGGGGAATTAAACAGTTAAGGGCTCTATTTGCATAGGCCTACAATTTTTGGGTGAGAAGGAGAACGGATCATGTATACATAAACAAGGAGGTAGTCTCTAGTAATCTCTCAGTAGCATAAAAGAGATTTAACTCTACAGCTGTCTCTAAGTCAGGTCATAGGAGGCGTTAACTTATAAACCAAACAGCATAGAATGTTTTCAATTTGCAAATTAAAAAAAAAAACAACTTTTTTTTGGTCACTGTTGCCAGCCAAAGTAAAAGTACTCAGTTCTGCTTAAAAGATGAGTATATAAGCAGGGAGGTGGTAGGTTTTTCAGAAGCTAGCAGTGAACTATCTAGTCTTGATGTGCTACTTGATAGCAGAAGGGACTTTGTATGCTGGGTAATGGAGCCATAGTTCCTTTTGGACAGCTGCATAAATCTTTTTACAGAACTGGAAAAATGAGCCACCCAGACAGACCTGGCATTCTGCTGTGTTCTTATTTCCACCTTTCTCTCTGTGCCTTACACCCTCTGCTCATTCCCTTCTCTTGCAGTGGAAAATTGCAGCAGAAAGCACAAGTGAGAGTTCCATACAGGCATTCTTCAAACTGGAACAACCAATTAAAAATGGGTTTGCTTTCTGGGACATTTCTCTCAGCAATACCATTGGTGTCCAGGCAGGACTGGAGAATTGTAAATCATGCCTTTCACATTGTTTTGGATACTCTCACACATGCCCCAAATGCACTGATTTTGGAAGTAATTGCTTTCCATTTTGTGGTGGATTAGTCTTCACTGCTATGTTCCACGTGACTGAGGGGTGTGCCAATAATGCCAGCACCCAAGCAGGGCAAGACATAGCTGCATCTTTTCCAGATTCGCAAGCCAAGTGGTAAAATGACTTGCCTCTGGGGGAATCCGCCCTTAGTCCATATTCAGGCCATATTGCTCTCTACTGGTCAGCACCAGGGACAGTTCCACCGCAGCTGACACTTGCCTGGTTTCCCACTCTGAGTGTGATCTAAATAACTGGGGTTTAAGCATATTCAGATGATCAGACCACACCCCAGACCTGGTAAATTCGAATCTCTACAATGAAGCCCCACAGTCTACATTTATTTATTTCTGTATTTATTTAGGATGAAATCTCACTCTGTCACCCAGGCTGGAGTTTGGTGGCACAGTCACCACTCACTTGCAGCCTCAACCTCTCTGTGCTCAGGTGATTTTCCCAACTGAGCTTCCTGAGTAGCCAGGACCACAGGCATGCACCACCATGCCTGGCTAATTTTTGTATTATTTTTTTAGAGACAGGGCTTTGCTGTATTGTCCAGGCTGGTCTCAAATTCCTGGGCTCAAGAGATCCACCGGTCTCAATCTTGCAAAGTGCCATGTGCCCAGCCTGCATTTGTTTTATTTTATTTTCAAATTTTTTAGAGACAGGATCTTGCTCTGTCACCCAGGTTGGAGAACAGTGGCATGATCATAGCACATTGCAGCCTCAAACTCCTGGACTTAAGGGATTCTCCTGCCTCGGCCTCCTGAGCAGCTGGGACTAAAGGCACATGCCACCACACCCATCTGGTTATTAGATTTTTAATGTATGCAGAGACCATGTCTGGCTGTGTTGCACAGGCTGGTCATGAACTCCTGGACTCAAGCAAGCCTCGTGCCTCAGTCTCCGAAAGTGCTAGGATTATAGTCATGAGCCACTGCTCCTGGCCCTGCATTTGTGAAGGGTCCTTAGATAATGCTAATGGAGCTGGTCTGCAGACCAATGACTGATGACCACCCAGGAGGAGGAAATAACTTGCCCCAGGTACACAGTGAGGGACATAGGTACTCAGAAAGCCAGGGCTGGGGATTCTGACAGGAGTCCACTTTTCTGTAACCTCCACGGGCTCCTTTTGCTGTCAACCTCATGCCATTATGTGGATGAGCAAAGAACACAGTTGTGAATATTTTAATTCATTGGTGCCAGACTTTCCAACCAAAATGTGGCTGGAGATGAACAGTATGGAATAAGACCTCAAACAGTGATTCTGAAATTTTATCATGTGTCTATTCTTTCTGAATATCTTATCACTTAAAATGTGATCTGTGGACCAGTAACATCAGCCTCATCTGAGAGCTTATCAGATGTGCAGATTTCAGGCCCCATCCCAGACCTTCTCTGAATGAGAATCTGCATGTGAACAGGCCCCCAGGTGAGTTACATGCACATGAGAGTTTGAGAAGCACTGTTCCGTGTCATTTTTGTGGTTGCTATCGGATTGGACCCTTCCAATGGGACCCTTTCCTGTTTCCTTCCTGGCCGCCTCACCTTGGTCCCCTCCATAGAGGACAACTGTTTCTCACTTGTCAGATTATCAGGCTCTGAGCCATGCCTGGCTTGGGGAGAGTGACCGTGTGTTATGTTCGCACGTTGGAGTGTGGCTGTGTGCTGCGTCACCCTCCCGGGATGAAACAGGCAGCTCCCAGCTGCAGGCAAGGCTCAAGCCTCTCACTGCTTCCACCTCTTCCTATGTGCTCTTCATTCAGATTTATTCAAGAATTGTGTTCAACCATAACCCCAGTACTTTGGGAGGTCAAGGCAAGGAGATTGGTAGAGGCTAAGAGTTCAAAACCAGCCTGGGCAACATAGGGAGACCTCATCTCTACAAAAACATTAAAAATACAAAAAATTAGCTGGGTGTGGTGGTGTGCCCCAGTAGTTTCAGCTACTTAGGAGGCTGAGGCAGGAGTATTGATTGAGCTCAGGAATTCAAGACTTCAGTGAGCTAGGATTGCACTGCTGCACTCCAGGCTGGATGACAGAGTGAAACCCTATTTCTTTAAAAACAAAAAAAATGTATGTTTAAGACAGTGGTAGCCCAGGCGCTGTGGCTCACACCTGTAATCTCAGCACTTTGGGAGGCCGAGACAGGTGGATCACCTGAGGTCAGGAGTTCAACACCAGCCTGGCCAACATGGTGAAACCTTGTCTCTACTAAAAATACAAAAACTAACTGAGCATGGTGACACATGCCTGTAGTCCCAGCTACTTGAGAGGTGAGTCAGGAGAATGGCTAGAGCCCAGGAGGCAGAGGTTGCAGTAAGCCAAGATCATGCCACTGCACTACTACAGAGCCTGGGCGACAGAGTGAGACACTGTCTCAAAAAAAAAAAAAAAAAGGCAGTGGTAAAAAGATCTGTGTGGTTCCTGCCCTCATGGAATTTTCAGCCTAGCAGAGAATTTTATGGGTTTATTTGTTTACTTATTAAACAAATCACTTGATTTAGTCCTAGGGTCAGGTAGAGACCTTCCCACTGCGATGTGGAGGCTGTGATCCAGTTAAGAAGCAACTTGGAGATAATGTGCCAGGCAGAATGGGTACTGGGACTGTGCGGGCCTGCACCAGCCCAACACTAGATAGAGGGTCAGGCACCTTCTCTGTTTGATTCGTGCAGCCTTTCCTGCCACTGCAGTGGAAAGATTCTAGTTCCTGGTGAGAATATAGGACCTGAGTATTGTCCAGGCTCAGGACCGCCTCCAAGCCAGGCAGGCAACATGCTCCGCACAGATATGTGAGGCTTGGAACTGAGGCTGCATCTGAAAATAGGGTCTGACAGTGAGGGGCGGTGGAGGAGGGTATGCCTTCTGGGGTTAGAGTACTTGGGTTTGAATCTTGACACCAGTGTAGACCAGCATGTCATCTCACCGTGCCTCAGTGTCTTCAAGTTTCAAGACAGTGGCACCTTCCTTACAAGGGCACTGTGAGGATTGAGTGATTTGGGGAATGGCCTTAAAAGGTGGCCGGCCCACTGACCAAAATGCCCTTTGAATGCCACCCCGCTAACTCTGACTCTCTTCGCCATCTCCACCGTGGCCAGGGCATCATTCCCAGCCCTGTTTTACAGATAGGGAAAACGAGTCTCAGAGTGGCCTGCTTAGGGTCGCAGCCTGTTCTTCTAGCCCAGGAATTCTTACCCTGGGGTCTGAGGAGAAAATTTAGGTGATTAATGGAAAAAATCTACACTTTTTTTCTCATCACCCTCTACCTGAAACATGAACTTTAAATGTGAGCTTAGATGACAAATTATAATAGTAGTAATGGTTCCTGCTCCTTTGTTCCCCAATAGAAAGCAATCACAGGCATTTTCATATCACATTGCAGTTCCTGCCGATGTCTCCAGCCGTCGTTAAAGCTCGTGGCTAAAGGTCACTACTTTAGAATTACAGAAGCAATTAGAGCTGCCAGTACATCTTGTGATTGAATGCGTCTGCAAAGAAGCACTCGGATTGCTGCATCATAGTTCTGATACCTGCGTTTAAGAAAATGTGCTCTTCTGCCTTTTTTCTTTAATCCTGTGTGTCTTGTTTCATGAACTTAAAAACATCATTCTGACAGGGAGCCAGTGGGCTTCACCGCAGTCACAGAGAGGACCCTCCCATTCCCCACCGCCACCCCCAGGGTCATCTCAACCACACACACCCCTGTTCCCTGCCCCGCTGGGCACCGCCACCCACCACTGCTGCTTTGAGCTGCCTCACTCCTTCCAGTTCCTCCTCCTATTCCTTCCCAGCTAAGTTCCTTTCTGTGAAGCAGGTGCTGGATAAATAATTAATAGGGTGGGAAGAATGTGGAGAGAATCACATAGCTCATGTTTATTTTTAAGCAGCTGCTCCAGGTGCAGTCCAGGTGGGGAAGGTGATTGAGGGGAGGCTGCTGCTGAGTGGTGGGAAGAGGCTTTGAAGATAAGCCCGTGCACTGAGAATTTGGGGTGTTGGGGGGCAGGATGGGGCCGCAGGATGTGAAGCCCAGGGAAGGAGGGTCTGTGATGACCAGAACAGTAAGTGGGAGATTCCCAGGAGGTATCAAAATTTCAGTGAGAAACTGAAGAAAACTCCTCCTAGACTAGCAAAGCCATGAGCGGAATTTGATTCTGTGACTGAAAAGGCCAGAGATGGTACAGCTCCAGGGCTGGGGCAATCCCAGCAGAATGGGGTCTCCTTTCTTCTCTCCCACCTTCCCTCTCTCCTTCACTTTTCTTCTGTGTCAGATTCATTGTCAGACAGGCTTTCTTCAAGATAGAGCCTCTGGCAGGCCCAGACTTACCCTGGCAGAACTCCCTGCAGAAAGAGAGCTCTTCCTTTCTAATAGTCCCAGAAAAGTCCTAGGATTAGATTCCATTGTTCTATTTGTCTAAGTCATGTGTCCATTTTTTAACAGCTTTATCGAGATATAATGCACATACCATACAATGTAACCTTTTCAAATGTAAAATTCAGTGGCTCTTAGTATATTCAGAGTTGTGCAACCATCACCCCAAGTTTCAGAATGTTTTCATCACCTCCAGAAGAAACCCTGTGCCACTTGGCAGTCACCCCATCCTCTCCTGCCAAACCCAGACCTCAACCCCTGGCAGCCACTCTGCTGTCTCCTGCATCTGTGGATCTGCCCATCTGAACATTTCCTATCAGTGGAATGATATAATATGTCACCTTTTGTTACTGGCTTGTTAGAATAATATTTTCAAGGTTCAGTCCTGTTATAGCACATATCAGAGCTTCATTCCTTTTATAAAAGATATGATTCACGTACCAGGTAATTCACCTCTTTAAAGTCTCAAATTCAGTGGTTTTTGGTATATTCCCAGAATTGTGCAGTCACCACCAGGAGCAATTATAGAATGTTTTCGTCACCCAGAAAGTAACTCTGTACCCAAATACAGCCCCTCCCCATTTCTCCCCAACCCCCACCCCTAGCCAGCCACTCATCTGCTTTCTGTATCTATAGGATTGCCTCTTCTGGAAATGTTACATACATGGAATCATGCACTCTGAAGTCTTCTGTGAGTCACAGGAGGATCATGTTTTCCAGGTTTATCTGTGTCATAGTGTGTATCAGTACAGTAACCCCCCCCATCCAGGGTTTTACTTTCTGAAGTTTTAGTTATCTACAGTACAGTACAGTAAGGTATTTTGAGAGTGGGACCACATTGACATTTATTTTATTATAGTGTATTGTTATAATTGTTTTATTTCATTATTATTGTTAATCTCTTACTGTCCTGATGCGAGTGTATATATAAGGTTTGGTGCTATCTGCAGTTTCACACATCCCCTGGGGGTCTTCAAATGTATCCTGTGGAATAGGGACCACCGTACTTCATTCCTTTTTCTCTTTAAATAATATTTCATTGTATGGACATGCCATATTTTGCCTATTCATTCATCAGTTGGTAGACATTAGAGTTCTTGCCATTTTTTGGCCTTTGTGAAGAATCCTAGGCTGGGCGCAGTGGCTCACACTCCTGGTACTTTGCGGGGAACCAAGGCAGGAGGATCACTGTAGCTCAGGAATTCAAAACTAGCATGGGCAGCATAGTAAGACTCTGTTTCTACAAAAATCAAAGGAAAAAAACAAAAAGAAACTCTACTGCGAATGTTTTTGGGTGGACAAATGTTTACCTTTCTTATTTCATTCCATCTAGGAGTGGAATCACCAGGTCATGTGGGGTCTTAGTCTGCTCAGGCTGCTGTGACAAAGTACCATCAACTGTGTGGTTTATAAACAACAGAAGGTTTTCATTCTTCTGGAGGCTGGGAGGTCCAAGACCAAGGTGCTGGCATATTCAGTGTCTGGTGAGGGCCTGTTTGAACAAAGACCATTGCTTCCACATTGAATGTTCTTGACATCCTTGTGGAAAATCAGTTGACCATAAATATGCGAGTTTATTTCTAGAATTTCAGTTCTTTTTCATTGATCTAAATATTCTTATGCCAGCTCCATACCATCCTTTTTAAAAAAATCTTATTTTGTATATTTGAGGTTTGCAACATAATGTTCTGGGCTATATAGAGATAGGAAAATGGTTACTATAGTGAAGGAGGTTAGCGTAGTTATTACCTCACATGGTGCCTTGATGACTGTAGCTTTTGGAATTGAAAAGTATGAGTCCTCCAGCTTTGTTCTTTTTCAAGATTAGTTTGTCGTCTCTGGATTCCTTAATTTTCATATGAATTTTAAGATCAGCTTGTCAATTCTGCAAAAAGAAAAGAAGGGCAATTGGGGTTTTAATAAGGAATGGTGTTGAATCTGATCACTATCTTCATAACATTAAGTCTTCCCATCCGTGACCATGGAATTTTTTCTATTTAGGCCTTCTTTAATTTTTTTGATAAAATATTGTAGTTTTTCAATGTAAACGTTTCCTTTTTTTTTTTTTTGAGACAGAGTCTCGCTCTGTCACCCAGGCTAGAGTACAGTGGGGCAGTATTGGCTCACAGCAACCTCCACCTCCCAGATTCAAGTGATTCTTGTGCCTCAGCCTTGCGAGTAGCTGGGATTATAGGCACACACCACCACACCTGGATATATATATATATATATATTTTATTTTATATATATATATATTTTTAATTGCATTTTAGGTTTTGGGGTACATGTGCAGAACATGTAAGATAGTTGCATAGGTACACACATGGCAGTGTGTTTTACTGCCTTCCTCTCCTTCACCCACATTTGGCATTTCTCCCCAGGCTGTCCCTCCCCAGCTCCCCCCACCCTGCTAATATTTATATTTTTAGCAGAGACGGAGTTTCACCATGTTGACCATTCTGGTGTTGAACTCCTGACCTCAGGTGATCTGTTCACCTCCACCTCCCAAAGTGCTGGAATTACAGGTGTGAGCCACCGGTGCCTGGCCAGTGTGTCCATTC
This sequence comes from Callithrix jacchus, assembly GCF_049354715.1. NCBI lineage: Eukaryota > Metazoa > Chordata > Mammalia > Primates > Cebidae > Callithrix > Callithrix jacchus. The sequence goes on along the minus strand of NC_133513.1, from coordinate 16,569,085 downwards.
TTGAACTACTCACTGTGTCCAGGGGGACAGAATACCCTTAAAAAAGCTGGACTTGAATCCTCTGTCTGCCCCTGCCACTGGAGGGAGGAGTAGTCTGTCGCCAACTACTGGTCTGGAAATGCGAAGTGGGAAATGTTTGAAAGATTGTTCTAGTGGCTTTCACAGGGCCCTGAAGGGGATCTGTGCTGGATAGGCAAGAGTTAGAAGAAAAGTTTTCTATTATGAATTGTGACCACCAAAGCTTCATTAAAGGCACCTCACGTGATATGGAGGGAATAGAATCAGAGTTGAAAAGGCTTTTGACTATTTGATTGTCCCAAAGGAAAGAAGTGAAAGATGAAAGAAATCACTGAGCTTTCTAGCATTTTATCTAGAGTTGATTTCTTTTAATCGTGTTCAGCAAAGGCAGCATATCAAGGGCTTAAGACAAGTCAGGTTAAGAAATCAACGATAGTTAGGGGATGGTGGTAAAGAAGACAGCTGAGGAGGAGGAATCTGTCTGCATGGCCTGGAAAGGTTATACTAGCCACACATCCCTCCCAGCTCACCCACCAAATCCAGCTCACCACCAAATTCCTGAGACGTGTCCTTAACACGGTGTGTGTGTGTTTTCTGATCATCGCTTAGTTTTGCATTCATTTGTCTGATGAGACTCTCAACTGCAGAGCAAAGACCGTATCTTGTATGCTTATCTGCTGGTGGAGAAAATTATTGTACTGAACCTGTAGGTTACTGTGAGAGTTAAGTAGCCTGACATGATGACGATGATAGCTAACATGAACTTAAGTGCTTACTTTGTGCTGGGCACTGCAGCTGTGGTTATCATCCCTCTTTCAGAGGTAATGAGACTGAAACGCTTTCTAAGGCTGAAGACCCGGTAAATGGTGAAGGCAGGATTGAAACACAGAGGGTCTGACTCCTGGCCTGGGTTCTTTCCTGCCACATCATAGCACTTGGCACTGTGCTTGGCATTGAGCAAGCCCCCAGTAGGTGGGAGCTGCTACCTGCTACTATTTATAGTCAGAGAAGGAGAAGCTTGACTCCTGTCCGGCGTTGCTGGTATTTGTATGCTAGCCCTATGGTCCCAGGTCTGGACAATCAATGGCAATGCAGAATCAGGTCCTCCCCAATTCTTTTTTCCATACAAGTTGGAATTGAGCTAGCTACTGTAACAGATTTCAACACCAGACTCTGTTCTTGTTGATGTTATTGTTGAGATGCTTGTGGTTGACAAGTGGCTTGTGTGTAGATCCCAGATCTTTCCAACCTGAGCCTTCACCATCCCTGGGACAAGAGTTAACAAACTTTTTCTGCAAAGGGCCAGTTAGTAAGCTAAGAGCCTGGGTTGGGACACATCTTGACTGCCACTGGAATGATTCCTTTTTCAGCCCTGATTTAATTTTTACTTTCCTTCTTCTGAGAAAACTCCAGAGCCTTTGTCTAAAGTATGTAATGCTCTGAAGTAGAACATTAAAATAACCCCCTTGCTCTTCCTCCCTCCCCTTATCCATTTGGTTTGCCTTAAACTCAAAGGTCCTGACCGGTAGGGCTTCTGTGCTCTGCCTGTCTCCTTTCTGTAGTTCCCAGCGTGGCACCAAGCACATGGTCAGGGGCTTTTCATTGCATAGAGCTTTTGCAAACTTACCCTGTGTAAACAAAGGGGCAAATGGGACAGTGGAGAAGCTGGGCCTGGAAGCCGTGTAGACCTGGGTTCAGATCTGACGCTAGTTAATGTGGCCAAGGGCAAGCTAATTCAACTCTGTAAGTTTCAGTGTTCGTACCTGTAACATGGAGGTACTGCTACCTCCTTGGGAACAGTGTTTTGGAAGATACAGTAGCTGCAGTAGCTGCTGTATTTTGAATGGCCTCTGGTGGGCTGTGGTGGGTGGTGGTTCTGTCTATAGCAGTTGCAGTCACAGGAAGGAGTCCAGAGAAGCGGCACCCTTGTGTACCCACAGTCCTGCTCTGGAGGGCGAGCTGGGCTCCACCCTTCCCCGCCTGTCTGGATTGTTTCTGTAGCTGTGTGCTTGGTCTTCAGGAGCATGGGCCGGCGTCCCCTGTCAGTAGCACAGCTCGATGAACTATAACAGCAGGGTGGCAACAAGCTTGCAGACTCTGTTTTTGACTGCCTATTGATTTCTTTGTTCTGTTGCTTCTGGATGGCCTGCAGATATATTTCGTTTGGTCTGCACTGTGATATTCAGGCATTTGAATTAGCTGCCAGCTGATGTGAGAATGAAGAGATCTCACCTAATGATCCAGATTTGCAGCTTCTCTTAAAAAGCAGACAGAGCTGGCCCTCTGGGCTCCTGCTCTCAAAGGGCTGTCATCTGCCAGAACGTTCCTCCCCTTCACCAGCATTCCTGGCGCCCTCTCTTCTTGCAGTTTATACCTTCAGCCTGGCCATTGCATTATAGGATTGCCTTTGGGGTGTTTGATTTACTCCTGGTTTCTTTTGTCTCCACCAGCTCCAGGGAGGGTACAAATGCCATGCCATCTCTCTCTTGGCTGGCTTTGAAGGGTGCCTGTTCCTCCCCAGCCATGTCCTACTCTGAAGGAGCTTTCTTGGGGACACACAATGGCCAAGCAGAGTGGAAAGGGCGTGACCTTCCCTTTGCTGTGGGGTCTGTGATGCTTATCTCCTGTGAGCCTCATCTGTGAAATGTTGTTGGGTTGGAGGTAATGTCTGTAGCTCGTTCTGCTCAGTTCCTGGCATCCAGTACACGTTGGCTGTTGCTAACATTTCGTCTCCATTATCACCTCTCTGTCCACTGAGCCTTTTCAGCCTGTGGCCTCTGCAGTGAAGAATTGATACTGATTGTAGAGGCTGCAAGTAAAGCATTTAGAGATGGTCCCACCTAATGCTGCCACTGCTGCCATTAACACCTCTGAGAATCTCTAACCCAGACCCGGGTGACCATCACACTTGGAATCAAGTGTGAAGGGATTCAGGGCATGGGGAGGCTATTCACTCAGTGATCACGAGGGAAGGGCAGCGGGCATGCCATCTGTCAGCCCTCTGAGTCCCTCGGCTGGTCCAAGGCCCACACTACCCAAGCAATTTCTAAGAGGGTTGGGGAGGAACGGGCAGCAGCCCCAGGGAAGACTGAGACGTAAAGTATCTGGGGCACTGTGAATTCCCAATTGGAATTGCACAGACCAGTCTTGGCTTCTGGAATTACTGGTCTTAGGAGCTCTTCTAGGAAAGAACATGTGGGAAACCCAGATCCTATCTTTGGGTTCCATGGAAGGGGGGTCCTGGCAGTAAACAGGCATGGACAAGAAAATATCTTTTCTTTTTGTTTTTTCTCTTTGGACCTCAGATACAAAAATGTGAGTGAAACCCCACTTTGCGAGGCCAAGGTGGGAGGGTCGCTTGAGCTCAGGAGTTTGAGATCAACTTGAACAATGTAGTGAGACCTTGTCTCTAAAAATCAATGAATGGGCCGGGCGTGGTAGCTCATGGCTGTAATCCTAGCAGTTTGGGAAGCTGAGGCAGGCAATCACAAAGTCAGGAGTTCAAGACCAGCCTGGCCAACATGGTGAAACCCGTCTCTACTAAAAATACAAAAAGTAAGCTGGGTGTAGTGGTGGGCACCTGAAATCCCAGATGCTTGGGAGGCTGAGGCAGGAGAATCACTTGAACCTGAGAGCCAGAGGTTGCAGTGAGCCAAGATCACACTACTGTACTCCGGCCTGGGTGACAGAGTGAGACTCTGTCTAAAAAACAAAATAAAAAATCAATCAATGAACAAATGAAGCCACCCCTCATCCCACCACAGGAGTGAACGCTGTTCCCGGCTCCTGGCCTGCTGTCCTCACTGGTCACTCTACACCCCTGTAGTTATTCCCTCTCATCCCTGTTCTCTCTGCCACAGGCAGCCTCTGCAATAGCCCCAGTATGTATGTGTACATTTGTTTCCTTCCAGAATATGTTGGGTCATTTCATGTATTCTTAATTTACTTCTGCAGCATTGTGCTGTAGTCTTCACTCTTTCGCTTGGTTCGCCCAGTGTCACATTGCAGTTCCAGCCACATGGCTGTGCATACCCGCACTCGGCCTCTGGGACTGCTGATGCTGTTTTTTGGAGTGTGCATCTGCAACATCTCCTTTTACCTAGCCCTTATGGTCCGGGACGAGAATTCCTCTGGGAGAGTTCCTCCGGGTGGAGTTATAGGGTCATATATTCTCCTGTATAATTTGACCAAATATTGGTAGATTACTCCAAAATATGGTAGTTTTACTGAGAGGTGTGTGCCTTGTGATGAAGATGGATACAGGGTCAGGGTGGACCCTGAAGGGCTGTGCAGTGGATGGAAGAGAGTCGGATGTCTCAACAGATGAGGCCAAACTGCGTAAGGAAGAGGATGGGCCTAGTGGCTCAGGCTTGTAATACCAGCATTTTGGGAGGCTGAGGAGGGGGATCACTTGAGGTCAGGAGTTCGAGATGAGCCTGACCAACATGACAAAACCCTGTCTCTACTAAAAAGACAAAAATTAGCTGGACGTTATGGCGCATACCTATAGTCCCAGCTACTTGGGAGGCTAACGCAGGAGAATCACTGAAACCCAGGAGGCAGAGGTTGCAGTGAGCCGAGATGGTACCACTGCACTGCAGCCTGCTTGACAGAGTGAAACTCTGTCTCAAAAAAAAAAAAAAAAAGCATGAACTAGCCTTTTTCCTCCTCCTCTTACTCCCCCTGCCGCTGCCAGCTGTCCAGCCTGCAGTTTCCCTTGGCTGCAAAGTCAAAAACAAAGAAAAACTAGGCTTTAGCTGCAATAGAGCCCACAGCTTTCCTGTCATGGGAATCATCTATCGTGTCCTGCCGAGTGCCCAGTCTGTGCCAAGCACCATGGAGGGTAGAAGAGTCATCGCAGGTGGGCTCCTGCCTCTGGGGAGACAGGCCGCCATATACAATCTCTCTTGAGCAAAGGCACTCCCCTGCAGAGTCTCCCCCTGTCACCCAGGCTGCAGTGCAGAAGTGCCGTTTCAGCACACTGCAACCCCTGCCTCCCAGGTTCAAGGCTGGAGTTCCGTTGAGATAAAAAGATGAGGTTTCATCCAAACACAAATATTTATCACTGCGCCAGGAGGAAGCTTTTTAGAACTCTGGCATTTTGGTTCACCCTGTTGAACTGCAGGACGAATCCATTTTTTCATTTCTGTTTTCAGCAAAGCCGCAGGTTTCCTATGGTCATGAATGCATGGGTCTTAAGAGGCAGGACAACCTCATGCTGCCGAGCTCAGGTGCGGGACTCAGCTGGGTCACCTTGGAGAAGCCACTTAATCCCTTGGAGCCTCAGTTTAGTCATCTGCTACATGGGGATTTACTGTCTATTTCACGAAGCTGTTGCAGGGTATGCTGAGATAATGGAAGTAAACTTGTCACATTGTGCTTGGCATGTAGGAAGCTCGTGATAAAGGTCTGATTATTGCTACAAGAAGCACATGTGAGGAGAGCGTGACTGGGCCTTGAGCTCTGTGTGGAGCCCGGTTCCTTTTCTGAAACAGAGACATGCTTTCCTTCCTGTGTTTGCGGTTAAGTTTTGATTTGGGCACATGCTCACTGTAGGTGGGGGATCAGGTTTTATTTTCTGTTCTAACATGTAGCACAGTTTAGTGATACCAAGTGAGTGCTGTGGTGCAGTCTCCGAGCTTTCATGGGAATTCCCCATTGGAGCCACCCAGGGCTTGGGACTTTAGAGTAAGATCCCCTCACTTTAGAGTAAGATCTCGAAAGCTGAAAGCCTCAGGCTCTCCCACAGCCTTTTATGGGACTTGAGAACTTGGGAGTTTGTTCTAGGTGGGGCAGGAAATCACCGGACAGTGTTGGGCAGGGCAGAGGGAGTGGCCACACCACTTAGGAGCAACTGGGTTCACAGTAGCTGTGACTGTTCACTGAGGAGTGTGTACCTTGTGCTGGGTACTGAAGATGGACACAGTGATGAGGAGGAGGGCCTTGCAGCAGATGGGAGAGAGTCAGGATGTCTCAACAGAAGAGGCCAAACTGCAGTGGGGTCTGGCTTCATGGTACAGGCAGCAACCAGCTGTCCCCCAGGGGATGTAGGGAAGCATTTACGTTGGACCCTGAAGATGAAATCTGGTGTGTGAGCATCTCCTTGGTGTTATGAGAGTGTCCAGGGGGTGGAGCCATGCCAAGTGAGAGGGTGTGGTTGGAGAGGCAGGTGGGAGCTGGATGGTGAGGGCCCCTTGAGTACTGTGCTGAGTACTGTGCAGGGAACCTGACTCTCCCCATCGCTGTTACGCGCATCACAGAACACTCAGGGAATATAGATAGATAATTTTTTTTTCTTGTTGAGACAGTCTCTCTCTTGCTTGCCCAGACTGGAGTGCAGTGGCAGGATCTCAGCTTACTGCTGTCTTGACTTCCCATGCTCAAGTGATCCTTCCACCTCCCATGGGGTCACTTCGAAGTTTTCCATTGCTTCTTCACTTGGCTGGCCCCTCTCATCTGTGGGACTCACAAGCAATACTCGAGGGAGGCAGGCACTCCAAGGACGTGCAGGCGGTTGATGGATTCTCCCTACCACGGGTACCTGACGGCTTCTGGAGTGCATGTATGAACCATAGACCTTCAGGGACAACCATAGTGCCTTCAGGGACAGCAAGCTGCTGTTCGCCTCTTCTAACAGAGCCTGACACACAGGGGAGGTCAAAGAGGTGTTTGCTTAGATGGAGAACTGGATCAGATCCCATGGACTCAATGTGTCCAGGGAGCAGGGATCGAGAGCTTGATGGCCTCTGCAGGGCTAGGCCAGTTTCTTCTCCTCCTCCCACCTTCCCAGTCCATCACCAAACTACTTTCTTGGTAAGTGGTGGCAGAGTAGAGTTGCTGGGGTGAAAGAGTCATCAGGGCCTTTCTCCTTTTATCCCCACAGAGGGACAGTGGCCCTGGCCTCCAAGGCAGTGTGTCTGCAGAGGCTTAGGGGAGGGGAGGCCCACCAAGGGTGCCTTTGACTTGCATCCCGTCGTGTGTGCCCCTTCCTCAGTTCTCTCCTCTCCCCTCTTCTCTGACCCTGCCCTCCCTTTTCCTCCCTTCCTCTGACCTCCCCTCCTCTCCTTCCCATACCTTTCCTCCATCTTCCTTGCCCCGCCCTACCGTGCCTGCCTTTCCCCTGCCCTGCTTTGTGCTCTTCCCTCCCCTTGCCAGTACTGCCTCCCCAGCTCTCCTCTCCTGCCCTCTTCTTCCCTCCCATGACCTCCTCTCTCCTGCCCTCCTGTGTCTCCTTCTCTCCCTTCCCCTTCCTGCCCTGCCCTAAACTGCTCTGCCCTCTTCTCCTCTGCCTTCCTCTGTATTGCCCTACTCTCCCCTCCCTACCTCTTCCCCACCCCTGATACTCCTCTTTCCTTCGCCCCTCCTCTCCCCTCCCCTGCCCTCCTCTCCTCTTCTCTCCCTTCACCTGCCTGCCCTGCCCTGAACTGCCCTGCCCTCTTCTCCTCAGCCTTCCTCTGCCCTCTCTCCCCTCCCCTCCCTCCCCACAACCCTACTCACTTCTCTTCCTCCCCTCCTCTCTTCCCTGCCCTGCCTTCCTCTGCTCTCTCCTTCCCTTCCCTGCCCTTGTAAAAAACCTTCAAATAAAGCCCTCATGCCTCCCCTATTTCAGACAGTGATCACCTAGAGAAAGGCCTGGTGAACAGGCTGCAGGACTGTTCCAATCTCTCTGCCAAGCCCCGCCCTGCTGGCTGGCCCAGATGGGCGCCTCGGGACCTTCCTCATGAATATTTGGGGCCAAGTACCAGTGTAAGGATTGGAACAGTTTCCTCTTCTAAGTTTGCAGTTACATTATTTTCTCCAAATTAATCAGGTGAGGCTCCTTCGTGACACTTTGCTACAAGCGCCCAGTCAGCAGCTGGTAAAAGGAGCTCTGCAATGTCTGGGACGGCACCGCTAGGAGGGCCCATCATGCCCGACTGTTTGTTGCTCTCAGATGTCTCTGTCGAGAGTTTTTAAAGTGGCAATAACAGGAATTTCTCTCATCAGCTTCCCAGTTAGCAGCTGCATAATGAGCTCCCCAGAAACACTTGCTTGGGCCTGGGTGCTGGAAGCCCAGACGCCCCCAGTTTATAAAGCAGAGTTCACAGGTTGGCATGGATTTGCCCTGGATGGTGGCTCGTTCCCTGCATCCCAGGATAGCAGGATTGGGCCTGCGGTTTAGATGAGCTGCATCCACACCTCCCAGCTGGCTAACGCTTCAAAGAAGAAAGGCAGGTTTTCAGTGCTCCAGGGATCAAACAGAGTGGCTTTTAAAAACTGAAGCATCAGAGCTGTTTTCAGTCTTATAGAAGGAATAGCTGATCCTCACTCTCTGGCTTAAAATGCTTGTCACTCCTTGGGTAGCATCCAGATTCTCCTGCGTGGCTTCCCAGGGCTGCCCCAGCTCCCCCTCCTCTGCTCCTGAATCTTGTGGTCCCCTAAGCTACTGTCTTTGGCATCTTCAGGCTCCTCCCTGCCCTGGAGCCGCCTTTCTCTCCCACTGTCATAGAGCAGAGTGGATATAAGGGCACTGGCTAAGGAATCAGGCCTCTTGGGCCAATTTTGTCTGCACCCCTCCCCCAGGAAGTTGTGTACCTGGCCACCTCTCAGTCTCAGCTTCCTTCTTCTGAATTGGGAACATGAAGAAACCCCTTTCTTGGCCAGGAGCAGTGGCTCTTGCCTGTAATCCCGGCACTTCGGGAAGCCAAGGTGGGTAGGTTACTTGAGGACAGGTGTTCGAGAACAGCCTGGCCAACATGGTGAAACCCTGTCTCTAGTAAAAATAGAAAGATCAGCTGGGCATGGTGTGATACACCTGTAATCCCCACTACTCGGGAGGCTGAGGCAGGAGAATCATTTGAACCAGGGAGGTGGAGGTTACAGTGAGCTGAGATTGTGCTACTGTACTCCATCCTGGGCAACAGAGTGAAATTCTTTCTCAAAGGAAAGAAAGAAAGAGAAAGAGGGTAAGAAAAGAGAAGAGAGAAGAAAAGATAAAGAAGGGAGGGAGGGAGGGAGCCCCTCTCTTGATGGGCTGCCGAGAAGAAAGGAAATGATGCATAAGCATAGGTGTGCCTAGCCCAGTGCCTGGCAGAGGAAGTGCTCCAAAAATGTTCCTAGCAATGGCTCCTCCCGCTGTTGCTACCAATCATGACAATGGTTGTTATTATGCCACACAGTCCTCTGGGAGGGCTTCCTGATCCCCATTCAGATCAGGCACCCTCACCCCATGCTCCCCCATATTCCCCGTGGAAGACCTTGTGTAGCCCTTCGTCAGGTGTGTGTAATGGCTTTGCCACACTGTTTTGAAATGATTGGTTTGCATGTGTTTTTCAGCTGACAGTCAGTTCCACAAAGGCAGTATCCACAGGTCTCACTTATCTTTTTACTCGAAGTGCCTGGCTCACAGTAGGCCCCCAAAGAATGCATGCTGAATGAATCCACAAATGAATATATGTGACTGGATGGCTGAATGAGTGAATGATTGCAGCCCATCAGCAAGTCACCCCTGAAATAGATCAGTAAGCTCTGAAATAGAACTCAAACCCATTCGCTTCTCCTTGCCTCCCCTGGCCACCAGTATCTCCTGCCTGAATGCCTGCAGCAGCGTCCTGGCTGGCCTCTCTGCTTCCTGCATTGCCTTCTCTGAATATTCAGGTCTCACTCCTCCCAGGTGCTCTGCTGTCCTAGCCACCCAAGCCAAGTCCATCTGTTCCAGCACTCGTCATGGTGTGTTCACGTATCTGCTTGTTGGCTCTACTAGATCCAAGCTCTGGAGGGCAGGGGCCACATCTGTTTGCCAGTGTACATTTCTTCAAGACACAGCACCTCGAACATACACAGGCATGTGGCAGATAGTCACTGAGTTAGCCATGCAGGAGCCAGCACAACGAACACGAGTGCCGGTAACCAGCATGGGCGTAAATTTGTAACTCGATGGCACACCATGAGTTAACTTCTCATTCAGGTCATGGTTCACTGCAGATCAGGCGCCTCCTCCTTACTCCACCTGTGGGCTCCACCCTCCCAGAGAAAGGGAAAAGGGAATTGGGGGAGGGGAGGACTGCATTTTGGCTAGGCCTGGACGTGGCCTGCCCCAACTCCCCTTACCTTACATTAACCATAATTCAGCCTGTGCCTCCTGTCTAATTGCAAGGCATGCTGGGAAGCCCAGTCTGTCTTTGTTCCCAGAAAGAAGAAATGGGGTTGGTGAGCCAGTTTCAGAATGGGTGTGAGACCAGGCGTAGTGGCTCACACCTGTGATCCCAGCACTCTCAGAGGCTGAGGAGGAAGGTTCAATTAAACCCAGGAGTTTAAAACCAGCCTGGGCAACATAGTTAGACCCCATGTCTACTAAAACTTTAAAAGTTAACCAGACATGATGTGTGCACCTGTAGTCCCAGCTACTCTGGAGGCTGAGGCAGGAGGATTGCTTGAGCCCAGGAGGTCCTGATTGTACCACTGCACTTCAGTCTTGGCAACAGCAAGATACCCTGTTTAAAAAAAAAAGGTGCAGGATGGAATCTCATAGCTTGGAGGCCTTGTGGCTGTGGTCCTTGGTAGTCAAGTCCACATTCTAGAATGTTCTTGTCAGTGATGAGTTATAAGATCAGCTGACTCTGAAGCAGGTATCTATTAAGGGGCTGAGCTGCCTGCTAGTCCCCATAGACCAGACCTTTTTATTTTACAAAATACCTTGATGTTCCTTGATAAAAAGAAAAAGAACTTTGGAAATGCAGAATCACGTCTGTCCTGTAGCTCACATGAAGTGTGGCTCCTGGGGAAGGACCCGTTGGGGAGCGGGACCCACATTGCAAAGATGCACTGAAATTCCAGGATATGCAGGGGGCGGGACCTGAGCATTGATTCCAGGAGGCTTGTCGTCTTATTCACAGCATTCCATCGTTTTAAAAATAGGTATTCTTCATTTGATGATATCTTTATCTTCCTGAAGCTCAAAATAAAATTAACCTTTTCTGGAAGAAAGAAAAATACTCTTATTAAAGTTGTCCTGAGTGTTCTTTTTGAAAGCGAACACCAACTCCCAGTGTGAATCGCTCTCAGGCATAGTTGACGACGGTGTTACGGTAGGGTTGCTGCACAGAGTGGCAGCCAAGCCCCGGGCGCGAGGACTCATTAGGCAGCCCCCAGGGGAGTCTGGCAGGTTCCGCTCTGGGCCTGCCTCCAGTTGTATGGCTTCTCATCTGAATTTTGGCTACGGCTCCAGAAGCCCAAGCAGAAAACTCATAGATCCCTCATGGCCCTTTAAGACCTGGACACTCCTCAGAGTGTCAGGGCCTTTCCTGGATTACCCCCTCTCCTCCTGGGAGCCCCATGTGACAGACAGGGCCCCTGGAGGCCTAGTTCACCATCTTCATTCCCTCCCTCCCTAGTGTCCAGCTCTCTTTGGAACCAGGGAGCTGGCTTCCAGGCCAGTCTGTCCACTCTGCTGCCAGGTGTCTTTGTTATCTCTCTCTGGACTTTGGCAACACCCTCAAGGTCATTCTCCCTACAGCCTGCCTTGCCTCCCCGGTTTGATCCCCAACAACTATTTATTCCTTCAGAAAATGTGTATGGAGCTTCTTGTGATCTCCAGGCACTGTGTTAGGCTCCGGAGTTAAAGGGATGGTCTAGCAAGGGAGGTGGGGGAGCAAGAGGCCTGCAGTGAAGGAATGAGACCATCCCGGGAAGTAACGAGTGCTTTGAAGAAAGGGGAATGAGGGCTGGATCAGAGAGGGCCTGGGTGACCTCCACTGGCATGTCCCCAGAGGTCTCTCAGAGGTGGTGGCACAGGAGCAAAGACTGCAATGGCAAGGCCTTCCGGGACAAGGGGACATCCTAGATAGAGACGGGAGACATCAGGAGACTGTGTGCTGAACATGAGAATAAACTTGGGGCTGCTGACATATTACGGTGTTGGCAAGGCTGGGGGTGGGAGGCAGTGGGGAGAAGGTGACATGCAGGGAGGTTGGCAAGACATGCTGAGGTCAGATCGAGAGATTCCCATGAGCCACACTAGGAGTTTAGTTGTGCATGCTGGGAGGTGGACAGAGTGTGTGGGATCCATTGAAGAATTCCAGTAGCAGAGTATCATCATGGAAGTTTGAAAGCTCTCTCTGCCTAAGCTGCCTATACCCTACTGTCCTCCTTCTCAGTGTTTATCAGATCATCAACCCCCCACCTCTCTCTGGCTTTGTTCTCTGGTCTACATGGCTCTGCTTGGTTTACTGCTGCTGACGCTGCAGTCTTGCACCTCTGGAACTGCTAAACCCAGCCACAGGGGCTGCCCTCTCCTGTTCCAGCAAGCCAAGCTCTTTCTGCCTGGAGTTTCTTCTGTGCATTAGCTGTTCCTTCCACTTGGCGTGCCCTTCCCCCCCCCTCCCCGAGGGCACCACCTTGACCACACAATGGCCACACACCTTTTCTCCAGGAACCAGCCTCAGGGGCTGCTTCTCCAGAGTGAAACGCTCTCTCCAGCCCTTCTGCAAACATAGACACTCCTCCCTGCGAGCTTCCCTGAGCACATGAGGGTTAGCTCGCAGCACTTGCCCCAGCCTGTCCCCATCCGCTCTTGCATGTTTAAACTTCTTGAGGAAAAGGATCCCAGCTAAACATCCATGGATCATCAGCACCTGTCATAGGCCTGGCAGGCCATGCTGGCTACCAGGTGCTGAGCCTGGGTTATTACCAGTGGGGTAAGCGCTACCCTATCGCCATCTTGCAGATGAGAAACGGAAATTCCAGGGGATTTAAATGTGTTCCCACAGAGCCGGTAAATGGTACTGCAGGTCTCTGACAGCCTCAGGACATGGCACCTTGTGATGTGAAGAAGATGCAGTATAGCCTCTGGGATATATTTCTAGGACCTCCGCTCATGATACTGCCTGTGCAAGGGGTATAAATCGGGGCTTGCAAATGCCCGGGCCCACAGAGGCTGCCAGGCAGGGGAGCAGGCTGGGCAGAGTGACAGTGTTATGTGGCTCGCTACTGAGGCACTCCTGTCTTAGCCCCTACCCACTGGCAAGGCTGCTCATTATTTAAAAGGAAGCCAGAAATGTGGGTTTTACTGAGAAATCTCTTGGTTTTAATGTTTCAAAACATTGCTCAGGCCATATAAAACATACCTGTGGGTCACATGTAGTCTGTCTCTGTGAGCAGCTTATGGTGAAAATGGTGGCACCGTGTTCTCCAAAATGTCAGAACCCATGTAATCCCAGGGGAATCCAATCTGAATAGTGTTGAATTCAACCTATTAAAGAACTGATAAAGAGGTGTACTGTAACTCCTCTTGTAAAATTCCAGAAGCAGCAGGCACATTTGAAGCCTCAAAACATTTCAACATGGGCGAGGTCTTAGATAACACCAACAACTCATCATTAATTTTGTTAGAGGTGATTATGCTATTGTGGTTAAATGGGAAAATGTTGTTAGTTTTTCAGAAATACATGCTGAAGTATTTAGGAGTAAAATGTCATGACTATAATTTACCTTCGAACACCTTAGCAAGAAGGTGGAAATGATGACACAAATACGGGAAAGAGTTAAGAGTTGTTGGAGAAAGTATTGTAGGGATTCATTCAAATTGTTCAACCAGATGCTGTGGCTCATGCCTGTGATGCCAGCACTTTGGGCAGGCAAGGTGGGTGGATCACCTGAGGTCTGGAGTTCAAGACCAGACTGGCCAACATGGTGAAACCCTGTCTCTACTAAAAATACAAAAATTAGCCAGGTATGATGGCAGGCGCCTATAAGTCCAGCTACTCGGAAGGCTGAAGCAGGAGAATCTCTTGAACCTGGAATCCCATCACTGCATTCCAGCCTGGGCAATAGAGCGAGACTCTGTCCCAAAGAAAAAAAAAATGTACAATAAAAAAAGTAAGAAAAAACCCAGTCATAGGCAAGAATATAGCCTTCCATGAAGTATTCTGGAATCTTCTACACTCCTCAGATCACATTTTACCAAGTCCTATGCTGTGATTCAGTCCATGGTGTATACACCGCTAGGGTCAGAGTGAGACCTGAGGGAAATTCAGGAGGATGAGTGAGGCAGCCCCGCCTGCCCCTGCACCCAGGGGCCAGGCTTCTTCCTCTTCCCATGGTAAATAGCTTCTGCTAAAGCCAGCCTGGAAGTAGAATTTCAAAGAATGAACCCTGCTTTGGGGAAACCTGCTGTAGAGGAACCCATGGGTTTTTCTTCCGAAGGGTTGAAAGTTGTCTTCTGTATTGGGGGACGCTGTCCCTGCCGCCTGATGGAAGGCCTTGCCCAGCCACCTCCTGGTCTTGACCCTTTGTGCAACTTGCCCACCTTTCTGAAATCCAGCGACCAGCCTTGGATGTGCTGTAAGGACACAGGGCAGGGAAAGCTCTGAGAATGGAGCATGAGTGAAGATGTCACAGACGTCAATGGATAAAGAAAATGTGGTTTATAGGCCGAGCCCAGTGGCTCACACCTGAAATCCCAGCACTTAGGGAGGCCGAGGCAGGTGGATCACCTGATATCAGGAGTTCGAGAACAGCCTGGCCGATATGGTGAAACCCCATCTTTACAAAAAATACAAAAATGAGCCAGGCGTGGTGGCGCATGCCTGTAATCCCAGGTACTCAGGAGGCTGAGGCAGGAGAATCACTTGAACCTGGGAGGCGGAGGTTGCAGTGATCTGAGATTGCACCACTGCACTCCAGCCTGGGTGACAAAACAAAGAAAATGTGGTTTATATACACCGTGGAATACTACTAAGCCATTAAAAGGAAGGAAATCATGTCTTTTGCAGAAACTGGGATGGAGCTGAAGGCCATTATACTAAGTGAAGTAAGTCAGGAATAGAACTCCAAATACTGTGTGTTCTCACTTATAAGTGGGAGCTAAGCTGTGGGTATGCAGTTACATACAGAGTGATATAATGGACTTTGGGGACTCAGGTAGGGGGAAAGTTGGGTCAGGATGAGCGATAAAAGACTATATATTTGAGTACAGTGCACACTGCTCAGGTGAAGGGTGCCCTCAAATTTCAGAATTCACCACTAAAGAACTCATTCGAGGCCAGGTGCGCTGGCTCACACTTGTAATCCCAACGCTTTGGGAGGCCAAGGTGGGTGATCACTTGAAGTCAAGAGTTCAAGACCAGTCACACTACTAAAAATAAAATAATTAGTTGGGCATGGTGACGTGTGTGCCTGTAATCCCAGTCACTTGGGAAGCTGAGGTGGGAGGATTGCTGGAACCTGAGAGGCGGAGGTTGCAGTGAGCTGAGATTACGCCACTGCACTCCATCCTGGGCGACAGAGTGAGAGTTCATCCCTAAAACAAACAAACAAAAAAACTCGCTCATGTAACTAGAAATCACCAGTACCGCCAAAACTTACTGAAATAAAATCAGATATATGTATTTTTAATTCCAATTGCTGCCACATTGGATGTTCCTAGAGCAGAACCTGGCTTAGGTTTCCAGGGAGCAGCTCTTGTGAGAAGTGAGCACTTGGAAGGGATTTGGGATTCCTCTAGGCGCTTCTGGGACCCAGGTGAGAGGAGAAACTAGTCAAGCAGTGATGGCAGATTAGATTCTTGGATGGAATCCTCTGACCTTCATTTTGGGGTTGGAGGGTCACCTTCCTGAGGCTGTGTAGCAGCACCCCACATACAGCATGAGGGGACCATCTCTGATCTCTCCTCATAGTTTTAGAGTGTTCTGAGCATTTCCCTTCCAAAAAAAGAAAAATCTTCACAAGTTCTTGCAGGGCTGATTAGCTCCTTTCTTGTCTTCCTGTAGCAGAGTCTCTCAAGCTCCCTTTAGGGTTTCTTGTACAGATTAAAAACCAGGCTTCCTGAGCTCCACTGGGCACTAACCTGGCATCTTAACCACCTTGCCAAGGAAAAGCATCTCTTTGCTTAATGACGGGTTGAAACTTGGAGACCAAGGAGCAGAACCAGCATTCAGACTGGGTGAGCAGAGGCTCCAGCTTGGGTTGGAGAATCCTGGGACAACCTTGTCCAAATGTCTTCTCTCGTTCACACGTAGCCCACCTCCTGCCAGGCTGAGATGTTAGCCACCAGCCTGGACTGATGGTGACCTTGGTGCAGATCTCGACAGTTTTTGAGAACTGCCACTCCTCTGAGGCTGCTTATCAGAGGTGGCTTTGGACAAGAAGACCTTGTTGGGACTTGAGAGTGGCTCTGAGGGACCCCTGCTGGCACAGATGCTCCATGGTTCCATCTCCCACCTGGTGCTCACAAGAAACTTGCCAGAGAAAATATAAGGATGCCCAGTGAAATTGGAAGTTCAGATAAACCACCAGTAATTTTGTAGTTTCAGTGTATCCCAAGTACCACATGGGAAGGTTTCATTGTACAGAACATACTTTTTGCTGAAACATCATTCCTTGTTTATTTGAAGTTCAGATTTCACTGGGTGTCTCATATTCTCATTTGCTAAATCTGCCAACCCTGGCTCAGAGGCGCACCTGAAGAAAGAACCTTCTTGCCATGCTCAGGGCCTTGACAGGGCTTTGTGGGAAGTCTTCTTTTTATTCTGATTTTGATTGATTGATTGATTATTTATTTATTTATTTATTTATTTATTTTAGAGTGATGATACAGTTTGGATTTGTGTCCCTGTTCACATCTCCTGTGGAATTGTGATCAGCAGTGTTGGAGGAGGGGCCTGGTGGGAGGTGATTGGATCATGGGGTGGACGTCCCCTTTGCTTTTCTCATGACAGTGAGTGAGTTCCTGTGAGGTCTGGTTGTTTAAAAGCATGTGGCACCTCCTCTTCACTCTCTTCCGCCTGCTCCAGCCATGTAAGACGTGCCTGCTTCACCTTTGCCTTCTACCATAATTCTAAGTTTCAGAGGCCTTCCGCGCCATGTTTCCTGTATAACCTTAGTGAAACCATGAGCCAGGTAAACCTCTTTTCTTTATAAATTGCCCAGTCTTGGCCAGGCGCAGTGGCTCACACCTGTAAACCTAGCACTTTGGGAGGGTGAGGTGGGCAGATCATGAGGTCAGGAGATCGAGACCATCCTGACCAACATGATAAAACCCCATCTCTACTAAAAATACAAAAATTAGCCAGGCATGGTGGCATGCGCCTGAAGTCCCAGCTACTTGGGAGGCTGAGGCAGGAGAATCGCTTGAACTGGGTAGGCGGAGGTTGCAGTGAGCCAAGATTGCACCACTGTACTCCAGCCTGGGCCACAGAGCAAGACTCCATCTCAAAAAAAAAAAAAAAAAAAAAACGAAAAAAATTTGTCCATTCTCAGGTAGTTCTTTATAGCAATGTGGGAATGGACTAATACAGTCAGAATCTGTCTCCCAGGCTGGAACACAGTGGTGTGATCAGAGCTCACTGTGCACTCTACCTCTCAGGCTTAAGCAATCATCCGGCTGCAGCCACCCACGTGGCTGGGACTACAGGTACACACCACCATGCCCAGCTACTTTTTTTCAGTTTTTTTTATAGAGATTGGGCCTTGTGTTACCCAGGCTGGTCTCAAACTCCCAGGAACAAGCAGTCCTCTTGCCTTGGCCTCCTAAGGTGTTGGGATTACAGGCATGAGCCACCATGCCTGGAATGTGGGAGCTATTCATCAGAGACCAGGGCACGTGGTGCTAGGCAGGTTTTCTAGGTTTGACAGATTGTAACTGAGCCCCTGTCTTGGGCCGCTTTGCCCCTGCATAGGAAGAGCAGAGACGAGTGCCCCACCCGATCTATGGGGCCTCCTGGGCGAGGTACTGAGGCCCGCTGCAGAGTGCAGTTCCTTGTTGGTTACATGCCGTTGTCACAGTACATTCCTCCTCGTGTTCTGTGAGGTTGGAAGGATGCCTTTCCTCCACTGCCCTCTTTCAGCTCTTTGTTTCTTCACCCTGTTTGGTCTTCAGTCCAGAAGGAGCATCACCTTCTCAGAGACAGCCTTTCCTGGCACCCACGCTCACTACCCAGGGTGTCTTTGTTATAAGCCAGGAGCTATTAGCACAGATGCACAGAGTAGGACTGGCTATGGAATATGTGAGGCCCATGCCAACATGCAGTGTGGAGCCGCTGGTTCCAAATTAATGAGAATCTCCAGGTGGGCAGCAGATCACCACGCAGTCCCAGTGTGGACTGTGTGACAGCATGGTTTGCACACCTAGCAAGCTGGCCCTGTCTACAAACACCAAGCAGACACAGGGGTGGGGTGGCATGGGGTCTGCAGGATGAGTGAGGGGCTTCCAGAGCATAGAGTCCCTGCTCACTGAGTGGTGGAAACTGCTCAGACCTGGGTACCTGTGCCTGCCTTCTGGGGCCACACTGCACAACCCAGCCCAGCCTGGTCTGGCCCTGTGGGTGGGGCCATGCTACCATTCATCCTAGTTTGTCAAGACAATACAGAAATGTTAATAAAATATCTTTCTTAATCAGTGGCAATTGATTTGTATTTTGAGAAACTCCCCTGAAGCCAAAGTTAAGCCCATGCTATGGAGTGGTATTCAGTGTGATTAATAATTACCTGCTGACCTGTGTGGTCACTGGATTTATTTGTGTCTCCTCTCTGGCCTGTGAACTCCATGAAGGCCATAGCAGTAACAATTGGTGTTCATTGTTCTTCCCCTGCCCCCCAGCACCACATTGGGCACATTTTGGTGCCCCTTAAATAATCATTCCATTTGAATGGGAACACACCAGCTATAGGTCTTGGACCTGCTTTTCCTCCACTTAATAATAATAATACCATGAGCTTCTTTCTTGTTACTACATGTGATAATACATTGTAAGGGCTTAGGGACCATTTGTGCAAGGCAGTGACTCAATAAATGTTGGCTCTCTGGATGGCGCTGATGGATGATCGCCTGTTGTATGGGGTTGTTTCTGACCAGGTAAGGAACATATACCTGAGCGAATATGTGTTTTGTTTCCTCAGGATGCCAAGTTTGTTGAGGAACGCAGAAAGCAGCTCCAGAATTACCTGCGTAGTGTCATGAACAAAGTCATCCAGATGGTCCCCGAGTTTGCCTCCAGCCCCAAGAAAGAGACTCTCATCCAGCTGATGCCCTTCTTCATGTAAGTACCGCTCCCACAGGCACACGCCGCCAGCCCTGCCAGCGCTTCTTTCTTGGTCTCTTTGGAAGGTCGGGGAGCACAGCGGTTCTCCATGGTGCCCTGATCGCCAGGGGACCCGGGTGAACTCCAGGGGCTGTTTCAGGTGCTGAGATGGGGGCCAGACCTCAGGCTTTGGAGTTTCTAAAGAGATGGGAAGAGAGCAGGCCTGCAAATGAGCATTGCTGATTTGAGGCTCACATATAAACTCAGGGCTTTGTGATTTTATACTTTCCCACGTTTCGATCAAGGAAAGATTCATTTTCTCTCCAGCCCATAGATACTCCAAAACTAAAACAAATTGTGCCAGTGTTTCTCAAGCTTGGGTAATGAACCCAAGGAAAAGTTCTCCTACCAGTATTAACTTAGCTTATCTTTATATGAGTATTACTTAAAAATGAACATTAATATTAATAGGGTCTAAATTGCTTGCCTTCTTCTTTCTTGTAAAAGTTAAAAAAAAAAAAAAAAAAAGGAGTTTACATACTATGCACTTAGAAAATCATTATGCTTCAGGCCAGGCATGGTGGCTCATGCCTGTAATCCCAGCACTTTGGGAGGCTAAGGCAGGTGGATCACCTGAGGTCAGGAGTTCAAGACAGCCTGACCAACATGGTGAAACCCCATCTCTATTAAAAATATATAAATTAGCTGGGCATGCAAAAATTAGCCAGGCATGCCAAAATTAGCTGAATGTGGTGGCAGACACAGATGGAGAAGACCAGTGGGATTGGGACTTATCATTCCAGAAGCACTGGTCTGGGTCAATGTGATTTGCTGGGATAAAATAAGAGTTTCTTGTCACTGTAGCTCTTTAACGGTTGTTCTGATGGTTATGCTGGGTTCCATACAAAGGGCTGATTTCTGCTTCTCTCTGTAGGGTGCACCTTTGGGAGTCGGCTTTTGTGGGGTGTGCTTCTGTCTATGGGTTGTGCCCCGCATTACCATCCAGATAAACATCAGCAGCTGCTCCTCTTCCCTGCCTAGGTCTTTCGAAATTGTCTCCAAGATGGTCGCTTAGATTTTCTAATTGTTGGGGGTTTCTGTGAGAAGGCATCTCTTTGTGTGCTGCCTGTGATAACAGGTATCTTTTTATCCTGAATAGAAGACAGTATCTAGAGCACTGTATTTTCCTATTCTGCTTTTATTTGTGATGCCAGGGCCTTGATCTCAGTATTTGGAAATGGCCATGATAGTTCACGTGAGGAGTTCTCATTCTCTTAGAGACAGCCCCCTGGCCCGGGGTGCACGGGGAATTAGCCTCTCGCCTAGTCACCATGTGTCGGGTGAATTCCCTGGTGAAAACGAGTTAGCAAGTTGCTCCTAAGATGCTGCTGATGCTGAGAGTGTGAGCAGGAGGCTCTGCGCTGTCTGCAAGTTGATGTCCCCTCCCCACTCCCCCCATCCCCTGCCTGGCTCCAGCAGCACAGGCATCTTCGGACCAGTGTTTCCCAAACATTCATCTGCCGAATTGTAAAAACTGCACGTTAATGGGAGCCTCTGAGTGTGATGTGAATCTCAGCCCTGCTGGTTGCCATCAGTCAACACTGAGAGAGAAACCTTTTGTGCCTAATTAGCACGCAGAACACAAGGTCCAACTTATAGACTTAGAAAAGACAAGAATTTCAGTGCGAGACTGTGGCAAACGACACAGCGTTGGTGCTGGAATTTTGACTACGTGCTGGTCTAGACCCCAGGTGAAATTCAACAGCTCTTTGACTAAAAGCTTTTTGGCTTTCCTCACTATTCTGAATCACACTGCCCCCTTCTTCTTCTTCTTCCTTTTTGAGGAGGATGGGATGACAGGTTGGACTGTGCAGCTTGTTTCGTTCTGGATAATGATGGATGAGGTGCAACCAAACCTTGCTGGAGTTGGTGAATCTCCACGGGATCATGTCCTTTCTCCATGTGCAGCCCACAGAAAGCAGCGAGACTTCTGTCTCCGCTGGAAAGCTGAGCCTGAGAGATTTCTGGTTAAAACAAAACAAAGCAAAACAGAAATCTCCTGGCTAAGGAAATAAACTTCCAAAGTGTAATTATTCTTATAAATCTTCACAGATTTTCTCCTTAGTTCTTTTAGATGTTGATGTTGGATGTGATAAATCCATTTGAGTTACTGAATGCAACTAGATTGTTCATTAAAGCGAGGGCCCCCCACTTTCCTGTGAGTGCCAGCCTCGCATTTCACAGCATCCATCTCATCTCATCTTCTGGAGAGCCAATGAGGTGGGCCCCATAGCTCCATTTTATTAGGTGAAGTCTTACAAAGTTGCCATCAAACTGACAACCTCTCAAGGTTTATGATACTTCGTAATTACAATGTAATTAATTAAATCTATTTCGTGGTGCTGTGGAAATTGAGGCTCAGAGGGATGACCTGGCTGATCCTGGGGTCCCCACCCAGCACATGGCGATCCTAGGGTGTTTGCACCATAGCCTATGTTTTGGGGATGTGGGTGGGAAGCCTGCAGCCTACAGACTGAGCATGATTCTACAACTTGTTTTACATAGCCAGTATAGTGGGGTTTTGTTTTGTTACTTTTCTTAATGAAGTACTTGCCAACATCAAAAAATTAGAAGGTGTCAGATTAAAAAAATCCAGATGTCAAGCTTCTTTTTTCTGAGACAGGGTATCACTCTGATGCCCAGGCTGGAGTGCAGTGGCACCGTCTTGGCTCACTGCAACCTCTTACATCCTGGGTTCAAGCCATTCTCCCACCTCACCCTCTGAGTAGCAGGGATTACTAGCACCTGCCACCATGCTAAGCTAAGTTTTTGTGTTTTTTTAGTTGAGACAGGGTTTCGCCACGTTGGTCAGGCTGGTCTCGAACTCCTGACCTCAGGTGATCCACCCACCTTGGCCTCCCAAAGTGATACGATTACAGGTGTGAGCCACTACACCCAGCCTGGCTTCTCTTGAAAAATCAGAAGAATTGATCAGAGCCCCATTCTCCAACTCTCCCGCACTTGGGTGCCCCATGTCCACTGAGCTCCCGACTCCTGTTGTCTCCCAGGCACTGAGCCAGCGTCCCCTACCATGCTCTTGCCCTTGTTATATCATACACTTGGGTGGATCACTCACCAGCATTACCACCTGGCTCTGGAGTTGCAGTCCCGGCTCTTCCCTGCTGCTCATACAGCTCCTCTATTTGAATTTGTGGACAGACCACATTACCCATGATGCATTTGGCTTGCACAGTGTGGTCCTGTGTGTTCTGTGAATGGAGCATCTAGTTAATTTCAGGAATGGTGGTCTCATTCTGGTTTGGGAGCTGAGAAGGTGGGCAGGAAAGATAAAACCCAGTGGGTAGAAATTGCTTGTGTTTTTCCTCACAAATATTCCTTCACATACATTTGTAACACATTCCAGTATTACATTTAGACAGGACCTGCTTTCACATACATGCTTCCATTTTTTAATTCCATTTTACGTGTCCATATTTCACTGTGTTCTGTAGGGGCATCATGACTTCTATGTAATCTGCCATCTGCACAAACCTAAGAGTTGAAGAATCAGCAGGTTGAGTTTTTCCTCCCAGTCTCTCTGCCTCCCATTGCCTCCCTTGCTAATGCCAGCTCTGAATTGGAAAGTAGGCCGGTGGGAAGTGGGGCATTTCTTTTCTATTTTGAACTCTGCGTATCAGTGTGGCCCAGGTGGGGACCAGAGTCAGATGAGTGCCAGCCTCCCCACATCTAATCTTTTGGAAGCCCCGTGTTGTGTTCGTCCTCTGACATTTGGGGAAAGGGTGGTTACTGAGAGACATGACACTTGGCAGATGGCAGAGATACCCAGGCAGATGTGAGGTGCCATTCATGGAGGGAGGCTTGGACTGGCTCAGTGGAACTGGACCGCAAATCGGTGACAGTTTCAGTGATTTGCTGTACTGTCATTTAGCACATGATTAAAATGTTTTTCTGCAGAGTAATTTAACTTTGGGAAATACATTATGTTCTGCTGCTCCTTGAGGAGAAAGAAAGTTAGGGGGCTGGAAGGTGGCAGAGTAATGTAGGTCACAGCACAAATTCCCAACTGGGTTTTCAGTAGAAAACCCGGTCTCAGTTTCCCACACCCCCGCCCCCGCCCCCGCCCCCATTTGCTGCTGCATTCTCTCTTAGAGTTGTGAAATAGATCCTTTTTTTTTTTTTTACTGAAATATGAGCTGCCGTGTTCTCCCAGTGAGCAGGTTACATTTAGCTCAGTGATGCCACGCCCTGACCTGTGCACTGCCAGGAGCCACTTGAACCTGAGCTGAGACCTTCTGTTTTGCAAGTCACTGCTAACAGGAAGTAGCAGCTTTTGACTTCCCTTGCTTTGTGGACCGGCCAGAACCTTCCAGTCTCATAGCAGCATTGTCCAGTTGCCAGGAAGGAGTGGCGATGCTGTGCAAGAGAGCTCGGACCTGCGGGCCTCCTGGCTAGGTGTGTGTTAAAATACGATGTCCGTGTTTGTGACTTTCCATGGGTTAGCATGTCCCAGTTCGGCACTGTTCCAACCACTGCCTCTTGCTTTCCCCCTTGGCCTGCTCTGCTGACTTCTATCAGCCACCTGGCCCTCTAAGGCAGGTGAGTTTGGGACCCCCTAGGAGCCACATGGAACGCACGGTGTTGATTTTGGAGTCGGTAATAGTCTTTGGCTCTGCCACTTAGGAGGAAAGTGGTCTTTTAGAAGCTGTTAGAATACCATATCACACACAGAAAGCACCATATGTGTGCAACTGTTCCTACCAACAGAAAGGGAGCCTCAGGGATGGAGACTGTGGGGAGCAGGTATGTTAGGGGAAGTGATGAACTTCTAGTGTGGAAAAAACCCTAAAACACTACAGAAAGGTAGAAGATGAGGCCCACCATTCACACCTATTCCTGCAATCACTGTCACGTCTCTTATGTAATAGAAATCATCAATACTTACATAAGTCAAGTACAGACTTCACTGTTCTACAATTTGCCTTTTTTTTTTTGAGACAGAGTTTCACTCTTGTCGCCCTGGCTGGAGTGCATTGTCATAATCTCCGCTTACTAGAGCCTCTGTCTTCCGGGTTCAAGCGATTCTCCTGCCTCAGGCTCCTGAGTAGCTGGGATTACAAGCGCCTGCCACCAATCCTGCTAATTTCTGTATTTTTAGTAGAGACAGGGTTTCTCCCTGGCAAGACTTGTCTCCAACTCCTGACTTCAGGTGACCTACCTGCTTTGGCCTCCCATAGTGTTGGGGTTACTGGCATGAGCTACCACACCCAGCTGCCTTTCTTAATTTCTCTCGGTCCTTCTAAAAGCTAATACTATCCACTGTAATGGGTGTTGCATATTTATTTCACCGTTATTCTACTTGAACAGTTAAGAGGTTTCCAGATTTCTCTCCCATAGACTGTGGTGTGAAACATTTTAATGGATACCCATTTTGGCAGGTAGGTCTACAGACTTGATGTCTAGAAGCCATTCTGGCTTACAGGGTGTGTGGATTTTAAATTTCACCCGACATCACTAAAGCCCGCCCTCTTATACCAATTTGATATGCAGGGTTTGGTCTGGATCAAAGGGGAAGCCATTCTTTCCAGGCATGCAGGACAGCTGCAAGAGCAGGGAGCCCCAAGTCATCCCCTGTGGCTGGAGAATAGGGCGGCTGGCCCTATGGTCAGGGTGTGCTGGGACCTAGGGCGGAGGTTTTGGTCTCTGTGGCTGGAGCCGTTGCAGGTGCATGAGCTCAAGGCTGTGCTTTCCGAAGAGCATGCCAGCATTGGGTAGTGGATGGATTGGGCAATGGGCTGGGGTGCCCTCATGATGTTTCAGACAGAAGGTGGGGAGGGCCTGACCAGATGGCCAAGAGGAAAGGGGGACCTGGGTTTGGAAGGCCCTACCAAGAGGGGATGTGGGGCCCCACTCCATCGGGTCCTCATGCTCCCTGGTCCTCATGGCAAGGGGGCAGCAGTGGCATTGCCACCCTCTGGGATGAGGACGGTAAGACTCGAGTAGGTGACTAGGCTGGCAGCTCGGGTGATGGAAGGGAGTAGCAGAAGATGCCAAGTTTTTGAGGCCGAATAACTGGGTGCAGGGAGGTCAAGGGGACAAGGAGGGGAAGCCTGTTTGGGAGCAGATGAGATGAAAATGAAGCATTGAGGTCAGAAACTGGTCTATCTGCATCCTGAAGGCAGGCCCGGATCCAGGAGAAAGCAGAGTGAATGTCTCCTGGGAAGGCCACCTCTGAGCTGGCTTTAGTGTCAGTTTCTCCCAGACCTGCCTCAGGAAATGTATGTTTTCTCCCATCTCAAGTTGCAGGAAATGTATGACCTCCCAGTCAAGAGGTCAGAGAAGTGTATTATAATCGTCTTGCTGACAACTAAGATGTAGCAGTCATGGCTTGGAGGAGTCCACAGCGACAAAGCAGAGGCAAGAGCAGGAGGTGTCACCACACAGAGCTGGGAGTCTGGGTTGCCGTTTGCAGGAACCGAGACAGGAGCACGTGGGGGAGACGCGGTCATGATCTCATTAGTCAGGATTGCCTTGTGCTGATGCCATGTTCCAACTGTGTGTTCCTGGCCCTGTCTCCTGCAAACAATGAATCATTCTTTCAAATAAATACTAATATGTTTATGCAGACTGTATACTTGCTGTGAGTGGTATTCCAAGAAGTAACAAGTTTTGGAAGCACAGCAAGTCCTTAAATTGGCATTCTGGACACCAGACTCTAGTGCCATGAGCCTCGCTAGGAGATGCACGTGTGATTTTTTAAGCAGCACCCAACAGCGTTCGCTGGTGTTTTCCAGCATTTGGATATTCATTCTAGGCTGTCGTTTGTTGCAAATCCTACCAAACTCAGTATTATGAAGCAAATACTTTTAGATTTCTATGATAATGAGGAAGTCGTGGGAAAGATGATAGTAATAGTTTAAGAATAACTTTTGATTTGGAGAATTCCTGAGAACTCAGGAATTCCGACTTCATCATCTCAAATCCCAGTCTCTCTCAGGAATTTGGAAATACTCTTTGGGATATGATTTCCTGATATAAAACATGGAATTAGCTGACATATCGGGGATCACAGAGGTTATGAGATCGGGTCAGGTGCCCAGGGAAAGAGAGAGCAGGAAGAGGTGTTGGCCTCGGATGGAAGCTATGGACAAGGAAGGGGCCTGGAACCCACGGTGCAGAGGCAGGGGGAGGCAGGAAAGCTTAAGAGAGCCTGGTCAGCCTAGTGAGGGGAGTGAGTGTCTCCCAGGGAAGCCTTCCTCTGCAGAAGAGAGCTATAGAATCAGCACCTAGCCCTAGAGCGTTAAGAATAGCAGGCTGTCCTTCTCCACCATTGCCAATTTGGCTGCAGACCCAGGGAGCAGGTGGTGCAGCACAGCTGTGGTGGCATCCCTGTGCCCCTCCTCTGTGGGGAGAGTGTCAGCAACAAGTCATCGAGGGCAGCAAGGGGAAGCGATGGTGCCTTTGCAAGCCACAGCCCACATCACACCTCTGGGAGGGGCAGGTTCAACTCGACAGCTCTGCTTAGAAATGCGGCTGCCTTTGCCAGGCAGGGCCTCTCTCTGAACGAACTGGATTCTGGAACTGGCCGCCATCTGAGGCCATGGAGGACACTTTGCTGGTGTTTTCCAGCTTATTCTGATATGGAGCACTTTGCAGAATCTGCAGCCTGGAAAGGCAGCCCTAGTCACTCTTTGTGGGTCCTCGGATAGCTTAGAAGCTAAGAGGCCGTTTGGGCTTGTGGAATCTTAGGCCCCTTTTCTGATGTGTTGATGCACATTTGCACACCAGCAGGAGGCGACATGCTAATGTGGCACCTCCCCCATCCCCCGCAAAGGGGCTCCTGGACAGACCTGTGACATCTGAGAGCAGCGCCTGTTGGCCACTGCCGCCGGCTGTCCTCATTTCTTACTTTCTTAGCCTTGTCATTGTCAACCAGGTGTATTATTTGGAGGGAGGGGACACCCCGCTACCAGGACTGACACCCCAAATTGGGGCCTTGGTTCTGTGATCTTCCAGCATCAACAGGCACCCCGAATTTACCTCTGTCGAGTGGGATGCCATGGCACACTCAGGTGCCTGCAGGTCCAGGAATATCATCTAAGCGAATTAAGCCATTGAATTGTCAGCAGGGAGTGGTGTCGGAGCGCAGCTCATAGGCCCCATCTAAAGGGATGAGCCACTCCTCACCCAGTTGATTCCCATTGTATAGGACTGCAGCTAGCCAGACAAAAATCCTTGACCTTCTCAAGAGGTGGCAGAAATGCACATCTTGATATAAACTCTTCATGTTTACGTCGGTTGGCAACTCCTTTATTTAACACATCCGTGAGCTGCATGGGGTCCACTGTACCTCAAAAGCCTTCCAGGGCAAAAGGGGACTTCGGTGCATAAATGAGTTTAACATGTGAAGCAGTGCAGGGTGAGGGCAGCAGGGCATCCCACCTGACCCCAGGGGATCACGATGACAAGGTGCTGAGCAGGACAGCTCCAACACCAGGCCTCAGGGCAGAGCGGCCCCTGCAGTTCTGACTGAGGTCCTCATAAGAGTTTGGGCTCCATGAGAAATAGGTCCATTGTATTAATCCCTGGGCAAGTGATGTCCGCTCAGTGCCCAAGTACCGCCTGCACACCTGTCCTCTTACTCCATGTGAGGCCTGTCTACACAGCCAAATGCCCTGCTCTTCGGGGAGGTGTCCTGCGTTTCTCACACCTTCTCTATGGCAGCTCCTTTTGCTTCTTTTCCTCTCTGTGTAGCCAGCAGCTGCTCTTGGTTACCTGTAGAAAGAACACAGCCAGTGATTATGGAGGGTTTGGTTTTTGGTTTTGAGTTTTTTTGTTTGTTTGGCTTTTAGCAGCTCACCAAGAAAAGTGGGTCTTTGGAGGGCAGTTGTGTCTGTTCAAGGGAATTGGTCACAGGTTAGTAGAGTTGAAAGAAAGTCTGATATTCTCACCTATTAAATTCAAAAAGCAAAATTCTGTTCATGGGTACAACTCACCTGAAGGAGTTCCTGCAGAGCGCTGTGGGAGGACCTTTGATTGTGCTTCTCTTGGTGTTGCCACTCCCCTGTCACTCACTGCCCTCTGCCCTACTAAACCCTAGTGCGTTTCCTTGTGCCTCTATCCCTCTGGTTTTTAACTAGAGGCAATTTTGTCTTACTCCCCAGTTCCAAGGTCAGCTGGCAGTGAATGCAGACATTTTTGGTTGTTCCAACCATGGGGGACAGTGCTACCAGCATCTAGTGGGTAGAGGCAAGGGATGTGCTGAGCATCCTACATCTCACGGGACAGCCTCCTCCCTGCACAGCAGAGTTATCTGACCCAAACGTCAGTAATGCCAAGGTTGAGAAGCCCAGACCTGGCCTGAGAAGCTGGCCCGCTGGGTCTTATAAAACCAGCTACAAAGTCCTGGGACTCAACAGTCAAGAAAGACAGAGGGAGGAGAAACCAAGGTGTATTTAGCACCTGCCGGGGTCCAGGTATTAGGCCAAGAGTTTTTCATTTCTTTGTTTTTTGAGACAGAGTTGGCTCTGTCACCCAGGCTGCAGTGCAGTGGTGCAATCTTGGCTCACTGCAACCTCTGCCTCCCAGGCTCAAGTGATTTTCGTGCCTCAGCCTCCCAAGTAGCTGGGTTTGCAGGCGTGTGCCACAATGCCGAGCAAATTCTTGTATTTTTAGTAGAGTTGGGGTTTCACTGTATAGGACAGAAGTTATTGGCCAGGCTGGTCTCGAACTCCTGTCCTCAAGTGGTTTGCCCACCTCAGTCTCCCAAAGTGCTGGGATTACAGGTGTGAGCCACCGCACCTGGTCGGCTTTTCATTAATTAAGTTTGCACATCCTTTCTTTGAGGTTGTTGTTACAGTCCTTTTTTTCCAGACAAGGAAACAGCCTCACGGAGTGAAGTGGCCAAGCCATAGTCTCACAGCTGGGACATGGCAGTGTGGGGAGTATGAGCTGAGCCTCTACCCTTTGTCACTGTCACACCAAAATGAAGCACTTAAAGAGCACTCCTAAATATCTTTGGGGTTGGGGCTTTCCAGGTCCTGCATTTTAACTGCGGGTCCTCTGTGCCCCGAGGAAATGAGGCCAGGCTTGGTCACACTCGCCTTCCACCACTGTGTGTCTCCTCTGGAGGCCCTCAGAGTACAGAGGCTGCAGCCACTGTGTAAGCCCTGCTGCCGCTGTGTCCACGTGAGGTCTATTGGTACTGTCCAAGGTGCTATCCATCGCCCCTTCTTTGAGGTAATTGCAGAAAGGGCTACAAAGTTGAGCTAGGGAGGGTTAAGGAACTTCTGAGAGCTTTGGCCCCAGCTGAGAAAACGGGTCTTTGATACCTGTTCAACACCATTCCTTGCTTGTTTGCCCATGAGCCGAGCCCCTTGTCTTCTTTCATCTAACACACCCAGGATGTTTTACCTGGACCAGAGAGAAGGGTGAACAAAGCCCAGCTTTGGCCCCATCACTCGTCCATGAGTGCTCAATCTGCTGGCTTAGCAAGTGTCACTCAGAAGATAAAGCAGGTCACGGCTTGCTGAGTAAGAACAGGATTTCATGTTTTTCTTTTTCTTTTTTACACATGAGAACTTGCTGTGACAGAGTTGAGGATGTTTTTCTCACTAGCTTGTTCTGGGAAGGCAGATTGAGAAATTACTAATGCAGTAGCAAACAAGCCATACTCTCTGGGTTGGGGGCGAGGCTTGTTTATGACTTTCACATTAAAGGTACAGGCAGAATGGCCTCATCCATGAGGAGGAGCGCAGCAGCCGTGCAGGCCTGGTTTTGACTTGAGGCTGTGCCATTTACTATATAAATGACCTGGGATTAGAGCCTTTAGGGACTTCGTGCTTCTGTTTTCCACTCTGTCAAATGGGACTAATTATAGCTGCTACCTCAGGAGGTTGAAGAGCTCACAGCCTGCACAGTGTAAGCTGTGGCTGCAGCAGGATTCACTTTTGTGGCTAGCAGGAGTGTACACAGGTAATTTCTGGGTTCCTTAGATGCAGGGCAGAGCTGGTATTAAGAGGTGTTCAGGGGGCTGGGCACAGTGGCTCATGCCTGTAATCTCAGCACTTTGGGAAGCCAAGGCAGGCAGATCAGTTGATGTCAGGAGTTTCAGACCGGCCTCGCCAGCATGGTGAAACCCCCTCTTTATTTACACTACAGAAATTAGCTGGGCATGGCAGCGGTGCACACCCGTAATCTCAGCTACTCAAGAGGCTGAGGCAAGAGAATCACTTGAGCCTGGGAGGTGGAGGTTGCAGCAAGCCAAGATCGTACCACTGCACTCCAGCCTGGGTGACAGAGTGAGACCTTGTCTCAAAAACAAAAAGATGTGTTCAGGTCATGGGGGGCCAGAGGAACACACAGCAAGCACATTGGTTGAGCATGTTTAGGAGACAATGTAGATTTCTCCTGTCTCCACCCACGGTCACTCACTTTCCTCCCAGCTGTTGGTCAGGTCGATCTCGGAGGCTGGGACTCTGGGATCTTGTTAGCATAAAGATGCCATCCGCTGGCCAGGCCCTAAGCTGCTGAGTGGAGAGACCAGACTGCAAGTGCCAGGAACACCCAAAATAATGATCTTCTTTTCACTGCAGTAAAGTGGTTAGTGTGGTCCGTGGTCAGATTTCAGTACAGTGGCTAAGCCAAAGCTCTGTAAGTAATTTCTTACAGGAGCTCATCAGCAGCTTGGTACATGACAGAAAAAGCAAGAGTTTGAGCAAAACAGACCTGGGCTCAAATTCCAGCTCAGCTACATAGAAGCCTTGTGAACTTGACCTCTGCCTCAGCATCCCTATCTATAAAAGGGGGATAGTGGCAGAGATCTCACAGGCTTGTTGGGAGGATTAAAAGAAATATTACGTACTAGGAGCTTCTCAAAGGGAAGGTATTTTGACTGTATTTTTTACTTCTCCGCTCAAACTCTCACTTCAGTCCCAAAATGATTTGAGTTGGCAGCTTAGATATTATTACAATTGCTTGCCCTACTTCATGTCTTTTATTTTTAAACATTGGAACATCTGAAACTTCACTTTGGAATAAGGGAAGCAGATTAGGTATTTTTGGCACAATGACCTCCATCCTATGTGGGATTTGCTTTAAAAAACAAGTAATAAAATATCTCCTGTATCAGAGAGATGTGTCCATGGCATACAAGAAACTGACTGCCATTTATAGACCAAAATTGTCCTGTCCTGCCACAGTATAATTGCTTTTGGGGACAGCTTTCTTCTCAGTGGGTCAAGCAAATTCACAGCTTTCTGCATTTCCCCTTGTACTTTTTATTTTTATTTATTTATTTTTGAGACAGAGTCTCACTCTGTCACCCAGGCTGGAGGGCAGTGGTATGATCTCGGCTCACTGCAACCTACCTGTCTGGCTTTAAGCGATTCTCCTGCCTCAGCTGGGATTACAGGCATGCACCACCATGCCTGGCTAATTTTTGTATCTTTAGTAGAGCGGGGTTTCGCTATGTTGGCTAGGCTAGTCCCAAACTCCTGACCTCAGGCAATCCTCCCACCTCAGCCTCTCAAAGTGCTGGAATTACAGGTGTGAGTCACTGGGCCGGACCTCCCCTTGCCCTTTTAAAATGATGTCTGGGAGTGATAACAGAATGGTTACTTGGTTTGGTTATCAGTGATCTCCTGCCATGTCATTGCTGTATAACAAACATGCATGATACTGGTGGTATGTGATAATAACGTATTGCTTATGCATCAGGTGATGGGCTAGGGGGCTTAGCTCATGCTGGCTGAGCTGACGTCTATGTCTGGTGATCAGCAGCTGGCTGTGGTTGCAGGATGGCCTTGACTGGGAAGAACGGAAAAACGGGGCTGTGAAATGGAAAGAGGCACAGATCTTCTATCCTCCTTCCAGGGAACACAAGCAGGGCAAGTCCACCCACACAGGTGCCATCCAAGCTCTCAGCATGTCACATTGGCTGATGCCCCATTGCCAAGGCAGGTCACAAGGCAGAAATCAGAGTCAGAGTGGGAGGGTACTGCACAGTCACGTGGCAAAGGAGCACAGAGTAGGGTAGATGATGGGGCCGTTTGTGCACTTGCACAGATTAATGACCTAGGTAGGATAAAGGGTGTCTATGGGCGTGCAGCACTGCCGTGAAGTGCTAAGAAAGTGACATTATACGTAAGAAGAAGATGAAACACAGACTAGTAATTCAAGCCAAAACTGCCTCTGCATCCACACTGGGGCTCAGAAAGGCATCCCCCTGTGTATTCTGGGATAGGGCCAAGTTTAATAGATTGACCAGAGTTCTGCTTGCCTTGACTTTCACAAAAAAAAAGTTTTAAATTAACACACAGTGAAATTGTCTTTCGTTGTTCATATTGAGGTTTGTGAATTTAAACACGTGTATAAGTTTGGGTAACCACCATCACCATCAAGATATAGACCAGTTCCATCACCCTAAAAATCTTCTTTATTCTTTTTCCTCATTTCCTTTCTGGCCACTCCCTCCCACCAAGCCCTTGTCCCCATCCCTATAGTTTGTCTTTTCAAGAATGTCATATAAATGGAATCATGTGGTAAGTAACCTCTTGAGGCTGGCGTCTTTGACTCAGTACGTCTGAGAGTCATCAAGTTGTTGGGTGAATCAGTAGTTTGTTTTTATGACTGAGCAATGTTTGGTTAAATGGATATACCACAGTTTGTTATTTCATTC
Organism: Callithrix jacchus; assembly: GCF_049354715.1. NCBI lineage: Eukaryota > Metazoa > Chordata > Mammalia > Primates > Cebidae > Callithrix > Callithrix jacchus. The sequence continues at coordinate 16,536,376 of NC_133513.1, read as the reverse complement.
ATAAAAGATACTTGCGTCGTTTCTAGTTGTTGGCAATTTTGAATAGAGCTGGTGGAAACGTTCAAGTGCAGCTTTTTGTGTGAACAGAAATTTTCATTTCTCTACTGCAAATACCTAAGACAGGATGACTGGGTCCTATGCTAAATGTAAAAAACTGTGCATTCTCACAGTGTAGGAGCAGCCCAGCTGCTCTGCACCCTGGCCAGTATTTGATGTTGTCATGATTCTTTACTGTAGCTCTTCGCAGGGATGTATAGTATCTCATCATGGTCTTAACTTGCGTTTCCCTAATGACGAATGATGTTGAGCTTTTCATGTGCAGATTTTTCTTTCACACATCCTCTTTGGGGAATTATGTCTGTTCAAGTATTTTGCCTGTTCTTAAAAACTAGGTTGTTTGTTGTTTTACATAGGCTGAGTTTTGAGGGTTCTTTGTATATGTTGGATATAAAACTTTTGTCGAAACATGTGACTGGCACATATTTTCTTCTAGTCTTCAGCTTGTCTTTTCATTTTCTTAACAGTGTATTTTGCATGACAAAACTTCTCAATTTGGATTAAATTCAACTTACTTTTTTTTTTTTTTCTGTTCTGGATCAGACTTTTGGTGTCATGTGTAACAACTGTTAGCCTAAACCCAGGTCATAAAGATTTTCTCCTAGGTTTTCCTCTGAAAGTTTTATAGCTTTGCATTTAGATCTGTGATTCATTTCAAGTGGACTTTTGTCTAAGATGCAAGGATTGGGTCAAAGTTAACCTACTTCCCATGGCTACCCCACTGCCCAAGGTCAAGTGGAGGGAGGACAGGACAAAAGAGAGGCATTATGGGTTGGCCCCCACCCTCTTGGGACCACAGCTCTTCTGGTTAAAGAGCAAAGTTTTCCCCTGTATTAATTTCCTATTGTTGCCATAACAAATGAGCATAACCTTAGTGGCTGAAAATTACAGATTTATTCTCTAGCCTCTGTGCATGCCAAAAGTCCAAGATTGGTCTGCTGGACTACAGTCAAGTTGTCAGCATGGCTGGTGCCTTCTGGAGGCCATGAGCTGGTATCTGTTTCCTGACTTCCTGGAAGCTGCCCATGCCATGGCCCTTTCCTTACTTCCAGCAACTACTCTGGGACCCTGAGATTCCACAGGGTGCATCTAAAGAGTCCAGGATCGTCTTCCCATCTAAAAAGCCTGAATGTAACCACAGCTGCCAGCTTCTCCAGGGATAAAAACCTGGGCATCTTTGGGGGAACCATTCATCTTACTGCTCCCTCCCCAGGAGCATCAGGTGCTTCAGGCTGAGGCATGAGAGAAGGGGTGAAAAGAAAAACATGGTCCCTCTACCCTTTCTAAAAAGTAGCAGTCCCTTTTTCCACTCCTGGAGCCAGAGCTTCAGGGCTTCTCTGAAAGCTCTGCCTGTTCACTCCCTGCCCACTTTTGGGGTCTGGCTGCCTGCTGTCTAGGCTGGAGGGTTCTAGAGGGGGAAAATGGTGAACTCACTGCAGGTTTGATGGGACAGCAACAGCTGATTATCTCCGAAGCCCACCTGCTGCTGTTTACTTCCTGAGTCACTGACTAGCTGCCTGGTGCATCCGCTCCAGGTTTGAAAGCTACATTGGTGGGAGACGTGGGGGAAGTTACCTTACTACATGATATGCACACCTGGATCCCCTTTCTCAGCATTGTCTATCCCGAAGCATTAGGGGATATTAGTGCATGAAAGGAAGGACTATGGAACCATGTATCATATCGGGTCCTGGAGAGCTTGCCATAAGCAGGGGAATACAGCGAACAGTGGGGATGGTCAAACCTGATGGAGCACTTCTGAGTGCCTGAATTACTATCTTTAATTTTCACAGTATTCCCTCTGAGGGCAGTTACCATGTGCAGACCCCTGGTACAGATAAAGAAACTGAGGCTCAGGAGGGTCATCAACTTTTCAAAGTATGTACACTTACTGCATGATGGATCCAGGATCTCAGACCCAAACTTCTGTGATCTGAGTCCCAGGCCATAACCACTCCAGTGTGTACTTATTCATCAGCCTCCCCAATCAGGCTGCCAACTGGTTCTCCGTGCCGGACCTCCACCCTGCGGTCACACTCTCGGCTACATCTCTGTTGGGCTCCGCCACGTCTTCCTTCAGCCAGCTCCTAATGCAGCTGTGCTGACACCCATTTACCTCTACCTTGGGCGGGGAGTGAGTTCTGGATTCCCATCACCTCCCATCTTTCCCCCACTGTGGCAGCCAGTGCCTGTGCGTTTCCCACCCCCTGGGATGGAAAGGTCCAGAGGGCAGGAACCTCACCTCTTCCCCTCTTCTCCCAGCTGTGTAGTACAATGTCTGGAAACTAGTCTATGCTTGGCGAATGTTTATTGTGAGGAACCAACAGCTATTTTCTCCTGATTGCCTGTGGTACATCCTAGGGCCCACATGTGATGTTGGGTCTACTTCAGGAGATTTGGCTTGTCTCATGAGTCCAGAAGGGCTCATGTTTGTGGCAATCCTCTGTTTTCTTTTTTAAAAAATTAGTTTGGCAAAGATATCCCTAGTTTGCAGTTAGTCCAAACCTTGCAATACTGTCTCTTCCCAGAAGGATCCCCTAAACTGATCCACTATTTCCAATGCAGCCCATGCAGCCTGGACTCCTGCTGGGTGTCAGGCCCTGTGCTAAGCCTTTTCCATGCAGGGTCTCATGTAATCTTCAATTCTAAGAGGCGTAGGACCTACTGTTATTCCCATTTTATAGATGAGGAAACTGAGACCTGGAGAAGTGGGGGAACTTGCCTGAGATCACACAGTTGGTAAGTTTGAGAGCTACCGTTTGAACTTGGGTCTGACTTTCTTTCCTGAGACAGTCTCTCGATCTGTCACTCAGGTTGGAGTGTGATGGCTCGATCTCAGCTCACTGCAACCTCCACCTCCTGGGTTAAAGCAATTTTTCTGCCTCAGCCTCCCAAGGAGCTGGGATTACAGGTGCCCACCACCATGCCTGGCTAATTTTTGTATTTGTAGTAGAGACGAGGTTCCACCATGTTGGCCAGGCTGGTCTCAAACTCCTGACCTCAGGCGATCCACATGCCTCAGCCTCCCAAAGTGTTGGGATTGCAGGTGTGAGCCACGGCACCTGGTGTTGGGTCTAACTCTTAAACCTCTGTTTGAAGGCAGAGTGTTGGGAGCATGGACTTTGGGGCCAGGCTGGTGTTGGTTCCAGTCTCTTACTCTTAAATCCTGTGCATATAAGCCCTAGACTATCACTGCCTGTTTTTTTTTAAACAAACCATTAGTTAAATGGGCAAGTGAAACAAAAGCATCTAATAAGGTGTGTGGAACCATGAGAGGTACTTAAAAATGCTAAATATCTGAATCTCTAGAGGTCCCAGAAACAGCATGTGTCATTAGGGACTCTGCTTAGCAAAACTATGGAGGCCCACTTCAAATTAGCTTAAAGTGGAAAAGTAGTACTTACTACTCGTGTAACTGGAAAGTCCAGGGACAAGGCTAGATTCCGGAATGGCTGGATTCAGAGGCTCAGATACTTTGTTGGTTTCATTCTCAAGCCTGTTCTATCTGATAGAAAGACAGATCCTGGCAGCTGTGTACCTTACAGACTGTTTAGATCTAGGCCCTGAAGAATGAGGGTCTCACTAGCTCCTACAAAAGTCCTAGGAAAAATCTCATTCATCATGTTGCTCCTCATAGCTGCATCAGAAATTCTAGGGAGATTCTGATTGGCACAGCTTTGGGTCATCCGTCCATCTGGGTCCATGCCTGTGGCCCCGGGAATGGAGCACCTTGATTAGCCAAATCTGGGGCAGAGGGGTAGAGCGTTCAGCCTGCCTAAGCTCATGGACTGAACAGGATCGTTCCAGAAGGAGGGGACACGATTCCCTGAAAGGAGAGGTGGTGGGTGGGCAAACATATGCTCGTGCTGCGGGGTCTGGTGTACAACTGTCAGTGAAGCCACAGCCACCTGTGCCAGCGAACTGCTATGTAAGAAGCTTGTGACACCTTTGGCCCAGGCTTCCACGCCCACTGAGCCACGAGATCACACTTCTGTGATGTGTCCCAGTTGATCCTCCCCAATGGAGTGGGCAGTGCCCCAGCACTCTGCAGCTGATGCCATCTGTATCCAGACGTGCTTCCAGCCTGCATTCTATAAGGCAGTCATATTGGAAAATATTAACCATGGGAATTAATGAATTCTGGAGTTGGAGTGGGTTTGACTGGAGGAGATTTTCCAAGTTTATTTGCTAAGCTGTCTCTGGTGCTTTAAAGATTTGGCCCAGCCCATGAGACAGGAACACCTTTCTATTTGAAAGAGAGAAGCCAGTGATAGAACATTTTCTTACCACACTACAAGAGCGTGCGTATTCCCTCATCCTGGATTGGCCAAGGTGGAATCCAGCATGCTTTTGTTATAAGTGAGGAGCCCATCTGGTGGGAGAAATGCTCTCAGCTACGGTCATGCCATGAGTTAAACTCAAAGGCCCTGGACTCTAGACCCAGTTGACTTATCACATGGCAAGCCCACAGGAGTCACGTGTAGGGGCAAAGGTGTTGCAGCAGGTTTGGTTGCTGAAGGCTGCTATGGGAAAGAAGTCCATAGTCCTACCATCCTCACCTGTGCCATTCCTGAGAACAGGTGGATGGGAAGGGGTGGTGTGCACATCAGCCGAGGGCCAGAACCATGACAGCTGATTCCTTAGCACACCCAGATTGCAACTCACCGTCTACCTGAATAGGACCTTAGACTCTGAGACGGCCTCCAGGCCACAGGGGAAAGGGTGTCTCCTGACACGCAGGCATGGTCAGGGAAGGTGGACCCCAGAGTCATGAGGCAGCGACAGTCAATACTGAGACTGGGAGTGGAAGGGGTCATGGGGCTTGTCTGGTAAAACATTAAGTATCTGTCAGCTACAGGGACTTGAAAGTTTCTTTCTATACCTTGTCTTATTCTGAAGAAGTCGATTTCATGATGGTTGCGGGGGGGGTGTCTCAGTGGCATTTTTCTGTGGGGAATTTTGTGGCTTAGGAACATTCTCCAGAATGTTCCACTAAGGGATTCATTTGTTCCGCAAGCATTTCTTAATGAGTTGTCATTTCTGACTCCGTGTCAGGCCTTGGGATCCGCAGGTTCATGCCAGATTCTATTTACTTCTCACGAAGCCCTTGAGAGAGCTATCACTCTAGTTCTCTCCCCTCACCATCCCTTCAATAGGAGGGGAAGATTAGGCCCAGAGAGGTGAAGTGACTTGCTCTGGGTCGCACAGCTGGTAAACTGCAGAGCCAGGATTCTAGAACGCAAGCTCTTACCTGCTGCTTCATGCTGACTTATTCAGCAAGAACTGTGGGGAAATGCCTACAGACAGCCTGTGTCGACAGAGCCCTGGCCTGTGGCAAATGGATCAGTAATCAATAACTGTTAGATGTTATCATCAGCATCCTGTGTTCACCATATTTCCAGATGAGGAAACTGAAGCTCAGAGAGGTTGAGGAACTTGTCCAAGGTGGCACAGCTAGAAAGCAGCAGACTCGGGCTTCAGAAGCCAGCTCTGTGAGGCCCCACTCCCCTAGCACAGCCATGAATTACAGACATTCTGCCAGCCCTCAGAGGAGCAAAAATGATTGGGACCAAAAAGGAATGAGTGCGGTGGGTAATAACAGGGAAAGGGCCCCTGCTCTCAAGCAGCTCCAAAGAGTACTGTTGAATGGTTTGCCATGTGGACCTTTTTAAATTTGGAAGACCTTCCCCCTCCAGAGCAAGGGTGTCACATACTCCCAGTGCATACAGATGGCAACAACCCTTTGTCACACACCAGGTGCACGGACCCCCTTCCCAGCTGGCTCCACCCCCGGGACTGTTCCTTCCAGGGCTTGTGAACGGATAGAGTGCTGGTGACTCCCCTCCTGCAGCCGTGGTGAGACTGTGTCCTGTTGGAGTGGGTGACCAGGGCCTTTGCCAGCAGAGGACTTAACAGAGGAACCTTTGAATAGACGGAGGAACCCATTTCCTCTGGAATGCAGACATACAGAAAGCAAGGGTCTGGCTGTTTGTTTCCGTTCTCTCAGTCTAGACTGGCCTTTCCCCACCCTTTTGACTCCCAGTTAAGGGGAGTGGCTGGTGCCAGGAGATGAGAAGCCTTCAGATTTTAACCTGAGGTGGAGAGGCAGCCTTGAAACACAGCTTTTGCCACTAGGCAGACAGCAGCCCTTGGAATCTACACCTAGAGCCCGCTCTGGGGGGTGCTGCAGTGGGCAGGGCAGAGACGTCCCTCAGCTGAGCCCGCCAAGCCCTGCAGATGCCAGGCCAGGTCTCCTGCTGCACCTGCTGCCTTGCTCAGCTCCCAACAGCAAAGCCGGCACAGAGACATCCCTGCTGTGACTCTCCAGACACCTGGGCAGTGACCACCTCTGCTTGAGAGTCACTTTGAGAGAAGAGCCTATGCTGTGGGGGTGGGGTACCCTGAGCATTCCAGGTGTTTGGGGCCACTAATATTTATTCGGACAACTGAGGGCAAATGTGTGCTTCAGTGGGGACTGTAGTTTGAATACCTCGATGCCAACATTGCAAAACAAAATGCACTTCAGTGCACACGACGGGGTGAAGCAGGCCTGGGTTTGAGTCCTCAGTCTGTTACTTACCTGTGCAACATTGGACAATGTATTCTCCTCTCTGCACCTATATTTCTTCATCCACAAAACAGAGCTAATAAACCCGAGCTGGTAACATAGTGATGGGGGCTGACGCAGGGAGTATAAAGCATCCAGGCACATAGTAGGTGCTCATTGCTATGGAGGAAAACTTGACCTCCCTTTTCCATCTTTTGCCCAACTGTACTCATTTGTTTTCACACTACTGATAAAGACATACCTGAGACTGTGCAATTTACAGGAGAGAGATTTAATGGAGTCCCAGTTCCACGTGGCTGGGGAGGCCTCACAGTCATGGTGGAAGGGAAGGAGGAGCAAGTCCCATCTTAAGTGGAGGGTACAAGGCAGAGAGAGAGCTTGTGCAAGGAAACTGTCCCTTATAAAACCAAGTGATGAGACTTACTATCGCAAGAATAGCACAGGAAAGACCTGTCCCCAGGATTCAGTCATCTCCTACTGGGTCCCTCCCATGACATGTGGGGATTCAAGATGAGATCTGGGAGTTGGATGGGGATCCAGCCAAACTGTATCACTAACCCAAGAGGATAACACGGGTAGAACAGAAATACCAGATTGATCTACTGATAATTATAAACAGTTACCAAAAAAAAAGAGGGAAAATCTTCATTTCTGAATCCATCTAGAACCACTGTGCTTAAAGCTGTTATTTTGACTAGAAAACTAAGAAAACATGATGAGAAAATTACAGAGACATTTAAGCAGCTACCTTCCATGCAAGAACATTTATTAAAGGAAGTTTTAAATATAAATGATTAGGATTGCTTTCAAAATACATGAAAGTAAAGGGATTAACATGAAACAGTCACAGGTGAGATCAGGCTGGTTTGGTTTTCTCCAGGGCTGGGCTGGGAGTGGAGATGAAAGTCCTAGGAGGATGAGAGCGGACATGACAAGGTCAGTTCCCCGCCCTCCATCCATCTGTTCCTCCAATAAGTACTTACCATGCTGATAGTTGAACAGCAGATAAAACAAAGTGTCTGCCCTCTCAGATGTTCTGATGGGGGACACAGACGTTGAAGAACCAAGGAGACGTGAGTATGTTGGGTGGTGATTACCGGGGAGAGGACAGTAGGAAAGGACATCACAGTCATTGCGGAGGAAAAGAGGCCGGCTGGGGATGTGCTGTTTGTGCTCCGGGAAGACCACTACGATGGTTTGACATGAATTGGGGACCTGAGGCAGTGAGCCAGGCAGAGGACGCAGCAGGTGCTAAGGTCCTGAGGCTGCGTGGATTTGGTATCCTGGAGAAACAGCACGGAAGCCAGGGCAGCTCTCGCATAGAAGCTGCAGCCAGGGGGATTCTGGCTGCCATGTGGAGCCAGCAGAGAGCGGAACTCTGTTGTGGCTGATGGAACAGGCACTTAGGGGATCGTATGGTCACCCCGGGGATAGGGGATGTGCCTGGGGCAGCCTGCCAGGGGTATTCTGAAAGCAGAGCGACCGAAACCTGCTGCTGGTTTGATTGCGGATGTGAAAGAGGAGTGAGGAACTGGAAGAACAGAGTCTGGAGATGAGGTTAACAGCCTCCCCCTACCTCACAAGGGGATGGTGAGGGTTAAATGTCCTGCCACAGAGTCGGCCTCAGCACCACCAAGCTGTCCCATGGGACAGAGGTAGGATTCCTACCCCCGAGCACCATCTCCTATAATGAAACCTGGCCCCCAAGTTCATGTCTGGGATCTGCACAGCATGTCACTCATCACTGCCTCTCTAAGCCTCCTGCTGTGAACCTACAGCTGTTCACACTTGCCTGCCACCAAGCAAGATGGGCACAAGGGCGTGCCACAGGGACAGGCTTACTGAGCCCCAAATTCCAAACTGGAGTTGAGCAAAATGAGCTGCTTCCTTCAGTAGCATTTCCAGAGCTCTACAGGGGCCCATGCCAGGGGTTTGGGGACACCTTACCCTCCGGCCTGCTCTATTGGGAGCTGAGGGGATGCAGCATGGCACAGTAGTCTAGAGTGAAGGTGGCATCCCGGACTTTTGCACTGCTCATGCTTATAGAGAAGGCAGGTACCACCCCTGGCATGGGCAGGTGTGATGTAAGAAGATGTCACTAAGGGACACTGAGGTCCATTTCTTGGGTCCAGGAGGAATTTTTTAATCCCTTTTTTTCATTCTTAATCCTGGCCACACACAAACTCATTCCCACAGGGACTCACACAGGCCACACTGGATGTTGCCACAGTGTTGGGTCATCTGTCCCTCCTCCTGGCTCAGCAGGTGTGGACCAGACTGGGAAGGATGGAGGTTGTAGTTCATGGAGCCCTGCTCTCATTGCTTGGTGCTTCCCTGGGGAATGACAGTGCAGGTTCTGCACCCACATGGAAGGGAGTCCCACACCTTTCAAGGTCTCCTTGTTTGTAAACCACCCCCAGGCCCCCAGACCATGCCTCACCCCTGTAGCATGTCATGTGGGTCTCTTGGACAGCACTGGGCTTTCAGGATGAGTGGTCATGGCTGTGTCTTATATGGACAGATGCCTTGAGGGTGAAGCCTTCTGAGAATTGCCTCTGTCTGTGGCCTTTCCATGAGGGTGAATTCTCCATAAGACCCCACATACTTTCCAGGCTGGGGTACTCCGCCCAAGCCCCACAGAGGAAGAGGCTACTCAGGGGCCTCAATTGGTCTCAACTCAGCAGGAACTAGTTTAAAACCCAGGGCACCTCAGGGCATCGTTTTGGTGTAGAAGGGGCAGGTCCCGTGCTCCAAGGTGCTTTCTGGGCTGAGTTCATCCCCCATCTCCCCCGCCCACAGGGCTCTGGGTCAGAGCGGGGCTGTGTTTTCCCCGGGGCGGGCCCAGCTCTGTCCAGCTCTCAGTTCCTCAGCTCTGCATCCAGGGACCTTGGCGTGGATCCTGCCAATACTGGCATTCACTTGGGCAGCAGGTATTCTCTGGCACCTGCTATGGCCAGGCACTCTCCAGCAAGAGGACTGGCGAGGCCCCTGCTCTCCCGTGTTTTAGGTCCTTTTGGGTCAGCATAAAAAGCTTATGGAGTATCTTTGAAGGCAAGGCCGCTCTTGCAGCTGGGTAGGCATCGTTGTGTTCAGTTTTATGTTACACAGTGTTATTTCTTAGGGACACAGCAGATGGAAAATCCTGGGGTAGAGTTTTGACCTTTGATATAGCAATTATCATCATGATAATGTTTGCTATTTATGGAGTGTATACATGAGCCAGGTCCCCTCAAGTTGCTTGTGTCCGCTGGGCACAGTGGCTCATACCTGTAATCCCAGCACTTTGGGAGGCTGAGGTGTGGCAGATCACTTGGGGTCAGGAGTTGGAGACCAGCCTAACATGGCACAACCCCGTCTCTACCAAAAATTAAAAAATTAGCTGGGGGTGGTGGTGTGCATCTGTAGTCCCAGCTACTTGTCAGGCTGAGGCAGGACAGTCTCCTGAACCTGGGAGGTGGAGATTGCAGTGAGCCAAGATTGTGCCACTGCACTCCAGCCTGGGTGACAGGGTGATCCTAACACACACACACACACAGAGAGATGCTCATGTCTTTTTCATCCTCTCACAAAACCAGTAAGGGACTCTAGGACCCCAGGACCCCAGCCGTAAGGCCCATGCCGCCTTCTGCTCCGGAGCCCTCACCCCCACATGGTCTCTGGTAGGAAAGCACAGCTGCTGAAGCTAGCTTGAGGCAGTCCCAAGGCCTGGCATCTTGCTATTCCAGATGCCGCTCAGGAGGCCCAGGACAGTCCCCATACAAAGTCTGCTCCAGCATTTACTTTGAGATCTGTTGGTAATTATGAGGTGATTTCCATTTGCAGCCAAGGCCCATCATGGTTTCTGTGCCCTGTGCTGGCATGCCTTGCCTCTTTGGCCCTGTGTGGGCATATGACTGTGGTTAAACAACCAGAGATTGTTCAGACTAGAACAGAGGTCAGCCAATTACAGCCCACAGGCCAAATCCTACCCTCCGCCTGTTTTTGTAAATAAAGTTTTATTGGAACACACCCATTCATTCACACTTCATCTATAGCATCTTTCTTGCTATAAGGGCACAGTTGAAGAGTTGTAACAGAGACCGAATGGCTCCCTGGAGCCTTAAATGTTTACAGTCTCACCTGTTACAGGAAGTTTGCCAACCTATGGGCTAGAATACTGAGACTGATAGACACCCACGTGGAAGGGAATACCTTCTATACCACGTGTAGTGATACGGAAAAAATCTCCGTGATATAATCACTAAGAGGAAAAAGCACGGAATAGGAACACGCATAATACCTTTCTAGTTGTAGAAATAGTAAATATGGGCCAGGCACAGTGGTTTAGGCATGAAGAGGCGAATCACCTGAGGTCAGGAGTTTGAGACCAGCCTGGCCAATGTGGTGATCCCCATCTCTACTAAAATACAAATATGAGCCATGCGTGGTGCTGCACGCCTGGTGTCCCAGCTACTCAGGAGGCTGAGGCATGAGAATCGCTTGAACTCGGGAGGTGGAGGTTGCAGTGGGCCAAGATTGTGCCAATGCACTCCACCCTGGGCAACAGCACGAGACTCGGTCTCCCCAAAAAAAGAAATAGCAAATATGAGGATACTCACACCTGTGCATTACATGCTTCTATATGTAATGGATACCTCTAGAAAGATACATTAAAAAACAACCATGGCTTCCAGGCGGACTGAGATGGGGAGACTCACATTTCCATGCATTCACCTCCTCATGCTTTTACTCAGCACTCCTTTCTGTGTTACCTATTCAAAAAAGGTGACAAACTAAAATGGTTTAAAAAGCATACTGAGGCTGAAGAGCTGAGATAGGACGGAGAAAAGAATATGTTTTGCTTTATTTTCTTCACCCTGTCATGGAAGAGTTTTGAGTGGTGTTTTCATGATAGACTCTTTCTGGGAGGAAACCTGTGAGGGAAGCTCAGAATTGCTGGGTTTTTTCAAAAGCGGAAATACATTTTTAGTTGAATCATAAAGGTAGAACAGCTTAGGGCACAGTGGAAAGGTGTCCTTCATCTAAATATTTCTTCTTCAGCCGAGTGACAGGCTCCTAAAAGAGGTGCCATCCAGGCGAGGGAAGCCTGCCGTTTTCATCATCAGGTGATCCTCCTTCCTTGAATGATAGCTGGTCTGAAATGATGAAACAGTGGTCCATAGCTGCCAGGAAAGTCTTAGGACATCCTCAGTACCATCGCGCAGACTTCCCCACAGGGAGCCTTCAGCGACAGAGTATGCTCAGATCTGCCATCTTGTGAGGACAGTCGAGAAATTACTTCTCCAGGAGGTTCAGACACCATTGAATGTAACCAGCTTCTCAACCCACCAAAAAGCCACCTGTCACCTCAGACATAGGGGGAAATCATTCTTTTGGGGGCTAGTCTTTACATTTGCAGAATTTCCCCAGCCATAAGACTGCTTTCAAGTCGGGTCTCACCCACAGCTTGCACATGGGATCACCCGGCATGCTTTTAAAAATACAAAGGACAGGTTTTGTATTTTTAAAAGCATGCCAGGTGCGTTAACCTGCCTAGTTAATGCAACAGTAATCTCTGGAGCTTGGGCCTGAGCATCCGTTTTTTTTTTTTAAGTTCCTCAGGTGACTCTAAGGTGCATCCAAAGTTGAGAAGCCCTGCTTTCAAAAGGCTGGATGGAGCAAATTCTGGTGCCAGAGTCAGATCTGAGTCTGAGGCATCAGCCCGGCCTCCTCTTGTGAGACTCAGGCCCAAATGTTTTCTCTGAGCTTTCGTTTCCATTTCCATGCGATAGGATGCAAGTGCCACCCTCCTTCCACTGGGAACTTCTGGAAGGGAGCAGCTGACAAGAAATAATCATTTCCTGGATGCTTCATTGCATAACCAGGGCCTGCTTCCATAGCACATGGTTGTCAGAGTCAAACTTTGGCTTCCCCATCTTGGTTCTGCCACTTAGTGGCTGGGGATACAGACCAGGTAGATGATGATTCTGAGCCTCTGTCTGCTGTAAGGTGGAGATCGCTATACCCAACCATACTGAGCTGCCATGAGGATCCAGTGAGACCACTCAGCCAGGCTGTGCCCAGCACAGTGATAGCAGCTCCTGCTGGTCCATGTCTGTAGAAATGGTGGTGAGTCTGGGCTCAGATGGGAAGGGTTTTTGGGCCACTGTCTCAGCTGTGCTATCACAGTGAGAGTGCAACCATGGATGATCCGGAAGTGTCTGAGGCTTCATTCCAGTACACCTTAATCTACAGATTCTGCAGAAAGGGAGACAGCGGCGGATGAGGCAGGGGAGGGCCCTGGAGTCCGACATCCATCACCACACCCCAGCTCTGCCTCCTAGGGGCTTCTAAGCCTGGACCAATTAGCTTCTGTGTATCAGTTTCCTCATCTGGAAGAGGAGATGATAACGGAACTTCCCTCCTGGCTTTTGTGAGGGTTTGATGGGCCAATACCTGTAAGACAGCGAGGACGGTGCCTGGCTCAGAGCAGGGGTGAGGACATGGTTGATTTTCTGGCTCAAGTGCTGGAGTGAAATACCTCGGTCCATCATATCACCAACCATCAGTCCTCAGGAATCTTGCTCAAAAATAGGCCTTCATTCGTCAATGATGTCTCCGGCACCAGCACACAGGCCAGCCAACTTGCTGCCCTCATGGAGTTTACATTCTCATGGGGGTGACTGAAAGAGCAAAAACCAAATTGCTTTCAAGTTGGCTCTCACCAAACAAATGGAATGACTGCAGTGGGAGACACAGGCCATGAAGGGCATTTACAAGGGTTGGGGGTGAGGGAGGTGTAGACTGGGAGACTGGTAAGAGACATGGTATCTCCAGTGAAGTCACTTCTGAGCTAAGATGTGAATTCCTCTCAGCTCTGAGATTTGAGTCATCCCGAGGAGGGAGCAGCCAGCAGTGTGAGGCCCTGACGTGCCACAGGAGGGGTATAGCAAGTGGCAGATGGCAGGGCATGGGCAGGTGTGGACACAGGGACAGGACAGGCGAGGACAGCAGGCAGCATGTGAGGGGCTGAAATCAGGAGAGTGGGATATGACCAGCTTTAAGAGGCTGTGGACACTAAGTAGAGATGGTAACTCCCGCAACACTGACTTCCGTGTAGGTCAGGCTTGGCCTGGGGTTTGCAGGCTGGGGAGGTATTGGGCATCTGGCTCACAGCTCTGGGGTCAGTGCACAGCTGCAGTTATTTCCAGAGGCCGTGCTAGCAGATGGGGAGTTGGAAATTCGTGGGGGAGATTGTACGAGACCACTCGGGCCACCCGTGAAGGCCTATGGAGGAAGGTGAGAAATGAGTAGCCAGCCAACCCTGGGAAATTGCTGGAGGAGACGTAGAGAAGGCAAGCCCGTCTGCTCAGAGCTTGCGAGATGTGCTCACTGGTTGAACTTTTAAGTAGTTCTGTTGCTGAAAACCGGGTCTGACTCATTCCAACCTGCTGAGCCTGGTGTAGACCAGCTCAGACTAGCCCCAACTGCTTAGAGCAGGCAGTGCTGGTGCACACCTGCCATCACAGCGCAGGAAGAGGGGCCCAGCAGAGTGTTCTAGGGGGATCTCTAAGCAGCAGTTGTGGGCTCTTTTGCAGGATGCTTTGTTCTTTTTTGTTTTTGAGATGGAGTCTCACCCTTTCACCCAGGCTGGAGTGCAGTGGCATGAGCTTGGCTCACTGAAACCTTTGCCTCCCAGGATTCAAGGGATTCTCCTGCCTCAGCCTTCCAAATAGCTGGGATTACAGGTGTGCACTACCACGCCCAGCTAATTTTTGTAGTTTTGGTAGAGACGGGGTTTTGCCACGTTGCCCAGGCTGGTCTCAAACTTCTGACCTCAAGTGGTCCTCCTACCTTGGCCTCCCAAAGCACTGGTATTACAGGTCTGAGCCACCGTGCCCAGCCAGGATGCTTTGTTCTTAATCAAATGAGCAGTGTGTGGAAAAGTTGTGGCTAAAGCTGTTTTAACGATGAGCGTGTACAGAGTGGAACATGAACGTCGTCCTTGGCTGCGTCCTCGTCTCTGCCCGTTGGCGTGTCTGTATACACATGGGTACTTGCTTCATGTGTGGTTTCAGTTTTAACTGAAATGGGACCAGATGTGTCTTGTTCTGAAGCTTTTCACTTACTCAGGTCCTGCGGATGTCTCTGTGTCCCTGCAGTGGGTGTGTGTCGTGCTGCTTCTGCTCCCCTGCTATCCCAGGTCCATGGGTCCCACGCATGGGCATGGGGCTATTTCCACGCTTCCTCCTCAGAAGGACGCTGTCCTCAACATCCTCACACGCGTCTTTGTGAACTTGTTCAACAATTTTGTATAGGAGACACCGAGACATGGAGCTCCCAAGTTAGAGGAGGACAGACACACACACATGCACACACACGCGTCGGTTTTCTGAGGTTATACCGGTTTATTTCGCGTGAGCGCCATTCCTTAGAACCTCCCAGTGCCTGGTAAGAGCCGCCTTTGAGTGTTTTTCAGTTTGCATTTTCCTGTTACCCATAAAGGTAAGTGTATTGAAATGTGCGCTCTCCCCCCTTAGAATACACTTATTTATTCCCGACATTTGTATTGAGCACCTGCTCTGTTCCACTCTGTCTCCGTAGGTGGCAGGGTGCTGGGGAAGAAGACAGATACCTCAGCATGTCATGCAGAACAGTCGGTGCAGGGGAGGTGGATGGGGCGGGGAGCGCAGCAAGGAGGGCCTCTGGAGAAAGTGAGAGGCGACGAGGGGGTCATCCAGCTGTAGTGCCTTTCTTTCTTGCAACGGGGTACAGGAGTGTTCCTGCCTGGTGCCACCCAGGAACCTTGAGGGTGGCTGGAGTGGTGGGGAGGAGGGAAGGAAGAGGAAAGGTGAAAGGGCAGATCAGGGAGGATCTCAGAGTATAGGAAGGCTTATTCTCCTAGAAAGGCTTGGTGCAGGAGTGATGAGATCTGGCCTGGTATCAGCTGGGTCGCTCAGGTGAGGCATGGAGCCTGGACTGTAGGCAGCAGATGAGTAAGAGATGAGGGTGTCCAGACCCAGGGTATGACCTCCCAGAGAGCAGGGACGCTGTCCGCTTTGTTCCTCTTGTAGCCCTGGTACTACTTGGCATGTGGAAGGGTCACCGATGTTGCTGGAATTACTGAAAAACACATTGGTCAGCCTTTCTCCCATGAGGCAGGCGCTGCCTTTCCTTGTGTGTCTGCTGGGCTGCCGGCCCCTCTGGTTGCTCTTTGGGATCCCCTTCCCACACTCGGGGCATTTCCCTAGCTGCCATCTCCCAGGCCGTCTTTCATTGCAGGGAGTCACAGCTCTCCGTCTTGACCCTTATATATTTTTGCATGTGGTATCAGGTGTGTTTACATCACGCCGACTTGTAACGCCACCTGTGTAGTATCAATTTTCAAATGTATTTTATTTTTGCTCATTTGTCCTCTGGACTCATGCCGTGTCACCATAGCATTATCTGAGGCTTAGAGGACACTTTTGTTATTAATGGACTTGTAAAAGTAACATAATCCCCACTTCCATTGAGAGAGGTGAGTATGGATTATCACTCCTAGTAACTGAAAGTCATCCTTGGAGAGGTTAAATAGCTTTGTCATCACGACACATCCCGGATGTTGCCAAGTCTGAAATCTACCCCAGGGCTTTCTGATTGCGAGTTTGGTGTCCTGGTGTTATACCCCATCTCCCTGTCTAAGCTGGCAAATGCAAGGTGCTGTGAGGCTAGTGGGGAGCAGTCCACTTGTGATTTCTCTCACCGGGTTGAGTGCACCGGACATAATTCTAGGCACTGGGGATATGGGGGGCAAGACGACACTAGATGGTGACAGATCCTGTGAAGAAACTCCAAGGGACTAATGCAGTGGTGTGTGACTAGAGGGGACTTTTGGATGAAGGCTGATCATCCAAGGAGGAGTTAGGGCATTGCCAGCAGTCCTTGTATCTGGAGGAAGTGACCATGGAATTGCAGCCCTGGCAAAAGCATTTGCATTTCATTCTGAACGCAGAGGGAAGCCATGGGAGGGTTTTGTCTGAGGAGGGAATGACAGACCTTTGGATGAATGTAGAGAAAGCCAGGAGACTGCTTGGGAGTGAGCTCTGCCGGTCTAGGTGAGAAGGGAGATGTGTGGGTTTAGGAGTCGCAGCGGAGATGTAGTGGAGGTAGCAGTGAACATGTGTCTGGAGGCAGAAGCCAGAGGCCACTGGGCATTGATGGATTTGGTATGTGATGGGAAGAAAAGGAGAAGGCAAGGTGCTCCCCAGACTGCTGGTCTGAACAGTGGAGGCGGCAGCTGTCCCATTTCTTGAGTATGGAAGCTCAGAGGAGGAACACAAGTTTGATGGGGAAAAAACAGAATTTCGTTTTTTTTCTTTTTCTGACATAGGGTCTCGATCTGTTGTCCAGCCTGGAGTGTAGTGGTGTGATCTTGGCTCACTACAGCCTCTGCCTCCCAGGCTCAAGCAGCCCTCCCACCTTGGCTTCCTGAGTAGCTGGACTACAGGCATATGCCACGACATCTAATTTTTGTATTTTTTTGTAGCAATGGAGTCTCACTCTGCAACCCAGGCTGGCCTCAAACTCCTTTGGGCTCAAGCCATCATCTGCCTCAGCCTCCCCAAATGCTGGGATTAGAGGCATGAGTCACTGCACCTGGCCAGAATTTATGTTTTGGCCATGTTCAAGGTAGGGATACTTACTAGACATTCATGGAAACACCAAAATTGGCACTGGATACATGGACTCTGGAACTCTGGGCCAACATGTGAAATTGGGAAGCTTTGCCATTTTGGATCTACAGAAAGCCATCTGACTGGGCGAGAACACAGCAGCAGTGCAGGCAGCAAAGACCCGGGACCCTCCATGATTTAGTGGCAAAGCAGTCCTCAGAGAGATGGGAGGAATGTCACAAGAGGGTGGAGATGCTGACTGGTCGAGAAAATACAACTAGAACAAGCCACTGTTGGCTTTTTTTTCTTTGAGATGGAGTTTTGTTCTTGTCACCCAGGCTGGAGTTCAGTGGCGTCATCTCGGCCCAGTGCAACCTCCGCCTCCCAGATTTAAGTGATTCTTCTTCCTCAGCCTCCTGAATAGCTGAGTTTACAGGCACTACCACCACACCCAGTTAATTTTTGGATTTTTAGTAGAGACAGGGTTTCACCGTGTTGGCCAGGCTGGTCTCCTGAGCTCAAGTGATTCGCCTGCCTCGGCCTCCCAACGTGCTGGCATTACAGGTGTGAGCCACTGCACCCAGCGCCACCCAGGGCTTTGACAACACAGTGGTCATTGGTGACTTTCCTGAGAGTTTAAAAGTGGAGTCACGGGGTTGGGTGAGGCGAGGAAGTCAGTTGTTGCCTACCAGTCTGTTAAGAAGTTCTCCTGAGATAGAGGATGAAGACTCAGTGCTGGCCAGAGGGGCTGGGAGGCCGAGAGAGAGGGCACCGTCAGAGGTGAGGCCATGGGAGAGGGGAGCTATGGAGTTGCAGAGCCGAGTCCTGGAGGAAGCCACTGGGGAATGGCCCAATAAAGGGGTGGGCATTCTCCAGGAGCAGGAGTGGGAGGCTGTACGCTGATGCCTTCTGAGTGAATAGTGGCAGAAGACAGAATTACAGTAAATCTAGATACAGATTCCACTGGCTTTTGTGATTCACGAATTGAGGCAGCCTCCATTGTACAAAATAGGATGAGAGTTCCCACTGAGCAGTGGCAGAACAGTAGGTTTTGAGAGGTGGGGGCAAGGAAGGGAAGACGAGGGAAAAATAATGGATCGGTTAGACAGCAGGTTACCTCAGGTGACTTTTTTTTTTTGTTAAGAGTTAAACAGAGGGGACCTCCTCCTTCTGCTGTCTCAGGTACACTGCATTGCCTGCGTGGGGGCCTTCCTGCTTAAAGTTGTAGTTTAATTAGGTGGCATTGGGCTTGAGTGATTCCAATTTGGTTTTGTCCATTGGGATGCACCAGACCAGCTGTGCCAAATACAGTCACACGTCATCTAATGACGGGATACATTCTGGGAGATGGGTCATTAGGTGATTGTCGTAGTGTGTGAATGTCACACAGTGCGCCTACACAAACCTGTACAGCACATTCCTGTAACCCAGGGGTATTTGTGGATCTTGAAACGTGGTAAGAAGTGGAAAGTGGCCCACCTGTGTGGGGCCCTGCCTGTGGCTGAAGCTGCAGGACTGGAAGTGGTTCTGGCTGAGCGGTAAGGGAAGGTGAAGGCCCAGGAGGCCATGTGCACTCCTGTGGACTTTACAGATATGGGACCCCTAGGCAATCCTGACTTTAAAAGAGATTTTCCTTTAATAATCCCCTTTGTGTATAAGTTTTGTACTTTATAAAGTTTTTAAACTTCTTGACTTTCATAACAACACTTAGATACAATATCCCTACTCTTGAGTTTTTTTCTGCCTTTAATTTTTTGAGGTGGAGTCTGGCTCTGTCACCCAGGCTGGAGTGCACTGACACAGTCTTAGCTCACTGAAACCTGAGTTCAAGTGGTTCTTCTGCCTCAGCCTCCCAAGGAGCTGGGAGTACACGAACACACCACCACGCCCAAGCAATTTTTGTATTTTCAGTAGAGACGGGCTGGTAGACAGGCTGATTGATAGATGGGCTGATCGACAGGCTGATGTCTCTACTGAAAACACAAAAAAATCGCTTGGGCGTCATATCAATGGACTGTATCACTCTTCCTCACCATGTTGGCCAGGCTGATGTTGAACTCCCAACCTCAAATGATCCGCCCTCCTTGGCCTCTAAAAGTGCTGGGATTACAGGTCTGAGCCACTGCGCCCAGCCCTAAAATCTTTACAGTGACTGGCAGTGCAGCAGGCCTGTTGACACCAGCGTCACCTCAGACACAGTAGTGTGGTACACTTTTCAGCTCCATCAGGATCTTACGGAATCATCATGATACATGCAGTCTGTTGTTGACCGGAACATCATCCGTGCGACAGGTGACCACAGCCATTTCAGAAAGCGGAAGAGGGGCCGTGCAAGGAACTGCAGGACTCTCTCAAGTCCTCAGGGCAGGCTGCCTGTGTTCTTCATTCACTGCTTGCCTCGTCTGTCTTCCTGAGGGTCTTCTACTTAGGTTTCTGGCCAGAGTTTGTTGGGCTGGGTGCTGTGGTGGGGAGAGCACTGTGAGGGAGGTGGCCAGGATTACAACAGAGAGATGATGTGCTCGGAGCGTCCCATGCAAAGAGGGGACAAGGGGGACTGAGAATACAAGAGGAGCAGGATTCAGGGAGAATCCTTTCCATCCTCAGAAAATTAGGTTTGGGGGGATTCAGGGAGAATCTTTACCATCCTTGGAAAATTAGGTGTAATGCATCTTTTAGTTTTTAGTCAGCACAGTTTATACCAGCAGAACCATCCTGCAACCCCACTTCAGCCCAGCCTACTAGATGATATACGAGGCCCTCTGAAATGTCAGCCCAAGTGAGCTCTGAAACCCAAGATACTCACTTTAGGTGACCAGGGGCTACCAACAAAGGCCCTCATTACCACAGTTGTTGGCGATGATCAGAATTTTACCCAGAGTGATCTTTTAGCCTTGAAATGGTGAAAGCTGATGTCTGTGAAAGCACTGGTAGACTGTTGTATGAATTTAAGCCATCCTTGAAACATTGCATCTTTAGTTTTTAATGAGCATTGCTTACCGCGGGGATGCTCACGTCCCACAGTGCCACGCCTCTCAGTACCCTGACCCCGGTGGATCCATACACCTGTCAGTCTGTGCCCCAGCTGCTCCCACCATCCAGGCCCCAAGCTCAAAAGAAGTCCATTCTCTGTCCTCCCATCCTACTGGTCATTGTGCCTGGGATCTGAATCCACCCCCATCCCGGTTCTGACCTCAGTATCTTTCTACTGGGGGCTGTAGCAGCCTCACCACAAGGTGCCCTGGCTCAGGCTTGTCTTTGTCCCTAATGGTGATCTTCACACATACATCTGGAGTGGTGTATCCACCTGATGGGGCTCCCGAGGGACAGGTCTGCAGTCGCCAAGATCCACCATGGGACCTAGGCAGCCCATTAGCAGAGAATGTGCCCAATTGGCTTGGGGCTCTGAATGCATTGTCTTGTCTGATCTCATAGATGGTTGATACAGAAGGATACACGAATATGGGGGAAAGGGAGAAAAGACTTCCTTGAGGCAGGTTACTGCCTCAAGTAACTGCAGGGTCTTCCCAGAAGTCCTGAGGTCTACTGCTCTGTCCTCTGCCACTTAGCCCAGGATGAGCAGTCATCAGATGGGGCTTGGGTCCGTGCTCTGTCACGTAGGCCAGAGGTGTCCAACCCCTGGACTTGTACGGACCACAGCCTGTTAGGAACTGGGCCACACTGTGGGTGAGCAAAGCTTGGTCTGTATCTACAGCCACTCCCCATCGTTCGCATTACTGCCCGAGTGCTACCTCCTGTCAGATCAGCAGCAGCATTAGATTCATGTACTGTGCAAACCCTGTTATGAGCTATGCATGTGAGTGATCTAGACTGCACACTTCTTATGAGAATCTAATGCCTGATGATCTGTCACTGTCTTCCATCAGCACCAGAAGGAATGGTCTAGTTGCAGGAAAACAAGCTCAGGGCTCCCAGTGATTCTACCTTAGGGTGAGTTGTGTAATTGTTTTTTATTGCAACGTAGTAATAGAATGTAGAGTAAATGTAATGCACTTGAATCATCTCAACACCACCCTCCTCCCCCAGTTGGTGGAAAAATTGTCTCCTATAAAACTGGTCCCTGGTGCCAAAAAGGTTGGGGACTACTACCACGTGACCTTGGACATGGCCCTGTACCCCTGTAAGCCACATTCTGCTTCTCCAACATTGGCCAGGGGTGAGGGGCCAGTTACTTCTTGAGCTTCTTGTCTCCCATGGTGACAAGAAATAGTGATGCCCAGCCACACGGTCACTCAGTGAGCCTCTTAGCACCTTCATCCTTACCCTGTTCCAGGCCATTTTCACCATTATCTGTGGCATTCCAAGACCAGAATGCTTTGACTTAATACCAACTTTCAAAGCAGCTTTCCTTTCATTTTGGAAGTCTATGACAAACACACAAAAAAAATAACTAGAAAACTATATCCTACTGTCCTAACGGTGGTTATCCACACAGGGTAGGTAGACAAGCTGTTTCAGTTCTGTTCTTTTAATGAGCCTGTATCACTCTTAAAAAAAAAAAAAAAAAAAAAAAAGATTTCTCTACATTCTTACCGCTTCCCTTTTCACTATTTAACTTGTGCTTGTAGCGGACCAGCTACACAGCCAGAGCTTGCTGAAGAATGGCCTGAAGCTTAAAAATATCAGAAACCTAGCAGCAATGTCACAGTGTTATTGAAACAATGCTGGCCTTACCAAAGGGAGTTGCATTCATCTGGTGGCAGATCGTGTCCTCAGTGTTTTGAGTTCATTTCCCAAAAGTCACAGTGTCTGTCCTGTGTCATCCCTGTTCTGTATCACTGCCCGAGTCTTCTGGGTTCTTCCCTGGGAGTCCCATGTACCCCTTGCTTTTCTGGGCATGCCTGTCATGGCCTCCACCTTCCGGACCATTTCTATTTATGGTTCAGACCTTGCTATCTGTCCATCCGTACGTCTCATAAAGCAGCCAACAGCTGCCTTGTCACATACCAATGTGAGCCCCCGCCTAACTGCAGCTTCTTGGGGGCTCAGATTGGAGGTATTTGCGTCTAGTCATGCACTCTGGGCTCAGATGGCACATTCAAGACCAGCCTCTGCTCCTCATTAGCTATTGGATTTACCCTCCCTCCTGTAGTTTCCACACCTTTAAAGTTACAATGGTAATTACAGCGTCCCCTTCACATGGCCGGCATGAGGATAGTATGAGAATTTGTGTTATTCCTTCAGCTCAAGACTTAACAAGCGGTAGCTTCTTTAATCCTCCCAAAATAATTAAATCAGGTGCCTTGTGGTGTTGGGATCCAAAGAGAACCAGACCCAGAGCTGCCTTCAGGGAACACTTGGTACTGCCAGAGCCATTTCTGGGTCACTTGTGGATAGTCGAAGTCTTGGAGACCCACTTCAAACCAAGAGGCAGGAGACAGAAGCCTTGGTAGATGCCAGCAGAGTGCAGGGAGTGCACTGTGGTACTGAACCTTCACAGGGCACCCACCACGCAGTCCTGAGACCCAGGTGTGGCCTAGGAATGAACGCAAAGGCTTTTCAGCCTGTTGCACTGATAACTCCCAGCGGGACCCTCACGGCCGGGCAAGGCCACTCCCTCCCACTCCACAGATCCAAGGGTTTTAAGATGCGGAGCACATTCTATGTGATTTCAATGTCTTGGAGACAGAACTTGAGTTTTTAAACTCGTATATGCAGAGACTCGTCAGGGAGCTGGGTAGTGGGGGACTGCATCCACATCCCTGCCGCCCACACAGCTCAGTCCTAGCTGGGTTGCAGGGATCCAGCTCGGCTGCAGGCTTGGCCTGTGTGATGCCATGCTCCAAGATCAGAAGGCAGGTCCTAGCAAATGGAATATTGACCAGCTCCCCAAACCTAGATCCATAGGTGAAGCAAAATGAAAAGCTAATCTCTCCTCACAGTCGTTTTCACTGATGAGCAGTTGAGGCCCTCAGATCAATTTCACCTGCATGCTGGCAACAGGGCAGCATGCAATGCCCCCCAGAGGCTTATTTAAAAAGAACAGCCACCCTTGGGGCCCTCAGCCACAGACCCCTTCGCCCCCACCCTCCAGTGCCGGGATAGTTGCCAGGAGCGGGGAGGATGGAGACTGAGTAAGTTTCTGAAACTAAGCGTGAGTCAGGAACACTCATGGCCTGCCACCGCTGCTTACATCCCTCTCCCACTAGCAGAGGGCAGGGGAACCATGGGGATGCGTGTGCTGTCTCCTTGTTGACAGCTGCATCCCAGTTCTTTTCTCCAGTTGCCTTCCAGGTGAGCTCAGAGACAGGTGCAGCCCTGGATAAGTGACGTCCCCAGAAAGTTTTCCAGCTTGGTGACAGTGGGCTGTGCAGCCCAGGAGGCCAACACTCTCTGGATTTGGGGACAGAATCCTCTGTGCCATTTCCTTCCCATGTTTTCTGCCCAGTAGTCTGGACTACATTTCCAAGGCCATCCTCTCCCTCTGTGACCCCAAAATGGCTCTAGCAATAACAGCTCTGAGGAATAGGACCGAGGTCTGACCTGAGCACCGGGTTCGCAGAGGAGGAGTGAACCCTGCTGGAGGCAGCCAAGGCCAAGTTCAGAAGTAAAGGGAGAGGACATTCACTAAGCGGCACCCCTGCGGGCTGTGCTCCATCCCAGCACTAAGTGTGATCCTTGGCTTTGTCTCAGAACTGCAGGGCAGATCCTGTGATTTCCTCCTTCATGTATTTTTACTTGCACCCCTTTTTAAAACAGCTCAAGATGATACAGCTCACACTCCATACCCTTCCGTTTAAAGTGCACCCGGCTCTGTAGTTTTACTTTGATCCCCCTTCACAGGCAGAGAATCTGAGTCCCAGAGAGGGGCATCGAGACCGGCTCAGGTCCCCCGATGGTGAATGACATGGTCAGCAGTCATCCAAGACTTTGTCCCCAGGGTGCCTGCTTTCTACCCAGAGACAGGGACAAAGGTCACTGGCTCCTGGGTGCTTCAGGCGATCGGGCTTTTCCCTGAGGGGCTCTTTCATGCTGGAAAAGTCTACATACTGCCTTCTTTGAGTCAAGGTTGAGATGGAGGCTTACCGTGCTACCATTTCTCATTTTTATGGCATAGTTCTGTAAGTTTTGACAAAGGCGTGGTACCCTGTAGCCACTACCCTCAAGATACGGAACAGCTCCTTTACCCCCCGCTAGATTCCCTAATATTCCTCTATAGTCAGCTCCTGGTCTGTTCTTTGTCCTCATAGTTTTGCCTTTTCCAAAGAGGCCTATGAATGGACTCAGATGTGGGGCAGGTTTGGGATGGGATGGTGCCAAAACCCGCATGGTAAGAAGCAAACGTTCACCCAGTACAAGGGGTAGCAAAGGAATGAGGGGTGGTGCGTAAGAAAAGCTTTTTAAATTCTCCAATGGGCCTTTAAAACCATGCTTATGAATATTGTTACAGAGGCCATGGTAACCTAAAAATAAAGGTACTGAAAGAGAAACGTACCATGTTATGTAGGAGATGCACAGGGAACATACAGCACAGATGATCAAAACGGAGCCAGGGAAAGGTCGCGACATGTCTTTATCTCAGCTCCAGATGGGTGACTCTGGGCCTCAGGGATGTCACTTCCCATAATCAAGATGCCGGGATTCTGAGGATCACACCCTGAAAGTGGCCTTCCCCTTATCACTGACCCCCCAGGTATAGAGGAGCATCAGCATCTGGATCCAGGGCTCGGAAAGTCTGCTTTGTGGTCCAGCGAAAGTCAACCTGAAGGAGTGGCCGTTACCCTGAGCATGGCCGCTATCGTCATGTTGCTCTTTCTTTCACCCATGAGGTGACATAGATGGGGACTGGATTTTGTTCCTGGTGGTATGTCCTTCGCAACCTAATAGGGTAACATAATTGGCTCAAGGAATAGGGCCAGTAATAGGGAGACCACTCCCCAAATCTAACAGATGATGGGACATCTCGCACCACTGGCTGAGGTATCTGCACCCTTGAGTGGTGGCTTAGTTTGGCCTCTGTGCCTCTTATGAGCTGTTCTGGCCACTTCAGGGTAAACAGTGTTTTCTCTTGAATTCCCAAGAGCTCATGATGGGTTTTGGCCCCAGCTAAGAGGAAACATGAAGAATGTCAGAGATGACACTCCCACTCCCACCCTTGTTTGCCGACCTGGTTTAAGTCTGGAACAGCCACCTATTTGCTCACTGCCTTTTCTTTCTTCAGGCTGTCTGTAAACAGCCCTCCTGAATACCCATCTCTTGTAGCCCTTTGGGGCCTCTGCTGTGTCAGGACCAGGCAGCCTAAGACCCGCACCTAGAGGCTGATCTTGTTCCAGAAAGACGAGGATGGGCTTTTCAGAGAAGGTTCCCTCTGCTCCCTCCAGCCCCATTCCCCCAGGTTAGATAGATGTAGGGAGTTTGGGAAGTCTGCTGTATTTGGGGAGTTTGTAAAATCTTTGTGAAAGCCTCCTTGGCTGGGTATGTGGTTCATGCCTGTAATCCCATTACTTGGGAGGCCGAGGTGAGAGGATCATTGGAGGCCAGGAGTTTGAGATCATCCTGGGTAACATAGTGAGACCCCATCTCTAAACAAGAAATAAAGAGAAAAAAAAAAAGTCTTTCCCCAGTTCCTTTGGTGTATTAGATACAAAAGTTCCCATGACTTTGCTGGCCAGACTTCACGGGTGCCTCTTCCCTTCTCATTTCAGGATGTCAAAAGAGCCAAATCTATTTCTAATCATCACCAATCCCATAAATCTGTACTGAATAATGTACAGTTGACACCATTGTCCTCATTTCATATATGAGAAAACTGTTTCTGGGGCGGGGAGCATGGCTCCTTCTCCAGGGTCTTGTAGTGTCTAACAGAAGGAACCCAGGTTTTCCGACTGACTATGGAGTTAAGGCCTCTGGCAGTCCATTCTCATGGCTAAGCTAGAGCGTTTCCTCCTGCCATCCAGACCCCGCTTTTTCTTGTTTGTAAAACTACAGCAGATCTAGCCCCAGCATCAAGAGAGTCCCTGCTGGGCAGCAGGAACGTACCTTGTCCACGCATTCCTCTCCTGCCTAGGCTGCAGAGCTGCGAGCCCACTTTCTTACAAAAATGCAGTCATGCCAGGCAAGTGACAGTTTGCTTTTTGGTGGTCTGGTTTCTATCACTGGAGCCAGCTAAGAATCGGTGCTGTCATTCCAGAACTATCGGTGGTGCACGCGGCAGAGGTCGGCAGCTAATAAGGGCTATGAGGGATGAGAATTTCACTGTGAGGATGGTGCCAGGAGGCCTCTGCAGCAGGGACTGGGGAGAGCCTTGGTTAAAAGAAATCAATGGCTCTTATTTAAGGGTGTCATCATAAACATGAGGCATTTCAGCTTCCCTGGAAAGTGCATAGCTACAGCCCGCGCGTCTCTACCGCTGGATTTCGGTCCTGGAGGAAGCATGGCACTGGCCTCATCTCTCCCCTGTAGGGAACGGGTCCGGCTAAGCATTCTCATTGGCCCTGACTCTTCTTCCATCCCCGGCAGCCCCACTTCCTTCCCCAGTTTTCACACTTGCAGGCCCACCCATCCCACGCCTTCAGATCCTGTTACTTAGCCAGACAGCATTACCAGTGTTAGGCTGTTCTCGACCTACAAAGATGGCGGTTGCAAGAGGTTCAGCCTCACATATGCTGGCAGCTTCCAGCACTCTCCGCTCAAGCTCACCATGCTCAGCAAAATGCAGACCTGGGTTTCCCGGCTATCATGCACTCACCAAAGCCCCTCCTCCAGCCAGATTTCTGCAGGCATCATCCACTCAACTTGTCCCAGATGAAGCCCATCCTCCTGTGGCCTGGCCTGCCTGTTCTCATCCTGGGTTCTCAGGAGTCCGAGCAGGTTCTCAGGAGTCTGAGCAGCCCGGACTCCAGCCCACCTGCATGCGCCCATCTCACCACCCACCAAGCCTGAGTCATGAGACGTGGCTCTGCCTATCGCCACTGCTGCACAGAGTCTTAAGGATTAAGCCATCTTGCATGTCACACAAGCTCACTGTCGCAGCTTCAACTACAGCAGCCAACACTCACTGCGAGTCCCCGAGTGTCAGGCACAGGCATGTGACAGACACAGCCCCATGACTGCTCAGTGCATGCCCCGAGCTAACCCTGCCTTCTGGGAAGAGGAAGTAGCTGGGCGGGGTCTGCCTGGCTGTAAGTCCTCCCCTCCCCAAGGGCCTGCACCGTCACCCACGCTCATCTTCACATCTAGAGGGCCCTTCGCACAGCGACCCTCAGCTCACTCCTGCTCGCCCTGCTCACAACAACCTGGGCTCCCCCTCAGTGGGGTGTTCACTGCACTCCACCACAGCGATCTGTCCAGAGTCTGCCCTCCCCATCCCCAACAAGACTGTGGCTCTCCAAGCCCAAGGCCACTTCTGCACCGCTTTGTGCCCAGCATGGTGTCTGGGGACACAGCTCATGTGAGTTTGAATGTTTGCCGCTGCCCAGTCATCATCACTTCTACACATTTGATCCACATGATGCTTAAAACCACCCCACCTGTATTCTCTGCAGGGCTCAGGGACGGCAGGCATTTGCCTACAGAAACACAGCTAGTTGGTGGCTTTCAGTAGCCCTTAAGTGCACCACAGCACTAGGACGTGCACACAGTAGTCATCCCCAAATGACAGACAAGGAAACCAAGGCTCAGACAGCATGGTCCACAGCAGGACTGAACACAGGCATTTGCCTCAGAGTCCGACCTCTCTCCACCCTGCACGGCAGGTGCTGTTTGTTAAAAAAGCTTCCTGGCCCCACCAACTGCTACCTCTCTTCTCACGCCGATGAGGCACTGGCTTCTCCCAGCCCCTCTCAGAGACTGTTACTCCAAGGCCCCACCCCAGGCTCTGGTCGTTGCAGGCAGGGCCCATCCTGGCCTTGCCAAGTAATGGCAGGCTAAGGAGTGGCTGTTCCACCGCAGATCTGAACAGCATGTTGGGAGGGGGTTGTGAGGGCATCAGTTGAAGCTGACATTTACATCTAAGCTTTCCTGTATGTTTTTAAGAATCCGTCCCCTACACTGTGAACAAAGACCTCCTTCCAGCAACTTCGACACATCCTCTAAGGAGTGTTCAGAATAAAAAGACTTTTGGTAAGGCAGGTCGTCTTATGAAGGAAGAGAGAGGTGTATCGCTTTAGACCTGCGGCCAGACGCCCACCTCAAGGAGGAATAGGAGGCACACACCAGGCTGGACGGGCTCAGAAACAACTCGGGGCAGCTCTGGCTTTGTTCAAGGTCAGATGTTTCTTTTCCATCCACGCACAGAATGCAGAGCACAACTTGACTTACAGGAGGAGAAGGCAGTCATTAAAAGGGGTCTTCATTTTGTTAGCTTATCAGGATGTCAGTTGAAATTGGAAGCAAGAGGCCTCTCACACACTGGCCACATCCCTGAAAGGGGCAACGCAAACCAGATCATTGTAAAGAGAATCACTCCTGAGGCGCACGAAGACACTGAGCTATTTCAGGGAATCCTGCACGCACCTCTCTAGGGGAATGATTTCTTTATGAACACAAGTCTCTCCTTAACTCTTTGTGAAACTGTGCTTGGAGACAGCTGGGGGTGGATGATCCTGATCTGAGACTTACTAGGTGTCCCTGGTCCTCCCTGAACCAGGGACGGAGCTAGCTGTGGGTGGGGTCCTGTCTTCCCTTTCAGGGTCTAGCGGGCCCAGAGCTCACATCCAGAAAGCCACAACATGACAGAGGCCCTCAGGACGCAGGAGCAAACATAGATCTCATTAGGTTTCTGTTTTGTTTTAAAGCATTTTATCCCAGTGAGATATTTATTGTAGTCGATTTTTCTTATTTCTATTTCCTAACATCTGTAATCTTACCACTTAGAGATCATTCTTTTTTTTTTTTTCCTGAGACAGAGTTTCACTCTTGTCACCCAGGCTGGAGTGCAGTCCACATGATCTTGGCTCATTACACCTCTGGTTCAAGCAATTCTTCTGCCTAAGCCACCCGAATAGCTGGGATTATAGGCGCCCACCACCACACCCAGCTAATTTATTGTGTTTTTAATAAAGATGGGGTTTTTGCTGTGTTGGGCAGACAGGTCTTAAACTCCTGACCTCAGGTGATCCTCCTGCTTCAACCTCCCAAAGTGCTGGGATTATAGGTGTGAGCCACTGCGCCCAACCAAGATCATTCTTAGTGGTCAACTGCTGAGTCCTGTTGATGTTTATTTCCTAGTCAAATGGCCTGTGGTAGACAGAGTAACAACAGCATTCCCAGCCCCAGAATTTACATGTCCCCTTATGTGGCGAAGGGAACTTTGTAGACATGATTAAATTAAGGACTGGCCAGGCACACTGGCTCACATCTGTAACCTTGGCACTTTTGGAGGCTAAGCAGGAAGATCACTTGTGTCCAGGAGTTTGAGATCAGCCTGGGCAACATGGTGAGACCCCATCTCTACAAAAAACGTTTAAAAATTAGCCAGGCATGGTGGCTAGTACCTATAGTCCCAGCTGCTCAGGAGGCTGAGCTCAGGAGGTGGAGGTGCAGTGAGCTATGATTGTACCATTGCACTCTAACCTGGGCAACAGAGTTAAGAATCTGTCACAAAAAAATACAACTTAATTGTTTTTAATGCGACCGCATCACAAGATTCCCTGCTGAGCGCCCTCCAGCAGGCACCCTTCACTCTCAGGGTGCAGCCACCCTGGCCTCTACCCTGTCCCCTCAAATGTGGTGAGGGCCTCCCAACCCAGACCCGTCCCCTGGGCACCGCACATACTATGCTGCTGTGTGCTGCTTCAGAACCGGGATCGGTGTCCCCCTCTTAGTGGCATCTTCTGGTTTTTCTGTTCCTGGCTCTTTCGCACAATACCACCCCCAACCACCTTACAGCTGGACCCTGATGCCTTTCTTAGGATCAGTTCCACAGGAAGCCCCTGTCCTGTATTTCTACACCTCTGTGTAGGTGTAGTCACCTTTGTGACTTCACATACAGCGTTCTCCAGAGTCATCACTGACAACTGTACCTTTGCTGGAAGATCATTGAAAATGATCTGAAAATGTGGGGAAGAAAGCCACGCCTACGACATGCTTTCCTGGCCTTAAAACGCAGACCTGAATGGTGGTAAAGCTAGCTCAGACTCACAGCCAAGCTTGCTTGAACCCAAAGGCTTGGAGTCGTTTTAAAAGATGGAAAGTTTACATGACAATATGGGTTTTCCATTTCCCATTTCTCCAGAGGTGGCTCCAGTGAGCTGGTCACAGACCCCAACCTTGTCACTCTTGCTGCGTGCACACCTGGCTCACCTCCTGGCCTGTGGTCATTTGCATTTGAACCCCAGACTTAACCTGATTCTTTCCCTGCTCTTTCAGTGACATCACCCCTCCCGGAGAGCCCATGAACAGGAACAGCCGTCCCAAAGTGGCTTCCCGCTTCCCCAAACTGTCCCGAGGTCAGCCCCGGGAAACACGCAACGTGGAGCCCCAGAGCGGCGACCTCTGACCTCGACGGAACCCCAGCCATGGGCCTTACACGTCATGCCAGCTGCCTACACCTGGGCCACTGCTGCTGGCCCCTCACACCTCGGCGTGACGACCACATCCATCTGGTGACCCTGAGAGCACACAATCCCCACTGGTCACATGACACCCTGATTAAACTGGTCATTCTCAGAGTCGCACTGTCCCTGGCCCCAGAGCAAGGTGGCACCTCGCTGGACACACTCGGACACATGGGCCCTCTTCTCATGGGGTCTTCCCTGGGCTGCAGTGGCTGTTTGTTGGCCTCCCTGCAGTTCATGGCTGGCAGGAGGGTGGGCGCCAGGTCAGGCTGGGTGCCCTCTGGTTGAGATGCACGGCTGATCCCCTACACGGAAAGATTCCTGCGGAGCCAGCCTCTCCACTCTCCCACTCAAACTAGCATGACTGGTAGCCTCGCCTTTTGCTTTTAAAGGTTATTGTCTGGTCCAACTGATAGAGGGCTGGGATGGGGGGTACTGGTTCCTTTCATTGCAACCTCCACCAACAGCCATTTAGACACCCAGCAGGGACACAGCTCTGTTTTCCAGAGAGATGTTCCCAGGGCCTTGGCAAGGAGCCATTAGTGAGGTTTAACTTGAGTTCGGAGAACTTCCCCTACCTCCCCACGCTGGCTTCGAAAGGACCATGCCCTAGGAGCCTTGGAGGGGACTCAGATATCTGGCCCAGCTGTCAGCAGCAACCCGGTAACCTGGTGTCATCCAATCTATCCAAAAGGCAGTGGCCTTGGCCCCACCGTCATGAGAAACTTGGCTTAGGGAACCACCGCAGAAAGTTCCATGATTTTCAGACCAGGGCCCATGTCTGTGAACTTGGACCCAGCATGGACACTGAACAGATCACGTTTATCTCCACTCAAGATTCATTTCCACCCCCAACTGTCCCCCATACACTGCCCATGGGAACAGAACTCTGCATCCCTAAGATGGGGTCCTCTGTTCCTCCCATCTCAATGTGGCTGTCAGAGTACAGGCGCCTTGGCAGGTGGAGAGGAGAATGGGGACCAAAAAGCTTGGTGGCCCCCCAGGGCTCCTCTAGTGAGCCCACATCAGAGCACCTCGAAGGACCAGAGCCCTCCTCAGATGCTCTGCACAGTTGAGTTTGCATTCTGGGGTAAACATTAAGTAACTAGGAAGGAGGGGTCCTGAAACGGACTATGCAAGCGTCAGTTTGTGTGTTCCGCCTTCACCTGAGGTAGAGACACAGGTGGATGGTGATGGTTAGATGGTAAGCCGTCGGCTTGTCCTGGAACTGCTTCAACGCTGGAAGTTCCAGGGAACACTTAAACTGGGAACAGCCCAGGTGAGCATGGAGCATCTCCTGGCTCAAGGAAATCTCTAGGGAATCATCTGGAAGGTTTATGCTGTGTGTTCCCCTCGTAGCAAGAAGGGACAATTGTTCATGGCCTTGAAAGAAAGCTGAGATCACTCACACACAGCCCTCCAGAGAAACCGAGGAGGTCTCCGTAACTTCTGAGGGGACCCTGGGCCAGATAAGCCACGCCCAGGTGAGACCAAATGAGCTTGAGTGAGTATGGAGGTGGGGACCCCGGCAGTCAGCTCCTGCCAGTTTGAAGTAGCGGAGATGCCCTGGTCTCCCGCCCCCTCGTCTGCCAACGTCACTGCAATGCACATACCTTATCTGAAATTCCACGGCCCGGAGTGCACATCAGCCCACGTGGCTGGCAACTTTCAATAGAGAACCATCACGCACTGAGGCAGGGACCGTCTGAAAGCTCCAGCTGCCCTACACCCTGGCCCCCAGGTTGGGTTTATGCCACATAGTTCACTTTTAAGTATGTCTTTGATGCCCACTCAGAGATGGTCCCAGGAGTGCCTCCCTAACCAGGAAACCTGCACTGCAGATCCTCTCCCTGTTCTCTGTTAGATACCGAAGGGAACCTCCCCTCTCCGACATCCCCCTGTGCTCACGCTTCTGACCCGCAGCCGTTTCTTCCAGCTGCATCCAAAACACAGGATGCGAATCAGTCCTCACCCTCTCCAGATACCCCACCAGGAAGCACCTTGGACTTTCTGCATGTTGTTAAGAAACAAGGCAAAAAAAGTCCCCCAGATCAATGATAGACGGACAGATGCGAACCCGTGAGACACGAGTGTGCACTCAGCTGGTATTTAACAG
Organism: Callithrix jacchus; assembly: GCF_049354715.1. Taxonomy (NCBI): domain Eukaryota; kingdom Metazoa; phylum Chordata; class Mammalia; order Primates; family Cebidae; genus Callithrix; species Callithrix jacchus. The sequence continues at coordinate 16,503,487 of NC_133513.1, read as the reverse complement.
CGGGAGAAGGTCTGCCTCCCTGTTTTATAAGGCTGAATTATTCACAGAAAACATGCCCTCCCGTCTTCCTGGGTCTCACGTGGGGACCATCCCAGCTGCCTGCTCCTGGTACCCCTCCCATGATCACACACAGACCCTAGAGCCTTCTTCAAGATGCAGACCATCTCCTCATTTTTGCTCACAAGTGTGTGACCGGCGCATGACAGCGGCTCCCCAAAGCCTCCCCTTCGAAATCTCATAGAATATTCTGCAGTGAATGGGCCCATCCCGCTGCTCAGATGACCCCTGTCTTGCTCTCTGGTGCAGTGGGATGAATTTCAGGCAACAGAGAGGACTGGCAGTCTTCCCGGTTCCTGGAGAAATGGGGCAGAAATGCCTAGGCCTAGCAAGATTGCAGCTGGAATCTGGTCCCTGAACTCCACCCCCAGAGATGTGTCATTTGCCCCTAAGCCTGGATTCCATTCTGAGGGCTGGCTCAGCCCATGACCCAGCAGTGGCAAAACCCCCCTGCAGAAAGGATCCCTCACACCTCATGTCTGTCTCCTTTATCCAATATGACTCAGGGTTCTCCAAAGTCAGCATCTGAGAAAGGAAATGCTCCCCATTCAGAGAAGAACCCGGGAGGCCTGCCTGTCTCTCTCTTCGAGGTCCTTGGATTTCTGTGACTGCCTCTGCTGGGAAGAATCATCCCCACCAAATCCTTTTTCTTCGTGGCCTGCGGTGGCTCAAACAGAACATCACCAGGTTCCGTCTTTGGCATCATCCCATTTTTTGTTTCTTCGCCCCCAGATGAAAGAAGACTCAGGAAAGGCAGGGCTGGGTAGAAGTGTCTCTCCTTGGGAGAGAAGGAAAGCTTCCAGGAAGGGAGGTCCAAGCCTGCTAGAAATCTAGCCCAGCCCAGCCCTGCCCTCCTGACCTGGGACAGAACCTTCTCAGCTATTCTCCTGGACTCAGTCTGAAATTCAGCTTCTCTGATTGCACTTAGGGGCTAGCAACAACATCAGCAGCCTCTGGTGGAGGAAGACACTTTGACAGAAGAGGCTCTTACAGCCCGTGGTGGTGGCCATCCTCACATCCAGTCACCAGCTGCATCCAGGGACTGCCTGCTCCAGAAGGGATTATCGTCCAGTGGAGTTGTAAACGAGGGTGCCATCTTACAAGATCTAGGAAGAGGCAGGGGCGGGACCTGGACCTATCTGCTCATAGCCCTTGGCCCTGCTTCATACCTTGGAGCTTATTAAGATGATTTCTTTGATAACCATTTAATTTTTTTCAGAACCGTGGCAGGTGATGTGTTGTGCTTTAAAACCAGAGGCACCTGAAAGCCACTTACACCAGGCGGATGGATAGCAGGGCTGTAGCCAATGCCACAAACTGGGGCTAGGGCCAGTGATCATGACCCACAGTAGGAAACGGGAGTGAAGCCCCAGCCTGCCTGGTAGATGAGCAGCAGCTTATTTCCTGACACCCTGATCCAGGGCTTGGTGGCCCAGGCGAGCTGTGGACGCCTCTCTTTGTTGTGCATGTGATGCTTTGCCCACCCCTAGGACCAGGTTCTGGGCCTCAGCCTTCCTCCCCACCTGCTCAAACTCCTATGGGGCTATGACTCCATCCAGCCCCTCACAGGGAGGCTCAGCCATGTTCTCTGGGCTCCCAGTGAGCCCCCTCCTCTCCACCCATCCCCAGAATCCATCCATCATTCCTCAGCTGAGCTCCTATATGAGCTGCAGCACCCACATGGGTGAGGCCCTGCCCTCCAGAAGCATCTTCCAGCCTCGGCACAGAACCGATGCCAAAAGAAGGGCTGGGTTTTCAGCTCCTGGGACCTGCCTGAGAAAGACATCACCTCACTCCTCCTTCCCCAGTACCTCAGACTGGCTAGGAGGCATCAAGGGAGGGGGCAGTCTAACGCCCAGGTTTCAACCCCAAAGGCGAGGATTATCTTGACTCTGCCTTGGTGTTTGGCTCAGGGTCATGGCAGACTTCGGCTGTTTCTGGAAGGCAGGAGCCTGCTTATGAGCAAGGTTGATGGTAACAAACATTTTTCAAAATATTGTGCATTAATTCATTAACGCTAATGTTAAATGTTTGCTGTTTTCAGATTGGCTTCTGTGCTAATTTTGCACAGCTGTAGCACTGTATATTTTATCTCACATTTCTGTGCCAAAAAAGTTCATCTTCATGTTTTTGTAATACACAATCTTGATTATGTTTCTAAAATAAAGCTTCAGCTCCTGGGTCAATAGGAATGAGGGCGCGGCATCCAGGGTCTCCCGGCCCAGACACACCGATCCTGCCACTCATCCCACGGATGTTGATGTGCACCCAGATCCGTCATCTCTGGTGTTCCTCATGTTAGCCATGAGCCATTGCCGTCATCTGGGCCTGACTTGGGTACACTGAATTCTGTCATGGAGCACACGATTCCGTTTCTAAATCCCAACCACCAAGTGGAGTATCCTTCCTTATAGCTAATTTCGAGAGAGAACAGAAAAAGAAATCTGGTTTCCTTAAATGATGACGGAGCCTATGATATGAACAAGCAGCCCTCTGGCAGAAGATTCTAGATTCACTCACAGTTTGAGGCCCTTACTGGTGCATAAATGCTTTCCTATTCTAACTGGAACACTGCTCACCCAGGCCACCTGCTTTCCCGCGAGTGTGCTCAGCTCTGCCACCAGTCTCCGTGAACTGCAGAGGAAACGCCACTCATTCACCATCAGTGTAGGACAGAAGGACACACAATGGGGGATCGAACATTTGCACCCAGAGCAACTGAACGCTTCCTAAGTGACCCCAGACACTGCAGATTTCCTGGAGTGAAGGGGAGTGGGTGGAGCTCATTAGAATTTTTGTTAGCCAGGATTCCTCCTAAGAAGAATGTTGGCCTCTCTGCCTAGCTGCTGGGTAGAATGCCTGTTCATCTGACAGCGACTTCTTAAGCGAGTCTTCTGAATGGAGAAGCAACGGTAACCCCACTGCGGGGGGCGCCTGGCCTGGCCCATTACCCGTGATCGGGTCCCAGTGAGTGTCTTCGGGGTGAGAGAGCCGTGAATCTAGAGTCCATTATAGTCTGTGTGTACATAAGGTATAGATGTCTCCGGAGAAGCCCTGAAACCTGTATGTTCTCCTTACCCTCTTATGTTAAGGTTTACATAATAGGATTTTTAAACAAATGTGTTTAATTTTTTAAGATCTCTTGTATTAAAATTTTCTTTTGGAATAAGCTGTGGAAATTTTGTTACAACCTGGTTGAGATAAACCTCTTTACAATGACAAAATAAAAATGGTGACATTTTATAAATTGGATACTTGAGTGTATGGTCTCTGTCTCATTTCTTTTTCAACAACTGGAGATTGAGGTGACTTTTAATACACGTGTTATCTTTGAATTGAAGTGGAGCAAAATCCCATTTTGAGTTAATTATATTAGGCAGATCTAGATAAACTGGCAGTGTGGAATTGTAGTTTCATACAGAAAAAAACACCCCTCTTTACAGGTTCCTATGTATTCACTCTTTTAAGAAACAGACCATTATTAGGCACCTGCTGTATTACCAGGTGCCAGGCATACACCAGTGAGCAAGACAGGTACGGGGCACTGTTGGAGTCATGATGGAGATGACACAGACAGATAAAAGAGTTTTTTTAAGAAGTCAACCATCCCGGGCCGGGCACGGTGGCTCACGCCTATCATCTCAGCACTTTGGGAAGCCAAGGCGGGTGGATCACAAGGTCAGGAGTTCAAGACTAGCCTGGTGAAGATGGTGAAACCCCATCTCTATAAAAAATTAGCCAGGCATGGTGGCACGTACCTGTAATCCCAGCTACTCAGGAGGCTGAGGCAGGGAACTGCTTGAACCCAGGGAGTGGAGGTTGCAGTGAGCTTAGATAGCGACACTGCACTCCAGCCTGGGTGACAGAGTGAGACTCTGACTCAAAAAAAAAAAAAAAAAAGTCAACTATCTGGATAATCTCAGACCACAGTAACTATTGCAGAAGAGTATTGGGGATTGATTGGAGATTCTTGGTTCCAACCCAGAATCTACCTTAAACAGAGTAGACCAGGGTTTCTCAGCCTCGGCGCTGCTGACACTGCGGACTGGATGATTCTCTGTTGCGAGGGGCTGTCCTGTACATTGTAGGATGTGCAGCAACCTCCCTGGCTTCCACCTGCTAGATGCCAGGAGAACCCCTTTATTTATGACAGTTGGTGACATCCAGACATGGCCAGAGGTCCCGTGGGGTGAGGGGGGGCCAGTGGAGAGCCATGGGGCTAAGGCCAAGGGGTCCTCTTGGCTAAAGTGACTTTTAGGCTGAGACCTAAAGGATGAGAAAGAAACTTGACACTGGCCCTGTACCCCCCAAATAATTTACACCGGCTGAAATCTCAGACCCTACAGCAAGATAATTGACATTTTTAACCTAGTTATGTGAACTGAGAAAAGAAAGGCTTTTGGGATGAGAATCCAGGCATAAGGCAAGTTCCCACTAAGGCGCCATGAAAGGTATTGTTGCAGGTGGACCTCCAAGCCCAGCTGGGCAAAGACCGCTGTGAGCTGTTGCAGATGGAGGAGGTGTGCAGGCATTTCTGTTGGGGGAGGGTGGTGATGTGAACACCATGCTAGGCACCCCACAGCTGCGTTGCCTTGAGCATTAAATTAGGAGGCCGCAGTAGGGGAATACGGAGAGACCTCAGGGTACAGTCTTCAGGCTGCTGCTCCTGTCCTGCACCATCCTAAGTGACCCCCTACCCATGCCACTTCGACCAGTGCTGTCCAACAGAAATAGCATGTTAGCCATGCATGCCATTTAATTTTTTCAGCTGGGCACCGTGGCTCAGGCCTGTAATTCCAGCACTTTGGGAGGCCCAAACAGGAGCACAGCTTGAGGCCAGGTATTCAAGACCGGCCTGGGCAGCATGGCAAAACCCTGTCTCTACAAAGGTTTTTTAAATTTTTTTGTTAGTTTCTTTTAATTAGCCACAAATGGTAGCATGCGCCTGTCTTCCCAGCTACTCAGGAGGCAGGGCAAGCAGATCGCTTGAGCCAGGAGTTCAAGTCTGCAGTGAGCAGTGATCACACCACTGCATTTCAGCCTGGGCAACAGTGAGATCCTATTTCATAAACACAAATTCTAGTAGCCCCATTAAAAATATTTTTAAAACGCAACTGAAAATGATGGTGTATTTCATTTAACCCAGTACATATAAGACATCATCATTTCAACGTGCATTTTGGGTACTAAGTTTGCAAAGCTAGTGTTATTTTGTGCACCAGACAGCTCAGCTTGGGCAGACTGCGTCTCAGGTGCTCAGGACCCCGGATAACTGATGTCTCCTGTACTGGGCAGCAGAGCTCTGTGGACCCTCAGCTCCCAAACCTCTGTCAGCCTCATGTCCAAATGCCTAATCAGCACTCCATCTGCATCGCTTCATGAGCATCTTAAACCAAACTAAAATGCATCTGTTTTCTGCCCTAAACCTGCTCCTACCCATGACTTTCCCCAGCTGAGGCAATCGGGGCTCTGTCCTAGCAGCTGCAGAGGCCACCAGTCCTTGCCTCTTCCTGTCCCATTACTCCTACCTAGTTGACCAGGTTCCTATTTATTCACTCCCATAAGAAACAGACCATTATTAGGCACCTACTGTATACCAGGTGCTGGGCATACAGCAGTGAGCAAGACAGGTAAGGTACACTATTGCCCTTGGCCCCACCCCTTAACACCACCACTGTGCTCAGAGCTGCCACTGCCTCTCATGATGTGAGGACCACACTGTCCTCCCCAGTCACTCCCCATGCCATCACACTGCCATTCGGGCTCCTCTCCACGCAGCACCCACTGTGACCTTTTACATTGTTTCGGGTCACTCACTTGATCACAACCCTCCTGAGCACTCGGCCCTGCTCTGCTCCTGGGGACCTCTCCTCATGGCAGACAGTGCTTTAAGAAGTACTGGCCGGGCACTGGGGCTCACGCCTGCAATCCGAGCACTTTGGGAGGCCAACACAGGTTGGGTCACTTGAGCCCAGGAGCTGGAGAGCAGCCCGGACAACATAGTAAGACTCCATTTCTAAAAAAAAAAAGAACCCACAAAATGTGTGTGTGCGTGCATGTGTGTGTGTGTGTACCCATACACAAACTAGCTGGGCATGGTGGCACATGCCTGTGTCCCAGCTACTCAGGAGGCTGAGGTGGGAGGATTGCTTGAGCCCAGGAGGCTGTCGGGAGCTGTGATCATGCCACTGCACTCCAGCCTGAGCAACAAAGTGAGCCCATGTCTCAAAAACAAAAAAACCACCTAAAATCCACTATGAAGGGGCAGGGATGTGGGGGGCTGTCATAGAAACTTGTCCCGACAGTGGCCTCAAAGCCCACGATGACAATAAAGGCTCCACATCTGTAGCTGAAGCTTCTGAGGATCCTGTTCTATGTGCATGTAAGTGATGGGTAATTAAGGCCTCACTGGCATCAACCTGGACCCCTGTGAGCCTTGATGACTGATAGACACGCCGATGAGGCCCAGATTCTCCATGTGGACTGCTTTTCCTAGAGGCCCCATACCTCTGTGAGATGCCATCTGTGACAGACTGAACAGCAGCCCCAAAGACACCCAAATCCCTGGAACCTATGAATGTATGACCTTACAAGGGGCAATGGGTTGAAGTGTCCCCCAAAACTCATGCCTGCCTGAAACCTGAGTGTGGCCTCATTTGGAAACAGGATCTTTGCACATGTCATCAAGATCAGGTCACACTGCACTTAAGTGGGTAGTAACCCAGTAACGGGTGTCCCTGCCAGAAGGGGGAAATCTGGACACAAAGAGGGAAGACAGGCGGGGGCTGGGATGTGGCAGCTACAACCCAAGGAGCGCCCAGGGGTGCTGGCAGCCACCAGAGGGCAGGAGAGGGGCACAGGACGCCAGCCCTCAGAGCCCCCAGAAGGACTCGGTGGTGCTGACACCTTGAATTCAGACATCTGGCCTCTAGAAGTAAAAGAATACATTGCTTTGAGCCCCCATCTTATGATCACTCATTACAGCAGCTCCAGAAACCAATACATGTGGTGCAAGGGCCTTTGCAGGTAAGTTAACTGGAAGATCTGGAGATGGGAGATCATCCCCATCATCCAGGCGGGCCCAGTGGCATCAGAACAGTCCTTAGAAGAGGTAGGCGGGCTGGAGTCAGGAGAGGAGACATGATGGTAGAAGGAGAGAGACGAGGGATAGGATGAGAGAGACTTGAAAATGCCACCAGGCTGGCTTGGAAGACGGTGGAAGGGCCTTGAGCCAGAGAATGCAGGTGGCTTCTGGAAGCCAGAAAAGGCAGGGAACTCATGCGCCTTCTCAATGTCACCCTTTCAGTGCCAACCCCAGGGCTAACATGGGCATCCAGCGACTCCTTGAAACTGGCCACCAGTGGCCAGCTGAGGGAGGCAGTGTGGCCAGCGTTATGGCAGCCGGACCTTCCACAGCCCCACCACTCCTCTCCATGCCAGTCCTAGGCTGAACCCTGGGATCTAGAAAAGCTGAGACGGGCCTGGGAAGGAGCCATTAGGAAAGGTGTTTGAAGTCACTACAACAGTACGCACTGCTGGAGGACAGGTGTCTTCTGTGATGACTCTGAGAGCACCTAAAGAATTTACAACAGCAAAGGCAAGGAATCAAGCTAGGTTCCCATCAATAGTGGATTGGATAAAGAAAATGTGGTACATGGAAAATGTGGTACCATGGAATAGTATGCAGCCATAAAAAAGAACAAAATCACATCCTGTGCGGCAACATGAGTGCAACAGGAGGCCATCATCCTCAGAGAATTAATGCAGGAACAGAAAAACAAACACCTCATGTTCTCACAAGTGGAAGCTAAACATCAAGTACACATAGACACAAAGAAGGGAACACCAGACACTGGGGACTCCTTGGAGGCTGAAAAACTACCCATCAGGTGCTAGGCTTATTACCTGGGTGACAAAATAATCCACGCACCAAACCCTCACGACACCCAGTTTACCCACATAACAAACCTGCACCTCTGAACCTACAATAAAAGTTGGAGAAAAAAAAGAATTCACAGTTTGAGGTTATCCTAAAGGATTTAATTATGTTTCCTGCAGCAAAAACAGGACATGGCCTCTCAAAAATCATCATCCCGATGAATGGGTCAACACCACTGGCCCTTTCCACACAAGGGAAGAGGGCTTAGCCTTAAAAACCAAGGGAGTTCTGACACATGGATAAGCCTTGAGGACTGTTATGGGTTGGCTGTGTGTCCCCACCCACATCTCAGGTAGAACTGTAATCCACAGTGTTGCGGGAGGGACCTGGTGGGAGGTGACTGGATCATGGGGGATAATTTCCCCGTTGCTGTTCTCCTGATATTGGGACAGTTCTCAAGAGATCTGGTTATTCAAGTGTGTACACCTCCCACTCTGCTGTCTCTCCTGCTCCGCCAAGATGAGACCTGCCTGCTTTCCCTTCGACTTCTGCCATAATTGTAAGTTTCCTGAGGCCTCCCAGCCATGCTTCCTGTACAGCCTGCAGAACTGTGGTCAATTACCCAGTCTCAGGTAGTTGTTTTTTTTTTTTTCTCGAGACTAGAGTCTTGCTCTGTTGCGCAGGTTGGAGTGCAGTGGCACAGTCTCGGCTCACTGCAACTTCTGCCTTGTGGGTTCAAGTGATTCTCCTACCTCGGCCTCCTAAGTAGCTGGGACTACAGGTCCACACTACCACACCAGACTACTTTTTTTTGCATTTAGTAGAGACAGAATTTCACCATGTCGTCAGGCTGGTGTCGAACTCCTGACCTCAGGTGAGCCGCCCACCTTAGCCTCCCGAAGTGCTGGAATTACAGGTGTGAGCCACCATGCCCGGCCTCAGGCAGTCCTTTTATAACATGAGAACAGACATTATGCTTACTGAAATAACTCAGTTACCAAGAATGAGTGATTCTGTCTGATGTACTTAATAGTGTTTCTTAGAAGAGTCAAAGTCATAGGGACAGAAGGTAGAAAGCCAGTGGCCAGGGGTTGGAGAGAGGGGGATGAGGAGTTTGTGTTGAATGCGTGCGTTTCAGTTTGGGAAGATGAAAGAGTTCTGCAGACGGATGCCAGTGACAGCTACACCACAACGTGAAAGTACCGAATGCCACGCAGCGGCACACCTACACATACTTAGGATGAGACCCTCACGACCTGTGCATTTGACTACAATAAAATCAGTAATCAACATGCCAATTTTGCAGATGAGACTATTGAAGCCCAGAGAGGCAGGAAGCTTGCCTGAGTGCCGGCCGCTTCGAGACGGTATCACTGCAGATTCAAACCCAAGCTTTTCTATCCCAGAATCTTAGCTCTTCCCACAGAGTGAAAGGGCAGCTAGGAGGACGGTGAAAGAGGGTGGACAGTCCACCAGTGCGGGATTGTTTTCCCGTCCCGTGCCATTAACTGGGTGTCGACATTCACTCGAGGTGGCTGGCAGGATATTAACTATTAGAAAAAGTTATAGATTGTAATCTCAAACATTTTGCAAGGGGAAAGGTTTTACTGAGGCACGCTGAAGGCAGCCGCTTCATTTCCATTAGCATAGGAGAGAGGATCAAAGGCCTCCCCCACATCCCTTTGTATCCACTGTTTACTGTCGTAAGCTTTGTGCTGATAGCCCTCACCAGGGAAGATAAAGGGGAATTTGTTGTTACTAGTATTTACTCTGGGCCCTGGAACCTAAAGCTTTTATCAGTCATAAAACTATTTACTTAACTATGTTCATTATCCACAAAATGTGTTAAAACGTCTGTTGTAACATCTAGGGAATAGAAGTGTGGACGAACAGGGAGTCCTGGCGGAATGGTCGCATTTCGCCCTCTGAAAGCAGCCAGCCACCATCCCTGGCCCACTTGTATCACTGGAAGGGTGTGAACGTGCACTCCTTCATTAATCATTGAGTCAGGGTCTGTAGGCCAGACCTCCATAGGTGGAGCTCAATGTCTCAACGGGGCTGACACCAGCTGAGATGGCCAACCAAGTTTGCTTAAGAAATGAAGTCGAACAAGGGTAACATTTATCACGGGGCTGTTCAGCAGCAAGTGGGAGAGGTTAGCTTTTTGATCACACAGAGAATGGGTGGGAGTTACTATCCAAGGCAGGGGCTGGCCACGTGACTTCTGAGATATGCCCAAAGTCCACAGGGAGGTGGAGCAGGTTCCCTGGGGAAGAGGGAGGGCTCCCCTGGGAAGCCAGCCCCTCACAAACAGGGTTTCCCTCTGATGACACAGCCAGCGCTTCACAATTCCCCAGGGTCACCCCCTTCAAAGATGGTGTCTGAACCAGAAAAATCAGGTGAAAGGAGAATGAAGCCCCCGCCCGCCCATGCATGAAAACTTACTAACTGGCTGGGCGTGGTGGCTCATACCTGTAATCCCAGCACTTTGGGAGGCTGAGGCAGGCGGATCACCTGAGGTCAGGAGTTCGAGACCAGCCTGGCCAACATGGTAAAACCCCGTGTCTACTCAAAATATAAAAATTAGCCAGTGCAGTGGTACGCATTGGTAATCCTAGCTACTCAAGAGGCAGAGGCAGGAGAATCACCTGAACCTGGGAGGCAGAGGCTGCAGTGAGCCGAGATCGCACCACTGCACTCCAGCCTGAGCACCAGAAAAGGCATTATAGCAAGAGTGTTGAGGGCATGGGGTGGAGACCTCCTACCAGGTCCCAGGCCCGGTTCTGCCCTGCCTGGCTATGGGAGCTGGGCCTCGTCTCTCAACCTCTCTGGGCCTCAGTATCTTCCATCTGAAAAATGACCTTCCTGCTGATGATCGTGCTAAATGAGTAAGATGTATAGAGTGCTCAGAACACCACCTGGCCACGAGCAAGCGTTTCCGAAGGGTCTCCTGACCTCTGCGCACACAGCTGCTGTTCAGTCCTCACATTCTGCCCCAGCTCATGCCTCTACCTTCTCTGCTCTGATCCTGGTCCCAGTCCATAGCAAGATCCTGGGGCACGACCCAGGACCCAGAAACATCTCAGACAGTGAAGGCACCAGCGAGCCTCTGCCCACCTTGTCTTATTTAAAATCCTCACAATCCCACGAGGCAGGGATCCTCATTACCCCCATTTTCCCCAACAAGGAAACAAGTTTACAGAAGGCAAATTACATAGATACCAAAGAAAACCCTAAAAGCAGCTCCAAGACTCCAGAGCGGCAGGGAGAATGGCTCAAGCAGGTACCCTGTTCTCGGAGGCCTGTTTGTCAGGTGGGACTGACAGCATCACTCACCTCATGGGGTTGTCGGGAGAAACAAATGAGGGGATGGAGCATCGAGTATACAGTAAGTGCTCAATAGATGGGCAGTCCCCTTCCCTTGGTGTGGAGACGGGGTAGTCCCATTAAAGTGTTCCACTGTGGCAGGCAAAGGCACATAGACTTTTTAAAGGACACCTTGTATTGCTGATTATTTTTATGTATTGAGCACCTACTATGTGCCAGGTCCTGGGCTAAGCCCTTCATGTTCACCCTTCACAACACTTATAAGACTTACACCAACCCTGCAAGGAACCTGAGGCCCAGAGAGGTAGAGAAATGTGCCCAAAGCCACAGAGCACTGGAAGGCAGACTTCAGTGCGAGCACAGCAGGATGCAGGGAAGGAGGGGGTCCCTGCAGGGGGCCAGGGGACTACTGAGTCCCAGTCTCATCGCTGCCTCCCCAGGACACCTGACTCACTCCTGGAGGTATCATGGGCACAGAGAGACGAGGAGCTCAGGCAAGAGATGCCTTTTTCAGGAAAAAAACAGGTTGATTCTAACCTAATGTTTTGCCGCAGGCGTCCTGACTTCTCCATGCGCTGTCCGCCTGCTGTGTCTGCCTGCCCCGTTTCCTACCCTCACTTCCTCCTAAGGAACAGTGCTTATCATTCTGTGTTCTCGCTCTTGATTGAACCAGGAGTTCTGGGACGCAGCAAGGTGAGGCATCAGTGGAAGTCCTGTTTGCACAGGCTTTGGAATTTGTCAGTCCCCCTGCAGTGACCTGCCAAGCTGTCACCCCAGGACACAAGCCCAGCCCGGAGCTCGAGGAAGCCACCTTCTGCCGCGGGAACATCCGCATCATCGCTGTGGGTGACAGAGGCACTGAGAGTGGTGAACCCAGCTCACCAGAGGCTGACAACCCTGTGTCCCCGTGCCACCCTCCTCCAACGCCGGGGCAGGGCTGTCGAGGTGGCAGCTCTCAATGCCTTCAGTCCTGCCAGCTTGCTTCCCCAGCTCCTGGTCTCCCCAGAGTGACACTAAAACCCCACCCAGCTCAGTTCCTTGGTGGGCTGCACCCCAGCATCACCCAGAGGGCTGGAGAGGGAGCGGACCGCCTTGGTTTTACTCACCATTGCCAGAACTTAAGAGACACTCGGGTGTTTCAGTGAATGAAGGAAATAAGTAACCGTCACTTACGCTAAGTGATCTACTTACTGATCACTTACTTATGTATCTACTGCACTTATTGAGCACTTACTGTGTACTCAGTGCTCCACCCCTCATCTGTTGCTGGCTCCTCTGCATCTCTCCTGGTGAAAAGGCACCATGATCCCACCACCATTCACAGGACTTCCCTGAAAGGTTGGCTGTGAAGACACCGACCCGGCCCTAGGCGCTGAGCAGTGGCAGCTGAGGGCAAAGGCTCTGACCTGCGTCTCAGTGATGGCTGCACGGGTCTCATGTCCAGCCCTCGAGCAGGGGCTCTGTGGCTGGGCGTGACATGTTGGTCTTCTGAGCCTTTTCTGGGTGTAGATATCCAGCTCAGGTGGCTACAAACCCTCAATCAGGACTGGAACCAGGGGATGTGGGTTTATCTGGATCCTCAAAAGCCTCCTTGGGGCTGGGTGCAGTGGCTCACATCTGTAATCCCAGCACTTTAGGAGGCCAAGGCAGGAGGACTGCTTGAGCCCAGGAGTTCAAGACCAGCCGGGACAACATAATGAGACCCCATCTCTCCAAAATAATTAAGAAGGAAATAAATAGCTGGGTGTGGTGGCCCATACCTGTAGCCCCAGCTACTTGCAAGGCTGAGTTAGGAGGATCACCTGAGCCCTGGGAGGTTGAGGCTACAGTGAGCCATAATCACACCACTCCCCTCCAGCCTGGATCACAGAGCAAGACCCTATCTCAAAAAAAAAAAAAAAGTTTCCCAAATCCTGAGACCTCAGCTTGTCCTCACCCCTGAAGAACAGCCCAGAGACTGTCTCCAAGGACAAGGGCTGATCTAGCAGAAATCTGGGAAGCCCCTGTGTCCTGGGTCAGGGGAATCCTGTGTCCTCTGCAGAGACATCTGTAGTTACCTAACCCTGACGAGAAAGAGCAAAAGGAACATCTTAATCCACCCAAGGCTCAAAATGTTCTGATGCTGAATATCATATGGCTTTTTTTTTTTTTTTTTGAGAGGGAGTCACACTCACTCTGTCACCCAGGCTGGAGTGCAGTGGTGCGATCTCTGCTCACAGCAAGCTCCACCTTCCAGGTTCAAGCCATTCTCCTGCCTCAGCCCCTCAAGTAGCCATAACAGCTTTTTCATTCTTTGAAAACCAGAAGCATTTCCCTGTCCTGTGTGAACCGAGTTAGGCGAGTCCGAGTAGGTTGCTTCAACAAGCTACACAAATGCATGGAAAGTAATTTGATTTCTCTCCGCAGTGCAACTGCAGTGGCCTAATCCGCCTTTTTTTTTGAGATGGAGTCTTGCTCCGTCACCCTGGCTGGAGTGCAGTGATGTGACCTCAGCTCACTGCATCCTCTGCCTCCTGGGTTCAAGTGATTCTTGTACTTGAGTTTTCTGATTAAAAGCACACGGCACTGGCCGGGCGTGGTGGCTCAAGCCTATAATCCCAGCACTTTGGGAGGCCAAGGCGGGTGGATCACGAGGTCAAGAGATCGAGACCATCCTGGTCAACATGGTGAAACCCCGTCTCTACTAAAAATACAAAAAATTAGCTGGGCATGGTGGTGTGTGCCTGTAATCCCAGCTACTCGGGAGGCTGAGGCAGGAGAATCGCCTGAACCCAGGAGGCAGAGGTTGCGGTGAGCCGAGATTGCGCCATTGCACTCCGGCCTGGGTAACAAGAGCAAAACTCCGTCTCAAAAAAAAAGGACATGGCACCACGCCTGGCTAATTCTTGTGTTTTTAGTAGGGATGGGATATTGCTATGCTGGCCAGGCTGGTCTCAAACTCCTGACCTCCCAAGGTGCTGGGATCACAGGCGTGAGCCACCGCGCCCGGCCTCATCTGCCTTCTTTGATGACCATCACTGGAGCTTGCATCTGCTTCTGTCTGAAGGATCACAGAGGCTGCTGTACTTCCATCCCTCCCTGCCGTTTGGAAACCTCTCAAGGTTAAGGGCTCAAGTCTGGGTGTTTGGCCTCTTCTCTTTCTGTTGACACCCTTTCCCAGTCTCGTCTGCTGCTTTCAATACCAACCACACACTCGCAACTCTCCCATGTATGTATCTCATAGGTATCTCAGATGTCACACGGCCCAAGCAGAACCAGAGTCCTCCCACCCCATTCCTTCTGTCCCTCATGATGGCAGAGGCGCCTCCATCCAGCATTTCAAGCTCACACCTGAGTCATACCTGAGTCATCTGCTGCCCTCACCCACTTCCCACGATACCCAGCAAATCAGCCAGTCCCATGTGCTCCACATCCAGTACCTGCAGTGTGCTGAGGAATAGCCCCACATCCAGTACCTGCAGTGTGCTGAGGAGTAGCCCCACATCCAGTACCTGCAGTGTGCTGAGGAATAGCCCCACATCCAGTACCTGCAGTGTGCTGAGGAATAGCCCCACATCCAGTACCTGCAGTGTGCTGAGGAATAGCCCCACATCCAGTACCTGCAGTGTGCTGAGGAATAGCCCCACATCCAGTACCTGCAGTGTGCTGAGGAGTAGCCCTGTAAGATCCGGGTCCTCCCAGAACCTCAGAACATGACCTTATTTGGAAATAGGCTCTTTGCATATGTAGTTTGTTACATTAAAGTCACGTCATACTAAATTAGACTGCGTCCTCCATCTAATGCCGGTGCCCTTCTAAGAAGTGACAACATGGAAATAGAAATGACCAAGAAAAGGCCTGGTGAGGAGGCAGAGCCTGGAGCCACACAACCACGCAGCCACACACCAAGAAACACCCAGCATTACTGAAAACCACAGAAGCCAAGGAAGGGCTCTTCAGAGGAAGGGAGGCCAACACCGGGATTCCAGCCCTCCAGCCTCTGCAGTTGCTGGGGAATCAACTTCCACTAAGCCGTCAAGTTCACGCTCACGTGTTACACCAGCCCTAGAAAGAAACTAACTCAGCTGGCCGCAGTGGCTCACACCTGTAACCCTAGCACTTTGGGGAGGCCAAGGTGGGTGGATCACTTCAAGTCAGGAGTTCGAGACCAGCCTGGCCAATATGGCGAAACCTCATCTCTACTAAGAATACAAAAATTAGCCAGGCATGGTGGTGGGCACCTGTATGTAATCCCAGCTACTCAGGAGGCTGAGGTGAGAGAACTGCTTGTACCAGGGAGACACAGGTTGCAGTGAACCGAGATTGCACCACTGCCCTCCAGCCTGGGTAACACAGCAAGACTCCGTCTCAAGAAAAAAAAAAAAGACAGAAATAAACTAACACATTCTCCACCCATAGCCATCTACATGGTTCCATCTCTGCTGCCACACCCTCTTCCAGGTCACCGTGAGCATCTGCTGGGACATGACACAGCCTTCCACTGGTCTCCACCCTATCCCGCTTTTTCCCTATAATAGGCAAATATTTTATATGCACATATATACCTCCATACGATGTAAATGTATGAACACATAAGCTGTGTGTGTGTATATACATCTATGTGTATACATTAAGGCAGGATCTCACTCCTGTTGCGCACGCTGCAGTGCAGTGCTGCAGTCAACTTTCCAAGCTCAAGAGATCCTCCTGCGTCAGCCTCCCGAGTAGCTGGGATTACAGGTGCCCACCACCATGCCTGGCTAATTTTTTTTTAATTTTTAGTGGAGATGGGGTTTTGCCGTGTTGCCCAGGCTGGTCTCAAACTCCTGGGCTCACATGATCCTCCCACCTCGACTCCTCGAAGTGCTGAGATTACAGGCATGAGACACGACACCCAGCACATAAACTGTATTAAATAGGTGTATACGTGTATATGTCATATGTAACATACACTTCCGACTACCCCACAAAATACAGAATCCTCCTTCCCAGAATCTTCCCTCCCACCCCTTTCCAGCTAATTCCCAACCTGAACTCAGCAGGCGGCCACCTTATGTTGGCATATTCCCGGAATCATGTAAATCACGTCGTGTAGTGTGTGATAGTCCTGTCTGGCTTCTTTTGCTCAACATGATCTTTTTCAGATTCATCCATGGTGTTGTGTGTATCAGTAAGCCATTATCTTATCACAGACTTATTCCATTATATCCAGTGATGTTTGTAAAACAGAGGCCAGGCGTGGTGGCTCACACCTGTAATCCCAGCACTTTGGGAGGCCGAGGCAAGTGGATCCCTTGAGGTCAGGAGTTTGAGACCAGCCTGGCCAGCATGGCAAAACCCTGTCTCTACTAAAAATATGAAAACTAGCCAGGTGTGGTGGCAGGCACCTGTAATCCCAGCTACGCAGTAAGCTGAGGCTGAAGAATTGCTTGAACCTGGGAGATGGAGGTTGTAGTGAGCCAAGATCATAAGACTGTACTCCAGCCTAGGCAACAAGAACAAAACTCCATCTCAAAAAATAAATAGAATCAGCGGTCATTCCCTGTGCTGAAAACTTGACCCCAGCTGCCAGTGGGCTTGGCCTGAAACATGAAGCCCTCGCCACAGCCCACTGCTGTTAGGTGACCCTGATTCCTGGCCCCCAGGCCCTTCCCTTGCTCCCCAGGCCCAGCATGTCTCGGGCTCAAGGTGACACTGACCTGAGTGTGCACCTATGGAATCCTCCTTACCATCTGTTCAATTCATAGTCTCAGGGAGGTTTTCACTGGCCATTCTGTCTGAAACAGCACCACACACACTGCTGTGTTCCAGAGAGCAAAGCGGGAGCAGGGACCTTGCCTTACTCTCTGCTGCTCTCACAGCCCCTAGAATAACTTTCTGGCAAAGCAGTTCACCCTCAAATGTTTTTTGAGTAAATGATCTGCAGAACGGTTCAAGCACAGGTTGTGCCTTCCGTGTAATTCATGAACTCCATTTGTTGGTACCCCAGTTCTCTTCTTCAAGGCACCCAGTGAGGTGAGAAGTAGTCACACATCTTGCTTTAGCCAATGACATTCGAAAGGAAGTGATCCCTGTCCATTCCAGGTGTGAGTTCAGAAGCCTGGTGTGGGATTTACCTTCCCTTCCCTCTGCTGTGGGTGACGATCACCAAGCTCATGTAGAGAGACCCTCCACCAGCCTCCTCCCAGAGGAAGCACAATGGCCAAACCCCGATGCCGGCCTGCATAGAATGGATATGTCAAGCAGGGAACGAACTTACTGGGTGAAGACAATGTCCTTGGGGGGTGTTTGTTATTGCAGCATAACCTACTGTATCCTGACCCATACAGGATTTTTTTGTTTGTTTGTTTGTTTGTTTTAAACATACACCCTCTACATGTCCCTTCTGTCTCTTTCTTTTTTTTTCTGGGGGGAGACAGAGTCTCACTCTGTTGCCCAGACTGGAGTGCAGTGGTACAATCTCAGCTCACTGCAACCTTCACTTCCTGGGTTCAAGTGATTCTCATGCCTCAGCCTCCCACATAGCTGGGGCTAAGGATGCAGGTCACCACACCTGGCTAATTTTGTATGTGTGTGTATTTTAGTAGAGACGGGGTTTCACCATGTTGGCCAGACTGGTCCCAAACTCCTGTGCTCAGGTGATCCACCAGTCTTGGCCTCCCAAAGTGCTGGGATACAGGCGTGGGCCACCATGCCCGGCCTGCTTCTCTCTTGGATGCTGTCTGATCTTGTGCTTACCCAGCCACTGCACCCAGACTGCTTCTTGTAAAGTTAATGTCACCAGTGACTTTTACAGAGTGAAGGTCAGTGGTCAAGTCCTGGTCCTCATGTTACTTGGCCAGCATCTGACATGGCCACTCATGCTCTCCTCCTCATGACCCTTTTGCCTGGTTTCAGGACATGACTCTCTCCCAGCTTCCTTCCTCCCCACAGCACTCCTGCCTAGCCTCTCTTATCTCCCCAGACTCCCAGGGCTCAGTCCCAGGCCCTTTTCTCTCTGCTTTAGTGACTTCAGCCTCCTGCTTGTATAACTAGAGGCCACATCCTGTTGACCCCCAAGTTCACATCTGTATTCCCTGCTGTTCTCCCAAACTGCAGACCTGGATTTTCACTGCTCACTTGACACCACTGCCTGCCATCTCATCAAGCTCTCAAATTTCCCATTTCCAAAGGGAGCTCCTGGTCCTGCTCTCAAACTTGCTCCACCTATAGGCTTCCCTTCCCAGGATCCCTGAGTAACTGCAGTGAGGAGGCCAGAAAGTGTGGAGTTGGCTCTCAGTCCTTCCTTTCACACCTCACACCCGATTTGTCAGCAATTCCTATCAAAATACATCCAGATCCAGCCAGGCATGGTGGCTCATGCCTGTAATTCCAGAGCTTTGAGAGTCTGAGGTGGGAGGACCACTTGAGGCCTGGAGTTTGAAACCAGCCTGGGCAATATAGCAAGACCCCATCTCTGCAAAGAGGATTTTAAAAGTACATTAGCCAGGCATGGTGGCCTGCGCCTGCACTCCTAGCTACTTGGGAGACTGAAAGAAGAGGACTGCTTGAGTCCAGGAGGTCAAGGCTGCAGTGACCTATGATCATGCCACTGCACTCCAGCCTGAGTGACAGAATGGGACCCAGTCTCAAACAAAACAAAACAGGGCAGGGTGCGGTGTCTCACACCTATAATCCCAGCACTTTGGGAGGCCGAGGCAGGCAGATCACCTGAGTTCAGGAGTTCAAGACCAACCTGGCCAACAGGTAATGAAACCCTGTCTCTACAAAAATAAATAAATAAATTAATTAATTAAAAGAAAATTAGTTGGGCGTGGTGGCACATGCCTGTAGCCCCAGCTACTTGGGAAGCTGAGACAGGAGAATCACTTGAACCTGGGAGGTGGAGGTTTTAGTGAGTCAAGACTGTGCCACTGCACTCCAGCCTGGGTGACATAGCAAGACTCCATCTCTCAAAAATAAAAAATGAATAAATCCTGGGACCCCAAACTCATTCAGCCAAAGGGAAAAGTCAGCCTGGGAAGTGGCTCATGCAAACCTGCCTCCCCGCTTTGGTTCCTAAAAAAGATGGTGACAAGATGAAGAGCTACAAGCCTCTTCCATATTTTACCCACCAAGAAACGGGGAGCTCCAAGATCCTTACCCTAAGGTGTTTCTGTTAAAATGTCACCATGGCAATGTCAACTGATAGCTTATCTTCACAGGTGCAGTCACCCAGGGCCCACCAGGCACAAATGCATAGGATTGACTCCTGCCCCATTTTTGTCTATGTTATCTTATGAAAAAATGTAGATTCCTTGTATTTTTCCTCTGCCTCATTTATCTATGTCATCTTGTGTAAAAAAAAAATGCACATTCACTGAGCCAAAAACATGAATATTTTCCTCTTTCCCACTGTTACGAGAAAATTGTGTACTTCTCAATATATCCCCCTTTCCTCTCTATATTTGGAACCTTCAAAATCATCTTCAGAGAAAGGCACAGACTTCTCTCCTGGGCACACCTCCTAATCTTTGGCAAATAAACCTCCTAAAATGATTGACACCTGTCTCATCATTATTCTCGACTGACACCGTGATTGATGCTGTCAGGTGAGCCCGACCTGACAGGATACCTGTGATTATGTTATCTTATGTGGAGGCAAAAGGGATTCAGCAGATGTAATTAAGGTTACTAATCAGTTGACTCTGAGCTAATCCAAACGATTATCTGGGGAGCCTGGCCTAACTGCCTGAGCCCTTTAAATCTGGCTCTAGAGCTGGGAGATCGTTGTGACCAGAATCTCAAAGTGCAGCAAGGATTTGAAGTCCCGTTGCTGGCTTTGCTGATGGAAGGGCCTATGTGGAAAGGAACACAGGTGGCCTTAAGGTGCTAATGTCAGTTCCAACTGATGGCCAGCAAGGCAACAGGGACCATAGTTCTACAGCTGCAAGGCATAGAACCTGCCAGTGACATTAACAAGGTTGGCTGTAATCCCAGCACTTGGGGAGGCCAAGGCAGGTGGATCACTTGAGGCCAGGAGTTCAAGACAAGCCTGGCCAAGATGGTGAAACCCCATCTCTACTAAAAATACAAAAATTATCCAGGAGTGGTGGTGCACACCTGTAGTCCCAACTAGTCAGGAGACTGAGGCAAGATAATTGCTTGAACCCAGGAGGCAGAGGTTGCACTGAGCTAAGATTGTGCCACTGCACTCCAGCCTGGGCAGCAATGGGAGATTCCAAGAAAAGAAAAGAAGAAAGAAAAAGAAAGAAGAAAAAGTAAAGACAGACAGACAGACAGAAAGAGAATGAGCTTGGAAGTGTGTTCCCCACATCCTCCACGTGAGAATTCAGTCCAGCTATATTACACCTTGAGCAGAGAACCTAGCCGTGCTCTGCTAACCTCTCTCTACAGAAGAGCAATCCATGTAGGCAGTTTCAATCTGCTGTGTTTGTGATCATTCTTCATGCATCAACAGAAAGCAAATACAAATCACGGCCTTCAAGACCCAAGGGTGGGAAATACACGTGCAATATCCTATCCCACAGACAACTACATCCAGGAAATAAAGAACTCCTACAAAGCAGTAACAACAACCCGATTGAAAAACGAGCAAAAGACCTGACAAGACACTTCACTAAAAAATGGCCAATAGGCTGAGTGCAGTGGCTCATGCCTGTAATCCTAGCACTTTGGGAGGCTGAGGCAGGAGGATCATTTGAAGTCAGAAGTTCGAGACTATCGTGGACAACATTGTGAAACCCCATCTCTACTAAAAATATGAAAATCAGCCAGGTATGGTGGTGGGTACCTGTAGACCCAGCTACTCAGGAGGCTGAGGCAGGAGAGCTGCTTGAGCCTGGGAGGCGGAGGTTGCAGTATGCTGAGATTGCACCACTGTACTCCAGCCTGGGTGACAAAGCAAGACTCTGTGACAAAAAAAAAAAAAGTGCCTAATAAATACGTGAAAAAGCATTGAGTCATTAGTCATCAGGAAAATGCAAATTAAGGCAGCACTTCATACTCATCAAAATCCTAAAATGTAAAAGGCAGGAAATAGTAACTTTTGGCCTAGACATGGTCAAACTGGAATTCTCCAACACCCTGTTCCCCAGTGGACGTGTGGTCGTGCCTGGAGGTAGCCTTATCCAGCCAAGTGGCAGGGGGTGCCACTCACATTCACTGGCCAGAGGCTAATCATGCTGCTTTAAAAACCCTACCATGCACAGAACGGCACCCAAGGCAAAGAGTTATCCAGCTTCAAACACCCATGGTGCTGAGGTTGAGAAAGCCACCCTCCATATTACCATGGCTCCCTCCCTGATCTCTTTGAAGTCTTTCCCAGAATGTCGCTCTCCC
The DNA here is from genome assembly GCF_049354715.1 of Callithrix jacchus. Taxonomy (NCBI): domain Eukaryota; kingdom Metazoa; phylum Chordata; class Mammalia; order Primates; family Cebidae; genus Callithrix; species Callithrix jacchus. The sequence continues at coordinate 16,481,904 of NC_133513.1, read as the reverse complement.
AGTGAGGCCTTCCCAAGTTACCCCATTTAAAGCTGTTTGGTTTTTGAGACGGAGCCTCACCCTGTCACCAGGCTGGAGTGCAGTGGCGTGATCTCAGCTCACTGCAATCTCTGCCTCCTGGGTTCAAGCAATTATCCAGCCTCAGCCTCTCGAGTAGCTGGGACTACAGGTGCCTGCCACCACACCTGGCTAATTTTTTTTTTATTATTTAGTAGAGACGGGGTTTCACCATGTTGCCCAGGCTGGTCTCGAACTCTTGACCTCAGGTGGTCTGCCTACCCTGGGTCCAAGCTTCTGGGACTATAGCATGAGCCACCATGCCTGGCTCATTTAAAGCTGTTATGTGACCTTTGGACATAGCATGTTTCAGCCCTGGCATTCCTGACGTTGTTTCTCCATGATGGTCAGACATAACATGTATTTCTTATTTATTTGCTCCCATCTCTCTACCCACTAGAATGTGCCCTCTTGCAAGGCAGCCATGTGTTTTATTCTCTTTAGATTCCTAACTCCCAGTCATCTATTGGGTGGATGCACAGACAAGTATCAGGCCCAACCGCAGGACGAACAATAACCATGCTCTTCTCCGCTCTCAGCAACTTTGCTCTTCTAAATCAACTGCAAAAATTAGCTTGAAAGGTAAAATCGTTAAAGAAGCACCAAAAAACACAACTGTCTGAAAGGCTGGCTTCTCATCGGCCCGTATTTTGTGTGTAAATGGTTTGCCTTCGAGGTCTAGCGTGCTGTGTAATGAAAAGTAAAGCATTAGCTTCAAGACAGCTCCATTGTCATCAATAACACAAGCGTGGGATAAAAATGGACATGTGGAGGCAGAGACCCCACACTTTCAGGAAACAGACCAGGACAATATCCGAGGAAACTTTGTGCCAGATGACGGGATATGACCAGACAAGTGTGTTAATTTCTAATATTAATATTCAACTAGACTCTCCGAACTAAAAATCTGTACTATATTAACTTCAGTACGCAAGACAGGCACCCTTCCATTCTTTTTTTTTTTTTGAGACAGGGTCCCACTCTGTCACCCAGGCTGGAATGCAGTGGTACAATCAAGATTCACTGTAGATTTCATCTCCCAGGCTCAAGTGATCCTCCCACCTCAGCCTCCTAAGTAGCTGGGACAAACAACAAGCACACGCCACCACGCCTAGCTAATTTACGTTTCATTTTTTGGGGGGTAGAGATGAGGTCTTACTATATTGTCCAGGCTGGCCTCAAACTCCTGGGCTCAAGCAATCGTGCTGCGTTTGCCTCCCAAACAGGCTGAGCCACCGCCCCCAGCCGTGATTCTGGTGCATGGGTTTTAGGGGAGGGGTTGGTTCAGATGGACAGAAGGATGGTGGCCCAGAAGGGGCCTTAGCGTGAAGGGAACTACAGTAATGTCAACCTCCCTCCCTTTGGTGCAGTGCTTTCACATGTTCTTGTCACGTGCCCTTGTCAGCAAAAATTCTGAGCATGAACTCCTAACAGATTTTCAGTTTAGAAATGATAAAATGTATTCCAATATGCTACTTATATTACAACACGTACCCCAAAGGAAAATTTTGAAATAATGAGATTTTCAAAAGTAGACTTTTAGATTTATACATCTACCCAACGACTGGTCTTATGTGTCCTCTGGGGCACACAGACCCCATCACGGCAATCTCGCATTAGATGGAGCTTGTAAGACTTTTCTCAGCCAGTTCTACGAGTACAATGGTAGTGAATGAACTCTAGTCCAACAGCCCAACGTTCTGTCCCAAGAGGGTCATTACCTTCACAGGTGTCACCAGCCACACTCCTCTTGAGGAGGGGCCCTGGGATTCAGGCTGAGAGAATGGGACCTGGATTCAGGCTGAGAGAGTGGGCCCTGGGATTCAGGCTGAGAGAATGGGCCCTGGGATTCAGGCTGAGAGAATGGGCCCTGGATTCAGGCTGAGAGAATGGGACCTGGATTCAGGCTGAGAGAGTGGGCCCTGGGATTCAGGCTGACAGAATGGGCCCTGGGATTCAGGCTGAGAGAATGGGCCCTGGATTCAGGCTGAGAGAGTGGGCCCTGGGATTCAGGCTGAGAGAATGGGACCAAAGGCAACTAGGGCCGTGTCCATCCTTTCATCTTCATGTCCTTTTCTTCCACCTCTTTGTAGAGCTTTCTGTTAAAGATGGCTGAACTGGGCTGGACCATGCAGCTGGGCTGAGGAAGTATGTAACACTCTGCCCGCACATTGTGAGAACTTCCCAGTAGCCAGAGCATTTCTGGAAGCCATTGTGGTGGACATCCCTGAAGCCACCAATATCCATTCCTGCTTCCTTCTAGAACACAACATCCAGTTTTCAATGGGTCACATGACCACCCAGGATACAGACTATACAGACTATGTTTCCTAGCCTCCTGGAAGTTAAGCGTGGCCATGGGACTAATTTCTTTTTTTCCTTTTGAGACAGAGTCTCACTCTGTCACCCAGGCTGGAGTGCAGTGATGTGGACTCAGCTCACTACAACCTTCACCTCCCAGGTTCAAGCAATTCTCCTGCCTCAGCCTCCCAAGTAGCTGGGATTACATGCACCCTTCCCCAACCACACCCACCTAATTTTTTGTGTTTTTAGTAGAGATGGGGTTTTCACCATGTTGGCCAGGCTGGTCTCAAACTCCTGACCTCAAATGAGCCACCTGCTTCAGCCTCCCAAAGTGCTGGGATTACAGGCATGAACCACTGTGTCCAGCCTGTAAGACTAATTTCTGGCCACGTCCCAGTCACAATAGGTCTTCCTTGCTGATCTCCCGTATCCTTCACAAACTCCCAATCAGCCCACAAAAGATAAACCTTACCAGGCTGTCAGAGAAGGAATGCGGGAGAGCCCTCAAGTCCCATGACATCCATAAGTAAGTTTTCTATCTCTTAGGAAACATCAGTGACAAAGGAATCCTTCATTTTCAGGTATATCACATCAATGTGTGTCCATCACCACATGGTGCCAAAAAGTAAGACCCACTGTGCTTTAAGTCCTTGTTTGTATAGATACAACACAAGCTTAGTTTCCAGGTTTCTGGCAGAGACCTAGAACAACCCACTTCTCACTGCCCCAAATGCATTAAAAGAACTTTGGTTGAATATTGCAAGGGACAAAGTTGCTGTTAACTTGTAAGTTGCCTCTGTGTAAATGAGAAAGAGATGTTTCTTCCCCTACACAGATGCAGCCCTACAATTAGCTTTACAGGCTTAGCGAGTAGGGCACAGGTCAGGTTTCACCTCCTACTGGTTCCATCAAAGGACATTCTGGAATTGTGTACAACCTGCTCAACTGTACACAGCAGCTTTAAAGAGATCCAGGATTTCCATCTGAGGTTGAGTTACTAAAAGCAATCCTAACTCTTCCTTCTACTCAAAAAACATCACAAGATCTTACACACACAGCTCAGCTTCGGTGAGCCAGCCTCTTACACCTCAAGTAAGAGCACTGTTTGGACAATGAAGCATCCACCTTTGGCTACAGGTTGGCTGCCGTGTAGATAATGTGAATACTGCTTAAATGATCAGCCTCCCACCATTGGGGAGCTTCATCCCATGGGAATGGCAATCATCAAGGTGAAAGGAGGCCTGGAGACACAGGCTGGCCTTTGTTTTCTTGGGTTCTCAGACTGAGGACTCTATAGTTCAAGAAGACTCTGTCCTCCTCCTCACACAGCAGATCCCACCCTTGATCCTGCTCGTCTTCCCTGGTTTCAAAGTCATATTGTTTGAGCATCTATTACTCACAGGGACCGGTGGCTAACACATTTTAGAGCTACCATGTGAGGTGGGAAGTGACTCCCAGAGCAAGGCCACACAAATAGGAGAGTGAGGGCCAGACTCACACCCAAGGTGGCCAACTCCCAAGTTAGCACTCTTCGTTTAAAGTCCACAAATACCAAAGTCAATAACACTTAAGTAACACTTAAGAGCATGTTAACGCTTATCACCGCTTCTAAGCCTCAAGACATTACTGTTCCTCATACAAAAACATGCCTCCGATGAATCCAAATTAAGACCACAGTCATTTCCCATTTTAGCCATGCCAGGCTGGCAGAAATGTACAAGCCTAATACATTGTGGTAGGCAGAAAAATGGCCCCTGCAGGCATCTAACTCCTCATCCCTGGCACCTGTCATGGGACATGGTGATGGCAGCAGCAGCACATCTGGAGCAGCCACTGCCAGGGTGCCAGCTGCAGAGGGGGAGGTGTGGCCAGGGCTGCCCAATCCAGAGCCAGCAGGAACTGGGAACAGGTGGGAGCCCGCCCTCCTGGGCACAGCTGCAGCCGCCCATCCATGGCTCTGGACCTGGGCATCCCTGTGCTCTCAGGGGCCTGGGAAGCCTCCCCTGCCCCCAGAGGCCCAGAAGTGCCTGATCCCACTTCTTGGCCTCTCCCTGCACTCTAATTTCAAAGCAAAGTTGTGACCAAGCCTGGGCACTGTTGTAACCACGCCAGGTGTACGTGTGCTCAGGGCGATACTGAAACACCCACACACACCACCACCCCCACCCCAGCCTTGGCCCCCTCTGGACTTTGGGCGCCAAAGAGGGCAGGAAGGAGGTCTGGGTGGCTGAGGGCATCTTAGCACAGGCCTGCAAGAACCCCTCAGCACAAACAGGCTGGGCACCATGGACAGCATGTTGATGGTGGGAGGCCCAGCAGTTTCTGGGCGCAAAGGTGCAGGTCCCTGGGGAAACCTCACCTTCAAGCCAGGGATGGCCTGAAGCCTGGGCTGTCAGTTCCAGGTGGAGTCTGCAGCCTACAGTCAGAACTTCTAGTATTCTCCTGCGCCTGCTCGTAGCTACCTGTGGACGAATCAGCACACACTTCCTTTCTTCTGAGCCTGTAACAACCCCAGACTCAGCCAGAGTTGAACAGAAGTCAGGGCTACCAGCGGTGGGAAGGAGCTACTCACTTCGGGTCTCCTCTCCGCTGAGAGCTGGACACTCATCAGGACAACCTGCCTTCGGAAAGAAGCTACCCACTGCTGGTCTCCTGAGAGTTGTTCTGTTGCTCAACGAAGCTCCTCTCCACCTTGCTCACCCTCCAGTTATCCATGTACCTCATTCTTCCAGGACACAGGCCAAGAACTTGGGACCCACTGAACGCTGGGACTGAAGGAGCTGTGACACAAACAAGGCTGAAACATGCCCCCCACCCCCCACTAACTTGCCACAGTGCAGGCGACAAGAAGAGAAGAGCTGTGGGCCCTCCAGGGAACCCAGACCTAGGACTCCCCAAACCAGGGCTGTGACACCATCTTTGGGGCTCAGCAGTTCCTGGTGTCTCCAAGCTTCTGGGTGCCGCTACATTCCCCTATTCAGATGCAGGAATCCATAGCGGAAGCCATGTGTGGTACATCTGGTCCAAGCACAGCCTTGCAAAGAGCCCACACCTGTGCCAGTGCCCGCAGCTGCCTGCCCTGCTGCAGCAGCCAACATGTCAGGCTGTGTGCAGTGGCCAGACCTGCGCTTGCTCACGCACATGCTCTTCACCCCTCTGTGCCTGGCTCACCCTTCGCAGGTATAGGATCTTGGGCAGTGGCATAAGCCAAGTGCAGCCTGCTGGGCCAAGTGGGCAGAATGAGCCCAGTGGGTGCAAGCAATGCTCAGAGAGAAGGCACCGCTGGCCACAGGGACTTCCAGCTGGTGAAGCAACACCCTAAGGATCTGGTGATGGCAAGAGGGCATGAAGGATACAGATGGGATCAAGGTTGCCACCCAGCTGAGATGGGAAGGTTATCCTGGATTAGCTGGGTGTGCCCAGCAGCATCACAGGGCCCCTTAGAAGTAGAAGAGAAAGGCAGAGGAAGCCATTGCCAAGAGATGCTCTTTGAGGACGGAAGGCGCCACAAGCCAAAGGAATGCGTGCAGCCTCTAGAAGCTGGAAAAAAGGCAACAGTCTCCCCTAGAACTTCCTAAAGGAATGCAGCTGACAACTTGGTTTTACCCCAGAGAGACTCATTTCAGACTTTTGAAAGAGAGCAATGTGATCCCGTCTAGAGAAGTGGAAGACCTATGTGCCCTGTTGCCCTGTTCCCCGAAGACTCCATCCCTAGGTAAAACACTGTATTAGGCTCCTATTGCTGCTGAAACGGGAGCAGTCAGTAGCTTAAAACATTCCTTGGGCTGCGGACTCTTTGCTTCATCTCCAAAGCCAGGTGAAAGTAGCCCCTCACTTCAAAACCTCTCCTCCCAGCTTTGCTGCACTTCTCAGGGCCCTGTAGCGTCTGTCTCTGAACACAGCTGAGACAGGCTCTCTGCCTTTAGGAGCTTCTGTGATTAAGGCCGGGGGCAGATCACCTGACGTCAGGAACTCAGGACCAGCCTGCCAACATGGTGAAACCCTGTCTCTACTAACAATACAAAAACTAGCCGGGCATGGTGGTACGTGCCTGTAGATCCAGCTACTCGGGAGGCTGAGGCAGGGGCATCACTTGAACCCAGGAGGCGGAGGTTGTAATGAGCCAAGATCACGACACTGCACTCCAGCCTTGAGGACAGAGCAAGACTCTGTCTCCAAGACAGAGTGATTCTGTTTGACACACCTGGATAATTCAGAATAATCTCCATCTCAGATGCCTTAATCACAGCTGCTAATGAAGTTCCTTTTGTCCTACATAGGTTCCAAGGATTAGCAGGTAGACACCTTTGAAGGGCTGGGGGCAGGGCCCAAGGTGCAGGGAGAGCTGCTCAGCCCTGGCTGCCTCCAGGTGGAGGGAGGTGCGTGGTGAGCAGTATTGGGAAACAGGAACAACTGGACGGTGCTTGGCCTCCCCCAGTCCCCCTTTCGTAAATCCCACACTGCTGCTGTGGGGTTGACTGGAACACGAAAGCAGATGCAAGCAGCCCCAACAGGCCGCTATGGCAGCATCCACACAGGTGGGCCTGGAAGCCCAGCCCAGGGCCCCCATGCAGGAGAAGCACCGGAGGACAGATCCCAGGGGCGGCCACGGTGGCTGCCCTTTCGGACTCAGGGTAGGGATGGGATGAAGGAGGTATGGGGGTGGAACATCCCTTCCATCACGTCCTCCCCTCAACAACAGACTCCCAAAACTGCTGACATTCTTTAAAGTTCCTCCTCTGTCCCTGCAGGAACATTTGACATGAACAGGGTCCTCGTTTACCATCTGCTAAGAGAGGCCCCAGCGGAGAAAGGCACACGTTAATGAGGAGTGGCTGGAGGGGAATGGAGGAAAATGACCACCATCTGCTCCAGGGCTTTGGGAAATGGGAGGGACTGGGACAGATGTAGACTCGGTGACCCCAATTTACTTTAAAGTGCAGCCGTCTCAAGGTCTGGGCTGCAGGGACCCAGGTGTCCTTGCTGATGCCCTTAGCAGGCAGATGCTGTTCCCATGGTTTCCACCTAGAGAGTGGCCCTTGGTCTTCTCAGTGAGAACGCGGTCACCTGCAGCAGCTGGTCAGCACTGGGGGTCGGTAGGGGCGGGGTCCAGGCAGAGGCCCAGTCATGATACAATGATGAGTTGGCCAGAGCAGGCAATGCAGGTGGGGAAAAGAAGGAACTGAGGTGGGAAGGCTGGCACAAGGACAGATGGACCCGAGGTGGGGTCCCTCAGGTCATTCTAGGGGTGAACACATTTTCCAGGCAAAGTTGGGAGTGGATGTGAAGTGAGAGATCACGTGTTGCCCAAATGCTGTTCAAATCAAGAACTTCTAAAAGAAAAATAACTCATTCAGTTTTTACACTGATGGTATAGGGGTGGGAGGTGGCTCCTATTACTATTGCCATTTAATGGATGGGAAAACTGAGGCCCAGACAGATTAAAAGTTTGAAGCAAATCAGTGTACAAGTCTAGATTAAAGCTCTGGCCTGTGGCTCTCATGGCTTTGTTTTTATTTTTGAGACAGGGTCTTGCTCTGTTACCGAGGCGGCAGTACAAAGGTGCAATCATAGCTCACTCCAGCCTCTGCCTCCTGGGCTCAAGCACTCCTCCCTCCTCAGCCTCCCAGATTGCTGGGATTACAGGCACATGCCACCATGCCTGGTTAATTTTTGTATTTTTAGTGGAGATGAGGTTTTGCCACGTTGCTGAGGCTGGTCTCAACTCCTGAGCTCAAGCAATCCTCCTGCCTCTGCCTCCCCAAGTGTGGGGATTATAGGCGTGAGCCACCGCGCCCAGCTTGCCTTGTTAATCCACACACAAATGGACCGAAAGCTTCCTGGAAGCAGGGCTGTGGATTAAGGCTGTGACCACCCCACACACACTCCCCTCTCCAAGCACACCGTGAACCCACAGCAGTGAACCCTTGTTAGCTGATTCAGTCAACTGAATGCAGATCTGATTAGACAAACTGAGGCCGCCTGAATCCCAGCTCTGGAAAGAATAACTGCTATGAGCCAGAGGATGGCAAACTCTTTCTCTAAAGGGCCAAATAGTAAATATTTTAGGCTTTGCAAGCCACGAGATTCTCGTGCAACTATTCAACACTCAAGTGTGAACAAGGCTCTGTTCAATTTACCTTTATTTACTAAACAGGCGGGCCAAAGTTGGCTGACCTCTGCAACCCTGTAAATAATCTACTGAAAGCCAGTCATGGGGATGGGGGTGCATGTTAGATCTGAAACAATGAGGTGTGTGTCCTCCTCTGTCCTTTACAAAGTGGGGAAGGAAGGGAGGTGTGGTAAGAAAACAAACAGATTTTGTGCTGAAGATTGAATAAAGGTGTTCACCTTTAATCTGCTGTTTACCGCTATCGGCTGCCTTACATTTATCCTCAGAATAACTCACCAAGATTTAGCCCCATTCTCCAGATTAAATAAGTGCCTCAGAGAAGTTAAGGAAGTTGCCGAAGGTCACACAGCCCGGATTCTAACACGAAAGCCTGTTCTCGTTTCCCTATGCTCTGCTGGGCCTGACCCAGTCTGGGCTTCGATGCTCCTGTTGGGGTAGTGACCTGTTGTGCAGTGAGATGACCCTGCAAAGTCACTGCTGGGTATTCGAGGCCCAAGAGACAAAGTCTATAAGGGGCGGTAGCCTCCACCCAGCACAGTACGGTGACACAAGGTGGCCCAGGCAGTCTGCTGACCCCTTCAGCCTAAGAAAGAATTTCTAATGGGGTGATGATGTCAGAAGTGTGTGAACCACAGCAACTCCATCTTGAATAGGAGCTGGGTAAAATGAGGCTGAAAGTACCGGGCTGCATTCCCAGACCGTAAGACGCTCTTAGTCACAGGATGAGATAGGAGGACGGCACAAGACACAGGTCATGAAGACCTTGTTGGTAAAACAGGTTGCAGTAAAGGAGCCAAAACCCACCAGAACCAAGATGGTGACGAGTCGTCCTCACTGCTACACTTCCATTAGTGCCCTGACAGCTTACAAATGTCATGGCAGTGTCAGGAAGTTGCCCTATATCGTCTAAAAAGGGAAGGAATGGGCCGGGCGCGGTGGCTCAAGCCTGTAATCCCAGCACTTTGGGAGGCCGAGGCGGGTGGATCACGAGGTCAAGAGGTCGAGACCATCCTGGTCAACATGGTGAAACCCCGTCTCTACTAAAGATACAAAAAATTAGCTGGGCATGGTGGCGCGTGCCTGTAATCCCAGCTACTCGGGAGGCTGAGACAGGAGAATTGCCTGAACCCAGGAGGCGGAGGTTGTGGTGAGCCGAGATTGCGCCATTGCACTCCAGCCTGGGTAACAAGAGCGAAACTCCATCTCAAAAAAAAAAAGGGAAGGAATGAATAATCCACCCCTCGTTTAGCATGTCAAGAAATAACCATAAAAACGGCAACCAGCAGCCCTCAGAGCTGCTCTGTGGAGCAGTCACACTTCATTCCTTTCCTTCCTAATAACCTGGCTTTCACTTTAATCAACAGACTCGCTCTGAATTCTTCCTTTTGTGAGATCCAGGACCCCTTTCCTGTAACAATGATAATGTTAGAAGCAGCTGGGAATTGGGAAAATCTTGGAGGACACTTTTAATTTCCAAAAACCCATGAAATGGGAGATTAAGAAAACTCACCAAATAATACCTAGATCTTAAGGGGCCTGGAGATGCCAGCTGGTTTTAGGGCTCCACACACAAAATGCAGTTAGAATAAACTGATAAGGGAGGCTGCTTTGTTGGAAAAGAGACACAGCAATGTCACAGGCAAGTGGTCCCGATCCAGACTCTAAGAGAGGGTTCTTGGATCTTGCACAAGAAATTCAGGGCGAGTCCACAGGGCAAAGCAAAAGCAAGTTTATTAAGGAAGTAAAGTAGTGACAGTATGGTTACTCCATAGAGTAGGGCGTTCCTGAAAGGAAGAGGGGAAGTGTGTCCACCCTAGTACAACACTCCTTTATATAGGATAAATAAGATCATGGGGGGGGGGGGGTTTGACATGGTGGCTCATGCCTGTAATCCCAGCACTTTGTGAGGCTGAGGTGGGTGAATCACTTGAGGTCAGGAGTTCGAGACCAGCCTGGCCAACATGGTGAAACCCCATCTCTACTAAAAAATAAAAAATTAGCCAAGGGTGGTAGTGTGTGTCTGTGATCCCAGCTATTCGGGAGGGCGACACAGGATAAACACTTGAACCCGGGAGGTGGAGGTTGCAGTGAGCTTGGATTGCACCACTGCACTCCAGCCTGGGAAAAGTTCAAGACTGTCTTTAAAAAAAAACAAAAACAAAAACAGAGAGAGAGCTCATGGGGAGAGACATGCTCTGCTACAAGATTTGTGATAAAGGAATAATTTTCTTAATCACTGTACTTTGCAAGAATCCGTATTATCATCTTTAAACCAAAATTAGGAATGCTTCTGTTAGAGTAAACTCCAAGTCTCTCTTCAAAGAATCAGTGTGTCAGTATGCTCAGCTCCACTTTAAAGTTTAACTTCCTGGTCCTCTTTGCCCCTTTGCCTCTAGTTTCAGTAAACAGCTTTCCTGCCCGTTCTAATCAGTAGCTCACATCTGTTCCCCTGGTCACCTGCTCTGACCTGAGTTACCCCTGGTCACCTGCTCTGACCTCTTCAGTAGCCGTCCTTCCCACCAAACCACCTACTCTGCCACTCCAGCTCATACCCCTGCTCTCTTTAAAATAGCCAATGGAATTAACTTAGACTGTGTGGTCTAACCCTAGCAATAGGGGAATGACACAGAAGTAGGGGCGACTTCTGTCAGGAGTCAGAACCCCTTCCCTCCCTTGTCCAGGTGCATGCTCACCATTGCTCCATTGGTGAGATGCACCCTCCTATAGAAGTAAATTTCCTTGCTGAGAAAATTTATATTCAAGTGCTACTTCTTTTGAGGCAATGAAAATTTACATGTAACACTTCTGTTCAAGATACCGGGATATTGGGACACTCCCAAGTCTGGGTCTCTTTAGTGTTATGAATCTGTTCCCTTAACCATAAACATCTAGAGGCTAGAGATACCTTACACTCCAGAATGCAGCCAGGCAAGTCCCAGCCTCATTTTCCGAACCCTCACTGGAATTGCTCTGGTTCAAATGCCTCTGACAACAGAACCAGAAAGCTTCTTACTCCTCCTCCCCATCTCCACAACCCTCACCTCCACACAAAAAAAATATTACTGGGCTACATGGTGCTTGAGGTTAAAGTCTCTTTCAGCCTTGAGATTGTCATTTCAATGCAATTTTTTGCAAATTAGATGAAAACCACAGATCAAGCCAGAGAGAGGGGGAGGAATAGGAGATATAGACCTTGGCTGTGCTCTGAGGGAGACCAGATGTTATTAATTTATTAATCTGACAAATATTTGGATGCCTCTGCCCTTTGAACTCAAGGGCTGAGGGACAGGGACCAAGATATGATGCTTATCTCTTTTCCTTCCATGCCCTCCACCACCTCTTGGTCCATGAGAAGCCTCTGGCAGCTGCTATGTTTGGAATCCACTCTCCCAAGAGAAAAGCAGCATGACGCTCAGGGCCGAAGCCGTGATCATGCACATCTGCCCTCCGCAGGCATACGGGCTGTTTTCAGACGAGGTTATGCAGTAACAGTTTGTAGCTTGAAATCATGGAGAAAGAATGGATTCTGCAATAACAATGAGTGTTTAACCATGTATACTAAAATCGTGATGTGCGAGTCCTAGTTTTCTCGTGAACATACCTCCAGTTTCAGAGCCAGCCAAGTTAGCTTAGGACTCAGGGTAAAAAACTCCATAAAAACCATAATCTAAGTCTTTAACAAAATGTAAGTTACATAAAAAAAAAAAACAAAAACAAAAAACCACCTTGGCCAGGTGCAGTGAGTGGCTCATGCCTGTAATCCCAGGGCTTAGGGAGGCTGAGGTGGGCAGATTGCTTGAGTCCAGGATTTCGAGACCCACCTGGGCAACACTGCAAGACTCCATCTCTTAAGAAACAAAGAAACAAAAACTTTTGTAAACCTTTATAAATGTTACGAATGTTACCCAATGGGAGATAATCAATGGAGAGGAAGGAAAGGGCTGGCGAAGAGGTCAAAGGTCTAAATGTGACTTGTCCATTTCTGTTCCAAAGTATTATGGAACAACAGTGATGGGAATGGCTATAATTAAACAAAGGCAGAGTTTCAGTATTTATGGTGTGCTGGGTATTATGATATATGTGGGTTATCTTATTTACTAATTACCACTCTCCCTAGGTACTGTCATCCTCCACTTACAGATGTGGAAACTGAGGCTCAAGTAACACAGTAGGCAATCTCAGAGGTGTGAAAGGAAAAGATGTCATGAGCACCCCAAATCACTAAACTAAGGGGAAAAGTCAGGCTTGGAACTGCTTAGGGCCAACCTACCTTCCTTTCTATTCAAAGTCACGCCTCTGCTCACTGAGAAAAATGCACACCTGATTGCCTCCTTTGGGAAAGCTAACCAGAAACTCACAAGAACACAACCATTTGTCTGTTGTCTACATAGGACCTGGAAGTCTCCTCCTGAGCTCACACCTTCCCACCTTTGTTTCCAGTTGTCCTGGCTTTCGAGACCTGCCCTGCCTTTCCAGACCTAACCAGTGTTCATTTGCATATGTTGATTGGCGTCTCCTGTCTCCCCAGCATGGACAAAACCAAGCTGTGCTCTGACCACCTCAGGCACATGTCATCAGAACCTCCTGAGGCTGTGTGTCATGGGCATGTCAACTTTGGCAAAATAAACTTTCTAGATTAACTGAAATCTGTTTAGGATTTTCGGGGTTGCAGATGTATGCCACATGCTCTGAGTCTAGAGACTTTGCTCTTGAACCCTCAGCCCTCCTGCCTTCCACACGCACCTGCGTGTACTTTCTGTAGGCAGATCTAGTGACTAGTACTGCAGCAAGAATGCATTTAGGAAGCTGCCTGGGCAATTCAGTGGTCAGCCGATATGGGGACTAGGAGTTAAAGACTCTCTACTTTAACCTACGAATTACAACATTCAGTAGCTACAGAACATTATTAGTTCACCTCTTAGTGTATCCTTTAAAAAAGGATACACTAATCTCTTTAATGCATGACTGTGGTAATCAAATCAGATGATGCCTATCAAAGCATCTGAGTCATGATGTGCACATATAATCCATTATCATACCTGCAAGACGTTCTTATCACTGAAAAAGACTAAGAAACCTTGTTTTTGCCTAAAACAAGCCATTCCCCCAAATTAAAAGAGAACCTTGTCACAGAAGACATGACTGCACTGAAGAGAGGGTCAGGCCAGGGGTGGTGGCTCATGCCTACAACCCCAGCACTTCGGGAGGCCAAGGCAGGAGGATGGCTCTCCAGGAGTTTGAGACCATCCTAGTGTTAGATAGAGTGAACGTCAACTTTCTCTTCAAAGAATCAGTGTGTCAGTATGTTCAGCTCTCTTACTCAATTCTCCATTTTGAAGTTTAACTTGTAGTTTCAGTAAAAAACCTTTTTCACCAGTTCTAATCAGTAGCTCACATGTGTTCCTCCATCCCCCTGCTCCATCCTGACTTATCTGGTCACCTGCTCTGGTCATCTGCTTTGACCCCTCGTTACTGCTCTTGCCTGTTCGTAACCGTCCTTCCCACCAAACCATGTACCCCACCACGGTGTCTCATACCACCGCTCCCTTTAAAATAGCCAGTTGGAATTAGTCTAGACTGTGCTGTCTAACCCTAGCTAACAGGGGAACAATACAGCAGTAGGGGTGAACTCCATCAGGAATAAGAACCCCTTCCCCTCCCTTGTCCAGGTGTGCACTCACCACTGTTAAATCTGTGAGCCGCACCCTTCTGCAGAAGTAAATTGCCTTGCTGAGGAAATTTATCTTCGAGTGCTACTTCTTTTGTGGCACTGAAAATTTTACATCTAACACTAGGCAACATAGCAAGACCCTATCTCTACAAAACTTTAAAAGTGAGCCAGGCATGGTAGCATGCACCAATAGTCCCAGATACTCAGGAGAATCACTTGAGCCTAGGAGGTGGATGTTGTGATCATACCACTGTAGTCTTAAAAAGAAGGAGGGGAGGGTGGGGTAGTCAGTAACTCAGCATTGGAGATAACGAACAGAAATAACATTAGAAAGTCCATTTGTCCCATAAAGCAGAAGAAACGGCCACGGACCAGAAAACATCACAAAGGAGAAGACCCAAAAAGATGGTAACGAATATGGAGGACAAGAAAGAGTGAATCATGAAACTGATGCTTTTCCTAGTAATTAAAACAGAATTAACAAGGACATAGCTGAAGAAACTTGGAGGTGAAAATACTCCTCATTTTATAGATCAGAAAGGATAAACGAAACTGGTGAAAGCAGCTCTCTATCTTGGCAAAGTTCTTATATCATGAGGTTCAACAATTCTGCATATATCCAGGATAAGAAAATGTTAACCACAATAGGCCAGTTTAAAAAAAAATCCAGAATAGAACAAAGTTTAAAGGACTGAGCCATGACCTGACAATTTTATGCCAAACCAAGTTACTGTTCTCATGTTTAAACATGAGCAAAGACATCAAAAGAGAGGGCAATAAAGAAAAAAGTGACTGTCAGATGACTCTGCCATCTATATTAAAATGTAATGTAAAGCTTGGATAGATAGAGCAGCGTGATGTAACTCTCTGATCAATAGGAACTGAATTAATACCCTTAAGATGGCCCCAAGTTACAATTTTTTTAAAATAACAAGACAAAGATGCATGTCTTCATTACTGTTTATTTTTCTTGAGACAAAGTCTCCTGTTACCCAGGCTGGAGTGGAGTGGCACAATCATGGCTCACTGCAGCCTCAACCTCCCCAAGCTCAAATCCTCCTACCTCGACCTCCCCAGGCTGGAAGGATCCTCCTACTTCAGCCTGTTGAGTAGCTGGGACTACAAGGCACATGCCACCACACCTGGCTAATTTTTTTTTTTTTTTTTGTAGTTTTTGCAGAGACACGATTTTGCCATGTTGCCCAGGCTGGTCTCGAACCCCTAGGCTCAAGCCATTCTCTCCCCCCAAAGTGCTGGGATTACAAGCCAGAGCCACTGCACCCTGCCCATTGCTACTTTTCAAAATTGCATTGCAGGTTGTAGCTTATGTAATGAGAATTTTAAGTAGCAGGGAGATACAACATTGCTGTTATTTACAGATGATTTAATTGTCCCAGCTAGAAAATACTCAGGAAAAAAACTGACAAACGTTTACATTGAGCAGAGTAGCCGCACTATATCAACATAGAAACGAACAAGCAAGTCAAAGATATGACAGGAAGCTTTTTAAAAACAGTCACAAAGCTAAGCCTTATTTTAAATGATCTGTATATAGAAAGCTGTAAATCTTTACTGAATGACAGGAGACTGACATAGATGGAGATATATCATCCTCGTAAATGAAAAAGACTCAATTATGTCAGTCCATTCTTCCCAAATTTTATGAATTTAATACATCACATCCCTAGTCCCATGTCAATTCTCTGTAGAATTTGAAAAACTTACTCTGAAATGCAGAAGATGAGCTAGGACAATTTTGTTAAGGAAAAAGAAAGGGAAACTTTTGCTACTAGATACCAAAAACACATTACGAAGCTACATGAAACCAGGGCAAGAACATACAAACCAATGAAAGAATGCAAACCTGGGTAGAGACACGGAGGTTTAACATATATTAAAGGGGGTATTTAACATTTGTTAACTGTTATGTATGTTATTAAATGTTAAATGAGCAGAGAAGGACTTCAATAGTCTTGAGACAACGGCCCATGCATCCAGAAAAATCAGTATGTTGGAACACTATGCCATCACACACAAAAGTAACCTTTAGCGGAACCTCAAACTATCTAAATAGAATGAAATACAGGCAATTATTTATGAACTTGGTGCTGTTACAGACTTTCACAATTAAGTTTGTCAAAGTGGCACTGTCCATGCCACTGGACATCCTCCTACTTAAGCCTCTTGAGTAGCTGGGACTACAAGGCACATGCCACCACACCTGGCTAATTTTTTTTGGAAGGGAAGAAGGGACCCAGGACCCCAGAAGCATGCCAACATACAATCCCAAGTCAAAGGTCAGCCGGTGCCTGGATCTCTCAAGTTACCTGTTTGGCCTCCTTCCAAGTGTACTTTACTTCTTTTCATTCCTCCTCTAAAACATTTTAATAAACTTTCACTCCTGCTCTAAAACTTGCCTCGGTCTGTCTCTTCTTCTGCCATAAGCCCCTGGGTCAAATTCTTTCTTCTGGCTGGGCATGGTGTCTCATGCCTATAATCCCAGCACTTTGGGAGACTGAGGTGGGTGATCACTTCAGGCCAGGAGTTTGAGACCAGCCCTGCCAACCTGGTGAAACCCTGTCTCTACTAAAAACACGAAAATTGGCCGGGCATGGTGGCATGCACCTCTAGTCCCAGCTGCTGAGGGGGCTAAGGCAGGAGGGTCATTTGAACCTGGGAGGCAGAGGTTGCAGTGAGCCAAGATCACACCACTGCACTCCAGCTTGGGCATCAGGCTCAACTTTTTTTTTTTTTTTTTGACTCTGACCAAAAAAAAAAAAAAAAAAAAAACCTTTCTTCTGCAGACATTTACGGATTTGTCGCTGGTAACAGAGAGGACTGTGTCTCGATTTTTAAGATTGTTTCCAAGACTAAAGGATGAACAAACTGAATAATTAAAAACCCATTTACAAATAGAAGCTGTTTTGTCCCCCAAATTTCCCATTAGTTGGATACACACTTCATACCACATTCTAAAAGCCCAGATGAAATAATCAGCCAAGTTGTAGAAATGAAAGCATAAAAAAAGCTTCCTGAACATAGAGAAAATATTTTGTATGTGTAACCATAAAAACCTTAACTTCTCTATATCAAATGATAAAAGTCAAAAATCAAAAGGCAGACAAATCTGAAAGAGCAATAAGCACATATGCAGTATAGAAAGATCTTCCACACAGCAAGGTAGAAAAGACCAACAATTCTACATGAATAGGCACACAGTTTCTAGAATTAAGCCAACAGACCCAAGAACATATCTGACCTCAGGTGGCAGGTGGAGAAATTTAAACAAATGTAATACCATTTGTTTTTGGCCACCAAACTGGTCCAAAATGAAAATAAAATACTTAATGTTGACAAAGAGAAAGTAGGATAAACCATTCCAAGCAGTACTGTCCAAAGGAAAAAGATACAAGCCATATACGTAACTTTTAAGGTTACTAAAATCCCCTTTAAAAAGAAACATGTGTCATTTTAATACTGTATCTAACACAGTAAATCAAGAGTATTATTTCAAGTCACTATAAACATTCATAAGCTATTCATTTTTTTTAAGTGGTACTAATTCTCTGAGATTTGTATCTTAGGCTCCTACTGTATCTCAATCCAGATGCAATTTTTTTTTTTACTACAAACGTAAGTTTCATAAAATTTTCCATTGTAAAGATATTCACATACTCAAGTTGTTTCAAACATATTAAGTTTCCCAATAATAGAAAGAGTAACAGCTCTTACAACTTAATCAGGAGTGGTTAAAATTAATACAATTCAAGCCTCAGTTCCTTTGTCACCCCAGCCACATGGTTTTTTCTTGAGACAGGGTCTCACACTGTCACCCAGGTTGGAGTGTGGTGGTGCGATCACAGCTCACTGCAGCCTCCATCTCTTAGGCTTAAGTGATCCTCCCACCTCAGCATCCTGGAGTAGCTGGGACCATAGGCATTTGTCCCAGCTACTACACATGCTTGGCCAATTTTTGTAGTTTTGGTAGAGAGACAGGGTTTCACCATGTTGCCCAGACTGGTCTGCAACTCCTTAGTTCAAGTGATCCTCCCACCTCAGCCTCCCAAAGTGCTGGGATTACAGGCTTGAGCCACCACACCCCACCCAACCTTGGCCATTCTTCAAATGCATCAAACACCTGTGGCTGGTGGCTGCCATACTGAAGGCTGCAGTTCTGTGATACGTACACCTGCCCAACCCAGGTCCCCACTGCAGATGGAGGCAGCTCTTTCTGGAATCTCCCAAGCCCTGACACCACGGCGCTCTCTGATCAATATTCACCAGGGTTTCCAGACTCACCCTCCTGGCCTCATCCACAGGTGCCTTCCAGTCCTCCTCCGATTGATCATCCCCTGGATCTTCCCTGTTCTTGCTGTGACTTTCACCACGATGCACACAGCCCAGTTCTTACTCAACTGCCACCTCTTGAGTTCTCACACTGTAAATTGTAATAACAGGAATAAGAATGATACTAAAAGCAACAGACTCCTTTTATCAAGTAGACTGTGTGCTAAATGCTTTGCATTTTTAAATCAATCATCTGTACCCCTTCCACTTACATGCAGGAAACAAGCTCAGAAAAGGACATATTAGGGCTTCAGTATTAGTACGGAAAGAGTCACTCGTCCTTGGAACCAGACCTAACTGGCCCCAAGCCCCATGCTCTCCCCCGTTCCCCAAGGTTCTGTGCCAATTGTGTGTGCAAGCTCCCTCCCCCAGTCACCAACATGGTGCCCAGAGCTCCTTGAGGACTGGGTCAGCGGGACCCCACCTGGGACATTGCTTCTTCTCAGACATTTGGCCAAGACGGCACAAAGGATAAGAAGGAAACCCCCACGTGGGAATTGACCTGTATCTATGTAAAGAGCTACTGTGCTAGGTACCTTATATAGATGCTCACTTAATTCTCACAGCTACTTGTGAGGTCAGAACTGTAATCACCATTTTACAGAGAACAAGTGAGTCACTGAAAGGCAAACAGCTTGGGAAGCTGTGGGGCTGGGATCTGGTGGAAGACTGTTCCCTCCCCAGGAGGGTGGTGATGCAGGGGAGGCCCACCAGGCCGTGTTTACCGCATGCCTCCATCTCTTCCTCTGAGATGATCATGGTCCTGGTCTCAGGGGTCCATGGCCCTACTAGACTATTATCCACAATGTGTTGAGCAAGAGTCTTTTTTTTTTTTTTTTTCTTGAGATGGAGTTTAACCCGTGGCCCAGGCTGGAGGGCAGTGGCTTGATCTCAGCTGCTGGCAACCTCTGCCTCCCAGGTTCAAGCCATCTCATGCCTCAGCATCCTAGGTAGCTGGGATTACAGGCACCCACCACCATGCCTGGATAGTTTTTATATTTTTAGTAGAGATTGGGTTTCACCACATTGACCAGACTGGTCTCGAACTCATGGCCTCAGGTGATCTGCCCACCTTGACCTCCCCAAGTGCTGGGATTACAGGCATGAGCCACCATGCCCGGCCAAGAGTCCTTTCATTACTGTGCACTTGACCCATAATAAGCCATTCCAGAGACCACTGTGTTGGGATCATTGGGCCCCCACCTTGCTCCAGAAGCACATGAAGCATTTGCCTGTATTCCCACATGCAAGTCTCTTCCAAGCCTATGGCTGAGGTGCTAACATTTGCATTTCACAGATTAAAACAAAAACCAAGGTAACCATGGCATGTCACAAACCGCAAGGCAAGTCAACAGCAGAGTTGGGGGCACTACACCACACCCTGAACTTAGAGTTCACTTGGAACACTTTCTCCTTTATTCTTAAAGGCAAACACCATTTATGAGACACCTCCTGTGTGCTGAGGCAACTGGGATACAGAAATGAGTAAGACAGATGTGAACCTGTCAGAAAAAGGAAAACCTGAACGATTTCTTAAAAAGCAGCCCAAGAAAGCTGTAGGCTGGACATATGGATAATAGGAACTAAGCCTATGAATGAAATCTGAGCCCTTGCCAGTCAGGCTGGCATTCATCAGGTATGTCATTGCGGTGCAACGACCACAACCTTGCCATCAGATGAAGGGCAAAGGCAGGAGAGACTCAGTTATCCCTCTGCAGACCCTGAGAGGCCTTCATACTTGTAACTTTAGTTTTGAGACAGAGTCTTGTTCTGTCACCCAGGCTGGAATGCAATGGCACAATCTCGGCTCACTTGAATCTCCACCTCCCAGGTTCAACTGAGTCTCCTGAGTAGCTGGGATTACGAGCACATGGCACCACGCCTGGCTAATTTTTGTATTTTTAGAAGAGACGGGTTTCACCATGTTGGCCAGGCTGGTCCTGAACCCCTGAACTCAGGTAATCTGCCCATCTTGACCTCCCAAAATGGTGGGATTACATGTGTGAGCCATCACATCCAACCAATTTTTTATCCAATATTCTATGAAAGGAAAAGGAATCATTAAGCTGAAGGGAAAAGTGAAGCCAGGAACTGCTCAGGGCCAACCTGCCTCCCATTCGCTTCAAAGTCAGGCCTCTGCTGACCGAGAAAAATGCTTATCCGATTGGCTTCTTTGGAGAGGCTAATCAGCAACTCAAAAGAATGCGGCTGGGTAGTACAGTGGCTCATGCCTGTAATCCCAGCACTTTGGGAGGCTGAGCTGCATGGACCACCTGAGATCAGAAGTTTGAGACCAACCTGGCCAACATGGTGAAACCCCATCCCTACCAAAAATGCAAACATTATCGAGGTTTGGTAGCAGATGCCTGTAATCTCAGCTACTTGGGAGGCTGAGGCAGGAGAACTGCTTAAACTCAGGAGGTGGAGGTTGCCATGAGCCAAGATTGTACCACTGCACTCTAGACTGGGTGACACAGCAAGACTCCATCTCAAAAAAAAAAAAAAAAAACAACAGAAAAAAGAATGCAACCATTTGTCACTTATCTATGTAGGACCTGGAAGCCCCCCTCCTCACGTCACACCTTTCCAGTCAGAATTATAAGAATGTCACTTTTGCTTCTTCGTCCACTCCAGGCTTCTTGGTTTGCACTAAGTCGGTGTTTCTGGGCTGTCACCCTCAAAACTGGCTCAGAACACAGTCCGCTTTGGTTTCTTTATATCTATAGTGCCTGTTATTTTAACCATTTCGTTGACAATTCCGACTCCCAGGAGGTAAATCCCTAGTGGGCGACTGTCAGAAACACTGACTCATCACCAAGTTCGCACGTGCTGCCTCCCTCACTCGCCACTTCCCAGGCCCCCTGCAGTCAGCTGGGACCATGTGATCTGTCCAAAACGTCAGTGACAGGTGTCAACTCCAGGTTGAAGCAATTAGAAGTTGGGGCATGACTCTCAGCTTCCTCCTTGGGGACCACAGACTGAGCGGGTGGAATCAGAGTAGAACCTGCCTGGATCCTCAGGCACCACATGGAGGGCAGTGTAGTCAGTGCACTGAGAGAGTCAAGAGGAGGCTTGGGTGGGTCAGCCACTGGGATGTTGCCATTTGTGACTGCAGCATAACCTAATATATTTGGATTAGCCCAGTGAGACATAAGCTCAACAGATACTGTAGAAAGACGTTTTTCTTTTGTTTTGGAGACAGGCCTCACTCTGGCCCAGGCTGGAGTACAGTGGTACAATCATATCTCAACACAGCCTGGACCTCCCAGGCTCAAGCCATCCTCCCATCTCAGCCTCCCGTATAGCGCCACTACCTCCATGTCTGGCTAATGTTTACTTCTTGCAGAGACTGGGTCCCACTATGTTGCCCAGGCTGGACTCACACTTTTGGGCTCAAGTGATTCTCCTGCCTTGAGCTCCCAAGGTGTTGGGATTACAGGCACGAGCCAACGCACCTGGCTGAGAAACCTTTAACTTAAAGAAAAAAAAGGACACGTTGAGGCCGGGTGTGGTGACTCATGCCTGTAATCCCAGCACTTTGGGAGACTGAGGAGGGTGGATCATGAGGTCAGATCAAGGTCAGCTAACCAACAGGGTGAAACGCAGCCTCTACTAACACCACAAAAATTAGCCGGGCGTGGTGGCGGATGCCTGTAGTCCCAGCTACTCAGGAGGCTGAGGCACGAAGATAGCTTGAATCCCAGAGGGGGAGGTTACAGAGACCCTAGATCACACCACTGCACTCCAGCCTGAGCGACAGAGAGAGACTCTATCTAAAAAAAAAAAAAGGCACACAACGAGAGATTTTAACAGAATGCTGATTGATTTGGTCTTGCGGGGAAAGTGAAGGTTGCAAAGAGCCTAGATCTGGCAGGTAATGATGGCAGGTTAACATTTTTCAAACACTGCACCATGTGCCAGGCACCAGGCAAAATGCTTAGAAACATCTGAGCAAAGGCCACGCCCAGAAGAAAGCCTACAGCTTGGTGACTAGGAGGTCAGCCAGTGAGGCTCTCTCTCCATTTAGCCATTGGGCACTGAGGATCCCTTTGCCCTGCTTCAAGGGGCAAAGCAAAGATGGCAAGAACATCCCAGCAGGGACATTCAGAGGCAACTACAGGGGCACAGCCCCCGAGGCTGGGATGCCTGGTGCCTTTGAGAACCAGCGAGACTGGTGGCGAGGGCTGGGGGTGGCTGGCAGGTGACTCAGAGGCTCAGGGCCCAGATTTTACTCTGAGTGAGACCAAAGTCTTAGGAGGGTTCTGGGCAGAAAAGCACCACGACTTATCTCCTCAGGCCTCACGAGCATCTCTCTTGGCCGGCTTCGTGGCTCATGTATAATCCAGCACTTTGGGAGGCCCAGGCAGGTGAATCGCTTGAGCTCAGAAGTTTGAGACCAGCCTGGTCAACATGGAGAAACCTCATCTCTACCAAAAAATACAAAAATGAGCTGGGTGTAGTGATGCATGCCTGCAGTCCCAGCTACTTGGTAGTGGGGGCTCTGGGGGGCAGTGGGTAGAGGTGGGAGGATTGCTGGAGCCTGGGAGGTGGAGGCTGCAGTGAGCTGAGATGGCGCCACTGCACTCCAGTGTGCATGACACAGCGAGACTCCGTCTCAAAAAAAAAAAAAAGAGGATCTTTCCAGGGTCAGCGGTTTCAGCCAGGATTGATTGTGTCCCCCAGGGGACATCTGCCAATGTCTGGAGACACTTTCATTGTCACAACTCAGGGGCTGCTACCAGGCACTAGTGTGTAGGAGCCAGGGATGTGGCTGACATCCGAGGCACACCCCCCTGCCCCTGATACACCTGCTGATGAACAGGGGTCCCAGTCTCTCTACTTCCAGTGAAGCTTCTGATGCCAGGACCTGCCCCACTCTCGAACGGGCTTTTATGTCACGACCGCCCGGGAGGAGTAGGTGTTTTCCTAGACTGGATGGAAGGGGCAATGTGGGCCTGCTCGAGGGAAGCTGGCACAAGTATAGGGACTGCCAGAACCAGGACTTAGACCCTTCCGTTTCCAGGGATGAATGATGACCCAGGAAGTGGTGGGGGCTCCCCTGATGTAGCCTCTGGAGCTGCCTCCTAGTTAAGTCACTGCCTGCAGAGGGGGGGAGCCAAAGGGGTATCGTTCTGCTTTCTGCACGCCCACCCTGTCTCCAAGAACAGTACCCAAAATGTGTAGCTCCCACGTTAAAAAAGGCTTCTTCCAGGACAGCCACGGCAGCTCACATCTGTAATCCAGCACTTTGGGAGGCCGAGGTGGGTGGATTACCTGAGGTCAGGAGTTCGGGACTAGCCTGGCCAACATGGTGAAACCCATCTCCACTAAATATATGAAAATTAGCCGGGCATGGTGGCGGGCACCTGTAATCCCAGCTTCTCAGAAGGCCGAGGCAAGAGAGATCACTTGAACTCAGGAGGCGGAGGTTGCAGTGAGCAGATATGGAGATTGCACCATTGAACTCCAGCCTGACAGAGTATGACGATGTCTCAAAAAAACCAACAACAAAAAAGGCCTTCTTCTGGCCTTTGCCACTGGCTCCTCTCTGTCCCTGTTGTGCTCACTGTAACCAAGACTATCCAGCCTCGCTCTGGCCTTTGTCCCCTGAGATGTTCTGCCTCTGCCTCTTCCTGCCACACCAAGCTTTTCTCAAGCAACGCCCTCGCTCCTTCTCCTTCCTGAACTTCAGCAGCCAACTGAGTCCCCTGATTGACTGGCAGCTCAGGGGCCTGCTCCAGGGTTGGGTCACTAGGAAAATGGAAATGGCTTGTCTGAGGTCTGCGGAGCGAGGGAGAAACTCACCTCTCTGACTTCCCGGAGCGTCTTCTGGCGGCTATGGAGGATCCAAGGAGGTGCAGCTGCGCCTGAACATGGACGATTAATAAGGGGCCAGTTAATATGACCTACACCTGCCCCAGCTTTGTGCAAGCCCGAGGCAAACTCGGGCCCCAGGGTGGAGCCTCGACCTCCACCACCTGTGCTGGCTTCGCCAGGGTGCTTGAGAAACACCTCCTGGCCCTGCCCCAAAGCCAGTGCTGCTGCTGGTGGGGCCTGGGAATCAGCATTTTCGCAAGCATTGAATACCGTCTCCTCCCACCCTGACCCACACAGAGGACTCCTCCTCCTGGATTCCGGTCTCAGTGTGTCTATTTCTGGGCTCTTTATTACCAGGAGATCGGAGAGGTCTCAGTTTTGACGGGTTTTCTTCTTTGTGTTTTATCGCATTGTCTCAGCAAGCAAGGGAGGGACTCAGTTCTCACCCCCAACCATGAGCCAGAAACTTTACATACAGGGAAACAATGGTTTATTATCATACATCAGGCCGTTTGAACACAGCGGGTCCCCTCTGTATTCAAGTCTTGCATGCCCATTACAGGGAATTTGAAAACTACAGCCAAATACAAAAATAAAAATTATACCATCCCGGTGTGGTGGTTCAGGACTGTAATCCCAACACTTTTTGAGGCTGAGGTGGGAGGATCGCTTGAGGCCAGGAGTTTGAGACCAGCCTGGGCAACATGGTGAAACCCCATCTCTACAAAAAATAAAAAATTTAGCCAGGTGTGGTGGCGTGCACCTGCAATCTCAGCTCCTCTGGAGGCTGCGACTGGAGGATCACCTGAGCCCAGGACTTCAAGGACGTAGTGAGCTATGACTGCACCACTGCACTCCAGCCTGACTGACAGAGAGAAACTCTGTCTCAAGAAATAATAAAGTAAAATAAAAATTAAAATCACTCATAATCCTACTAGCCACAGACACCAACATCCATTAATATGTTCATATTTCTTCATCCAGTTTGTTTCCCATGTATATACTTTAGCACAGTGAGGAGCTTACCAAATACAGCATTTTTTTTTAAAAAAGATCCATTAAGGTATAATTGACATAAAAGGTATAACTGACATAATTAAATAGCATCTATTTCATGTGTGTAATATATTTTCATACTTGTATACACCCATGACAATCAAGATAATGAACACTGCCATGCACAGTGGCTCGCACCTGTAATCCCAGCAACATGGTGAAACCCTATCTCTACTAAAAATACAAAAATTAGCCGGGCATGGTGGCAGGTGTCTATAATCCCAGTTACTTCGGAAGCTGAGGTAGGAGAATCACTTGAACCTGGGAGGTGGAGGATGTAGTGAGGCCAAGACTGCACCACTGCACTCCAGCCTGGGAGACAGAGCGAGATTCCATCTGGAAAAAAAAAAAAAAAGAACATTTCTAACACCTCCAGGTTAAGTTTTCAATGGCATTTTTATCTAGGAATAATCCAAGTTGACAGAAAAGTTGCAAAGACAGTAGAGACCATTCTCCTTCATCTCTCACTCAGTCCTCCCAATATGAACGTCTTACATGCCTATGATACATTTATTAAATAAAACCCAAGAAATTAATATTGGCACATTACTATTAACTGAACTATGGGCTGTACTTGAATTTCATCAGCTTTTCCACTGATGTCCTTTTTCTGTCCCACCACCCAATCCAGCATCTCACATTGCATTTAGCCGAATATTACATTACTTAGCATATGACTAAGCATTATGTGGTGGAGATCTCTTCAAAAACACTGTTTTACAGGTTGCTTCGTATTTCTTGATGTTCATTTACTGTATTGCTTAACTCAGGTTATTTCTAAGTTTTACTCTTATAAGTACTGTTGCAATTAAAATCTTTGCATCTAAATATTTCTTCACATTTCTTCCTGTTGCTTTGAGATATCCCCCTTGAAATAAAGCCAGGACACTAAAGGTCCCTGATACACGCTTGCTTTTAGGCTTCTCAAGAATGCAGTAACACTTTGCAACCATCCTGAGAATACTTTTTTTCCAGTGGAGATTCATTCATGGAAGCAAAAATTAAAGGATGGAAGTTTAGTGAGAAACAGGATATTTACATGATCTCAAAATATTTCCCTGCATATTACTTGTCAATTACCAAGAAAAGAGTACTAACTTTACATTGGCGAAAACTGGCAGGACCATTAATTGAGTAATCAATGTGAACAAGTCAGAAGAGGACAAACCGACATCTGGGGCTTCACCTGGCATGCGAAGGAAAACACAAAATTAGCCTGTTATCATCTTGCCAAAGATGCAAAACCTGAATTGCATAACGAGAACACACCAGGCAAACAGCATCAAGGGACGAATACCTAGCAAGTGGCTTGTACTCTTCAAAAATGTCAGGCTGGGTGCGATGGCTTATGCCTACAGTCCCAGCACTTTGGGAGGCTGAGGTGGATGGATCACAAGGTAAAGAGATCGAAGCCATCCTGGCCAACATGGTGAAACCCAGCCTCTATTACAAATACAAAAATTAGCTGGGCATGGTGGTGTGTGCCTGTAATCCCAGCTACTCAGGAGGCTGAGGCAGGAGAATCGCTTGAACCTGGGAGGCAGAGGTTGTAGTGAGCAGAAGATGGAGCCACTGCACTCCAGCCTGGTGACAGAGTGAGACTCCGTCTCAAAACAAACAAAAAATCAATGTCATGAAAGGCTGAGGAACATTCTAAGTGAAAGCAGATCAAAGGGACATGACCACTAAATGCAATGGAAAATCTTGGATGGAATCCTGAACTAGAACAGCTCTTAAAATTTTGGTATGAGATACATTCTGGTGGAAATTGATCTGAAGATTAGATCACAGTGCCATGTCAACGTCAATTCTATTTTCTTTTTTAAACAGTCTCACTCTCACCCAGTCTGGTCATGGTGGCTCATGCCTGTAATCTCAGCACTTTGGGAGGCTGAGGCAGGTGGTTCACTTGAGATCAGGAGTTCAAGACCAGCCTGGCCAACATGGTGAAACCCCGCCTCTACTAAAAAATACAAAAACTAGCATGGCATAGTGGCACATGCTAATAAATCCCAGCTACTCAGGAGTGCACAGCAACCTCCACCTCCTGGGCTTAAGCCATCCTCCCACCTCAGCCTCCTGAGTAACTGGAACTACAGCTGCATGCTACCATGCCCAGCCAATTTTTGTATTTTTGGTAGAGATGGAGTCTCCTTATGTTGCCCAGGCTGGTCTAAAACTCCTGACCTCAAGTGATTTTCCCGCCTTGGCCTCCCAAAGGGCTAGGATTACAGGGGTGAGCCACTGCGCCTGGCCAAAAAAGTCTTATCTCAGCAAAGTGATGGAGAGATGCTTCCGTGAAGCCTCGAAGCCTCCAATTTACAGAAAAACTGCAATATTAGAACAAAGAACTTCCCTATACCTCTCACTCAGAGACCTTATTCAAGTGCTGATAATTGTCCCAGTGATGCTCGTTACAGCAAAGGGACACAGTTCAGGATCACATGCTGTCATCAATCTTTATGACTGTCGTCTCCAATCTGAACTGAATTAGAAAGGATGGGCTGGGCATGGTGGCTCATGCCTGTAATCCCAGCCCTTTGGAAGGTCAAGGCGGGCAGATCACCTGAGGTCAGGAGTTTGAGACCAGCCTGAACAACATGGTGAAACCCCATCTCTATTAAAAATACAAAAATTAGCTGGGCATAGTAGCACGTGCCTGTGGTCCCAGCTACTTGGGATGCCGAGGCAGGAAAATTGGTTGAACCCAGCAGGTGGAGGTTTCGGTGAGGTGAGATGATGCCACTGTACTCCAGCCTGGGCGACAGAGTGAAACTCCATCTCACACACAGAAGGAAAGAAAGAAAGAAAGGAAGAAAGGAAAGAAAGAAGAAAAAGAAAGGAGGAAAGAAAGAAGGGAAGAAAGAAGAAAGAAAGGGAGAGAGGGAAGAAAGGAGAGAAAAAAATAGGAAAGGAGGGAGGGAGGGAGCTTCTACATTTTTAGAACATTCTTTTATTTCTAAACATCCTTTCTCAGTAGGAAAGTTTGCAAAACCACAGGAAAACACAGAGGAAAACATGCATCGCAGACTCAGCAAACCCGGAGACAAGCGCTGTTTCCTTCTGGTTGGGTTCCTCATTTTTTGTTCTTTGATCCCGTTTGAGATCACAGTGAATAGATAACATTTTGTGGGTGCATAGCCTCTGACGGCAAGCTGGCTAAAAATGCTGGCTTTTGCTCTTGTTCTATCTATTCCTAGCCTACTGAACAGAATCCCCAGGTTTGGGGGTCTCGGCATCTATATTTCCACTAGTTCCCAGGGATGCCAATGTACCCAGCCAAGAGTAAGAACCACTCTTTGCATTCTGCCTTTGTTATTTAATATTATTTCCTAACCATTTCCCTTCACCATTGGATTTCAATCACTCATATGAGCATGCATTATTTTATATTTCTATATTATGTATACTATTTTGTATACTATGCAAATGATTTTTAAAAGATCTTTTACCAGCCAGACTCATAATTCTGGTTTATAACTTGTGTGAGAGGATTTCCCTAGAGTTGGGCAGTTGGCTGGAGTGAGGGGAACACTTGTGGGATTTCCAAGAGACAAACTGGACGCAAACATCGGGAAACAGAGTGAAGTGGAACCTGTCTTAGAGACTGACATGTTCTTGGGAGATCATCAGTTGGTGACATTAAACTGGGTGGCAATATCTATTGCAATTAAAGATACACATCCAGTCCAGGTGTGGTGGTTCAAACCTGCAATCCCCGAACTTTGGGAGGCCAAGGTGGGCAGATCATCTGTCAGGAGTTCAAAACCAGCCTGGCCAACATGGTGAAACCCCATCTCTACTAAAAATATACAAATTAGCTGGGTATGGTAGTGCATGCCTGTAATCCCAGCTACTTGGGAGGCTGAGACAGGGGAAATCACTTGAATCTGGGAGGCGAAGGTTGCAGTGAGCCGAGATCGCCCCATTGCACTCCAGCCTGGGTAACAGAGCGAGACTGTCTCAAAAAAAATAAAAATAGGCCAGGCACAGTGGCTCATGCCTGTAATCCCAGCACTTTGGGAGGCCAAGGCGGGTGGATCACAAGGTCAAGAGATTGAGACCATCCTGGCCAACATGGTGAAACCCTGTCTCTACTAAAAAAAATACAAAAATTAGCTGGGTGTGGTGGCGTGCATCTGTAGTCCCAGCTATTTGGGAGGCTGAGGCAGGAGAATTGCAACAGAGCTCATGCAACAGAGCAAGATCCTGTCTCAAAAAAACAAAAACAAAACAAAAAGAAAAAAGTTTAGTCTTTGATCCAGCAATTGCACCACAAGGAATTGTTTTCTGTGAATGCACTGCACATAAAGCAAGGACTGAGGCTGTAAAGAGCTCGTTGAGCCACTGTTGGTGATAACAGATGACTCCATACACCACAGACGTCCATCCACCCAATACGGAAATGATGTAATGAACATCATGGAAATGCAGCATCCTTTGTGCTATGGAGCCACTTCCAAAATGTCTTATTAACTAGAAAAAAATTGTGTGCCTGTTTTTAAATATTAGATATAAGTATTCCTGGACATGAGCATTCATATTTTCATAGGGACCCTGTCTCTACAAAAATAAAAATAATTAGCTGGGCATGCTGGTGCGTGCCTGTGGGCCCATTCACTTGGGAGGCTGAGGCAGGAGGATCATTTGAGCCTGGGAATCTGGGGCTGCCGATAGTGCCACTGCACTTTTTCAGAAACAAAACATTTATTGAAGGAGGATACACAAGAGACTGTTAAAATAGTCATGACTTGTGGGGAGGTAGCCTTGCAGTCAGTGATAAGAGTGAGACCAGATTATTTGTTTATGTAGTTACTTTTGAGACAGGGTCTTACTCTGTCACCCTGGTGGGCAACAGTGGAATGACACTATCATGGCTCACTGCAGCCTCCAACTTTGAGTGATCCTCCCACCTCAGCCTCCTAAGTGGCTAGGACTACAGGCATGCACCAGCTTGCCTGGCTAATTTTTTATTTTTTCTAGCGATGGGGTTTCTCCATGTTTCTCCGGGCTAGTCCTGAACTCTGAGACTCAAGGGATCCTCCCACCTCTGCCTTCCAAAGTGCTGAGATTACAGGTGTAAGCTACTGTGCCCAGCTGATTTTTATAACGTATCTTCTTGTGCTGTTTGAAAAAATTACCATGCGGTTGTATTATCTGCTTAATTTTTTAAAAACTACAAATAAAGAAATACTCACCAAACAGTAGTTGCAGTGGGAAGGCAGCGATTTGGAGCATGTGTGGGTGGAGCACAGGCCCGGCATGGTATTTCTAGGTGATCCTAATGGGTCCTGACTCCTTCACCTAATTAAAGTGGGTGAGCACAGAGGTGTCTGCTTGTTCTCGGAATGCATCTGTCACTGGCCCCACCGCAGCGGGAAGCTAGCGTGCTGAGCATGGGGAACGCCGAACCTCCCTCTGCCCCTAAGCCTGGGCAGCTGGAGTTCAGACCACACGTTCCCAGATCAGTACCCAGCTCACGAGGCTTTTTCCTACAACAGATGCAGGGCAGCAGAGGGTTCAGCCTCCAGCGTCCGGGCAGCCCACCTGCCCTTTCTCTGCTGTAAAAGCCTCCTCCCAGGTTCAAGGAGTGGCTACCGTGCCTTGAAGCCCACCTGTGTCGAGTCTCATGTGATGGCTGTGAGTGTAAGCTCACAGTGCAGAGAGAGAGGTGCCTTGGAGACCTGCTTCAGGCAAGGCACGGTGGCTCATACCTGTAATCCCAGCACTTTGGGAGGCCGAGGTGGGTGGATTACCTAAGGTCAGGATTTCAAGACCAGCCTGGTCAACATGATGAAACCCAGTCTCTACTAAAAAAATAGAAAAATTAGCCAGGTTTGGTGGTGTGCACCTATAATCCCAGCTACTCGGGAGCTGAGGCAGGAGAATTGCTTGAACCTTGGAGGTGGAGGTTGCAATGAGCTGATATCATGCCCCTGCACTCCAGCCTGGATGATAGAGTGACACTCTGCCTTAAAAAAAATTTAAAAAGCCTGCTTCAACCACTGACTGTGCAGCCTTGAGAACTGTACCCACCTTTTCTGAGCCCTTGTTTCCTCATTAGTAAGATGGTGTTAATAATAACATCTAGCTCTCCAGGGGATATAAGATTTAAATGAGGTCATTTGTAGGAAGAGTCATTTGCTGTTTGAGGTCGTCAAATAGCAATTATTTGTTTCATTAACAAACCTTTATCAAGCACACTAGTAGGTGCCAAATCTCATGTCAGGAGCTGGAGATTTTAAAACTTATTTATTTATTTATTATTTATTGAGACACAGTGTCACTATGTTGTCCAGGCGAGAGTGCAATGGCATGATCTCGGCTCACTGCAGCCTCTGCCCCCCCGGATTCAGGTGATTCTCATGACTCAGCCTCTCAAGTAGCTGGGATTACAGGTGGCTGCCACCACATTCAGCTAATTTTTGTATTTCCCGTAGAGACAAAATGAGAGAAAACATGGGGTTTCACCACGTTGGCCAGGCGGGGTTTGAACTCTTGACCTCAAGTGATCCACCTGCTTCAGCCTCCCAAAGTGCTGGAATTACAGGTGTGAGACACTGTGCACGGCCAAAAAATTGTTTTAAAGGGCTGGATGAGATGGTTTATGCTTGTAATCCTGGCACTTCGGGAGGAGAGGAGGGAGGACCCCTTGAGCCCAGGAGCTTGAGACTAGCCTGGGTAACATCATGAGACCCTCATCTCTACAGTTTTTCTTTTTAATTAGCCATGTGTGATGGCACATGCCTGTGGTCCCAGCTACTCAGGAGGCTGAGGAAGGAGGCTCTCTTGAGCCCAGGAGTTCGAGGCTGCAGTAAGCTATGATTGCACCACTGCAGTCCAGCCTGGGTGACAGCAAGACTCTGTTTCCAAAAAAAAAAAAAACAACAACAAGTGATGGTTTTTGCTGTTAAGTAATTCACAGTCTAACACCAAAAGGGTAATATATGATATTAATAGTTTCTTTTTTAATTGTACTTTAGGTTCTGGGGTACATGTGCAGGTCATGCAGGGTTGTTGCATAGGTGCATACATAACCAGGTGGTCTGCTGCCTCTATTCCCCCTTCATCTATATCCGGCATTTCTCCCCATGTTATCCCTCCCCAGCCTCCCCACCCCTCCACTGTGCCTCCCCTGGCCACCCCCGCCAACTGCCCCCAGTATGTGATATTCCATATTAATATTTTTTGAAAAAGATCTCAGAAAAAACTCCCAGATTTATCTTATTTAATTCTTATGACAATCCTTTGAGGTAGCTTTTATTATTCATATTTTATAGATGAGGAAATTAAGATCCAGAAAAAAGTGCAGCAGTGGACTGGGAGGTAATGGAAGTTAACTGGCTAACAAAGAAGAGAATTCTCTGGAGTTCTCTGCTGACAGTTAACACTCTTTCAAGGCTACTTTAAGCAATTTTTTTAAATGGAGGAAATTTGACATGGGGATCCAGCGGCCTCATGTAATGCCTGTCATCGAAGTGCAGACATTGTAGCTAGTCCTCCCCCAGGAAAAATAGGAAGTAGGACAAACCTACTATTTTTTGCGTCTAAGCCAGTCCTGTCTTCCCTTCTCTCACCATTGCCTCCTTTTGTGGATCTGCCTCTGCCTTCATCATCCAGCTGCCTTCAGAGCACAGGGCAGAAAATGACCCTCCTTGATTTAGATATATATCATCTCCATGACTCAGATACATATAATCTCCATGGAGGAGACCAGCCCAGATAGCAACAGGACTCCTCCAAGGAAAGACCATCTGACTGGCCCAGAATGGGCCACCTGTCTACTTCTGGACCAATCGGTTATGGCTAGGGAGTCAAGTAGCCTGCTCATTGGTGGAGCAGGTAATTGTCAAAGAGGAGGGTCTGGGTGACTGTGTCTACCATGGGAACCTACAGAAAAACAGCAAATTTCCATAAACAGTGCAAAAGGGATGTCCAGAAAAGGACTTCCTGAAGATGAAATTGAAGCTTTTCCCCAAACCCTTGTCTTTTCTTCATTAAATTTAATTTCCAACACACTTAAGTGATGTAGAATGTCTTATGTAGATCAACAAATGTTACCTTGAAAAATAAGAAAAAGAGAGAGGAAAAATAAAAATAACTCTCAATGCCTTGTCATATAAAAGTACAATTATCCAATATGTCCCTGAAGGAATAGAGCTGGTACTTTCAGGTATGCACTAAAGAGTGGTCCCTAAAAAGATATGTCTATGCCCTAACTTCAGGTACCTGGGAATGGAAACTTATTTGAAATGCAGTTCAGTATCTCAAGATGGAATCATCCTGGATTATTTAAGTGGGTCCTAAATCCAATCTAGTCTCCTTTTAAGAAAAAAGAATGGGAAATTTAAGATACACAGACGTGGGAGAGAAAGCCATGTGAACTCATGTGTAGACGGAGGCAGAGCCTGGAGTGATAGTGTACAAGCCAAGGAATGCCAAAGATTGCTTCAACCACCAACAGCTGGGAGAGAGGCATGGCACACATGCCCTCTCAGATCCTCTAGAAGTAATGAACCCTTCCCACACCTCAATTTCATACTTCTGGCCTTCAGAACTGTGAGAGAATAAATGTCTGTTGTTTTAAGCTGCCGTAAAATGGGTGAGTTCTCAAAGCAGCAATAGGAAACTAACACAGGTATCAATATGTACCTTCCCAAACAGCCATGGTGCTCAGAACACATCTGGTGCATGCCCCTTCAAAGGACAGCCCGCTCAGAACGAGACATTTCATGGGGGCCAGGTCTCCAATCACAGGAATGGAACCCCCACAGCTCTGTCTGTATTACTGAAGTGACCCTGCCCTGCTCTGCCTATAGCTGGTTGGTCAAAATTAGGCACTTGACCTAAGCCAGCCAATCAGGGTTTTCTCTGAGGATTCTTTAAACCAGGAATAAGTCATTCTTTTTCTTCTGGTTGGTGACAGAAATGATAAGATCGGGACCTGGTGCATGAACATAAGAGTCCATAGTATGAGGGAGTGAAGGCATAGTGAAAAGGAACAAGGTGGATGACTTGGAGACACTGAGATCCTTGAGACCACACTCTCTCCCCACCCCCTTCCCTTGACCTGGGTGCACCACCCATTCTTCATCCCATGAGCCAATACAGTTTTATTGTTTTGGTGTAAGCTGATTGGAGTTAGCTTTCCACCACTTGTTGCACATGTATGTTGGTGACAGTGCTTGAAATCTACCCTTTTAGCAGATTTCCAGTACATATTACAGTATTATTAATGATAGTCCTCATATTGTGAATTACACCTCAAGAGGTAATTGAAGTGTAATATACAACATGAGGACTATCATTATAATACTGTATCAGGCCAGGCACCATCTGTGGAATGGTACCTGGAGGACACTATGCCAAGTGAAATTAGCCAGAGACAGAAACAAAAACATCACATAATCTCACTTCTTTGTGGAAATTTAAAAAGATAAATACATAGATACAGAGAGTAAAACAGTGGTAGCCAGGGGTGGGGAAGTGGGAGATGGTGTCAAAGGGTGTAAAGCTGGAGTTATGTGGGATGAATAAGGTGTATATTGATACAGTATTTTTTTTTCTTTTTTTGAGATAAAATCTTGCTCTGTTGCCCAGAGGTGTGATCTCCGCTCACTGCAGCCTCTGCCTCCTGGATTCAACTGATTCCCCTGCCTCAGCCTCCCGAGTAGCTTGGGACTACAGGCAGCTGCCACAAAGCCTGGATAATAATAATTATTATTATTTTGTATTTTTAGTAGAAATGAGGTTTTACCATGTTGGGCAGGCTGGTCGCAAACTCGTGACCTCAAGTGATCCACCCACCTTGGCCTCCCAAAGTGCTGGGACTTGTCCGGCATAGTGTCCTCCAGGTACCATTCCACAGATGGTAGGAAGTCCTTTTTAAAGACTGAATAATATTCCCATTTAAAAAATATAATACTTGAGGGAGCTATCATGCAGCAACATTTTAGACCCTGTGTGGGTCTCTGTGAACATTAACCTATGTGGCCTATCCAAATATCACTGAATGTTCAATTTCACGGGAATTATGTGTAAGGCACAAATTCTCCAAGTATGAGCTGGAAAACATTGATCACCCTGATGTTTCTTTGTGTTGCATGCTGTAGTAATTCATTTGTTACTCGGAAATTTGTTACATTGCCACGATGCAGTATCAAACACTAAGTGGCTTATGCAACAGACATTTGTTTTCTTGCAGTTCTGGAGGCTGGAAGTCCAAGATCAAGGTGCTGGCCAATTCAGTTTCTGGCACTGGATCTCTTCCTGACTTGCAGAGGGCTGTTCTCCTGGCCTTTCCTTGGTGCACGTGGAGAGAAAGAAAGTGAGCAAACACTTTGGTGTATTTGCTTTTTAAAAATCTTTTTAGACACAGGTATCGCTCTGTTGCCCAGGCTGGAGCAACAGATTGGTGTAATCCTAGTTTACTGAAGCCTCAACCTACTTGGCTCAAGTGATCTTCCTGTCTCAGGCTCCAGAGCAGCTAGGACTGCAGGTGCTTGCCACAATGTCCAACTAATTAAAGACATTTTAGATCAGGTCTCGCTATGTTGCCCAGGCTGCTCTCAAACTTTTAGCCTCAAATGCCTCAGCCTCCCAAACTGCTTGGATTTCGGGTGTGAGCCACTGAGCGCCACCTGGAGTCTCTTACTATAAGGACACAAATCCTATCAGATCAGGACCCCACCCTTTTGACCTCAATTAACCTTAATTACTTTCTTAGAGGCTCCATCTCCAAATATAGCCACATAGGGGTTAGGGCTTTAATGTATGAATTTGGTGGGGGAAACCAGTAGTTCATGACAAGTAGTCAGGATGAGTAATAGCAGCTGCAGTAATAAAACATCCCACCATATCAATGATGCACATTATAGGTTCACGCAAGTGTGTGGCAGGCAGCCTTCCACATGATAGTTCGAGGGTTCAAGCTCTTTCCATCTGTCTTCCTCATCCCCCTGGGTCAATTCTACTCTGCTGGCAGACAGGGAAATCGAATAAAGCACTGTATGGGATGTTTGTACGAGGCAGCCTGGAAGAGGTGCCTGATACTTCATCTCCTGTCCCGTTTGCTAGAACTCCATCGTGTGGCTGGACTGAACTGCAAGGGAGACTGTCTGTCTGGGTACCTGGAATAAGGAAGTGGATTGAGTGAACTGCTAGACAGTCTTTGCCACCACAGTGGAAAAGCGTTTGTAATGAAATAGACTTAGGAAAAGTTGTTTTTAAAACAGTTAGACGGGGCTCACACCTGTAATCCCAACCCTTTAGGAGGCCCAGACAGGAGGATCATTTGAGCCCAGGACTTTGAGACCAGCCTGGGCAACATGGTGAAACCCCATCTCTACAAGAAATACAAAGATATAGCCAACGAGGTAGCGGCTCACAACTGTTGTCCCAGCTACTTAGGAGGCTGAGGTGGGAGGACCCCTGAGCCCAGGATGTTGAGGCTTTGGTGAGCTGTGATCACGTCACTGCACTCCAGCCTGGGCCACAGTGTGAGACTCTCAAAAACAAAAACTAAAAGACAGAAAAAAAAATAAATAAAACAAAGAAATGAATTTCCTTAATGTGGAACATCTTAGGGCCTTTAGCAAACTACCGTGCATTGTCAATTGCTAAGACAGCAGGGAGTGAATCGTGTCTCTCATCCTGACTTAAAGACTAACCCTGTTTTGCTCAAAGAGTTTATCGTGGCAAAAACATCAATGTAGGGCAATAGGTCCAAAACCGAATGAAGAGGGATGAGCTTGGAGGGGGAAAATGGCCAGGCGTTGCAAAGTGGATTTCGCGGGATGAGCAAACAAAGCTCAGGAAGTCAACAGAGAAAATGCAGCCTCACAGTGTAGCCCCAGTGCCCTGCCCTGACTGTGGAAGTCACCGTCCTGACCCTCAGTGAGCTCATCGAAAGAGGGACGGTGTGCATGGGCACTGAGAGGTCAGATAAGTTTGTTGCACTTGAAGGCATTAAAGCAATTTCCAAACGACCTCAGTACGTCATCTCCCGTGGGTTAGAAGCTGCGCTTTTCTTGGCATCATTGTCAGCCTCAAGATGGGGGACAAACACTGGCATTGTTGAGATACTTCCTGAGAGCTCCAGGGAGCCTCTCTGCCTCAGCCTGGTCTGATGCGCTGGCTGGTGGGAAGTGCAGAAACCCAGTTCAAATGCAGAAAACCTCTTTTCTGGCCACCTGCATCCTTCTGAGCTGATGTGGGGTTTTACAGTGGAGTCCAGGTGATGCAAGCTTAGGTAGGGCTGCCTGAAGTGGGGCAGGAACACAGATGCAGGAAACAACCAGAACTCTGCTCAAAACCTGGCTATGGTTTTGTTTCCTTACTTGTAAAGTGGGGATGATAGACCCCCCTCCAAATGCAAATATGAATGCAATTAACAATGGTGATGATTAATTGAACACTTACTGTACACAAGGCACCATGAGCTGTTTTACATACATCATCTCTCATCCTTTCAGCAGTGGCTCTTAACCAAGGGTGAATTTGCCCCCCAGTGGACACTGGGCAATGTATTTTTGGTTGTCACAACCAGGGGAGGGGTAGTGCTACTGGCATCCAGTGAATAGAGAGGCCAGGGATGCTGCTAACATCCTACAGCACACGGGACAGCCCCCACAGCAAGCAATGATCCAGCCCCCAAGTGCTGACACTGCTGAGGTTAAGAAATCTGACTTCCAGGCATCCTTCAGCTGGGTATGATTTGCTTCACCCTTTCTGAATTTTACAGATGAGGCAGCTGAGGCTCAGAGACATTATCTAATTTGGAGAAGCCTAGCCCGGAACCCACCCCGATAGCCACTATTTTCAATGCCTCTGTGAGTGTGTGCGTGTGCCTGCGTTTGTGTACATGCATGTGTGCATGCCATCCCCCCTCCTCTCACCATTCTTCTTTACAGACCTTGAGCAAACTCCTCTTCTTCTCATAGGTTGTCTCAGTCCATGCTAATCATGACAGTGTGCAATTCATGAAAGGCTTAGCTGGGTGTGGTGGCTCACGCCTGTAATCCCAGCACTTCGGGAGGCTGAGGCAGGTGTACCACCTGAGGTCAGGAGTTTGTGACCAGCCTGGACAACATAGTGAAACACTGTCTCTACTAAAAATACAAAAATTAGCCAGTTGGGGTGGCACACACCTGTAATCTCAGCTTCTTAGGAAGCTGAGGCAAGAGAATTGCTTGAACCCAGGACGCAGACGTTGTAGTGTGCCAAGATGGTACCACTGCACTCCAGCCTGGGTGAGAGAGTGAGACTATCCAAAAAAAAAAAAAAAAGAGGAAACTGGCTTTCCATTTCCTTTGATAATTTTTAACATTTCCTTATTAGATAATTTTTTTAAGAGTCAATGTGGCAAAAAGTGCGAAGATGATATATAAATGACTGCCATTTGGGAAATGTGATTCTACGGCTGTCCAGTTGGACTTTACGCAGTGATTCAAATGTTCTATTCTGTGCTGTCCAATAGCCACATGTGGCTATTGAGCCCTTGAAAGGTGGCTAGTGTAACAGAGGCACAGAATTTAAAATTTTAATTTTACTATATAAAGATAATGCAGGTCTTGGGTGACAACCATGATTGATAATACATACCTGGAATACTGTCTTCAGGAGTACTCAGAGGTCAGTAGTGCTGTGATGGATTATTAATGTCTGGTGTGGGTATGCAGGGAAACGTGTGCCATTTATTGGCCATCCATAGACTACATTTTCTTAGAGAGTCCTTCTAGCCCTAACATTTCAGAATGATATATTCTTCCCTAAACCTTCAGTAGAATTTAGTACCCAATTAATGATCTGTCTAACCCAGAATGTCGTGGAATTATTTGTTTCTTGTCTCTGTGTTTTTTAGGAAACCTCACACCATCTGCTCATTTCCTGATAAACATAGAGACTATTGATTAGAGGGCTTCACTTTAAAGTATTTACCCATATCTACATGCACTTGCCTGAAACTAATTATTTCAGGCTGGTACGATGTGAGTCACCATCTCCTTTTCTCAAGAAAGACACCAAGAAGTCACCTCTTTAGAGGCAGGGGATCATTACCAATGGAAAAGGAAGGACCCCAACTGTTTAATGTGTGGCTAAAAGTAGGGTGCTGGAAATAACCTTTTCCCATGTGACCACAGAGTTGGGACAGGCTGTCAAGGGGCCTGGGCTGTCTTGATGAGGAAGTCACAAATTCCGCCATGGAGAACAGAGGCAAGGCATGGCTTGAAACACTCCCTCCACTCCACGCCACAGAAGCTGAATGTCAAGAGGGCTGGCAGCTTTCCCCAGCCCTCCCCCAGTGTCCCTGCCAGGCGCGGAAGGACAGGTCACAGGGCTGACCCTGGCTGGCATTTCAGACAGCTTTATAATTACACCATCTATTTTTCAACTTGCCAGTGACCTTTTGGTCTTGTCATTTGTGAGCATGCAAGCGTGTGTGTGTGGGTGTTAGATGTGTCTTCTTTTATCTTCGCCTGATGCTCTCATCCTCATTTCCTTTTCTCTTCTCCTCTGGTTTTGTTTATCATTTAAAACCACAGGTTGTCAGGGCCAAGCTGGTTTCTCTTTCCTTCTGCTTTATCCTATTGTGGAATGACCTTGGATGAGCCCTGTCATCTCTCTGACCTCAGTTTCCCATTTGTCAAATCAAAGTTTTGAAGTGGATCATAGGAATTAGTAACAAAACTCTTGACTCTGCCCAACATATTGCTGTCACCTGCTGTCACTGCCTTAGTCCAAGTCCTCACTGCCTATCACAGTTGGAACCAAAGTTCTATCATTCCAGAATGGTACCCCCACCCTAGGGCTCCCCTTCAATCTGTTCTTGAATCTGAGCCAGAGGCATCTTTTGGAAATGCCAGTTGGATCTTGTCACTGCCTCACTCTCCTCATACCCTCCAAGCCCAGCCTCCCTAAGGTGTTCTCTGGGGTACATCACCAGATCCAGCATCTGCCCACCTTTCGCCCCCACTCCACGTTGCTCTCCTGCACTCTCTACCCTCCAGCCCTCCTGACCCTCAGCTCCTCAAGCATGTCAGTCTCCCTCTGGTAACAGACATTTGCAACGAGTGGTTCCCTATCCTACAACAGTTGTTCTCTAACATGGTTGCACATTGAAATCACCTTGGGAGCTTAAAAGCATCCTAATGTCCAGGCTTTACCCCAGAACATTTAGATCAGAGTCTTTGGAGGGGTAGTCTGGGCAACGGTATTTTAAAAATCTTGCCAGATGACTCCAATGAGCAACCAAGCTTGTGAGCCAATGGACTAGAATGCCCTTTTTCCTTTCCTCATCTCTTATCAACACATCCCTTAGAGGCCATGGCCAAGTTTCATCTGTGGTTTCCACCTATGTCTAAGTTGGACCCCTAGTTATACGCCCTCACAGGACCATGGGCTGTATTTTGAGAGCACATAGCTCCGTTTGCAATTACATGTGCATTATGTGATGTTTGATTACTGTCTTTCTCCCCCACTGTGGGAACAGCCTCCAAGATGGCACCCAATGTTCTCCACCTCCTGCTGTTACACCCTGTAAGGTGAGATCCCTTCCCACACTGTACCAGGCTTGGTTCTGTGACCAATTGCATATGGCAGAGGTGATGGTATGTCACTTTCAAGATTAGGTCTTAAAACATGACTTCCATCTTGAAGATTCTCTCTCCCCTGGATCACTAACTTTGGGGGAAGCCAACTCCCATGTCATGGGGTCATGAAGACATTCACGGCAGCCTTTGGAGAGGCATGTGGCAAGAAACAAAGACCTATGGCCAGTAAGGAACTGCAGCCAGCCAAGAGCCATGTGAGTGAGCTTTGAGGCGGATGATGCGGCCTCACTCAAGCTTCCAGAGGATGCAGCCACCAGCTTGACTGAAACCTTGTGGGAGACCCTGAGCCAGAACCACTCAGCTAAGCCGTTCCTGGATTCCCAACCTTTAGGAGATATGTCAGACAATGAATGTTTATTGCTTTAAACTGGTGAATTTTGGAGTATTGTGTTACATGGCAATAAATAATGAAGACGTCCTCCAAACTGGTAGTTCCACGAGAATAGAAATCATGACTACTGGAGCTCACCACTGTATCTCCAATGTCTAGAGTATGGTAAGCACTGAATAAATATATTTTTTTGAATTTGTCTATCAACAAACACCTTTGGGCATCTACTATGGGCAGGTGCAGGCTGAAGCGGAGGAGATAGAACAGTGAATGAGTCAGAGCCCTGTCCTCAAGGAATTTACATCCTAGTGGGATTTGATGGATAGAAAGTGGAAAGGTATTTTAGGGAGCAGCTCAGGCAAAGGTGGAGATATTTGGAATGCAGAGGCGTGTGATGGGGTAGAGGCAATTCATTCATAAGCAAAGGGGTTGGAAAGTTCCGGGGCCCATGCAGGGGCCTCAGGGAAAGCATGAAACCACCAGTATTGTGCATCGAAGAGTGTAAGTGGGCCTCTGGAATCACTTGAGCCTGGGAGGTGGAGGTTGCAGTGAGCTGAGACTACACCACTGAACTCCAGCCTGGGTGACAGTGAGACTCTGTCTCAAAAAACAAAACAATTAAAAAAAAAAAAAAACAGAACAGAAGACTGGATTGAGGGATTGAGCTAGAGTCCGCATGGAGAGGACGATATGGGTGAGTGACATGGTAGAATTTCAGGGTAGAATAAAATTAGTGCCTAAATTTATTAGGCACTAACTCTTTCCCTCAAGGATTTCACAATCTCGGAGGGGATCACAACTACACAAATAACTACACTAAATTCCAGGGTCCCGTAAAAAATCCTGGAAGCAACCTGGAGTCTGGTAATTGGTCCTGTGTTTGGATGGAAAAGCAGAGGTCACTGGTGTTGGAGTGTGTGTGAGACAGACAGAGAGGGAAACAGAAGGTGGAGCTCACCTCCTCTCTCCCCCAGTGGTGCGTGGCTTTTATCTTACTGATTTTATGAAACTGAATGGTGTGAGCCAAGAACAAAGTGTTGTCAGATTGATACTCTCAGTCTGTAACTCACTTTGTGAAAAATCTTCACCTCTCAAAAACTCAGTGGAATCCTGCGACTGAGGAATTCAAATTATTCCCCTACTTGTTTTTGTTTTTAAACAAACAGTTATAAAATGTACTAATATCCACAAATATTTGTATCCACGCTAATCTTTTAGATATTGAACAGTTTTCCTTTATGCTGTGTTTGATTTCATGACAATAAATGGTACCCAGGAGCACAATGATTGCCACTGGTTTTTAAATCTGGATTTTGGACACCAGGCAAAATCTGTGCCAATACAAACGATTAGCTTTAGAGCCCTTGAAGGTATTTGACGAGCCAAGATGGGCAAGGTGTCCAGGACTGACATGAGCAGAGATGAGGTCCCAGTTTCTAGTTCCCCATGATCTGATGTGATCACTTGTGGAAAAGCCCATCATGGACTGAAAGGCTGTTACAATTATCAGCCCTGTTGGGGAGATGTTGCTGAACTGTCTATACAACATCAAAAAGCTTGTTTTCTTAAATGATAATTAGAGCAGCTCCATGGGAGAGCTAGTTCATAAAGATACTCCCTGTGAAACTGCTCCATCCACACCAACATGCCAGACGCGGTGCTGTGACCAGAAGGGCAGAGGCCACCGCTAATTAGACATGACCTCAGCATTTATACTCTGCTGACCAATTATGTCGGAAGAAGTAAATAAAGCTAACGAACTTTCCTTTCATCCAGGCTAGGAGCTCCAGACTCTCTGTAGGTGAGTTACCTTGACCCAGAAATCCCTCTGCCAGAGATCTTTTGGGTAATGTGTGACTTTATTGCTAGAATTCCTTGGAGAGGAAAAAAAACACTTAACTAAATTGAATAATGAAATAAATAAACTTGGTTCTATTTGTCAGTGGAGACATGACTTGAGGATGAACATAATTTACTTTCTTTTTTTGCAGTTAACGGGAGACAGTGTCTCTCTGTCGCCCAGGCTGGAGTGCAATGGGGCAATCTCGGCTCACTGCAACCTCTGCCTCCCAGGTTCAAGCAATTCTCCTGCCTTAGCTTCCCAAGAAGCAAGGATTACAGGCATGCAATCCTGACTAATTTTTGTACTTTTAGTAGAGATGGGGTTTCACCGTGTTGGCCAAGTTGGTCTCAAACTCCTGACCTCAGGTGATATCCACCTGCCTCTGCCTGCCAAAGTGCTGGAATTACAGGCTTGATCCACCACACCCAGCCCTAATCTAGTTTTAAGAAGCCCAGTCTGGGAGGCTCAGCTGGATGCATGGCTGGGCTCTGTGCTGGAAGATGAGGGTTCAGAAACAACATGTGATGTTTGAAGGTGAAAAATGCCATGATTATCTATTATACAAATACTCTGCACAGACACAATGCATAGTGCAGAAGCATTTGGTTATAGTCTGCCAAGATTGTTCACGTATCAGTGCTAGGGTGTCAAGTAGGCTCATGTTAATCTTAAGGGGAAGGTACTATATTGTCCCCATTTTATAGATAAAGAAACTGAGTCCCAGAAACAGGACACTACCTGCCCAAGGCCACAGTTATTGAGTGGCAGAGCCAGCACTGGAACCAGGTGGGCCAACTTCATC
Organism: Callithrix jacchus; assembly: GCF_049354715.1. NCBI lineage: Eukaryota > Metazoa > Chordata > Mammalia > Primates > Cebidae > Callithrix > Callithrix jacchus. The sequence continues at coordinate 16,437,932 of NC_133513.1, read as the reverse complement.
CCTTTAACTTCTCCCTCCCTTTTCTCCTTCCTTTCATTTTTTATCTTTCTTTTCTCTCTTTTTTTTTTGAGACAGTCTCTCTGTTGCCCAGGCTGGAGTGCAATGACATGATCTCAGCTCACTGCAACCTCTGCCTCCTCAACCTTTCACCCACTTCTTGACTCCCCCAGCCATACCTGAGCGTCTCCCCAAGCACTGCCAGGCAGTGCAGAAGTTTCTAGTCCACTCCTCTAAGAGCTGTGCATGTAGTGAACATGCAAGACAGGTAATGCCGACTAATTTTTGTATTGTTAGTAGAGATAGGGTTTCACCATGTTGGCCAGGTTGGTCTCGAGCTCCCGACTTCAGGTGATATCCACCTGCCTCTGCCTGCCAAAGTGCTGAAATTACAGGCATGAGCTGGGTTCAAGTGATTCTCTTGCCTCAGCCTCCTGAGAAGCTGGGACTACAGGCATGCACCACCACTTTGCCTGGCTGTTTTTTTTTTTTTTTTTTTTTGAGACAGAATCTTGCACTGTCACCAGGCTGGAGTGCAGTGGTGGCTCACTGCAGCCTCTGCCTCTTGGGTTCAAGCAATTCTTCTGCCTCAGCCTCCCAAGTGGCTGGGACTACAGGTGCATGCCACCACACCCAGCTGATTTTTGTATTTTTAGTAGAGATGGGTTTCACCATGTTGGCCAGGATGGTCTTGATCTCTTGACCTTCTGATCCACCCACCTTGGCCTCCCAAAGTGTTGAGATTACAGGCGTGAGCCACTGTGCCCGACCTCTTTTTCACTTTTTAGTGGAGATGGGGCTTCACCATGTTGGCTAGTCTGGTCTCAAGTGATCCACCTGCCTTAGCCTCCCAAAGTGCTGAGATTACAGGAATGAGCCACCATGCCCTACCCATTTTGAAGTGTATCTATCTTTCTAGCATTTTCTCAGTGTTAAGGAGGCCACTGATGGTGAGCCTGATTTTTGATTTCAGAAACAGTAAAACGTGAAAAACAATGTACATCTTGGAATTGAGGAGACACACCCTGCCCTGGAGGTGACGTTTTGTGTCTTGCGTGCTCACTATAAACGCAGCTCGTAGAGGAGTAGACTAGAAACTTCTGTACTGTGCTGCCCTCCTGGCAGTGCTTGGGGAGGTACTCAGGTATGGCTGGGGGAGCCAGGGAGCAGGGGAGACTGGCGCTGGGCCCTGAAAGAAGTTTGGGGAGAGTGGTGGGATGGGGGTTGTTCTTTTTTTATTTGTTTGTTTGTTTTTGAGACGGAGTCTTGCTCTGTTGCCAGGCTGGAGTGCAGTGGCACAATCTTGGCTCGCTGCAAACTCTGCCTCCTGGGTTCAAGTGATTCTCATGCCTCAGCCTCCCAAATAGCTGGGATTACAGGCGCACACCACCACACCCAGCTAATTTTTGTTTGTTTGTATTTTTAATAGAGATGGGGTTTTACCATGTTGGTCAGGCTGGGCTCGAACTCCTGACCTAGTGATCTGCCTCCTCAGCCTCCCTAAGTGCTAGGATTACAGGCATGAGCCACCGGACCCAGCCTGTGGGGGCTGTTCTAACTAAGGAACATCACCAGGAAACGCCTAAGGCAAGGAGGCCCTGAGGAGGCGGCCTCTCCAAGGAGAGTCCTGAGGCCGTAGCAACTGAAAGTTGTGAGACATTGGAGCACAGGAAAGAGGCGGAACCTGAGTTTCTGCTTTAAGGCACATAGGTAGGGTCTACTGCTACTTGTCAAGACAGGGAAATACAAGACAGGCACAGTGGCTCATGACTGTAATGCCAGCACTCTGGGAGGCTGAGGTGGGTGGATCACCAGGTTAAGAGTTCAAGACCAGCCTGGGAAACATGGCAAAACCCTGTCTCTACTAAAAAAAAAACCCCACAAAAATTAGCTAGGCATGGTGGTTGGTGCCTGTAGTCCCAGCTACTTGGGGAGGCTGGGGCGGGAGGATGGCTTGAACCTGGGAGGCAGAGGTTGCAGTGAGCTGAGATCGTGCCACTGAATTACAGCCTGGGTGACAGAGGTAAACCCTGTCTCGATAAAAGGAAAGAAAAGAAAAAAATTGAAAAACAACAACAACAAAAAACAAAAAACAAGGGAAAGTGATTTTGGAAGGGAGAAGGGAGATGAATTAAAGTTTGGAAATGGTGTGTATGAGTTGTTCTGGGGACACTGTCATGCTGTCCAGCCCGCACAGAAGTTCCCATCTTGTCTTAAAATCATTCTATGTGGGAAATGTCATCACATACATAGAAATGAATGTGATTGGTGTTGGTCAGGTTTCCCAGGAACGTCAGGGAGCAGAGAAGTCTGCCCCGGACACAGGAAACAGCAGTGTTTAAGTCGTCTTGCTGGAGACTAAGGCTGCTCTCTGTTCACCAGGGCCAGGCACAGGGTGCATACAGTACTTCCTCGGCAAATGTCTTTGGAATGGATAAATAATTGGAGGGAAGGTTGATGGTGTTGGGAGGGCTGCTGAGCAGGGAAGCCTTAAATCCAGAAAGCCTCACCTGCTTCACAATGAAACACAGCACAGAGGAAGCCACAATGAAGCAACACACATTTATAAGGAGGGCCAAGTCCCAGGCCAGGCAATGAAGGCCCAGCAGCTATGAAGACGGTGTTCCTGCCCTCAGGGTATCATGTTGGATCTCATCCCACGACATAAGAGAACAGGAAAACAGGGACCTATACGGTAAATACAATACCATGTCATTTTAATAGCTTTTCACACCAAGATAGGTGGTTTAAGGGTGTGATATTGCAGTTTGGTAGCCTTTTTTCTTTTCTTTTTTTTCAGAGACAGGGTCTTGGTCTGTTACCCAGGCTGGTGTGAAATGGCATGAACACAGCTCACTGCAGCCCTAACCTCCTGGGCTCAAGTGATCCTCCTACATCAGCCTCCCAAGTACCTAGGACTACAGATGTGTGCCACCATGCCCAGCTAATGTTTTATATTTGTAGAGATGGGAGGGGTGATCTCACTGTGTTGCCTAGGCTTGTCTTGCACTCCTGGACTCAAGCAATCCTCCCGTCTCAGAATACCAACAGTGCTACGATTACAGGCATGAACTACTGCACCACTGAGCCAAAAACCTGCCTTGGCAGCTTTTTATTATTTATTTATTTATTTATTTTTGAGATGGAGTCTCACTCACTCTGTCCTCCAGGCTGGAGTGCTGTGTTGCGATCTCAGCTCACTGCAACCTATACCTCCTAGGTTCAAGCGATTCTCCTGCCTCCACTTCTGGAGTAGCTGGGACTACAGGCGTGTGCCACCATGCCTGGCTAATTTTTTTATTTTGGTAGAGATGGGGTTTCACCATGTTGGCCATGCTGGTCTCGAACTCCTGACCTCAGGTGATCCACCCACCTCAGCCTCCCAAAGTGCTGAGATTACAGGCATGAGCCACTGTACCCAGCCTCCTTGGTGGCTTTTTAAGAGAGCAAATCCAAAGAGTATTTCAAAAATATTATGAGATGAAATTATTAGCTGTTTTTGTGGAAGCCTGAAAGGACAGCTTGGAAGACCAAGGAGAGACTTTCACACATCACAGTAATAGGCTACATCCTGAATCTGCTCTCCTTCACTGCCTAGAACACACCCAGACAGTCTGCTCAGAAGCAGGGATTCCATGATAGGCAGATGTCACCCGTTCTATACAGATGCTGGCCCTTTCCTGACAAGACCAAGGTGAGCTGTGCATAAATCCAGAAAGCCTCACCTGCTTCACCATGAAACACAGCACAGAGTGCCTCTCAGGGAGGAATCAGCAGGAAATGAACATGTGTCTAGGAAATAATTGATCAATTACATTATCCCAGGTCTCCACCCACTGCCCTAGCCTCATCACCCTTTCCATTCCCTCCATTCTGGTCTCTAGAAAGAAGGGCTTGGCTGGGTGCGGTGGCTCATGCCTGTAATCCCAGCACTTTGGGAAGCCAAGGTGGGCGGATCACTTGAGGTAGGGGTTCTAGATATGGCTATGTTGCCCAGGATGCAGTTCTTTACATATTTTGGATACAAGCCCTTTATCTGATAAATGTGCTGGAATTTATTCTTCCAGGCTTGCCTCCCACTCTCTAATATCACTGAAGAGCAAATTCTTTATAAAGTCCAATCTAGTAATATTTTGCCTTGTGACTCATATTTTGTGTTTGTTGAGCATATGAAATTTACATTTGTTTTATTTCACCAAATACGAGTTGTTGGCTATCATTTCTCCAAATATTTTTTTGTGGCTCATGCTGTTTCCTTTCTGGTACTCATCACTGTACTTTAGACTTTTGATACAGGGTCGTGAAGTTTGCTTAATAAAATCCTTTTTGTCTTTGGGTTTTAGGGTGAAAACTTTCTATTGATCTGTCTTCCTGTTTCCTGACTTTCCTCCCTCTTCTCCACTCTGCTATTAAGCCTGTCCAGTAAGTTCAAAATTTTAGATATTATATTTTTCAGTTCTGAAATTTTCATTTTTTCTATGTTCTAGGAGATATCCTTTCTTTTTGTTCATATTAGGTATATTTTCCTTTACTTTATAAAGCTTTGTTATAGTAGCTGCTCTTTCCCCTGGAGTGATAATTCTAACATCTGGGGCCTCTTAAGGTGGACTGTCTTTTCCTTGGAGAGTGAGGTATTTTCTTTTTATTGTTGTTGTTGCTTTTGTTGTATGTTAAGCAATTTTGGGTTGTATCCTGGGCTAGGTAAATAATACACTGTGGAGAGCTGGGATTCAGTTATATTCTTCTGAAGAATGTTGAGGCTTTTGCAGGTAATTAGCTTGATCAGACTCCAATGGTAAGCTCTCTGTTGCTTCCTCTGGGCAGTGAGTCAAATCTTGGTTTAATTCTTTAAGCTTGTGCTGCCAATTCTGTCATGCTCATGCATGCTTTGTGGGTAAGCAAGAGATTCATGTGGAGCTCACATACAAATTAGAGGATTCTTCTCCCCAGGTGTCTCCCTGCTGGAACTCCTCACTCCCCAGTGACCTGGGCTTCTTCCTCTGGTATCTCTGTTCTAATACATAGTGAATTTTGGGCCAGACCTGGTGGTTCACACCTGTAACCCCAGCACTTTGGGAGGTCAAGGAAGGTGAGTCACATGAGCCCAGTAGTTTGAGGCCAGCCTGAGCAACATGGTGAAACTCCATCTACCAAAAATACAAAAAATTAGCTGCATGTGGTGGTGCCTGCCTTTTCTTCCAGATACTTGGGAGGTTGAGACAGGAGGATTGCTTAGACCTGGGAGGTGGAGATTGCCACATGCTGAGATTGCACCATTGCACTCCAGCCTGAGCAACACAGGGAGATCCCATGTCAAAAAAAAAGTGAATTTTGAGAAAAACTTTATTGACCTCAGGTGTGCTGCTTTGCAATTGTGGTTTGCCCTCAGAACAACATGCAGGGGACAGGAGACTCACCAAGGTTTTGAGTTCCTTGCACGTGTTCACTCTCCATATTGCCAGGTAGGTATTTTTGTCTATAAAGTTATCTGCAGGAAGTTTGGTCGGTGGGGGCTTAAACCACTGAACTCCAGATGAAGCCAATTCCATTTTTGTTCAGGGTGCACAGCCTGGAGTTTTCAGATTCCCCTTTACTCCTCTGTGACTTCCATCTTTCTTGTCTTTTGCCTAAACATCTGTTTCAAGGTTCTCTCCTTAGGCATCTCGCAGTGCTGCTGGATTTTCCTAGGAATCTTATTCATTCCCATGTCCCATGCACTCCCACAATGCAGTTTTCATTGTTTCCTGAGTTTCATGCTTGTATTTCAAGCCATCTCTTTTATATTCACATAGAACCTTCAGTCTAGAGTCACTCTCTTGTCTGGCTCACTAGCTTTGGTTACTGCACAGTATTTGTTGAGTGAACCAGGCTTAGAATTACTACTAAGTAATAATTACTACTAATAAGTGGAGGATATTTTTTGTTATCACCTCCAATTTCTTCATTGAGAGCACAGAACTGAAGACGGCAATGATGCTGCTAGTTAGTGATGGAGCTTCTGACAATACTTCACTTTGAGGACAATCCCACAAGGACTACTACCAGGCTTAGGAATATCACCTCCTTCCCTTTCTTCCTCCCCTACCAGTTAGGAGTTCATAGTGACAATCGGTATAGATTACTGATGTTCACCATAGCTATATAGCATTTTTTTTTTTGAGATGGAGTCTCACTCTGTTGCCCAGCCTGGAGTGCAACGGTGCGACCTCGGCTCCCCACAACCTCCACCTCCCGGGTTCAAGCAATTCTCTGCCTCAGCCTCCCAAGCGGCTGCGATCACAGGCGCCTGCCACCATGCCCAGCTAATTTTTGTATTTTTGGTAGAGATGGGGTTTCAGCATCTTGGCCAGGCTGGTCTTGAACTCCCAACCTCATGATACACCTGCCTCAGCCTCCCATAGTGCTGGGATTACAGGCATGAGCCACCGTGGCTGGCCAACTATACAGCTTTACTCACCATCCATTGCTGAGTATTCTTTGAGCAGCAACTCTCTGCCATTAGGCACAGTTCCAGATGCTGGGGATAAAGTGGCAAATGTAAGAGACATAGTTCCTGCTGTCTGGAGCTTGCATTCTGGTGTGTGTGTGTGTGTGTGTGTGTGTGTGTGTGTGTGTGTTTGTGTGTGTGGTTACACTTAAAGATAATTAAGCAAGGACATTTCTCTGAAGAAAACAAGCAAAAGAATGAGGATGCAATGCTAGGACCAGGAGTTTAACCTTAGACAGGGTGGAGCAGTGTATTAGTCCCCTTTCACACTGCTATAAATAACTGCCTGAGACTGGGTAATTTATTAGAGAGAGAGAGAGAGAGAGAGAGACAGATATTTAATTGACTCACAGTTCCACATGGCTGGGGAGACCTCAGGAAACTTACAATCATGGTGGAAGCAGAAGCAGGCATGTCTTACATGGCAACAGGAGACAGAGTGTGAAGGAGGAACTGTCCAACACGAAACCGTCAGATTTTGTGAGAACTCACTATCACAAGAATAGCATGGGAGAAACCGCCTCCGTGATCCAACTACCTCCCACCAGGTCTGTCCCTTGACGTGGGGATTTTGGGGATTGCAATTCAAGATAAGATTTGGGTGGGGACACATCAGGCAGGATGCCACTTTCAGCAGTGATGTTTTAGCGGATGTCAAAATGATAACAAGAAACCAGTTTCTAGACAGGCACAGAGGTCACTCATTCTAAGTGTGCTGCAAACCCCTCTAACGAAGACATCTACTTCTTAAATGTAACAGTCATAATAATGAAGGGTAACATGATTATTCACATTTAGTCAACTTCATTTACATAGATAAAACATAAAGGAAAAATTCTTAAACATGCACTGATGTTTAAGAATCCATTGATGGAAAAAGAAAATATAGTCAGCAAAATCTTTTCTAGATAAACGCTGAAATTATTATTCTAAGAAAAGAATTCTCCACTTTTACTGTGTGTGTATATACACACACACACACACACACACACTCATTAAAAAATACATAAGAGCTCTCCCATAGCTTGAGAGTATTCTATGAAGTTATAAAAATCAGTATTACCTGTTGAATACTATGTTACATGTGCAATCAAAACTGTTGAGGTTATCTGAATAAAAAATCCCTGGTGTCTATTACAGAAAGCTTTTAATTGAACTTGCCTTGGCAATTTACTCCTAAATCTTCTCTTTTTCCCAGCTCAACATAATATTGCGGGACCCTGTTTCAAAAAAAAAAAAAATATAAGAGTTCAAGTAAATGCAAATGAAGCTTTTGCAACTGTTTCTCAAGAGATTCTGCACTGGAATACAGACTAGAGTATTAAAGTACAGTGTGTATACCGTTTCTACAGTTACATACACCACAGTATCTTTTACAGGCGTATAAGGTCAATGGCCCTAGTCTTATTCAGGCTTAAAATGAGTGCTTGCCTTGTAACTCTGCAAGTGACCAATAATCTCATAATACTGAAAATCACAAGGTAGGATAAAACGTTCAATTGCTAGTCCCATAAAGCTTACTAGACTTTTTCCCCATTCTCCCCAATCTTAGGAGAGACATGACTGAAGATGTGAGATAAAATTATTTCTTGTAGGCCGGGCGTGGTGGCTCAAGCCTGTAATCCCAGCACTTTGGGAGGCCGAGGCGGGTGGATCACGAGGTCAACAGATCGAGACCATCTTGGTCAACATGGTGAAACCCCGTCTCTACTAAAATTACAAAAAATTAGCTGGGCACAGTGGTGCGTGCCTGTAATCCCAGCTGCTCGGGAGGCTGAGGCAGGAGAATTGCCTGAACCCAGGAGGTGGAGATTGCGGTGAGCCGAGATCGCGCCATTGCACTCCAGTCTCGGTAGCAAGAGCGAAACTCCGTCTCAAAAAAAAAAAAAAAAAAAAAAATTATTTCTTGTAAAAAATAAATGATCATATCTCAGCCCCATTCCCAAAGTCACATGTGCCTTTGCAATCCAACTTGAGGTCACTTTTAAAAACCTTCCCCCTGTAGCAGGCCCTTGTGTTTTTGTTTTTGCCTCCAATAAAAGTGATTAATTGGGAAGGGGAGCATTAGGTGACATTCCTTGCCTTGAGACAGCTTGTGGTGGTTTCCTACACCCTAGGACGGAAACTCCAGACATGGAATGAAGCATCATCTGCTAGAGCTGAGGACAGTTACTGAGGCAGACAGGACTGCATCCCATCACTCATAATGGTTCAGTTTGGTTTCTAAATCTCCTCCAGTAAAAATCCACCCCCTGGAACCATCTGCTCTTTGGAAAAGCTTCAGCCCCCTGAACTTAGTACAATCAGGGTCTGGTCTAGGCTTTGCAGAGCTGGAAGGAAATCCCCCGGCCTCCAGCCAACGCTGCCTAAGGTGCTGAATACCGTAGTCATTGCGTTGCCACTGGCTGAGCTGACACAACCTCTCATCCCTGAGAAATGTTTTCCAAGACAGGACAGTGTTGAGAAGCGTGGACTCGAGCCTCGGGCCATCTACATCCAATTCCTTTTCCATCAAGATGAGCTGAGTGACCTTGGCCACATGATCTGAGCCAAAGCACTTAAAACACAATAAACATTCAAAACCATAGCACTTAGAATCAGGAGTCCTTTTACCATTTTTCACAGTATAAGGCACTTATTTTTTATTTTAATATCATTCCCTTTTTTTTAAAGGCAAAGGAACCACAAGTGAACACACTAGTCATGACCCATCAGAATAACAAAATGCTCATCTACAAAAACATTTCCTGATTTCTTTCTGAACCTCTTCCTACTGGGAAATACTGCTGTTTGCTTAAAAAGTGGTCAGAATATATTATGATTCTTCCTTTTAAAAAATTAAATTTGGATACATTTAAGGTGTACAAGTGCAGTTCTGTTACATGGATATGTGTAAAGTGGTGAAGTCCAGGCTTTTCCTTCAACCAACACCAGAACAGTGTACATTGTACCCATTAGGTAATTTCTCACCCCTTACTCTCCTCCCACCCTTCTGAGTCTCCAATGTCTGTTTCACACTCTATGTTCACAGGTATACATTATTTACCTCCCAGTAATAAGTAAGAACATGAGGTATTAGACTTTCCACTTCTAAGTTATTTCACTTAAGATAATGGCCTCCAGTTCCATCCATGTTGCTGCAAAATACATGGCTTCATTATTTTTTATGGCTGAATAGTATTCCGCTGTGTATACATACCCCATGTTCTTTATCCAATCATCCTTGGATGTGATTTCCTTTTCTTAGCATATTCTTGGGGTACTTCTAAATCAGTTCTTTTACTTATTAAGTTTTTGGGGAAGGCAATTTGGTAAGTTTCATTTTCATTACTTTTACATCATCCTTCTGCAAAGCCATGTGCCACAATTCAGAGCATTTTTTGTGTGTAAGACCACAATGAGGGCTCCTTCTCATTTGCACCTGGAGAAGACCCCATCCTGGAAATGAAGCCCTCTGTGTTTATGATCCAAGTGTCACCACACGCTTTTATTTTTGTTTTTTATTTTTTATTTTTGGGGGGGGGGGAGACAGAATCTTGCTCTGTTGCCCAGGAGTGCAATGGCACAATCTTGGCTCCCCACAACCTCCATTTCCTGGGTTCCAGCAATTCTCCTCTCTCAGCCTCCCGAGTAGATGGAATTACAGGTGTGTGCCACTATATCTGGCTAATTTTTGTATTTTTATTCTTTTTTTTTGAGCCGGAGTCTCCCTGTGTCACCCAAGCCGGAGTGCAGTGGCGTGATCTCGGCTCACTGCAGCCTCTGCCTCCTGAGTTAAAGCGATCATTCTGCTTCACCCTCCTGAGTAGCTGGGACTACAGACGTGAGCCACTGTGTCTGGCCCAATATGTGGTTGTTAGTAGCTATGACCTTTACTGAACTCCTTTTCTTGACTTCCTATACCTACACCTGTTGTAAAGAAACAAATGCAAAACAAGATTGCAGTGAAACACTAAAAGAAGAGCATTCTTGTTCAAAAAAATTTTTAATTTTCTTGTGCCACATAACAATGAACTGTGGTGTCACCAATCTATCATATAATTAACTTCTCGTCTTTTGTTTCTTATGAATTTATATAGTTAATTATCTATTTAATTTCCCATGGTTTTGCTACGTTGACTAAAACTTTGTAACAAGAAAGTCTTTTCATTTGATGGACTTTGCAGTTCATGGGTAACCAGCTTTGGAAGTTATTTTAGCATTATTGAGTGCCCACTGAGTGCTGTTTCGTAACCCTGTACATTTTCCCTACCAGGATTTGGAGTCCCTAGTACCTAGGTTATTTGTCCAGCAGAACAATGGCTGTAAACGGCCTGACCGCTTCCTAGCAGTGGTCAGGAGCTGCTGGGAAGATGCAGTAAAACAGGTTACATAAAAACAATGCTGATTTGAAATAAGCTACGCTCTTTGGTCAAGGGATATTGCATTAGTACATTTAATCAAAATCAGGGCCAATTTAGAGGATGTGGCTGAAAGCACCGTTTTGGTCCCACCAGAATTTCTGCTTTGTTTCTTTTTTTTTTTTTTTTTTTCCATTTCTCCACGAAGACCTAAACTGCTTTGTTTCTTCTGAGAGCTCGGCATACATTCCCACTTTTTCTGTCAAAGTGGACATAATTAAGAGTCACATAAATGAAGGGGGATTCTGATCCCATGAGACCAACCATCTGCAAAGTGGCTACAGAATGTGGATGTGAACAAATTTGAAATGTGCTGCCCAGCGACTGGAGAAGGGGCGTTTTAGAGCTGCGGTTTCAGTCTCTAGGGATGAGATTTTGATAAATGGCCAATTTATGTGCAAAGGTGACTTTCCTAGGCACCCAGGAAGGCAAATTTAAGCTCTGAGCTGTATGAACTGCATTCTGTTCCTATCATCAGCAATAACAGAAGTCTCAGAATTTAACAGCGAAAGGTGGCTCCTTGGCTCCTTGTTTACCTAAGTCTGCATGGCTCTCATAATAAGGAATACAGCTGTTCATTCTGCTGGGAAGGGCAGGAGATGAAGTTTGTTTTGCCCAGCAATTTGGTAATCATAGTCACAATTTAATACAATCAGGTATAGTTTGTTTAAGGAATTATCAAAAATCATACTTGGATATCTGATAGGAATTGAGGTTGACAGGCAGGCTTTGATTGTATGCCGACCAGAAAACAATTCAATTCAAAAGTGGAGTTCAGAAACACAGCATTAGGAGAATTTACTCAAACATCCATGCAGAGATAGTCTAATATCATTTTTAAAACTTTTTTCTAGGCTCTCTTGCTCCATTTTAAAGGAAATGCAATTCTATTTTGAACATAATTCAGGGTAGGGCACCAGCTCTCTGAGTTATGCAGAAGAACATAAATTCACAAACCTGCCTGGGCTATTTTTGTATTTCAGCAAGGGGTTGTGTGCAGCTGCTGTTTCTGGCAGAAAATAAAAAAAGAGTGCAAGTAAAAAGTGAACGGAACAGGAAAGACCGTCATTTTTTCTTTATCAAATCCATGAGATCGTCTTCTATTCCTTTCTCACTCAGCTCATCCAGACTGTAGTATCGGTGAACAATTTTGTCAGCAGTGACCACCACAACTCGGAGCCCGTGGGGGTCTAGGCCCAGCTGGCATCCGATGGCGGATGACACCACCATGTCGAGGTTCTGGTAGGTGCCCCCAGCATTCCTGTGGTAGTGGCCTGAGAACACGGCTTTGACACCTGCAGGGAATGGAAAGAAGAGACATTAGGGGGCTGAGGACTTCCACTAGGTAGCCTGGGGTCTCCAGTGTTTTATTCTATGAACAGTAATATATTAAATATGTTATTATACCATCATGTGGAATTAGCATATTAAATGTATAGTATTATTCGGTATATAATCAACAAATAGAAAGTGTATGTGATGTCCAGAACCTCTGTAAGGATAATTTATATATACAATATATTATTAACATATTTGTCATAGCTAGTACAAAGAAGCACTAGGGAAGAAAATGAGGGAAGATGAAGTGAATGACTTTGAGAGGAGACAAAGGAGACTGAAGAAAACATGTTGAGGCCTGTAAAAATATCTGGATGACAGAAGTTATAAAAATAACTTTTAAAAATAATGTTTATGGCCAGGGATGGTGGCTCATGTCTGTAATCCCATCACTTTGGGAGGGCGAGGTGGGTGGACTGCTTGAGGTCAGGAGTTCGAGACCAGCCTGCCCAACATAGTGAAACCCCATCTCTACTAAAAATACAAAAATTGGCCAGGCATGGTAGCTCAGGCCTGTAATCCCAGCACTTTGGGAGGCCGAGGCAGGTGGATTACCTTAGGTCAGGAGTTCAAGACCAGCCTGGCCAACATGGTGAAACCCTGTCTCTACTAAAAATACAAAAATTAGCCAGGCAAAAAAAAAAAATTAGCCAGGCACGGTGGTGAACACCTGTAGTCCCAGCTACTTGGGACACTGAGGCAGGAGAATCACCGGAACCCAGGAGGTGGAGGTTGCAGTGAGCTGAGATTGTGCCCCTGCACTCCAGCCTGGGCGACAGGGTGAGACTCCATCTCAATGAATCAATCAATCGATAAAATAACGCTTATGGCCTTCTAATTAAGATAGCAGAGCATTTTGACATTTGATGAAGCCCCTCTGCTCCAAACAGCCGTAATGGATAAAATATAACACAGAAAACCCAAAGACATAAGTAGGCTCAAAAACAAAACAAATAGCTCCACAGGCCAGACACAAAACGGAGAGGCAAAGGCATGAGTGGGAGTAAAATGCCACCAGGAGTTCAGCTCTTAGAAGATCACAGAGATTGAAAGCATTTTCAGGAGAAAATGGGGAAAATAAAGCCTGGTTCCCTGCTGCAAGAGGGGCTGTTGTGGGCACCTCCGTTTATGGAAGGAGGCTGAAGAACTCCGTTTATGGAAGGAGGCTGAAGAGGGGCTGCTGTGGGCGCCTCCATTTATGGAAGGAGGCTGCTGCTGCCTGGGGCTGGGGAAATAGTAGGCTAGTAAATGTTTAACACGTTATTATTTTTTTAAAGACCTGATCTGTCATATTTGTCAATTTCCATGGTGTAAATACTCCCATCGTGGCTGTGGCTGATTTCAAGTTGCCAAGGTGATGTCACTGAACCAGATGTAGAAGAGATGCCCAGTAGTGCTCATTACATATATATCAGATCTGTTTCTACGATATAGATACAAAAGCTGCCAACAGGCTCACGAGCATGGATCATAGCAATATTTAGCAAAAGAATTACCAAGTGATCAGTTTTGAGCATGTATTACCTTTGCTTTTTAATATAATTTATTTAATGGTGAGTTTATATAATCTGATTATTAATGATGGTCACTTAACAACCAGCTCACAACATTCCTTAAAACATAATGATTGGTCCTAATGAGTAGGCAGAAGCTGTTTCCAGCACATCACTGCACTAAGGCTTGTTGCAACCAGAGAGTCTAGGAAGGAAGGAGAGACACATGCTCAAGTCTAGGAACCAAACGTTTATCCTGTAGGGCTCTAAACTACTATTATAAGGCCTGGTCCTGAATGGGGGTAAAGGTGCAGATAATGAAAACCACTAGAGAGAGGGGAGTTAGTCAAGAAAGAAAGAATGAGGGAAAACAAAACAAAAAACATAGCCCTTACTCGCACTGACCCTGCAATTAAAGTCAGCTGCCAGGAAGAAATCACGTGGGAAGACAGTCTATGAACCCTTCAATTGGAACATAACTTCACTCCAGATGAAATTAATTATTTAAAACTAACAAATATGTCAAATAAATGCATTTGAGATATCAAAGGATCCTTAATAAAGGACCAACACCCATAAAAATATGTTATGAAACAAAATAGGCATAAATTGAATGAGAGTAGGCACTAATGAACATTTAGAAGTGGTGGACACAAAAGAAATACCCATTAAAATTTAAGGTAAAAAGAACCCTCAGTAAAAGAGATAGGCCAGCCATTGTGGCTTGTGCCTATAATCCCAGTACTTTGAAAGGCTAAGGTGTGAGAATCGCTTGAGGCCAAGAGTAGGAGACCAGTCTGGGCAATGTAGCAAGACTCCATCACTATAAAAAATAATAAAATAAATAAATGAGATCAATTCTATACATCAATCAAAGAGGAAATTAGTGAATTGAGAGGTAAAACTGAGAAAACGAACCAGAAGACAATACAGAGACTCAGACATAAGCAATAGGAACATGCTCTTGATTTGAGTTCAAAGAATTCAAAGGATAGCTTAAGAATAGCAGACGTTTAGAAGAGCTGGTGTAGGAGAAAGTAGAAAATAATAGTGAGAAGAATTTGAAGAAATCACAGAAATTTTCCAGAAAGAAGGAAGACACAGGTCCTTAGATAAAAAGTATTACACAGGAAACATGAAAGTTAATTCATACTGATACATGGTTCAATAAAATTGTGGTACAGAAAACACAGAGAAAAACCACAGAAAGACAGTTGCAATAAAAATATTACAAAGAAATGATAATCACACAGATAGCAGGCATCTTAACAATAACAGACTCAAAAAGTAATGTCTTCTGAATCCTGACAGCAAATACCTATGAACCGCAAGTTTTATACCTAGCTAAACTTTCATTTAAGTTTGAGGGCAAAAAAAGACATGTTTGGAATATAAAACTAAAAATTTACCATGTCTAAATCTTCACTGAAAGAACTGCTGAAACAACGTATGTTTCAGCAAAAGAAAGGAGGAAAGAAACATTAAAAAATGATAACAAGAAAACCCCAGTATTTTGGTAAATTGAATTAACTATTGATTTTTTAAGAAAACTTTTTAATGTTAAAAGTGAAACTAAAAATAAAAAAATGTCAAGATAGGGAGATCAGTATAATATTAAAGCATATAAAAATTATTGCCATGTTTGGAAGGAAGATAATAATACTGAATAACCTGATACTTTGCCAGAAAAAATGTATAGTTACTTATTTCTTTAAAATGTTAGAGCATAACAGCTAAACTAAAAATAAATAAACTGAACTTAATCAAAATTACCAACTTTTGTGCCCCAATAACGTTATAAAAAATGAAAAGATAAGCCATGGAATGTGAGAAAATATTTGCAAATCATATATCTAATAAGGGTCTAATATCTAGAAAACTTAAAGAGCTTTTACAACTCAACCAAAAGAAAACCCAATTAACAAGTGGGCAAAGGATGTGAAAAGACATTTCCCCAAAGGAGATATACAAATGCCCAATAACCATGTGAAAAGACACTCAACATCATTTATCTTTAGGGAAATGTGAATAGTGACAATGAGATAACTACTTCCTGTCCACTTGGATGGCTTTGATGAAAGAGTTGGAAAACAACAAGGGTTCATGGGGATTTGGAGAAATTAGACCCTGCATACAGTGCTGGAGGGAATGTAAAATGGTACAGTTCTTTTGGAAAACATTTTGGCAATTCCTCAAATGTTAAACGCATATTTACCACAACTGTGCTGTTGCACTCCTCAGTATGTATCTAAGAGAAACAAAAACATTAGTCCATGCAAAAACTTGCATGTGAATGTTGATAGCAGCATTCCTAAAATATGGAAGGAACCTAAATGTCCATCAGTTGATGATGGATAAACAAAGTGTGGTTACCCATACAATGGAATGTTATTCAGCCATGAAAAGGAATAAAGTATTGATACATGCTGTAATGTAGATGCACCTTGAAAGTATTAAGCTAAATGAGATAAGCTGCTTGCAAAAGGCCCCATCTTGTATGCTTTCATTTATATCAAACGTCGAGAATAGCTAAATCCACAGAGAAAGTAGATCGGCAGTTGCTAGGGGCTGAGGGAAGGATGGAATGGGAGAGTGACTGCTAACAGGTGCAGGGTTTCTTTGTGGAATGGTAAAAATGGTCTGCAATTAGATCATGGTGATGGTTGCACAACCTTGTGAATACATTAAAACGACTAAATTTGATACTTCAAAAGAGCACATTTTATGGTATGTGAATTACAGCTCAATAAAAAATGCAAAAAAATTACAGGAAGAGGAGGAAGCTAAAATGATCCATATGGTAATAATGGATTAGAGTTGGAGATATCAGTGGTAATTCATGTTTAGCTTAATATCGTTGTGGATGGTTTCACATAGAAATATTTATGGATGTGTACATACAGAGGCCAGTACACAGACATTCGTTTCCTTGCTTTGTCAGTTGAGAGCCCCTAGAAGCACGTACTAGCAATGAGAGTGCCTCGCAGTCAGATCTCGCTTCCTAGCAAGCATTCTCTAATAAAAGGAACCATGGCTCCTTGGAGAAATGGCTACTGTACCACTGAGCAGGAAATACAGAAGATGAGCCTGGAACATCTTGTGTTGCCAGAAAGGAAAGCGATGCTCAGAAATAAAAACCCTGCAACGATGGGGTATGGCAAAGGGACCCAGGAATCAAGCGACAGGATTCCCAGTGGCCAAAGCTTACCAATCTGAGCAACCAAATAAACTAGTGTGGAATGATAACCCAAAGTATAAAAAAAACCCATAAGGCGGCCAGGTGCAGTGACTCATGCCTGCAATTCCAGCACTTTGAGAGGCGAAGGCGAGAGGATCGGTTGAGGCCAGGAGCTCGAGCAGCCTGGGCAACAGAGTGAAACCCCGTCTCCACAAAACATTACCAAATTAGACAGCTGTGGTGGCTCACATCTGTGGTCTGAGCTACTTAGGATGCTGAGGTGGGAGGACTGCTTGAGCCTGGGAGTTTAAAGCTACAGGTGAGCTACGGCTGCGCCATTGCATTCAAGTTTGGTGACAGAGAGACCTTGTCTCTAAAAACAAACCAACAAAAACTTCACAAGACCATAATAATATAGATAAATTCCTGAAGAAATAAATAAATGGTAGGGGGAGAAACATCTCCTACACACAGAAGGGTGACAAACAAAAGACATAGACACCTCACCCTCTAGGAAGTACAGCATCTTTCCTCACCCGTTAGGTGTGGGATGTGCATCCTGACTTCTGTTCAAAGGGTATAGTTTTTTTTGAGACGAAGTCTCACTCTTGTCCCCCAGGCTGGAGTGCAATGGTGCGATCTCGGCTCACTGCAACCTCTGCCTCCTGGGTTCAAGCAATTCCCCTGCCTCAGTCTCCCAAGTAGCTGGGATTACAGGCACTCGCCACCACACTTGGCTAATTTTTGTATTTTTAGTAAAGATGGGGTTTCACCATGTTGGTCAGGCTGGTCTCAAACTCCTGACCTCAGGTGATCCACCTGTCTCAGCATCCCAAAGTGCTGGGATTACAGGTGTGAGCCACCACACCCGGCCGTATTTTTAAAAATAAACTTTTAATTTTGGAACAATTTATATTTATGGAAAAATCACAAAGACAGAGAATTCTCATATCCCCTGCACTGTTTTCCCCATTCATTAACATATTACATCAGGATAATAACATTTGTTACAATTAATGAGCCAATATTGACATATTAAGATTTATTAAAGCCCATGATTAGATTCCTTTAGTTTTTTCCTAATGTCCTTTTTCTGTTTCAGGATCTGAATGATTTTTACCAGTTCCAGGCTGGGGAACAAGGAAGGAAACAGGGATTGAGAATAGTGGCAAAGAGGGGCAAGGGGAAAAAAAATAAGGAAACAGGAGAGCAAGGAAAGCAAAAGAGAAAGAAAGGCATGAAAGGACTATAGCCGATGCTTCTGGTGAGTGAGATTCTAGGAGACTGTAAAGAGACCTCTCAGGACTGTGGTTCTGGCAGGAACTGCAGATTCACCTGTGGGCAGGTGGATCAGCTCAGGGGCAAAAAGGAAGGGTACTCAGCCTTCCCTACTTAAGACAGCCGCAGGTGGAGAGAAACAGCTACAGTCACGTGCGGCACACTGATGTTTTGGTCAGTGATGAATGGCACATATGAAGGTGGTCCTGTAAAATTATAATGCTGTATTTCACGGTACCTTCTGTATGTCTAGCTATACAAATCCCTACCATTGTGTTTCAGTGCCCTACAGTACCCAGGACAGGACCATGCTGTATGGTTTGCAGTCTAGGAGCCATAGGCTACAGGTGTATAGCATACAGCATCCAGGTTTACGTAAGGACTTTGGGATGGTCACACAATGACAAGATTGCCTAATGATGCAGGACTGCAATTCCATTTACTTGTTATTAGAATTTGAACAGAAAGAACTCATGTCAAGGGGCAATCTATCAATACTGTCGCATGTTTTACTGTACATTCCCTTGGCCCAACAAAAACATTTTGGTAGATATTTATCCTTCAGAAATCCCCAGGGAAATGTCCAAATGTATGTGTGTTGTGCCTGTGGACATTAATATATGGTTCAATGTGCATCCCAGTACCATTAGCAATATTTATTTCTGGAAGACCTGTTAAATGATAGTATGCACATTTTTAAAGAGATAATTTATGTGTAATGGCACCAAAAGGTGCTAAATACCATTAATATGTATAGCACGCTACTGCAAAAACATCATGTGATCTAGTGTAAAATCATGTATACCTAAGAAGGTGTGTGTGCATATGAGGGAATATGTGCATTTGAGGGTATGTGTGCATATGAGGGTATGTGTACATATGAATATATGTGTGCATGAGGGTATGTGTGCATATGAAGGTATGTGTGCATATGAGGATATGTGTGCATATGTATACCTAAGAGGGTATGTGTGCATATGTATACCTAAGAGGGAATGTGTGCATATGAGGGTATGTGTGCATATGTATACCTAAGAGGGTATGTGTGCATATGAGGATATGTGTGCATATGTATACCTAAGAGGGAATGTGTGCATATGTATACCTAAGAGGGTATGTGTGCATGAGGATATGTGTGCATATGTATACCTAAGAGGGTATGTGTGCATATGTATACCTAAGAGGGAATGTGTGCATATGAGGATATGTGTGCATATGTATACCTAAGAGGGAATGTGTGCATATGTATACCTAAGAGGGTATGTGTGCATATGAGGATATGTGTGCATATGTATACCTAAGAGGGAATGTGTGCATATGTATACCTAAGAGGGAATGTGTGCATATGTATACCTAAGAGGGTATGTGTGCATATGAGGATATGTGTGCATATGTATACCTAAGAGGGTATGTGTGCATATGAGGATATGTGTGCATATGTATACCTAAGAGGGAATGTGTGCATATGTATACCTAAGAGGGAATGTGTGCATATGTATACCTAAGAGGTATGTGTATATGTATACCTAAAGAGGGAATGTGTGCATATGAGGATATGTGTGCATATGTATACCTAAGAGGGTATGTGTATATGTATACCTAAGAGGGAATGTGTGCATATGAGGATATGTGTGCATATGTATACCTAAGAGGGTATGTGTGCATATGAGGATATGTGTGCATATGTATACCTAAGAGGGTATGTGTGCATATGTATACCTAAGAGGGAATGTGTGCATATGAGGGTATGTGTGCATATGTATACCTAAGAGGGTATGTGTGCATATGTATACCTAAGAGGGAATGTGTGCATATGAGGGTATGTGTGCATATGTATACCTAAGAGGGTATGTGTGCATACATATACCTAAGAGGGTATGTGTGCATAGACACTAACCTACTAATAGTGGTGGGTTTTAGGTCCCAGCAAGGTGGGGTAGGATTAGTGAGAGATGCATCATTCTCTCTTATAGTAGTGTAATGCTTACAATACTTATTGAAGTAATGTAATGTTTACTAATCTGGTGATCGGGAATGAAATCTCAGCACTTTAGGAGGCCGAGGTGAGTGGATCACTTGAGGTCAGGAGTTCTAGAACAGCCTGGCCAACATGGCAAAACCCCATCTCTACTAAAAATACAAAAACTAGCTGGGCCTGGTGGCAGGCAACTGTAATCCCAACTACTTAGGAGGCTGAGGCAAGAGAATTGCTTGAACCTGGGAGGTGGAGATTGCAGTGAGCTGAGATTGTGCCACTGCACTCCCACTGGGTGGCAGAGTGAGACCCCATCATAAAGGAAAGAAGGAAGGAAGGAAGGAAGGAAGGAAGGAAGGAAGGAAGGAAGGAAGGAAGGAAGGAAGGAAGGAAGGAAGGAAGGATAGAGGGAGGGAGGGAGGGAGGGAGGGAGGAAGGGAGGGAGGAAGGGACAGAGGGAAGAAGGGAGAGAGGGAGGGATGGAGGGAGGGAGGGGAAAGAAAAAGAAAGAGAGAAAGAAACAAGGAAAGAAAGCAAAAGAAAGAAAGAGAGAGAAACAAGGAAAGAAAGAAAGGAAGGAAAGAAAGAAAAATCAAGATGGCATAAACAGGGCAGGGTGGAATGAAAGATGCAGCCACGGCCACTCCAGGGCACAAACTGCAGTTCTCAGGTTGCAGCTGGAACCACTGGGTTGGGCGCCCAATGGATCCTCACCACAAGTAGAGAACTGAATGGCTCCCATTGTGCGGACTGGAGGGGCAGTGGAAATGACTCCCTCCTCTATAGCTTTCCTGGGGTTTCAAAGCCAGTGTCTAGCTCAAATGGGATCGCATGAGATCAGCCCTGTCTGGGGGAACACTGAATGGCTGGATAGAGAGCACTGAGCATTATTACTATTTTTGTTTGCATGCTGAATTATGTTGATGAGATTTGGCTCTTCATGCCTAACTCATAGTTGCAAACTGTACTATTCTGGAAAAAATGGCAATTTTGAAAGAAGCTTGCATTAGCCATAATTAGCTGTAAAAACTCATTTATGTTTAAATTTCACGCCATACTGACTGGCATTAACAGAGAGGGGAGCATTAATGGTGATTGTTCAAGTGCCCAGAGGGCCTCTCAGAGCCGATCTCCCCAGACTGAGAACAGCTGCACTTCTCTGTAATATGCATGTCCCCTACATCTGCCCCTCAGGGCTCACCAATTATTATTAACATCCTAAGTTACAGAAAATGTGACCGAATGAGGGTTCTTAGCTGTAAGAGGACTTAGCCAAAAAGATGAGGCCAGGCATGGTGGTTCCCACCTGTAATTCCAGCTGGGAATCCGAGGTAAGAGGATTGCTTGGGGCCAGCAGTTTGAGACCAGCCTGGGCAACATAGTGAGACCCTGTCTCTACACAATATTATCAAACTAGCCAGGCGTGGGGGTGCATGCCTGTAGTCTTAGCTACTCAGGAGGCTGAGGAGGGAGGATTGCTTGAGCCTAGGAGTTGGAGGCTACAGTGGGCCACAGCTGCACCACTGTACTCCAGCTTGGGAAACATAGCAAGACCCTGGATCAAAATAATAATAAACAAAGATGAGAGAAACTACAAGTGAGCAAAGCAGTCTTGTTCAAAACCTTCTCCTTCTGGTAAAAGAGATTTCTCCCCCAATTCCAATGAGAAACTTGGCCTTCTGGGGTCCTGCATGAAAAAAATCAAGCAATGACTATGTGATGGGTTTACAAAGAGATGGGCAGGCAGGAGGCCAAAGTCTGTCTCAGAAGTAGGAAGATGTGACTAACTCCCTCCTCCTGGGTTCTCAAGCTGAGTTCAAGGCTCTGGGATGTTCCTGGTTGGCTCAAGGAGTCTGAAATGAGGGATGAGATGTTGAGTTGGACAATGAGGGAGCCTCTTCTTGAGTTGGAACCATATCCAGAAGAAGTGTGGTGAGTTTCTGAATCTATTTCTCAGCTCCACGGAGGCCTGGAAGTTCTGAACCTGGAGTATGTTCTCCTAGTTCCACCTCCAGTAAGGGCAACAGCTCCAGGTGGAGTGGAAGGAGGAGGGACCTGGAAGGGGGTGGCACAGCAGTGGAGCACTCTGTATTCTCATCCTCCCAAAGCACCTCTGTCCTAGGGACTCACATCATCTCCATTTTACAGATGAGAAAACTGAGGCCCAGAGAAGTTAAGAAACAAACACAAAGCCACACAGCGAGACATCAGAGCCCATTCTGCTTTGGGACCTTGGACCCATTGCTGACCTCTGTGAGCTTGCATTTCCTTATTTGTACATGGAATAATAATGACAGCCCATCTCATGGGAAGCAGAGGTCTGGGGTGGGGGGCGGCATGGGGCAGGGTGTCGGTAACAAGCTCATCACTGCCCCCATCCAGCAGGCCTTCTCCAGGGCAGGGCCGGTTGCTCACTGCTGGAATGGGGCACACAGCAGGGCAGTCCAGCTCTGCAACAGCTAACCTCTCTCTGAGTTATAATCCTGCCCCTTTCATGCCGAGGGGCCACGAGGACCCGTACGAAGTTTTCCATCTCAGCTTTCTATTAGCTTTTGATAGGGGAACATTGATTCACAACTCAATGGAGGTAAGAGTATTAATAAATCTTGGTTTCCCTGACGGGGGATTGATTTTAGTGGTTTTCAAGAGTTGGGCAGAATTTCCACTCAGCCTGTGCATCAGTCATCCGTGGCTGACATGCCTCTAAGATTCCTTAATTGAGTGTTATGTACAGATTCTTTTTGAGCTATGAACTGCTGTAAGGAGATGACAAGCATCTTTTTAAATTGCTGCCTGAAGAATTTCCAGCAAAGGCAGCCACTGCATCAAGAGAGGATGACTTCTGTGGCATTAGCTTCCTATTTTTCCTTTTTCTCCAAGGTATCAAGTCATGAAGATGCTATAAAAGTTATTTTTAAGCTATCCTGATTCAAGTTCATTTCAAATCAATCAGAGGATTGGGATACAGTCTCTGTATAATTTAATACTCTAATATTGGAAACCTGCTTCAAATCAGTCAGGAGATTGAGATGCAACCTAGGACAATTCCGATACTAAACACTGGACTTCTTTAATGCCTTGGTGTTGGGGCTTAGACCTGGAAAGTGGAAATCCACTCCAACTGGACAGCCGTTACTTTCATCCTGCATGAGACTGTATTTGTAAAAATGTGATCCAGCTTTGTGTTGCCAGCTAGAACAGTAAGAACTGCAATGCAAACCATCACTCACACTGCATTTATTCTGCCTCAGTGGTAGGGAAAAATGTGACACAAAGAAAAAAGAGGGAGAGAAACGAAGAGTTAAAAAAAGGAAGGTTGGGTGTGAACGTATAGAAAGTAAGCATAAATAATCCCTCCTGCCAGTTAGGAATTTCCTTAGCAGGCTTTGAGATGAGAGATTCTGGCCAGGGGTGGCCAGGAGGCAAAGGGGAAGAGACAGAGGTTTCTTAAGTGGGTTTGGGAGGTACAGACTGTGAATATGAAGTCATGGCTAAGCCCACCTGACTCGTTCAGGAAGAGATTCTTCACTATTAAAACTTTTGCATTGTTGGTCTGGCCTGGTGGCTCATGCCTGTAATCCCAGCACTTTGGGAGGCTGAGGTGGGAGGATCACAAGGTCAGGAGTTCAAGACCATCCTGGCCAACAAGGTGAAACCCCATCTCTACTTAAAATACAAAAATTAGTGTGGTGGTACGTACCTGTAGTCCCAGCTACTCAGGAGGCTGAGGCAGGTGAATTGCTTGAACTCATAAGGCAGAGGTTGCAGTGAGCCTAGATCGTGCTACTGCATTCTAGCCTAGGCGACAGAGTGAGACTCTGTCTCAAAAAAACAAAAACAAATAAAAGTTTTGTGTTGTCAACTGGGAAATTCTAGATTCCAGCATACTTATTCATATTCATCAGAATTTCCCTGGTATTTATCTTCCCCAGTGCCCCAATATCTGTGGCCTAGGACTGCCAGGGGACATAGTGAAAGGGTTCATTTATAAAACAATGGATGCCATTTCAAACAAGGCAGGCAAGGGAATTGTGTTAATGAACACACAAAAAAGGCCAATTATTCTCTAAGTAAGAGCATCTGTCCTGATGGTCAGAAAGAGACTTCTATATCTACTTCAAATTCGAAGGGTCTACACTCTTCCATCTAAAAAAGTAACTCAGATCTAATTCAACTGTTTTGGCCATTATAGGTATCTTGCATTTCCACAGAAATTTTACAATCAGCTTGCTGATTTCTACAAATAATAAAACTGCTGTAATTTTGATTGGGATTTTGTTGAATCTGTTGATCAATCTGGGAGAAAATGCCATATTAACATTGGCCTTCTAATCCATGAACATAGTCTACATTTCCATTTACTTAGGTCTTTCAAAATTACTTTCAGCAATGTTTTGTAGAGGTAGAGGTCTTGAACATCCTCTGTTATTCCTAGGAATTTAATATTTTATGGTGCTGTTGCAAATTGAATTATTTTTGCAATTTCATTTAACAATTGCTTGCTGATAGTATATAAAAACACAGTTATTTTTGTCTATTAACCTTGTATCTTGAGACTTTGTTAAATTCATTTATTAGTTCTAGTAATTATTGTGTAGATTCCTGGGATTTTCTGAGTTAAAAAAATAACATCATCTGAAAATAGGTCATTTTATTTCTTATCTTCATGTCTCTTATTTCTTTATCTGATTTTTGCAATAGTTAGGATCTCCAATACAACGTGAAAAAGTAATGGTGAAAACAGTCACCCTTTTTCTTGTTGGTTATAAATGTAGTTTTCATATTCTTATTTTTTAGGCTTTTGATATGACTGCCAAATTATTTTTCAGAACAACTTAATTAATTTAAATATCCACCAAGGGTTTGAGTGTTTGAAGAATGAGAGTTCATTGTTTGGTGATCTCACAAAAGCCTTGCAAATATTAAAAGGGAAGCTTCTCAGGAGGACCTAAAATAAGTATTTGTTGTTCCAGAACTTCGGAGTAACTGCTATCCTCCCCATTCTTTTTTCATGCTGGATAATCCCTTTTATCTTCCCCTGAACAAAGCATGTTCACAGGACTTACTATGGTTGGAAGTGTGTGTAAAGAGTAGGCAGGTGTTCCTTTCACTATTCCTTTTCTTGTATCTTTTCTGTAAGCTTGAAAGTATTTCCAAATAAAATGTAAAACAAAACAAAACAAAAACAATGCATACTTGCTAAAATGAAACCCAAATGTTGCAAAAATACAGAATATCAAACAAAAAAAAGTAGGAGGAGGAGGGGAGTTTCTTGAAATCCCTGTTCCTATTTTAGGAATTCAGTGTGTATTTTCCAGATAATTTAAATGTGTATACTACTATACATATATTAGATATAGATCTAAAGAAACATATACACATACATAAAATTTCCGAAAAATGGGATAGGCTACATATGGATTTGCAACTTGCTTTTATACACTCCATAATGCATCTTTCACTTATTCAATTCAGGATATGCTGCCCTGTCTCAGAGTTACTCACTACCATTCTGAAAACTTAATTCTGGTGTCGGGGCTCAGAAATCGTACCCCAAAACACAGCATTTTGACATGCTGAACTAAAGCAGCAGCCTCAAGGTCTCTCTCTGACCTTCCCTCCCCCAAGAACAGTGACAGACTCTCTCTTGAATTTCCTTGTCTGACTAAGAAAATTTCTTCTAAAAGAAATGCAATTATCTTAAGAATCCCTCCATAGGAATCTCATCAAATAACCAAGAAAGTTTAGCCAATGGAGAAGAGAAGAGACTAAAAGTCATCACCATGCCCAGGCAGATTTTTCTTCCACTCTTTTGAGGGCAGCTCCAAGAGATTACCTGGGAGACTTTATCTACATAATAAGACAACCTTTTTTTCACAACACAGTTCTGCCCCTCACCTTCCCATAACTTGCTGGTCCCACTCACTTTCCTACAACAATCATTTACAAGATAATGTCTGCTTCCTAGGCCCATTCAATTCCCCTAAAAATCATTTATGACTGCTCAAAATTGCCTACTTTCTTCCATCCCCCTCTCCCCCAGGAAGAGGGTACATAAGCTTCAACTATTTGTCCCTTGAGTCTCATTTTCCTAGGGCTCTCAAGTTCAGCACATTAATTCATTTGTATGCTGCTTCTCCTGTTCACCTGTTTATTGTCAGTTCATTTCTGTACTGCACCTTCAGAAAGTGGAGCAACAGCTTTCCCTCTGCCC
This sequence comes from Callithrix jacchus, assembly GCF_049354715.1. Taxonomy (NCBI): domain Eukaryota; kingdom Metazoa; phylum Chordata; class Mammalia; order Primates; family Cebidae; genus Callithrix; species Callithrix jacchus. Next base: position 16,411,572 of record NC_133513.1, on the reverse strand, counting down.
CCACACTGCTATGTAAAATCTAGGCTGTGAGATAAACATTCTATATTTTAATAATAAAATACTGTAAACTGGGAGGTCAGGAGAGTTCCGAGCCTTTCAGCCCTCTAAGGACTACTCACAGGCAGGGGGACGCACATAGTTACTATGGCTTCTTAGAGAGCATCCAGGATTCTGGGGGCAGAGACTGCCCCAGCAAAGGAGTATTATCTGCACAGCCCCTCTGGCCTGGATCTTGGGGGAGAAGCCCATCTACTCCTGCTTGCTGTATCATCAGCATAAGAAGAGACACTCGTGGGTGACAGAGTGCCCAAGCCAAGCAGCTCTGTCCCTGTGAGACCTGGGGTAGGTTGTGGGAGCAATATCTTCTTCCAGAGCTGAGCGTCTCAAGGATTTCACTGTGATGGTCCAGATGCTCCTGGTTTGAATCCTGCTGGAAACCTGGGTTCAAGCCTTGTTTCCTCTTACGGGTGCCACATTAACACCTATATGCTTGGTCATTTCAGGCATTTGCTCACACGTCTGGTCCATGTGATATAAAGCATTTTGCTTAGGATTCACAGCCTCCTCTTGAGATTCTCTTCCTCTTTCTTTCTTTTTAACATTTTGCTTGGGTAGGAAGCAATGGTCCAGTTGTTAAAATGACCTTCACCTAAAACCAGCTCATATTTTAAAACTTGAAGGGATTTCTTTGCTTTAAGGATTCTTCCCTCCACCCCCATTTCCTCCCCTAAAGAATAGCCATGCCTTATGATTTCAATGTGTCCCCCAAAGTTGAAGTGTTATAAACTTAATCCCCAATGCAGCAGCATTGGGAGGTGGACCTTTTTTTTTCTTTTTTGAGATGGAGTTTTGCTCTTGTTGCCCAGGCTGGAGTGCAATGCCATGATCTTGGCTCACTGCAACCTCTGTCTCCCGGGTTCAAGTGATTCTCAGGCATGTGCCACCACACCTGGCTAATTTTGTATTTTTAGTAGAGACAGGGTTTCTCCATGTTGATCAGTCTGGTCTCGAACTCTTGATCTCAGGTGATCTGCCCACCTCAGCCTCCCAAAGTGCTGGGATTACAGGTGAGAGCTACCACGCTCAGTCCTGGGAGGTGGGCCTTTAAGAGATGATTAGGTCACGAGGGCTCTGCCCTCTTGAATGCATTAATGCTGTTATCAGAGGAGTGGCTTCCTGATTTAAAAAAAGAATTAGTTTGGCCAGTTGCCCTTCCTCCTCACTCTTGTCAGGGATGCCCCTCACCAGATGCAGCCTCTTGATCTTGGACTTCCCAACCTCCAGAACTACAAGATATCAATCTCTGTTCTTCAGAAATTACCCAGTCTCAGGTATTCTGTTATAGCAGCACAAACCAACTGAGACAGCATGTAAATTATGCTTTTCTTGCCTCACCTGATTACTGATCAATAAAAATTATATCCTTCCCTTTTCAAGGATTAAAATTCTCTGAATTAAAATTAAGAATGTGGGAGATGGGGATGGCACAGAAGTGGCCAAGAGAACACCGAGGGCTGTGCACTTTCAGCTTAACCAGGACGGAAATAGTTCTGCTGCACAAGTTTTGAGAAAGAGTGGATGGAAGAGGTTCAGAGGTCACAGTCGTCACACCAATACCTGGAAGCAGCTGAGGGGTGCCACGTTCCTGTTCATAACGTTACATCCCACTTAGAAAGGGCATGAGGATGTGCTCTCATGCTCCAGGGAAAAGAGCAGTATTGAGAAATAATCACTCTCCAGGGCTTGGAGGTACCTGGCTGCCCTCTTGAGTACACAGCCTTGAGAGTGTTATTACAGCATCACTTCGCTATCCTGGACTCGAGGACTAGTTATGTTCCTCCAACCTCTACTCACTGCCCCTTTTTTTTGAGACAGGGTCTCACTCTGTCACCCATGTTGGAGTGTAGGGGTGCGATCTCGGCTCACTATAACTTCTGCCTCCTGGGTTCAAGCAATTCTCCCTGCCTCAGCCTCCCGAGTAGCTGGAATTACAGGTTCCCACCACCACACCCGGCTAATTTTTGTATTTTTAGTCGAGATGGGGTTTCATTATGTTGGCCAGGCGGCTCTTGAACTCCTGAACTCAGGTGATCTGCCTACTTTGGCCTCTCAAAGTGCTATGATTACAGGCATAAGGCACCACACCTGGCCCCTTTATTACTTTTCTACGTGAGAGGCTATGCTCAATTTTTTTCCCCTTGATGACTTACAAATTCACAACTTGTAGAATATACAACACGAGGGCTATATCTCGTTAATACTAATATTTGGATGCCAGAAAAGCGGAGGGAGCCTGGGGTGGGAGCTAGGGCTTGGGAGACTCAGGCTTGAACCTCAGTTCTGCTGTTGCTGAGCTGTGTAGGTATGGCATGGGCAGCAACATATGTGAGCCTGAGTTTCCTCATTTGGAAGGCAAGACTAGTATCAACCAGCCGCAGGGCCACTGGGAAGATCAAATGAGAATCAGAGACACGCCCTGGGTGGCACAGCAGGAAGCTGTGTGTCTTGTACTCAGGCAGCACTCAATAATTATACTTTCCTCTCATCCTTCTCTAAGTATCTGATCAGAAGACCTTTTTCTTTTCATTTGCACAAATTACATCTTTCTCACTATTCATAATTTCCTCTTTATTTTTAAAAGAAGATGGCAGCTTGTGTGTGAAATGGAGCGTGGGGCACACATTAATGTTTCAATCCAGAATGGACAATTTTCTAGATTTCCATGCCCTATCTTAAACACAGCTGTCAGGACAAGAGGCTCATTAAAAAGATTGTTTTGACTGACAGAATGTTCATGTATCAAATTGGAAATCCATCCAAAAATACTCGAGGTAGACAGAGGTGGCGGCCAGTCATGGAAGGAAAATGTTTTGCAGAATTTGTTCAAGATGAAATTTGCTAGGGAGAAAGTGCCCTGCCTCTGACTTGAGCCAGGGAAAGTCAAGAAGGGGATACTGCAGCCATCAACACGTGAGGGTCTTGGGTAAGTCAGATTCCGCATGAATAACAGGGGCAAGGTGATGATCCCTTAAAGAACACACATTCATGAAATGTGCGCGTTTTTCTTTACCTCTGCCTTCAAGGCACTTCCTTCTAGAGTTAACAGTTTATTCTTTGTGCATAAATCCCCAGCTTCCACAAGCCCTTTCTTTTCTTTTCTTTCTCTTTTTCTTTCTTTTTCTTTCTTTCTTTCTTTCTTTCTTTCCTTCCTTCCTTCCTTTCTTTTTCTTTCTCTCTCTCTTTCCTTTCCTTCTTCCTTCCTTCCTTTCTTTCTTTTTCTTTCTTTCTTTTTTTTGAGATGGAGTTTCGCTCTTGTTACCCAGGCTGGAGTGCAATGGTGCGATCTCGGCTCACCACAACGTCTGCCTCCTGGGTTCAAGCAATTCTCCTGCCTCAGCCTCCCGAGTAGCTGGGACTACAGGCGTGCGCCACTATACCCAGCTAATTTTTGTATTTTTAGTAGAGATGGGGTTTCACCATGTTGACCAGGATGGTCTCGATCTATTGACCTCACAACCCCTTTCAATGGTGGCCTTCCCCGGGCTCTGTCCATTCCCCTCCTCTTGGCCCTTTCCCTCTCCCTGATAACCACAGCTTCTGCTATAACCTCAACCACCTTCACCTGCCAAAAATTCAGAATCATTTCCCAGCCAACAGTCAGTTCCTAGGCTCTGTGGACCTCTCTTCCTGACATCCTTGCAAGCTTGCAAACTCAACCCACTCACTTCTTTTGCCCCAATGCCCACCCCTTTGTGTGGGTTTAACTGGAGCACCATGAAGTCATCCAACCCAGGCATGAGGGAGCCACCTGAGACTGCCTTCCTCTGCCTGGTCAGTGCATCCTGTTGGCCTGGCTGCCTGAACACACTTACCCCCATCTCCTCTCCATCCTCGGTGTGTTCTTCCTAGCTGCCTCATCTCCTGTATGACATTCAGATGTCAGTGGCTACGGTGGCTTAAATAAGTAAAGGCTGTATTTGTGCTTAATTATGATTTATGTATCCCATAAAAAGAGAGGAGGTGAGCAGTCCCAGGTGGGCGCAGCCTCTCCAGGATTTCACTAAGGATCCAGCTTCCTTCCATCTTTCTGTTTTGCCTTCCTCAGTTTGTAGCCTCTATCCTCAAACCTGCAAGATGGCTGCAGGGCTTCCGGCACTGGGTCCAAGTTCCAAGGTGGAAGAAGAGGAAAGGGCCAACAAAAAGTCTTTCTGGAAGCCCCACTTGCTAAACCCCTGAACTAGATCATGCGGCCACACCCGGCTGTATGGGGTTCTGGAGAAGGAGTGTTTCAGCCTGCCATGCTAGTGCCCTGAACAAAACCAAGGCTCTGTTAGGAAGGAACACAGAGGAAATGCATTCGGGTAAACTGTGCAGGGCCATCTTTCTAAAATGCAAAACCCAGGCACGGTGGCTCATGCATGTAATCCCACTCTGGGAGGCTGAGGTGGGAGGGTCACCTAAGCCCAGGAGTTTGAGACCAGCCTGGGCAACAAAGTGAGACCCCATTGTTACTACTCTGGGCCCCGGAATCTGAAGCTTTTACTAGTCGTAAAACCATTCTCTTACCCATGTTAATCATCCACAAGTGTGTTAACTTAGAACCTCTGTTGTAAAATCTGGGGTGAATAATCGTGTGGATAGACAGAGAGTCTGGGTTGATTGGTTGCATTTGACCCTCTGAAAGCAGCCAACGGTCATCCCTAGCCTGCCTGAATCACTGTAATGGTGTGAGTGTGCATTCATTCATGCGTCGTTGAGTCCGGGTCTGCAGGCCAGACTTCCTCAGGTAGTGACCGACGTCTCAGGCGGTGCCCCTGACGTGATCAAGTGCACACTCCATCTCTGTAATTTTTTTTTTAAAAAAGCAAAACCCACTTGTGCCACTTCTTCAAGTAAAATTTGAGGATTCCCCAACACCTTAGATGTTGTTGTGTGACCAAACACAATGCCTCCACTTGAGCTTAGTCCAGTCACTGAGCAACTCCACTGCCAGCGCTGGTATAGGACAAGCTGTTCTGTGGCTCCAGCCTCTGCCCATGTTGTGCCCTCTTTCTGCCTCAGTTTGCCTGATGAACTCTTATTCATCCTTCAAGGCCCTGCTCATTCCTTTCCTCCAGTGGGAAAGCATCCCTGGTCTAGGTAGACAGGGCTGCCGCTTCTTCGTCCTGTTCCTTGCACATTCCTTTACTTCTGCCCTGATGTCTGGCTCCCACCTTCGTTCCCCTGACTGGTTAATGAGCTCCTAAAGGGCAGAGGCTACATGTGTTTAACTGAATACCCATCTCCAGGATGAATAGCAGAGAGTGACCCTTCAGACTGCTGGATAAATGAATGGATGGATGGATGGACAGTGAATGAATAAATAAAACTTGTGGCAATTCAGAGGCTATACTTTAGTATCCTGGAGGAGAAACCCAAATCTCCCGTCTTTGCCAATATTATCAAAGGGAAGTGAGAGTTCCATAATTTCTGATTTTACAAAAGAACTACCATGTTCCTTATGAAAGGAGGCCTTATCACAAGAGGGTGGAAACTGGAGACAGTGGAATGAGCACTGAAGTTCTGTTACTTAAATGCCAAATGACAAGCGACTGCACCTTCCAAACATTGTTACTTCAATTTTGAAAAGGGGACAATAGATCTCTCAGCCAGGCACAGTGGCTCACGCCTATAATCCCAGCACTTTGTGAGGACAAGGTGGGTGAATCAGCTAAGGTCAGGAGTTTGAGACCAGCCTGGCCAACATGGTCAAACCCCATCTCTACTAAAAATGTAAATATTAGCCGGGCATGGTGATGGGCGCCTGTAGTCCCAGCTACTCGGGAGGCTGAGGCAAGAGAATTGCTTGAACCTGGGAAACGGAGGTTGCAGTGAGCCGAGATCATGCCACTGCACTCCAGCTGGGGCATGAGAACAAGATTCCATCTCAAATAATAACAGCTTCCTGGGGCTGTTGTTTCAGATGTGATGTGTTTAAACCCCTGGCTTACTTACTATCAAACATGCTGGGCACCCGATGCTTCTTGGCACTGTGTTTGGAATAAAGTGTGGACAGCGGCACTTTTCTTCCTTGTCTTTAGAGACAGTGCTGGTTGCCTCTCAATATCCACACCCTCCCTTTTCCTTCTGATTTTATTCTGGGCAATAAAGCTCAGGGAGGCCACAAGCTTCATTCCTCAAACCAGGATGGATGCGGCTGTGAGCATTCTCCTCCCACTGCCACCCAGGGTCTGGGCAGGAGCACAGATTAGGAGGAAACCATCCGGGTGTCTGAGAAAGGTGACGTTTCTTTTAAAAAGTCCCCCTTTCTGCCTCTGGGGCTGTGCAGTGTGAAGATGACGTGCAGAAGTGCGTCAGCCAGCTGAGAAGTCCAGCCTAAGGAACGGGTCATGACGGGGAAGCACAGCAGGCGCACATAGAGATCCTGGTCATGCGTTCAGCCAGGCTGAAAGCCTGAGCCACCTGTGGCCCTCTGTCCACACAGAGAACTTCCTTATTCTCTGAGGTGGGTGATGGACGTTTCCTGTTCTGTACAGCCTGAAGGAAATGATGCTATTGGTACTATCCTATACTAGTTAGAATAGTCACTCTCCTTTTGGGGTGGCCAATAATCCATATTTTTTGAAGACTGCTTGTTAATTAATTCTATATGTATTTTTTGAGATGGGGTTGCTATGTTGCCCAGTCCGGACATGAACTCCTGGGCTCAAGCAATCTTCCTGTCTCAGCTTCCCCAGTAGCTGGGACTACAGGCATGAGCCACCATGTCCAAGAATCCATTTGTGAACAAACACTATGTAAGTTGGCCTTTGGAAAGTCCTACAAAATAATAGAGTTCCCCTGTTCTCCAAGAGGTCCCAGAGGGTTTCCTTGTCAGGGTGGCATTCAGTGAGACTCCACTGGAATACAATTTTGCCGGTAATCTTGCATTGTTTCTACTCCTCCTTTCCCAAGCCATTTGCATTCGGTAGGACAAAGGCACGCACAGCTTCAAACGTAGTGAGTGCTGCGGCCCGTTCCTCATCAGACAGGGAAGGACACTGGGATGGGAACGGTGGCTTAGTAACCCTGGGCCCTGTCTATATGACAATCTGGAGGCAATTCAGAAGTGAGAAATGGACAACAGATATGAGAGGCAGAGCGTCAGTCACTAAATCACCCAATATGTTGGCAACTTGAAAACAAAGACAATCGCTTCCTCTTTGATTTAGACTGTGGCCTTTCACTTGTGGCTGAAGAGATTATGTGTGGAAAATGTGAAGCGGCATAATTTTTTGAAAAGAACTGATGACTCTGTAACTAGGATCCTTAAATACAAGCGTCAGTGGTGACTGATTCGATACCTACATCAGGGGCTGGCACACCGAAGCCCATCGCTCGCTTTCTGACGGGGCCTGTGAGCTAAGAATGCTTCTTACATTTCTATCACAAATGGCTGCACTGAGGTTTATGTAAGTACGTGTAACATAGCCGCAGTTTTGCCTCTTGTCTCATAAAACCTAAACTATTTAATCAGGCCCTTTACAGCAACTGTTGGCCAACTCTTGACCTATACTTACTCCACTACAGGGATTCTTCTTATAATATTATTCTTTTTTCACGTTTTGAGAAATTTAAAAGATACAGCCAGTTCAAAAAAAAGTAACATTCATAATTCCACCACCCAGAGATAACAAATATTAACATCTTGCAATAACTGCTTTTATTTTTTTTTTTTAAAAAAGAAATATTATAATGATAGCCCAAGTCCCCTTGAACTGCTCCCTCTGCAAGAGGGTCTTAGCTTTACCTTTAAGCAATGTGCTCCTTCTTGGGATAGGGCCTGGCCAGGGATTTGGCCATAGTGTCAGTGACCTCAACAAGATTAAGACTGGTTATTCCTAGGCCCAGCACGGTAACTCACGCCTGTAATTGCAGCACTTTGGGAGGCCGAGGCGGGCAGATCACCTGAGGTCAGGAATTCGAGACCAGCCTGGCTAACATGGTGAAACCCCATCTCTACTAAAAACAAAAAAGTTAGCTACGTGTGGTGGCAGGTACCTGTAATCCCAGCTACTCGGGAGGCTGAGGTCACAGTGAGCCGAGAAAATGGTTATTCCATAACCCTGACCGGAAGACAGAAAACAGAGGCACCAGGTCACAATACTCCTGTGTACTGATGGATTAATCACATAAAAAAGTTTCCTTTGAGTTTGGCACAGAGTGGGCAATCCCCAAATTTATACTCAATGAACTGAATAGATGCCTCAAAAGCAGACGCTTGATGGAGTGATTTTATGAAGATACAGTCATGAAGTAAAGGTTGTTATAAATTAAAGGACCAACCACCACAAAAGAATGAAAGAAGAAGGGAAGGAAGAAGCAAGGAGGAATGGAATGTCACTAATGTTAAAGTCACAAGGGCAGCAGGTGCCCCACAACTCATACCGGGTTGTTTTTTTTTTTTTTTTGAGACAGCGTTCTACTGCATCTACCAGGCTAGAGTGCAGTGGTGCGATCATGGTTCACTGCAGCCTTGACCTCCCAGGCTCAGGTGATTCTAGCACTTCAGCCTTCTGGGGAGCTGGGACTATAGGTGTATGCCACACACTCATACATTCTTAAGAGGAACCACAGCCCCATTCAATAGGTAGCAAGCAAACTACTTGAACACCTGCCCATGTGATTTATGGGGAGAGAAATTTATTTAATAAGAAACAACTGTAAAGTGTCCTGGAGTCCCATTCCAGGATTTTTTTTTTTTTGAGATGAAGTCTTGCTCTGTCACCCAGGCTGGAGTGCAGTGGCAATATCTTAGCTCACTGCAACCTCTACCTCTTCCTGGGTTCAAGTGATTATTCTTCTGCCTCAGCTTTCTGAGTAGCTAGGATTACAGGTGCCCGTCACTGTGCCCAGCTAATTTTTTTGTATTTTTAGTAGAGACGGAGTTTCACCATTTTGGGCAGGCTGGTCTCGAACTCCTGACCTCAGGTGATCTGGCTGCCTCGGCCTCTCAAAGTTCTGCAATTACAGGTGAGATTCGTGGAGGCCAGCCCCAACTCCATGACTTCTGCATTAAGTGTAATTCTCTAGTTTCTTTCCTGACTTTTCTCTAAGCCTCTGAGCTTCTTGAAGGCAGGACAGATGCTTACTCCACCTCACATGTTCCCCTTGTCGCCAAGGAACACGTGGAAACATGCAGAGAACATGTGCAGTCAATGTTAAACAATGTACAGACGAATATAACACTAAGTAAAATCCTGACCCCAATGTTAAGAGCTCCAGTCAGAATGCTACATATCTTCAGCAAAACATGACACACAGTCACATGTGGCCTTACCAAGAATGATTTCAGATGTTTGTTCCATAAATATGAAAATGCACAGCATCTTTATGTTAAGATTTGGGTCTGTTTATGCATGAAGAAGTTCAAGGCAGGATTATGTATGACAGAGAAACAGCCTCAATGTCCAACAATGACAAGAGTTAAATGAACATGGTACATCTATGGAGTACAGTGAGCTGTGGTCTGGGGGAACATTTTTAATGACATGAGATAATGCTTTGTATAACATAATCTTATGCTTTCTAAATGTCCATATATGATCAACTGTATGAAAAGAGGGCTTTTTTTTTTTTTTTTTTTTAAAGTAGATACGGTCTCACTCTGTCCTCCAGGCTGGAGTTCAGTGGTGCGATCTCAGCTAACTGCAACCTCGAATTTCCAGGCTCAAGAGATCCTCCCACCTCAGCCTCCCAAGTAGGTAGGACCAGAGGTGCACACCACACCATGCCTGGCTAATTAAAAAAGTATATTTTGTAGAGGTGAGGTCTTGCTATGTTGCCCAGGCTGGTCTCAAACTCCTGGCCTCAACTGATCCTCCCACCTTGGCCTCCCAAATCACTGGGATTACAGGTGACAGCCACCACATCCAGCCAGCATTTCTTATTAACAAGAAACTGCTCATAAATGGACTGCTTATAAACCAAGCGCCTACCCCAGATCCCCCAAGCTGTGCAACTAGAGTGCATCTGTACATGTGACCACAAATCACAGTAAAGATGCAGGATGTCACAAAGAACTGAAGAAAATGACACTGGGAAGGTCATCGGCAAATAAGGCTCCCTCGGAGTAAATATACACGCTCACCTTAGCTCCTGAGAAGCCAATCATCAGATTACTGACAGATTCAGAAACAGACCCTTAAGATGCTGTCAAACTACAGGATGCTGTCAAAGAATTTTTTCAGATCATTTACTCCAAGGAAACCAAGTTGACACTTGATTACTTTTCCATTCATTCTGAGTTGGTGTATACTGGCAGTAATAACCATTTTATCAAATACAATTGAAATTTACTGATTGCCAAAATTTGTCTCTTTACTCAAGACAATTCCTCAAACCAACCTTTGTTTTTATTTTATCGCCATTTTCTGTAGCCACGGTCTGCATTTTAGGTGAGCTTATTTTTTGGCAGCCATAATCTTAAGATAAGGAGCCCACCTGGGCCTGAACCCATGAGGGGCTGGCCAGAATCTGCGGGGGTGGGCACAGATCCCTCCCTGTTTCATGAAAGACACCATGAAGAAGGCCAGGTGTAGTGGTTCACGTGTGTAACCACAGCACTTTGGGAGGCCAAGGCAGGCAGATCGCTTGAGTTCAGGAGTTCCAGACCAACCTGGGCAACATGGTGAGACCCAGTCTTCAGTGAAAATACAAAAATTACTACAGGTGGTGGGGAGCACCTGTGGTCCTGGCTACTCAGGAGGCTGAGACAGGAGAATTGCTTGAACCCGGGAGGCAGAGGTTGCAGTAAGCTGAGGTCATGCACTCCAGCCTAGGCAGTAGAGCAACACTCCATCTCGAAGAAAGAAAAGAAAAGATAGATAGATAGATAGATAGATAGATAGATAGATAGATAGATAGAAAGGAAGGAAGGTAGGAAGGAAGGAAGGAAGGAAGGAAGGAAGGAAGGAAGGAAGGAAGGAAGGAAAGAAGGAAAGAAAGAAAGAAAGGAAAAGAAAAGAAAGAGAGAGAGAAAGAAAGAAAGAAAGAAAAAAAGGCCAGGTGTGGTAGCTCACACCTGTAATCCCAGCACTTTGAGAGGCTGGGGGAGGCAGATTGCTTGAGTTCAGGAATTTGAGACCAGCTCAGGCAAAATAGTGAGACCCTGTTTCTACCAAAAAAAGAAGAAGAAGAAAAAGGTAAGAAGTAAGCATCCTTGTCTGCAGAAGGAACAATTCACATACTCAAGGTCAAAGGATAAACAGAGAGGCTTACTATGAAAGAAAAATTCCTGCCTGCTAAGGCCAAAGGGGAATTCCACACCCTTGTATTCCATGCCGAGGGGGCTCCTGGGACCCTCACTTGGCAGATCCCTTTGGACATCCTGGTGCTGAGCCTCCGTGGTCGCTGCACCAGCTCCTCCTGGCTCCTCTCTACTTGCCATCAACACCCATGCCCATGGAGCATTCTGCTCATCTAAGTGCTCTGGGAACCCAACAGCAATTCTCATTGAGAACATGGAACTAAGGGCCATTGCCCAGTCCCCAAGCCCAGGCCCATTGCTTCATGGCTAAATGATGCTGGGTAGACAGTTTATCTCCCTGGATTGCTATTTCCTTGTCTACAAAATCAGAGCAACAGTCTCTGTGGCATACTATTTATTAAGTAGTCATTATTATTATTTTACTAGTATAGTATCCTCTGTGTGTGTTTCCTTTTCTTTTTTTGCTGGGGGGGTGGGATGGAATTTCACTCCTGTTGCCCAGGCTGGAGTGCAGTGGTGCGATCTCGGCTCACTGCAATCTTAGCCTCCTGGGTTCCAGCGATTCTCCTGCCTCAGCCTCTTGAATAGCTAGGATTAAACGTGCGCATCACCATGCCTCCATAATTTTTGTATTTTTAGTTGCTATGGGGTTTCACAATGTTGGCCAGGCTGGTCTCAAACTTCTGACCTCAAGTCATCTGCCTGCCTTGGCCTCCCAAAGTGCTGGGGTCACAGGCACGAGCCACCATGCTTGGCTGTGTCCACTGTGTTTTAAATGACTACTGGAGTCAAACCCACCCTTGAGGAGGTTGGTTTTTAGTGCCCACTGGTGGCACTTTACGGAGCCATGGGACCCTGGAGTGGTGAGCAGCAGAGTGACAGAACAAATGCTGCCAGGAAGACTTCGGTTCCCAATGGCAACACTCAGCAGTGGGTCAGGGGAACCAATTCCAGGAAAATCAGACACTGTCCCTTATGCCTCCTTTTCACGTTCAATCATTGAAAATGTTTTTCAGTAATGATGATAATGATAAGAACAGAGGTTTACCATCACTGAGCACCTACTGGGAGCCAGACACTGTCTCAAGGTACTGGATTCTTTCATCTGATCCCCGCAGAAACCTCAGCTATTCCTGCACCTGCTTCATAGTTTGTGACTGAATGAACAACTCAGCCTCTAGGACCTGAATTTGCTTGTCAGTAAAATGGAAAAAATATCACTACGTTGTGGGGTTGTGGTGTAGGTTTGCCACACCATGGGAGCAGCCACTGACAATACTGTGAATAAAGATAAAAGTGAACATTGACCATGGCTCTCAAGAAACCTTTTCATCTGCATTTTTCGGGAGAGACCGCTTTATTCGGTGCCTTCAGTGGCACCATGAAGGAGTGAGATCGGAGAATATTACGGTTCCTAGGGAGACAGAGCACAGACCATAGGGCTCTACCTAGCAGGGCGGCCCAGGAGGAGGCTCAATGGCCAAGGGACAATCCCCTCATCTGGACTTCCGACTGCATACAGCATAGTGCTTACAGAAGGGAGATGTGTGAGAAAAAATACTTCCTTTCCTCTTCCCATGCCTGTGAAATTTAAAATAAACTCAAGAGTTACAGGGCCGCTGCTCCTTACAACCAATGTGCTCCGTTTCCACACTGGGCTGAACACCTGGAGAAAACATCTTTAAGGTCACCACAGAGGGGCTCACAGGATAGTGCCTGGCACCCAGGGGGCTTTACCTAAATGAGTGGTATTTTCTTTTAGAGGCAGAGTCTCACTCTGTCACCCAGGCTGGAGTGCAGTGGTGCCATCATGGATCACTGTAGTTTCAACCTTCCAGGCTCAGGCGATCCTCCCACCTCAGCCTCCCATGTAGCGAGGACCACAGGTGTGAACCACAATGCCTGGACTCGTTTTTTGTGTTTTTCATAGAGACAGGGTTTCACCATGTTGCCCAGGCTGGTCTTGAACTCCTGGGCTCAAGTGGCCGGCCCACCTCAGCCTCCTAAAGTGCTGCAGTAAGTCGCTGCACCTGACCATGCTATTCTTTTACTTCCAAATCAATCCATTAATATGCAAACATTTTAAAGTCAAATTTAAAAGGCAATGAAATTAAAGCAATTTTGAGTTTATTTCACAAAGCAGTGTTGTAGCTTTGTCCTTAAACTGTGAGAAATAGTTGGGGAAAATGTCTTTTAAGTGAAGGTAACTGCAGTAAATAAAAAAATAACTTGAACTAATAGACGAAATGAGCATTTCACTAAGCTGTGGATACTGGAGTTTTACAAAGGAATCCCACTGCTAATTTCAAAACGACACTAATTGCTATTTTTGAAACATGACCTCAAAAGAAAAGATATAATATTCTGATTTCATAAACTTCAATAGACACTGCTGTTTCCCATTCACTGGGGGCTCCTTTTTGAAATGTTGTGATGGAATTAAAAAATTAAATCATGTTTAGCTGGTCAGCCACGGTGGCTCACGCCTGCAATCCCAGCACTTTAAGACGGGTCGAGGTGGGCAGATCACTTGAGGTCAGGAGTTCCAGATCAGCCTGGCCAACATGGTGAAACTCCACAGCTACTAAAAATACAAAAACTAGCCAGGAGTGGTGGCAGGTGCCTGTAGTTTCAGCTACTTGGGAGGCTGAGGCAGGAGAATTGCTTGAATCAGGGACGGGAATGTTGCAGTGAGTCAAGACTAAGCCACTGCACTCTAGCCTGGCAACGGAGCGAGACTATGTCAAAACAAAAGAAAACAAAACAAGCATTTTTAGTTGAAGAGCAATCTACAGCCTCAGAGAGGGAACGTCTGTTTTGTTCATCCCTCCATCCTCAGTGCCTAGCACGGGATCCATGCTATTTGCTAAATGGATAAATGTTGACTTAACTTCAGGAATCAGCAGTATACATTTACACATGCCAGATTCTCAATTTATAAATATTTACCATCAGGACTTGATTTTAACTTTAATTAGCCCAACTGTTAAGGATACCTCCAAAGTGAGAAATCTAATCCATCACTTCACACCAGATGTAGCTTTGGCAGTTGGTCTTTTATATAGGTTTACAGTGAATAAGAATCAGATATTAAATGACTAGTGTGTGATGTTTTACGGTGAATTGATCAGAACCTAAAACAGGCCAAACCTGAAAAAGTGAATCCAAGTTTAAATCTTAGGAAATAAAACAAAGACGGTAAACTCCCTCAAGCTGATGAGCCCCCAGACACTCTGGATTCTATGGATGCTTAAAAAAGAAAGAAAGAAAGAAAGAAAGGGGTGAGTTTGAGATCGTTTTTACAAAATCCTCTGTTATTTTGAGACAGAGTTTTATTCTTGTACCCCAGACTGGAGTGCAGTGGTGCAATCTCCACTCACTGCAACTTCTGCCTCCCAGATTCAAGTGAGTCTCCTACCTCAGCCTCTCGAGTAGCTGGGATTACAGGTGCACACCACCATGCAGGCTAATCTTTTTATTTTTAGTAGAGACAGGGTTTCACCAAGTTGGCCAGGCTGAGGTCTTGAACTCCTGACCTCATGTGGTCTGCCCACCTCGGCCTCCCAAAGTGCTAGTATTATAGGCATGAGCTGCTGTACCCAGCCTAAACAATTCATTTTAAATGAGAGGGCACTGTAACATGATGGCACTGCCCTATGGACACATTTGCTAGATTTGGAAAAAATCTGACTATGAAATTACACATTGAAAGGTATGGAAGGAAGGAAGGAAGGAAGGAAGGATTGGTTTGATATACTGTGTATGTTTGTCTTCTATAAATGGTTGAAATGTAATCCCCAGTGTTAAAGGTGGGGCCTCATGGGAGGTTTCTGGGTCATGGGGCAGATCCCTCATAAATAGCTTGGTGTCGTCCTCACAGTAATGAGTGAGTTCTCTCTCTATGTGTTCACATGAGATCTGGTTGTTTAAGAGTCTGAGACTTCCCCATTCTCCCTCTTGCTCCTGCTCAGACCATGTGTAGCGCCCACCCCCACTTCACCTTCCACCATGATTGTAAGCCTCCAGAGGTCTTGCCAGGAGCAGATACCAGCATCATGCTTTCTGTACAGCCTGTAAAACCATATGCCAAAATAAACTTCATTTTCTAATAAAAAAAAAAAGAGAAAGGTGTGTTTACTAACATATTAATTGGTGATGTATGTTAAGTTGAGCTTCAAGCTGCCTCCTTACATATTTTATTTTTATTTACTTATTTTTTTGAGAGATGGTCTTGCTCTGTTGCCCTGCATGGAATACAGTGGTGCAATCATAGCTCACTGCGTCCTTGGCTTCTGGGGCTCAAGAGATCTTCCCACCTCAGCTTCCTGAGCAGCTGGGACCACAGGTGCATACCACCATGCCTGGTTAAAAAAAAATTCTTTTTGGTAAAGACGGAGTCTCACCATGGTGCCTGGCTGGTCTCGAACTCTTAGGCTCAAGCGATCCTCCTGCTTCAGCCTCCCAAAGTTCTAGGATTATAGGAGTGTGCCACCACACCCAGCCTTCCTTATACATTTTAATTTCAGCCAAAAAGTTTCTCTGTATATATAGTGAATTGGATGTGTAAACAGACTATAACATACTCTTGCCAATCATCTGGTTTTGGCCAATCACAGGCAGTCAACTGTTCAAACTGTGTTCAAACAAAGCAAACGCTGAACTGTAGCCAATCTGGCTGTTTCTGTACCTCACTTCTGATTTCTGCAGGTCACTTTCCTTTTTCTGTCCATAAATCTTTCACCATGGAGCTGTACTGGAGCCTTTCTGAGCCTCTATTCTGATTCAGGATCTGCCTGATTTACAAATCATTCTTTGCTTAATTAAACTGTGAACTTTAATTTGTCTACGGTTTTTTCTTTTGAAACAGGTATGTGCTTTAAAAAATAAACAAAAGTTTAAATTTTATCACTAAATTCCATAAAAATTTTTCACCTACTTCAATGATTATCATCCTTTTAAACCAGTACCCCCTTTTCTTAAAATTAAAAGTAGCATGCCTTTCTCATCTACCCTGAAAAATCTCAGATTGGCTGCAATCATCTATCTTCCCGCATACCCCAGGAGCCAAGAGAATTTTGGCTCACTTCCTATACTAAACTATAATGCAAATTATATTTCCTACAGTTAGCATTGTGAACAGAGTTGATCATCATTTCACTTTTAAATCTACACAGCTATATCAGCAGGCCAGGCAGCAGGCATGTCCCCAAACCAGGCCCACCTGTCCTTGCCCAGAGATTCTCACCAACCTCCTCAAAAAGGATGCCAGCACCACAGGGGTGAGAAGTGTGCTGGTGTAGCAAATGGATAAAGCACATTTGCCCATGGTGGGATCCCAACACGGTTTGGAATCATAGATCACAAGAAAAACTCACAGATCACAAGAAACACACTCTTATTGCATGCTCACTGTGGGCCAGGGATGGTGCTAAGTCACTTCCTTTTTTTTTTTTTGAGAAGGAGTCTCACTCTATCACCTAGGCTGGAGTGCAGTGGCATGATCTTGGCTCACTGAAACCTCTGCCTCCCGGGTTCAAGAGATTCTCATGCCTCAGCCTTCCGAGTAGCTGGGATTATAGGCACCCACCACCAGGCCCGGCTAAGTTTTTGTATTTTTAGTAGAGATGGACTTTCATCATGTTGGCCAGTCTGGTCTTGAACTCCTGACCTCAGGTAATCCACCTGCCTTGGCCTCCCAAAATGCTGGGATACAGGCGTGAGCCACTGCGCCAGCCTGATGATTTTATATAGGACTCCCCTTAAGGGATGCACCAACCCTACAAGGTTGGGTGAGTACCCTCATTTTACAAGTGAGAAAACTAAGGCAGAGAAATGTTCAGTGGCTTATCCCCAGCCATGTAGGAAGCCAAATCCTGTTGGTTCACCTCCCACGTTCTAGGACCCCCGCCCACCAGCCCAGACACCAATTCCCCCTGTACAAACCCACAAGTTTTGCCTTATCTGTACAGTACTCAGACTGTTATTTACTCAACCATTTTCTTTATTTTTATTTATTTGTTGAGTCACAGTCTTGCTCTGTGGCCCAAGCTGGAGTGCAGTGGCAAGATCTTGGCTCACTGCAACCTCTGCCTCCCAGGTTCAAGCGAATGTCCTGCCTCAGCCCGCCAAGTAGCTATGACTACAGGTGTGTGCCACTACGCATGGCTAATTTTTGTACTTTTAGTAGAGATGGGGTTTCTCCATGTTGGCCAGGCTTGTCTCAAACTCCTGAGCTCAGGTGATCATTCAATCATTTTCTTTATATTGATAAGCTAGTTATATTTTTCCTAATATATGTGAAGCTGATCACCCAATTATTAGATATCCTACATGCACCATGGACCCTCTCATCCACACTCCATTTCCAAATCACATCCTGGTCTTTGGGGGAACATGTACCTCACCCAGGCATGCCCTCTACTGAGGACTTACAGGTGGCTTGTTCTCGGCAGACCCTTCCGTGAGTCAGGCAGTTGCCACAATGGGGTTGCCAGGATGTGGTCATCCTGGACCTAGACACACACAGAATGTGGACAAGGTTCTGCGGAGAACAAGAGTGTTCCCCTGTAATGGGAACATTTCTCCAAGTCAAGGGTTGAAAAATTATCATTGGTCATTTTTATAAATAAAGTTTTATTGGAACACCACCATACCCTGTTGTTTGTGCACTGTCTGTGGCTGCTCTCGTTATGAAGGCAGAGTTGAGTAGTTGCTACAGAGACCACAGAGTCACAAAGCCCAGAATACTTACTGTCTGGCCCTTTATAGAAAAGGTCTATTGACCCCTGCTCTAGGTGAAGTATTTCCCATACAAAAGCCAGCTTGTGGGTTGGGAGCGGTGGCTCACGCCTGTAATCTTAACACTTTGGGAGGTGAAGGCGAACAGATCACTTGAGGTCAGAAGTTCAAGACCAGCCTGGCCAATATAGTGAAGCCCTGTCTCTACCACAAATATAAAAATTAGCTGGACATGGTGGTGTGGGCCTGTAATCCCAGCTACTTGGGAGGCTTAGGCAGAACTGCTTGAACCTGGGAGGCAGAGGTTGCAGTGAGTGGAGATTGTGCCACTGCTCCAGCCTCAGTGACAGAGTGAGACTCTGTCCCTCACCCAACCAAATAAAAAGTCAGCTCATAAACACCAATTCACAAATGATATCAATATTACCTGCTGATAAGCAGACTTGAATCATGCTTAATTCAATTCTATTAACAACTATTTACTTATTGGGTGGCTACTATATGACAGTCTTGGCTAGGAGCTGGCCTTACAGAGGTAAATAAGGCGAAGCCTCTGCTTCCTGGAAGAATCAGGATCTAAACAAGTGATTATGATACAGCTCATAGGAAGTCAAAGCAGAATTTGATGTTTTATCTTCCTATAAAGTAGATTCTGGGAAACTGACCTTTTTGTTCTTTAAAACTCTGATTTTTTTTTTTTTTTTTTTGAGATGGAGTCTTGCTCTGTTGCCCAGACTGGCGTGCAATGGCACTATCTCAGCTCACTGCAACCTCTGCCTCCAGGGTTCAGGTGATTCTCCTGCCACAGCCTCCCAAGTACCTGGGACACAGGTGCCCATGACCATGACCAGCTAATTTCTGTATTTTAGTAGAGATAGGGTTTCACTATGTTGCCCAGGCTGGTCTTGAACTCCTGACCTCAAGCAATACACACACCTTGGCCTCCCAAAGTGCTGGGATTACAGGTGTGAGCCACTGCACCCGGCCAAAACTTTGAAATCTTAAAACCATAGCCACAGGCTAAGATTTCTCTTCTCTCTCTCTCTCTCATTTTCTAAAAAAGCATAAATACTATAAATGAAACTCTAATTCTGTGAAATGACTCATTAACTTTTGCAGGGAAGATCAACTTATTAGAATTTTTCATAATTGCCAAATTTGCTCTGGGCTTTCTAATACTCAGTTCTAATCTCTCTGCTGAGAATGAAACAAAGAAAATGTATCGAGACATCAAGGGAAACATGGTCAGTTACAGAGCTAGCTTTTGTTTTTTAAGACTGAGTTTCTAAATTGGAATCCATATTAAATGGGTCACATATTAACCCTCTGCTGAAAGAGGCATGAGGGACAGAGACAATGTCCAGGTTCAGCCAAGATTTCATTATCTACTATCTGCCTTTTTACTCCAGCTAGGTATCGGGAGAATTATGGGGAAAACCAATTTCTGCATCCCTTGGATGTGATGAAATTGATTATCCTCACGCAGGGCAAACGAAGACAGAAAATAACAGGTGCCGCTTCACACTGATACATCTGTCCTGCCCTGATAACTGCTTATTTGTACTGGCTACTGACAATGTTTTCCTATTATACAAAGAAGGTTTTTCACTGAGCTTCTAAAGTAGAATCAGGATGCATCTGTTTCTAAGGAAACCTGAGCTTGGAAGCTGGCGGCCTTCGATTCACGCAGCACACCCCTCTGCTCCCGGTGGTCCACTGCACAGTGACACCCTCCTCCTCGTTTACCTCATCCCGTTTTAAAAAATTAATGCAACAATGAGAGATGATTGTTGATGCTCATTATTAAATCATTTATTCATCCCACACAATGACTCAGAATTATTCATTAAGCTTGCTGGAAGGAAGATGGGTTTTACCTCCACGGTGGTTTGGGGAGAGATGTGCTCTTTAAAAGGATATTTTGTAACAACACAATTATCATAATTAAAAGCTACCCTGATATTCTGATGAGCTTTTGACATATTTTTGAGTACTGGCATTTCAGCACAAGGAGATAAATGAGACTGAAACAGTAGTAGGAAATAATATTGCCATGGAGGGGAGAAACCAAAGGCAATATTAAATATCAACTGCCATTGTCACCCCCAATTTTATCCCAGCCTTTAAGTTAATGAATTTTACATATTATTACTTGAACTTCTGGCTTTCCAAAATTAGTTCCAATTACGTTGTTGTGACCTGAGCCACTTTCTGCATAACTGAGTCATGGATGCATACAGCCCCCAGGAGAGCCCACCTACCTGTGTTTCCAAGCCTAGCAAGTCTCTCTGCCTACAGCAGAGAGCATCCACACTGGACTCATATCTCTTTCTGATGTTGCCTAAGGTTTGTTCTGTGTTTGGAAGGTCGGTCAGCAAATGGCCTGGTTTGGCAGGCCACTGAAACTGACAGGGGATTGCGAAAAGGGCTCTCATCTCTCTCTGGTCTCCTCTGTGAAGCAGGTTTAGGTGAAGACCCTTAGGCCAGTGGCCAAGAAGAGGTGTCTTTGTATACCTGAAGGTGGTGCTGGGAGGAAGCAGTGGAAAGGAGAGCTTGGGAAGAGAGAGACAGACTGCTGAGTGACCCTGGAGAGCCAGACTGGGGACCAGAGCAGAGAGAGGCAAAAGTGGCTTCCCTAAGACCAAAGACCACAGAGGTCATGTGTTGGAAACTTAATGGTCTGAACATGCTCTGTCATGCAGGCTGGAGTACACTGGTGCAATCTTGGCTCATTGCAATCTCTACCTCCCAGGTTCAAGCTATTCTCCTGCCTCAGCCTCCCAAGTAGCTGCGACTACAAGCGTGAGCCACCATATCTGGCTAATTTTTGTATTTCTTAGTAGAGACTGGGTTTTGCCACATTGGTCAGGTTGGTCTCGAACTCCTGACCTTAGGTGATCTGCCTGCCTTGGCCTCTCAAGGTGCTGGGATTACAGGCAGGAGCTACCATGCCTGGCCCAAAGACATTCATTCATTCATTCATTCATTCCACAAATACTGATGAAGCATTTATTATGAACGAATATCTGAGCCAGGTCTCCCAACTGCATAGCTGAGTAAAACCCTGTCCCTACTGGCAGGGAGCTGAGAGTTGAGCACTTGACAAGTGCCGGCATGAGGGAAGCTGAAGAAAAACCTGTGTAGGAAGGAGGGGAGAACCTTATATAGAAGGTGTCCAAGTTGAGTGGGAGGTGAGAGGTGGTGTCTCACATGTATAATCTCAGTGCTTTGGGATACCCAGGTGGGAGGATCACTTGAGGCCAGGAGTTTGATACTAGCCTGGGTAACATAGTGAGACCCCCATCTCTACAAAAAATTAAAAAAATTAGCCAGGCATGGTAGCACTCCCCTGTAGTCCCAGCTACTTGGGGGGCTGAGGAAGGAGGATCACTTGAGCTCAGGAATCCGAGGCTGCAATGAGCTATGATCACAGCACTGTGCTCCGGCCTGAGTGACACAGTGAGAATCCACCTCAAGAAAAAAAAATGTCGAGGCCAGGCACAGTGGCTCATGCTTGTAATTCCAGCACTTTGGGAGGCAGAGGTGGGCAGATCACCTGAAGTCAGGAGTTCAAGACCAGTCTGGTCAACATGGTGAAACTCCGTCTCTACTAAAAACACAAAAATTAGCTAGGTGTGGTGGCACGCGCCTGTAATCCTAGTTACTTGGGAGGCTGAGGCAGGAGAATCACTTGAACCTGGGAGGCGGAGGTTGTAGTGAGCCAACATTGTTCCACTGCACTCCAGCCTGAGTGACAGAGTGAAACTCCATCTCAAAAGACCAAAAAAATTGAGTGGGCCTAGGCAGGTGAACCAGAAGAGGCTGGAGGGGAAGGCAGATGCAACTGGGAAGGGCCCTGGATGCTGCGGTGAGGAGCTGGGCCGTACCTGGGGGTGAAGGAAAGCCTCATGCTGTGTAGTCAGTTATACTCCCCTCTTGCTGGTAGATGCAGAATAAACCAGAACAGGCAAGAGCAGAGCGGGGAGCACAGTGCCGAGCTGCTTCTAGGACCCAGATGAGATAGTGGGAGGCCTGAAGAAGCGGACAGACTATAGAGACATGAAATAACCAAGCGCCATCAGGCTAGCGAGCTTCTGCTGGAGACAGAGCCACTGGATTCTAGTGCCTGATGTCACTGAGAGTGGAAAAAGGGAACTAACCCTCCTGTTCTGTCTCATGCCTACCAAGCAACCTCCTGACTATAATTGGGCTTCCCATGTAGCTCTGCGTATGGGAAGAGACTGCACTGCTGGGGTGGAGGCCAGCGCTGTGGTCTTGCTCTAAATCAATTAACTGCCATTCTGGTTATAGCTATCTGTCTCAGGAAGTTGGAATACTTGGAGACACAGACCAGCCCTTGGTTTGCCAATGACTCTGTTCCTGAGGTTGAGGGGCTGCAGTCCTGAGTGGGCAGGGGGCTGGGTCATCATGGATATGATGTCACCCTGTAGGGCCCTTGGGGGGTGGTCAACAGCCTTCTCCCAAGGGTGCCCTGTTAGAGCTCATGCCTGTAATCTAAGCTCTTTGGGGTTCCATGGCAAGGAGATCATTTGAGGCCAGGAGTTCAAGCCCAGCCTGGCACAACACAGTGAGACCCCATTTCTACAAAAAATTAAAAAAATTAGCTGGACACGGTGGCATGTGCCTGTAGTCCCAGCTTCTGAGGAGGCAGAGGCAGGAAGACTGCTTAAGCCTAGGAGGTCGAGGCTATAGTGAGCCATGATCGCAGCACTGCACTGCAGCCTGAGTGACAGAGCAAGACACTGTCTCTCAAAAATAATAATAATAAATAGAAAATATTAGAGCTGTGGGTCTTGTTGATATCTGGAGGTGCTATGTCCTACAATGGGAAAATCCCGGAACTGCATACCACTCAGGAATGTGGTTGACAAGAACGAATAACTCACGGAAGTCATGGACATGACATTCACATCATTTAACATTAGACATAGTTGGCTGCAGTAGCTCATGCCTGTAATCCCAGCACTTTGGGAGGCCAAGGAGGGTGAATCACTTGGGTCAGGAACTTGACACCAGCCTGGCCAATGTGGTGGAACCCCGTCTCTAATAAAAATACAAAATTAGCTGGGCATGGTGGTCAGTACCTATAATCCCAGCTACTTGGAAGGCTGAGGCATGAGAATCACCCAAACCCAGGAGGCAGAGGTTGCAGTGAGCCAAGATTGTGGTACTGCACTCCAGCCTGAGGAACAGAGTGAAACTCTGTCTCCACTGCCGCCCCAACCCCCCAAAAAGAAGAAAATACAAAAGGATCTTTTGTACTTTTCTTTTCTTTTCTTTCTTTCTTTTTTTTTTTTTTGAGACGGAGTTTCGCTCTTGTTACCCAGGCTGGAGTGCAACGGTGTGATCTCGGCTCACCGCAACCTCCGCCCCCTGGGTTCAGGCCATTCTCCTGCCTCAGCCTCCTGAGTAGCTGGGACTACAGGCATGCACCACCATGCACAGCTAATTTTTGGTATTTTTAGTAAAGACGGGGTTTCACCATGTTGACCAGGATGGTCTCGATCTGTTGACCTCGTGATCCACCCGCTTCGGCCTCCCAAAGTGCTGGGATTACAGGCTTGAACCACCGCGCCCGGCCCGGATCTTTTGTACTTTTCACAAGTAAATGCAAACATACGTAATCCTCAAAGATGAAAAGAAGAGCATCAGAATGTTTCTTTTTTAATGAATACTTGCTACTGGATCAGGCCACCTGTCTCCCACTAACCCATAACAAATAATAAATATATTTAAACTCTTGAAGTGTTTGGTGAAAGTCAGCCCTGGTGGCTGCGTATGGTGACTCACGCCTGTAATCCCAGCACTTCTGGAGGCCGAGGCGGGTGGACCACTTTAGGTCAGGAGTTTGAACTCAAGCGACTGAACACCTGGCCAAGATGGTGAAACCCCATCTCTGCTGAAAACACAAAAATTAGCCAGGCGTGGTGGCACACGCCTATAATCCCAGCTACTCAGGAGGCTGGGGAGAATCACTTGAATCCAGGAGGCAGAGGTGGAGCCGAGATGGTGCCACTGTGCTCCAGCCTGGTCAAAAGAGCAAGACTTTGTCTCAGAAAGAGAAAGTAAAGATCTAAATGAAAGATCTGAAAGGAAAAATGATGACAAAGAGAAGAATCAGAACAGTTGTCAAAATCGAAATCTGTTAAGTTACTGGTAACCTGTGTCCGCCTAGAACACAATGTTTCTCTTAAAAGGCCCATGGTAGCTGCTGCCACAAAGATAAAGGAGGTGGGTGGGCTACTGCCTTAGAGCGCCATCAGAAGCTGAGGTGTGACCTCCGGAAATGAAGTGTCTTCATTCTGTGTGTGCACGTGTGTCACATGTATGACTGGCGGCAAAAGATGGGACTAAATCCATTATTCTCTCCTGAGTCTGAAGAACTTAATCCACCTTGCCAGAGGAAAACTGGTGATGGCCCGTGAACTGTACACTAAAGCCACATCCCAGGATTTTCTGGGTCATCGCTGATCAAGATGGGTGGGAAGCTTGGCTCTTAAAGATCATCTGCCCTTGAGCAAGGGCCTGCTTCCCAGAGAAGTGAGAAAAGATGTCCCTGGCATCTTGCCTTCTCCCAAGGCACATGCAAGTCACATTCACACCCACCTGTACCACCCGGTCTCCTTCCCCACTAAACCCCTCCCACCACCTCCAGAACCCCGCGACTGTGCGAGCAGCTATGACACACACTGAGTACTTAGGCTGGGGGCTGCTCTCCATGTCTTGCAGGCCTTTCTCATTTAATCCTCAAAGCCATCCTGCAAGACAGCTACTACTACTCTTCCTGTTTTACAGACAAGGAAATCCAGACACAGGAATATCAGGTAGCCAGGCGTGCAGCCTGTGAGTCCAAGAGCTGAGCTCAGAACCCCAGCCTAGTCCTCTCTCCCTTTTTGCCACATTGCATAGGGATGGGAGAAGGATCTGGAAATGCCGTCTCTAGACTTGCCCTTCCTCCCTGAAACTCGTGGCCCGGAGCCTCTACCTGCGTGGATGAACTTGTCTGCCAACCTCTTCCGAGCGGGCTTGCTGAGGTTGAAGTAGTCGTCGTCATCCTCATCGATGCTTTTCAGGAACAGTGGGATGTGCTGGAAGACGATGGCGTGCTGGCAGTTCCGCTGCCTCGCGATGTTCAGCTGCTCATCCAGCCACTGGTCCTGTGCCTGCTTCAGGCCAGGACATTTGGAGGGGTTCTCGTAGAACTGGGAGTTGAGGACCAGGAACAGCACACCTCCGACCCAGAAGCTAAAGTAGTCATCTCCCCAAGTCTGGCAGAACTCCTCAATGGTCTCGGATGTGGGGACATTGCCAATGTCGTGGTTGCCGCTGACAAGGACCAGTGGGATGGCCCTGTCCACGGTCTTGAGCACTCGCTGCAGGTCCTCTGTCTGCTCCTTCCGCCACGGCTTCCCTGGAAGAGCGAGGGTCATGTCCTGAGACAGCCAGAGGCTTACTAACTTAATAACTAACTTAAGTACTTACTAACATAAAATTAAGAGAGAACAATCTAGAAATTAACTCCGTCTGCCACAGGGAAACTGCAGTCATGTGCTAAAAGCAAATCAACAAGTCCACTGGGGGCCTCTGCCCATCCTTCTTCAGGACACCTTAGTGATTCAATGTCTACACGGCCCCCTGCCCCAGGTTGCTGAGTTGATGGTGTGAAGTCAATCCTGAGATTAAATATTAGTGTGCTGGGTGCAGTGACTCACACCTATAATCCTAGCACTTTGGGAGGCTGAGGTGGGAGGGATCACTTGAGCCGAAGAGTTCCAAGACAAACCTGGGCACTATCATGAAATCCTGTCTTCATAAAATGAAAATTAGGCCAGATCTTTCCTTGCCTCTCTCCCTTCCTTCCCTCTTTTCCTTCCTTTTTCCAAGTTTACATACAATTTTCATTGAAAAAAAAAAGAGTGCAAAGGTTTTAGCCCTATGGATCTAGGGCTTAAAGTTTGAGGAAGCCAGCCAAGTGGCTGGAATGAACGTTTGGACTGGGAGCCCCAGGACAAGGTTGAACCAGCTCAGACCAGCCATGAGGCCAGCATGGACTGCAGACAAATGAGGACTCACAGTCCCTGGAGCAAGCAGGACATACTTCTACCGGAGGCTGAGCAGGCTGGACATCAGACCCCAGCTCCTGCTGCAGCCATCAGCCAGCCTTTCCTGAGCCCATTCCACTGGTCCCAGAGATGGGAGGGGCTGCATGGCCTGAAGCCCAATGCAAGGAGCCTTGGGGAGAAGCAGGTTCTGCCTGTACCAGGGACCAGGAAGCCTCTCTCTCAGGGGTGCTGGGGGTTCATTCACCCACTGTCCACATCGAAGGTGCCATTGATTGACATTACTTCTTTAGCCGAACTGGGACTGCAGACATCTGTGTTGACTTATATATGATCCTCTCTAAGACGCTACTGGTTGGTTCTTTTCCCATGCTAGTTAAGGAAAAACAAGTCCTTTGTGGCTTTGAACATAGCAAACTCTCTCAGAGACCCTTGTGGCCCAAGGCTGATTCATCACCACTTTCCTCACCGGGTTTTCTTAAAGACCTCCAAGGCGCCCTTCTCACTTCTTCTTTCTGTTCACACTGACTTGGGGATTTTGGGATATTCAATCACTGACAATACTTCCTAGCACTTCCTACAGGCCACACACTGATTGCAGAGCTGTGTGTGCACCAACTCGCTTTCTCTGACACCCAGTGGAGTAACGGGGATTTGAACTTGGTGGGCTAGCTCAGGGTGCTGTCTATACTGTCCTCGTCACAAACTAAGGTCCTTGCTGCCTGGGTGACTTCTCTTGGCTGCCCTGAGGCACAGGATGAGGACTTCATAATACCCTGGGGTGCAGAACATCTCCTGTTCCTGATTTTCAAGGGCATTGGTCATGGCCTTTTGCATGCTAATCAAGGTAGGTATGGAAAATGTCCAAAGACTTAATGACCATAAGCAGAAAAGTTAAGGAGCAGTTCAAAAGAAAGGCTTACTTTTCTTTTGAAGGGAAGGAAACTTCATCTAGGAAGCAACCAAGAAGGAAGAGCTGGGAATTACACACAGTAGCATGAAATTTGCTTCTAAACAAAGAGAGATGCTGCTTTTAGGGAAACCATCAATATCACCCAATAATCTGTTAAAAAAAAACCATGCAGCTCATCTTCCCTGAATTTCCTCCAGCAAAGATGAGCCTGGTGGCTGGGCGCAGTGATTCATGTCTGTAATCCCAGCACTTTGGGAGGCTGAGGCGGACAGATCACTTGAGGTCAAAAGTTCAAGACTAGCCTGGCCAATATGGTGAAACACCATCTCTACAAAAAGTAGAAAAATCAGCCAGGTGTGGCGGCACATGCCTGTTGTCCAGCTACTTGGGAGGACAAGGCAGGAGAATCACTTTAACCTGGGATGCGGAGGCTGCAGTGAGCTGAGATCCTGCCACTGCACTCCAGCCTGGGCAAGAGAGAGAGATTCTGTCTCAAAAAAAGTGTCTGTTTATTTATTGTTTAAAAAACGAAAAAAGATGAGCCTCTTTCTTGAGTAGCTTTTCCAACACTTTCTATACCTCTTGCATGGAGTCCCAAGTGCTGAGGTGGAGTGAGTGTGCCCTGGGGTTGGTCTCTTGCCCCTTACAAGCTGCATGGCTTGGGTACATCCCTTGGTTCCTCTGAGTCTTGGTTTCATTGTGTATGAAATGGGGATGATAATTCTCATACCTTGGGAATGGCTGTAAGAATTCATAGTAAGATAATGATGTCTAGAGTCTGGTACAAACAAGAATGCAAAGCTGTCAGCTGTCTGCTCTCCACATCCCACCCCCCAGATGTAATCAATTCTCCCGTATTTGTCAGTGACCTACTGTGTGTGCATAACAACCAGTTAATTGGGAAGAAATAAAAATCTTCCCAGGGACAGAAATAGTTTTTAGTACATAATTTAGAAATAAAAGAGTAAATCCTAGATTACAAAAAGCCAAATTTAATGTAAACATTTGCATGATCTTTAACAAGCTCTCATTTGCATATATCAGAATCTCTGTAGGGTTACAATATTAACGACAACTTAGTATTAAGAAAGATCACAGCACAACTTAGCAGAGCTTACTAAAAAATAGTCCCATTATGGCCAGACGCAGTGACTCACACCTATAATCCTAGCACTTTGGAAGGCCAAGGCGGGCAGATCACTTGAGGTCAGGAGTTCAAGACCAGCCTGGCTAACATGGCGAAACCCCTACCTCTACTAAAAATACAAAAATTAGCGGGGCGTGGTAGCACGTACCTGTAACCCCAGCTACTCAGGAGGCTGAGGCAGGAGAAATGCTTGGGCCCAGGAGGCAGAAGTTTCAGTGAGCCAAGATCGCGCCAATGCACTCTAGCCTGCGCAACAGTCCCACCGTATATGGGAACCCAAATCCAAAAGCCAACCTCACCAGCATCATGAACAGAAAAAATAGAAACCTTCCCAAGGACACAAAGCTTCAATGAGTTCTTGTCTCAAGCAGGGTTCTGTGCTCACAAAAAGAATGTGTATAAAGGATAGGAAGAAAGGTAGGGAAACAAGGGGAAAGAGTCTGAAAAATGTCAAGAAATGACTTAGAAGAGGGATAGAGAAGTATTGTTCTGGGTGGGTCTCCAAAGTGGATGATAGGTATCTGCCAAGAAGTGGGTGTCAAGAGTACAGGAACCCCAATGTCAGCACACACCTGACCCCCATGAAGAGAAACCTTGGGTAGGAATGGCAGGAGCGGTGTGGAAAGCTGTTAAATGTTTAAAACGCTTAAAAATTTTTTTTAAAGCAATCAGTTAAAATAAAACTAGGACCTCCTAGTTTTATTGGAGGTCCTAGTTCTATTTTAATTTAATGGTACACTCAAGGACATTAAAAAGCATTATAACGATAATTACAAAATTCTTACACCAGTGGTACCCTGAGAGGTATGATTTATTTTTGTCAGTATTCATTAAGGCAGACATTAGTATCTTGGTTGTTTTCCAAATAGCCTTAAAATACACTGTCTGATAAAATCGCTTTGTGAATTAGGAAAAGAAATAAACAACCTTAATTGGATAAACAATATCCATAAACAAGTATAGCGATCATCATACTTACTGGTGAAAGACTGACTGCCTTCTCCCTAACATCAGGAAGAAGAGGTCTGCTCTCACACTCTCACTGAACAACATACCAGAAATTCAGGTTAGTGCAATAGGCAGGAAGAAAGGAAGGAAGCAAAGAAGGGAAGGCAGGGAAGGAAGGAGGGGCATACAGATTAGAAAGAAATCAAACAGTCTATTCTCAGGAGACATAACTGTCTCCATAGTAAAATCCCAAATAATCTACAAAAAATAAAAATAAAATAAAACAAAACATCAAAGACTCCCAGCACTAATAAGAGAAATTAGCTTGGATGCAAAATAAATATATAAAAATCAATAGTATTTCTATATCCTAACAAAAAAAATTAGAGATTTAACAAGAAGGATTTAAGAGATACTCAGGAGGTAGAACTGACAAAAGTCCTCATTGTACTGGTTACAGGAAGAACTCAAAATTAATTCCCAAACATCTGAGCAACTGGGAGGCTGGTCATGTTTACTTACAGGGAAAAGACTAGGATAGAAACAGGTTACAGGTAGAAATCAAAAACTCATTCTGAATACAAAATCTGATGTATTGTTACAGGCAAATAAAGGGGAAAACAGACAAATTGGATCTCATGAAAAGTTAAAACTTTGTGCATCAAAAGACACTATCAGCAGAGAAAAAAATGCAAACCACAGAATGGGAGAAAATATTCTCAAATTAAATATCTGATAGGGAATTCGTATCGAAGTATATGGAGAACTCCTAAAACTCAACAACCACTAAAACAACCCAATTCAAAAGTGGACAAAGGATTGAATAGACATTTCTCCAAGAGGATATACAAATGGCCACTAAGGACATTGGAGTCATTGGAGAAACGCAAATCAAAACCAGGAGACACCACCTCATACCCATGAGGACAGCTAGTATCAAAGAGACAGAAAATAACAGGTATTGGTGAGGATGTGGAGAAGTTGGAAACCTTGTGCATTGTTGATGGGAATGAAAAATGGTGTAGCCACTGTGGAAAACAACATAGTGGTCCCCCCAAAATTAAACATAGAATTACCATATACTCCAATAATTCTCTATCTGGGTATGTTCCCAAAATAACTGAAAGCAGGGTCTCAAAGAGACATTTGGACACACACCTATGTTAACATTAGCATTATTCACAATAACTTAAACAGGGAAGCCACCCAAATCCCACTGACAGATGAATGGATAAGCAAACTGTGGTATATCCATACAACAGAATATTATTCAACCATAAAAAAGAAAGGCATTCTGACACACACTACAACATGGACAAACCTTTAGGATATATGCGAAGTGAAATAAGTCACACAGAAAAGACAAATACTGTGTGATGTCACTTATATGAGGCACTTAGAGTGGTCAAATTCATAGAGGCAGAAAGTAGAATGCTGGTTGCCAGGGCTTTCAGGAGGGAAGGATGGCAAGTTATTGTTTAATGGGTACAGAGTTTCCATTTTGAAGATAAAAAGAGCCATGGAGACAGATGGTGGTGATGGTTGCACAACGAATAGAAATACACTCATGGCACTGAATGGTACATTCAGAATGATTAAGGTAGTACATGTAATGCTGTGTACATTCTGCCATGCTAAACGAAAAGAGAAGAAACTGCCAAAGTTATCAACATACTCATGATCCCTCCAGGCTGGGCTGTTCAGAGGGCAGCTGGATCTGAGTCTGGTGTTCAGTGGAGGGTGGGGCTGGAAGCAGCCACATTCACCATAATTCTAATAGATGCCCCCATGATGGTGCCCGTTGGCTTTTCAAGGAGATGCATAGGTGCCCGTGGCTTTTCAAGGAGATGCATAGATTCAGAGGACCTGAGGTTGCTTTTTACTAGGGGTGTCCTCTGGGCACATTACCCTCTGAACCTGTCTTCTATCCCCTAAAATAAACACCTTATCTCCTCTTGTATGGAAATTCTGTGAGATAAATGAGATTGCATATTTAAAGTACCCAGTATGTAGTATGTGCATACCTTCCTTTCCCCTCTTTCCAACACTCCCCTACCCAGGGAAGTGACGGGGAGGAGGGAGGCAGGTCTCGGGTTTTCTGAGATCTCCCTTGCACTTCCCTCATTCTCAGGGAGCTTAGCCCCCAACACCTCTGCTGCTGTCCCCGAGAAATGCAGGGAAGAACAGCACATGCCTGCATGTTGACATCTTACCCCAGAGCTCATGTTTACCTGACAACTCATCTGCTGTGGTGCCTGGAGGCCACACCTGTCTTGAAGACAGATGGACACATGTATGAGATGGTGCTTAGGCCCTTGCACAGAGCAGGAAGCATATCAATGACAAGAATTTCCAGAGAATAGTCAAGTCAGGGCATCAACTATATGATTAAGATCATAGCTCAGTAATTAAAACTCCTTTCAGGGGGCAATTAGAACTCCTTTCAAGGGGCATCTGGAAATACCCATTCAAACTTTAATAACTTCATGATATCGAGGGAGCCAGCAATTCCATTCATCAGCATTTATCCTACAGGCACATACTCAAGTGTGCAAAAAGATAACTATTCATTGTAGCAATCACTGAGAAGATATAAAAATTTGACTTGGCTTAAATGTTCATTAATAAGGAATGGATAATATGAACAGAGTAATAAACAGGCATCGCAAAGAATGAAGGAGATCCGGATTTAGTGGTCAGGCATACACACACAAGGTGCATTGTTAAGGTTTGGGGAGCAAGGCGTGGCTGGCAGTACTATTCTTAAATCTCAGTGGGGGATATAAGTGAAAACAGGAAGTTATAAGAGCTAGTATGTATGACACAATTTTGTTATAAATAAATCAACAAGTTGGTATATTCAGAGACAAAAATATCTAAAAAACCATGGCAAAACTGTTAATAGTAGCTGTCTGTGGGGAAGCAAAGGACAGAAAACATTTCATTTTCCTGCAAAAATGACATTTTTTATGAGCATAAGTTACTTTCATTATAGAAAAATAATCAAGACATTAAAAAATCACAAATGTATAAAAATTAGATCTTGTTATGTAAACAAGTATATATTTAATTATAATGGGAACAAATACAAAACAAATGACAAGGTGAGTTGCATAAGTACTATTCTTAAATCTCAGTAAGAGAGAAAATGGGGAAAAGAGAGAGTATAAGAAAGGTACTTCTAAACGAAATTCTTAAAAAAATAATCACGGTGGGTGAATTCAATTTAAAAAAATGTACAGCAAAATTGGACTCAGGACAAATTGTGTTCTTTCTGAATAATTACATTCTCATAAAGAGAGTTTTCTTCTAAAGCAGATGACTTCAAAAGTCAACACCGAGTGAGTATTAGAGACAACACGATGTCTCTGCTATTATTTTGATATCTGAATGAAACAGCACCAAAGGAGAAAGTGGTTGTCCTGGTCTTGTAAATCTAGTTTCTTTTTTTACTTTTTTGTTTTTTTTGAGATGGAGTCTTGCTCTGTCACCCAGGCTGGAGTGCAGTGGTGCAATCTTGGCTTGCTGCAACCTCTGCCTTCTGGGTTCAAGGGATTCTCTTGCCTCAACTTCCCAAGTAGCTGGAATTACAGGCATGTGCCACCACACCCAGCCAAATTTTGTATTTTTAGTAGAGATGGGGTTTCATCATATTGGCTACTCTTGAACTCCTGACCTTAGGTGATCTACCTGCCTCGGCCTCCCAAAGTGCTGGAATTACAGGTGTGAGCCACCACGCCTGACCACAAATGTAGTTTCTTATCTCCAATCTTACTAAAATATGACGTGTTTCTCAACTTTTTTGTCCACTATTGCTACCCCAAGGAGCCTAAAAATTAGACATTTTCATAATCTCCCCTCCACTGATAACAGCTTAAGATATAAACATACAAACATTACAATTCATCCTCTGAAGGTATGTAATTCAGTAGTTTTTAGAATATTCAGAGTTGTAGACTGTCATGAAAATCAATTGTGGGACATTCTCATCACTCCAAAATGAACTTTCATCCATCAGCAGCCCCTCGCCATTGCCCCCACTCCCACTGCCCTAATTCTAAGCAATCACTAATCTACCTTATAGATTTCTCCCTCCAGGCATTTCAGAGAAATAGAATCATACAATATGCAGTCTTTTGTTACTAATCTTTCACTTTGCATGATATTTTTAAGGTTCGTCTATTTTGTAGCCTGTATTAGTGCTTCATTCTTTAATTGCTGAATACTATTCTATTGTACAAATATATCATCATATTTTGTTTATCTATTTATCTGCTGATGGGCATTTGGGCTGTTGCTACTTCTTGGCTATTATGGATTATGCTGCTATGAAAATCCAGGTGCAAGTTTTTATGTGGATATCTTTCATCCCTTTTGATTGTATACCTAGGAGTGAAATTCTGAGTTACATAGTAACTGTATGTGCTTACTCGTTTAAGAAACTAGCAGACTGTCTTCCAAAGCACCATCTTATATTCTTACCAGCCATGTATTAGGGTCCCAATCTTTCCATATCCTCATCAATACTTGTTATTTTTCACCTTTTTAATTGTAGCCATCTTAGTAGGTGTGAGGTAAAATTTCATTGTGGTTTCCATTTGCATTTACATAACTAATGATGCTAAACATTTGTTCTTGTGCTTACTGGCAATTTTTATATCTTCTTTGAAGAAATGTCTATTCAGATCCTTTGCCCATTTTTCAATTGGACTATTTGTCTTTTCACTATTAATATTTAATTCTAAGAGTTTTTTATATATTATGAATACTAGACCTTTATCAGATACAGGATTTGCAAGTATTCTCTTCCATTTGGTGGGCTGTCTTTTCACTTCTTTGATAATGTCCTTTGAGGTACAAAAGTATTCAAGTTTCATAAAGTACAATTTATCTATTCTCTCTTTCGTCACCTGTGCATTTATGTTATTTCTAAGAAATCACTTTCTAATAGAAGATCACATAGATTTCTGCCTATACTCTCTTCTAAGAGTTTTCTAGTTTTAGTTCTTCTTTGGGCTTTGATCCATTTTGAGTTCATTTTTATATATGGTGTGAGGTCGGGGTCCAAATTCACTCTTTTATATGTGGATATCCAGCTGTCCCTGCACCATTTGTTGCAAAGACTACCCTTTCCCCATTGAATTGTCTTGGCATCCTTGTCAAAAATCCACTGACCCTAAACATGAGGATTTCTGGACTGTCAATTCTAATCCACTAATCTTTATGTTTATCTTCATGCCAGTACCATAATGTTTTGATGACTGCAGCCTTCTAGTAAATTTGAAATCAGAAACTATGAGTTTTCCAACTTCATTATTCCTTTTCAAGGTTGTTTGGGTCCTCAGAATTTTCATATGAAATTTAGGATCAGCTTGTGGTAACTGTGTAATCAAGGAGAAATAACGTCAAGGTCCAACACTTAAGAAGCTTACATCTTTAGGCTGGGTGTGGAGGCTCATGTCTGTAATCTGAGCACTGTGGGAGGCTGAGGTGGGCAGATCACCTGAGGTCAGGAGTTTGAGACCAGCCCGGCCAACATGGTGAAACCCCATCTTTATTAAAAGTATAAAAATTAGCCAGGCATAGTTGCACACACCTGTAATCCCAGCTACTCAGGAGGCTGAAGCAGGAGAATTGCTTGAACTGGGGAGGTGGTGGCTGCAGTGAGCCAAGATCATGCCAGTGTACTCCAGCCTGGGCAAGAGAGCGAGACTCTCTCTATATATATATAAAAGCAGCAGCTTACAGCTTTTTAGGAAAGGTAGGCTATCTTCCAGAATCAATTAATATGAGAAGGCAAGTGATAAGTGAGTGCTACTTTACTTTTTTTTTTTTTTTTTCGAGACAGTCTTGCTTTGTGGCCCAGGCTGGAGTGCTGTGGCACAAACAAGGATCACTATAGCCTCACACTGCCAGGCTCAAGCCATTCTCTCCCCTCAGCCTCCTGAGTAGCTGCGACTACAGGCACATGCCACCACACTCATCTAATTTTTAATTTTTTTTGTAGAGGCAGGGTCTTGTTACATTGCCCAGGCTGCTCTGAAACTCCTGAGCTCAAGCAATCCTTCTGCCTCAGCCTCCCCAAATGCTAGGATTACAGGCAGGAGCCACTGTGCCCAGCCTAGGCATTCTTAAAGTATGATGGTTCTGAGGGTCAGAGGGAAGGTCCTTCCAGTTGGAGGAAATAATCATGGCTCTGTGAAGTTAGCGACATTTAAGCTACAGCGGACTCTGGCCACCTTCCTCCATCCCCTGACACTACCTTGGTTGAGATCAGCACTGCCTCTTGTCTATCTACTGTCACAGCCTCTGAGTTACAAGTCTCTCTGCTTCTAGTTTAGTCCCCAGTGATCCTCCACACTAAAACCACCTTGTAATTTCTAAACCAAACGTCTGGGCTGGGGAGGTGGTTCACCCCTGTAATCCCAGCACTTTGGGAGGCCGAGGTGGGCGGATCACCTGAAGTCAGGAGTTTGAGACCAACCTGGCCAACATGGTGAAACCCCGCTCTACTAAAAATACCAAAAATTAGCCAGGCGTGGTGGCAGGTGCCTGTAACTTCAGCTACTTGGGAGGCTGAGGCAGGAGAATTGCTTGAACCCAGGAGGTAGAAGATACAGTGAGATGAGATCATACCATTGCACTCCAACCTGGGTGAGAGAGTGACAGTCTATCTCAGATAGACAGATAGATATAAAGAAACCAAACCTGATCTTCAGCAACACATTATAAGAGCAAGACATTACACGCTAGCACTATCATCCAGTGAGCCTTCCACACCAACCTTGACAACAAGCAACAAGACCACAGCATAACAGAGAAATTAACTTTCATCTTGTTTAAGCCACTATTGGTGGAGTTTCTGTCACTGCAGACACACCTACAGCATGCTGGATATTCTTCTAAGCTTGAACTGTGACCCAGCAGAGCTGGCCCACACCCAGAGACTGAAGCTAATGTAGACTTATGAAAATGGCATGCTAGCCACCATGGGTACCTTCTAGAACCACAGTGCTGGGTGGATGGGGGCAGCAGGCGAGGGAAGTGGTGAGGCTGTGGGAGTCCGGACATGTTCTGAAAAGTGAATCATGTTCTCAGATGGGAGGACTGTCTTTGTGATGATTTACTGGTCAAAGGCAGATAGAATAGTTTTGAACAAGTCTGTCCAACCTGTAGACTGTACATAGCCCAGGTCGGCTCTGAATGCAGCCCAACACAAGTTGGTAAACTTTCTTAAAACATGAGGCGTGTGTGTGTGTGTATGTGTGTGTGTGTGTGTATGTGTGTGTTTAGTTCATCAGCTATCATTAGTATTAGGGTATTTTATGTGTGGCCCAAGACAATTCTTCTTCTAAAGTGACCCAGGGAAGCCAAAAGACTGGACATCCCTGGTTTAGGGGGAAGAGAGTAGAGGGAGAAGGGCTGGCAAAGTGGTGATATTACGGTTTTCAGCCAAGAAGTAATATGGACTGAACAGAACTGTGATACTGGGCACAGAAAAGAAGACAATCATCTAACATGTGTGAGTTTTATTCTGCTTGAATAAAAAACATGAAAGAGAAAAATATGTAATTGTGAATGTCACTGAACTTGTTACTTCTGGCCAAGGTTTTCCATGAATTATTTTTCTTCCCAGGTTATCATCTCTCCTGTATCCACCTTCTTTAGAGCTAATGCTGGTGCTGCTATAAGGTGTGTACATACATCATCATAAGAATATTCAGTTTAACAAACTGGGCACTGGGCACACACAAGGCATTGCTCAAGACTGACAATGGACAATGTGATATCCAGGGATTCACTACTGCCAAGTCCCTTCAGTGGAAGGAAAGAGCACAATTTCTGTTTAGAGATTCTGGAGTGTCAAATCCATGAACAAGTCTTATTTAGAATGATTGCTTTTTTAACTTTAAGGTTCAGTTTTACACTCTGAACTCAGGTGTTGGTGGCTATGCCCCTAAATCTTCAGTCCCATTTGGGATTTTAAATACGTAACCTAATGAAAAGTCAGTAAGAGTTGTATAGTTAAATTCCACATATAGACACTGTTCTTTCAAAGCCAGAGGCAAAATCTAAGCAGTCTTAGTCATTACAGGGCTAGAAGCACAAAAGTTATTTGTCTTCAGTTAGGCATTTATTCAATGCACCCCTGCTACCCACTATGTGTGAGGTCATGGCCAGACCAGCATGAGTGAGACAGTATCCTTGTTCTCAATGACCCAAGCTCTAGGGAGGGACCCAAACATGGGGATAGGCAATGACCTTGTGGTGCTGCATGAGTTATGAAGTCATGTCATGGAAGCACTGGGTGCCGTGGAAGCTCGGGATGGGGTAACCAGCCCTGCTGGGAGGCCCCTTAGTGCTTCCCCGGAGGAAGCAACATTCCCACCAAACATCACCGGGCTTAGGTGGAACTGGGGCCTGCTGAAGAGGGGGAAAGAAGGAGGGGAGGGGGGGGTTTCCTAACCAAAGGGAATGGGTGAGGGTGGAGAGGTAAAAA
Organism: Callithrix jacchus; assembly: GCF_049354715.1. Taxonomy (NCBI): domain Eukaryota; kingdom Metazoa; phylum Chordata; class Mammalia; order Primates; family Cebidae; genus Callithrix; species Callithrix jacchus. The sequence goes on along the minus strand of NC_133513.1, from coordinate 16,373,997 downwards.
GACCAGGGTGCCTTTTGTAAAGTGGGGCAGAAAAGAGTATACAAATCAGAGTAATAGAAAAGGCTTGGGTTTCTGAAGCACCAACGATGTACCAGACCCCTGGCTAAGTACTCTACACAGATTATCTTATCTGATTTTACAAGAATGCTATTGGGATCATTTTTTAGTATAACTATATTCCACGTAATATTTTTGCTTAAATACACACAGACATACACACACATATGCATATGTTATTATTACTTTCTGAGATAGAGTCTCGCTCCGTTGCCCAGGCTGGAGTGCTGTGGTGTGAATCTTGGCTTGCTATAACCTCCACCTCCTGGGTTCAGGAGATTTTCTTGCCTCAGCCTCCCAAATAGCTGGAATTATAGGCACCTGCCACCACGCCCAGCTAATTTTTGTACTTTTAGTAGAGGCAGGGTTTCACCATGTTGGCCAGGCTGGTCTTGAACTCCTGACCTCAAGTGATCTGCCCACCTCAGCCTCTCAAAGTGCTGGGATTACAGGCTGGGTGTGAGCCATCATGCCCAGCCTGTTCCTATATTTTTATGATCAGATCTACCCTTCCTAAACTCAAACCTCATCTGGGATAACCCAGCCTGACTCCAGAGCTGGCGTTTTCAGCTATGAACGGGAAAGACTACAACACTGTCTCCTAGTCAGCACCAACAGCAGATACAGGGTGAACTCTACTGGGGTAGAGGAGGGAGCTGTAGTTAGCTCCATGAATTTCTATGTTGAGATACAAGATTATGACTTCAGGTCCAATCCCTCAAGCAGTAAGTCAGCTCGGCCACGTTTTTCTTGATGTGTTTATCCATCAGACTGGCAACAATCAGAAAGTGTTGTTTGGCTGGGCGGAGTGGCTCACGCCTGTAATCCCAGCACTTTGGGAGGCTGAGGTGGGTGGATCATTTGAGGTCAAGAGTTCACAACCAGCTTGGCTAACATGGTGAAACCTCGTCTCTGCTAAAAATACAGGCCTGGTGGCAGGTGCCTGTAGTTCCAGCTATCTGAGAGTCTGAGGCTGGAGGATCACTTGAACCCAGGAGGCAAAAGTTGCAGTGAGTCAAGATTGTGCCATTGCACTCCAGCCTGGGCAAGAGAACAAGACTCTGTCTCAAAAAAAAAAGTGTTGATAACATGATTTGTTGGTGAGAGAGCATGGGGAAACAGGCATTCTCTTATATGGCTGACTGGGATATAAATGGTTTCTTTTACTCAAATTTGAAAATGCACATTCGGTTGGACGCAGTAGCTCACGCCTGTAATCCCAACACTTTGGAAGGGCTGAGGTAGACAGATCACTTGAGGTCAGGAGTTAAAGATCAGCCTGGCCAACATGGCGAAACCCTGTCTGTACTAAAAATACAAAAATTACCTGAGTGTGGTGGCCCACACCTATAATACCAGCTACTTGGGAGGCCTGAGGCAGGAGAATCATTTGAACCCAGAAGGTGGAGGTTGCAGTGAGCAAGATCCTGCCACTACACTCTAGCCTGGGCAATGGAGCAAGATTCTGTCTCAAAAAAAACCAAAACAACAACAACAACAAAACTCGAGACTGGGTAATTTATAAAGCAAAAAAGTTTAATGGACTCAGTTTCATGTGGCTGGAGAGGTCTCACAATCACGGCAGAAAGTGAAAATCACATGTTAACACGGCCGCAGGCAAGAGAGAATGAGAACCAAGCAACAAGGGAAGAAACCCTATAAAACCATCAGATCTCCTGAGACCTGTTCACCACCATGAGAACAGTATGAAGACCACGGCCCCCATGACTCAATTATCTCCACCTGGCCCCACCCTTGGACATGTGGGGATTATTACAACTCAAAAAGAGGTTTGGGTGGGGACACAGCCAAACCATATCAAAAACGAAGCAAAATCATGAAAATAAAAGATACTAAGAAAAATATGCAAATATGCTTAGAAATGTCTCTCAGAAAGATCTACAAGAAACTGGCTGTGGTCTCCAGAAGGGAAGAGGGAAAGACTGACTTACCATTCTTGGTTCTCATTCTCTCTTGCCTGCCTGTTCTATATACCTTACCTATATATAGGATTTGGTTTTTCCCTCCATATGCACAAATGACCTTCAAAGTTAACACCTATAGGCCAGACGCGGTGGCTCACGCCTGTAATCCTAACACTTTGGGAGGCCAAGGCATGTGGATCACCTAAGGTTAGGAGTTGGAGACCAGCCTGGCCAACATGGTGAAAGCCTGTCGCTAATAAAAAAACAAAAATTAGCTGGGTGTGGTGATGTATGCCTGTAGTCCCAGCTACTTGGGAGGCTGAGGCAGGAGAATCGCTTGGACCCAGGAGGCAGAGGTTGCAGTGATCCGAGATCACACCACTGCACTCAGCCTGGACAATGAGGAAAACTCCGTCTTAGGAAAAAAAAAATTAAACACCTATATAAATGTGTGTGTGTTGATTATACATCCATTACACTCTGTGCACACACACACACATCTGTACGTTTTTATCAGGCCATCGTTAAAACTGAACAAAACTGAATGACTTCATATAGTTCTGGACAGGCCTAGACAGGAGAGCACAGATGTTTCCACACAGATCCTGTCTTCCCAAGAGAGATGCACTCTTGGTTTGGTGAGTGTGTGGCACTGGTCTTCTCCCCAGGAGATGGCACCCCAGATAAATCCATCAGAGCAGTGAGGGACCAGGCCTTTCTCAGCCTTGGAGAAGGAAGTCTTTGCCCTAAAAATACAAAAGTGTCAGCTTTTCTTCTGTGTTCTAAAGCACCTGTTTGTGACTTGGCTTGAAACTATGCAGGTGGGAAAGTAACACTGTTACTAGCAAGCTTTTCCTAAAAAGGTGTTCAGGGAAGAATACTTCTTGTTTTCTGTACCTTTGACATTAATTAACAAAATGTTTTATTTTATTTTATTTATGTATTTATTTTGAGATGGAGTCTCGCTCTGTCACCCAGGCTGGAATACAGTGGCACAATCTTGGCTAAATGCAACCTCCGCCTCCTGGGTTCAAGTGATTTCCTGCCTCAGACTCCTGAGTATCTGGGACTACAGGTGTGCGCCACCATACCCGGCTAATTTTTGTATTTTTAGTAGAGACAGGGTTTTACCATGTTGGCCAGGCTGGTCTTGAACTCCTGATCTCAAGTGATCCGCCTGTCTCAGCCTTCCAAAGTGCTGGGATTATAGGTGTGAGCCACTGTGCCCAGCCCAAAGTGTTTTATTTTATATATATTTTGTGCAAAGCTTAAGTTACAGCTCAACACAAATAAAATTATATGTTATTATTAGGCTAAAAATTCCATGCTCAACTCATTTATCCCTCAATTAAACTCTTTTAGCATGGGGCACTAAAAGTAAACAACATTTAGAATGTCCCTAGGATGGCTATGAGTGGCACGTTGCCACAATAGCTCAGAAGTCACTGGTAAAGCCCTAGATAGACAGGATGAGCTCCTGGCCACAAAGCTTTTCTTAGGATTTTAATACAGTACAATTTATTATTTACTGGGAACCTAGGTGGAATGACTGCATTTCCAAGAACAAAGGTGTCCAGGTTACCACCATTATTTTTTTCAGATTAAGCCTCCATCTTCTGAAGGGAAAATGACCGCTATGCTTCACTGAAAGTCCATCTCAATCAGAAAGAGGCAGATATCACTGAAACTTCGTGCTTCCCTGCCAAGCGCAAGACATCATGATGATACAGATTTTGTGTTTCCCTCTGGGAGTAAAAGAAGAAGGAAACTGCTGCAAAGTACCAAGGAATATAACCCGATTATAAAACAGACAAAACAAGAAACAAATGGCAAACCCAAGTGTTGACATTCCCATTCAACCAGACCATCCCTCTGCTTGCGGAAACTAGGAGTAGAGAAAAAATACAAAAAAGCTGGCTGTTACCAGGCACCATGGCTCACACCTGTAATCTCAGCACTCTGGGAGGCTGGGGCAGGTGGATCACCTAAGGTCAGGAGTTCGAGGCCAGCCTGACCAACATGGTGAAATCCTGTCTCTACTAAAAATACAAAAATTAGCCAGGCATGGTGGTGGACACCTGTAGTCCCAGCTACTAGGGAGGCTGAGGCAAGAGAATCACATGAACCTGGGAGACAGAGGTTGCAGTGAGCCAAGATCATGCCACTGTACTCCAGCCTGGGAGACAGAGCCAGACTCTCAAAAAAAAAAAAAAAAAAGGCAAAAACAGATGAAAAAACAACAACCAGGCCATCCTAACCAGCAGTATGCAGAGATGACGAGATTCTACTGGCAAATAATTGTTAATAACCAACCACCTCTGAGACCTTCAAACTATTTTCTCTTCCCTATGGAAGTTCTGTGAATAGACTTCAACTATGTTATGAATCCATCCATGTACTGTCTTGGTAAGGTTTTTCTTTTTTTTTTTTCCTCAGTAAGAACAAGCAAACCAGTGTTCTCTGAGGCAAAGAGACAAGAAAAGATGCCGCTTAGTTAAAGACAGACCTCTCTAATCCCTGTTCCCTGTAGGCATGGCAACTCTAAGGAGAACTGATGATGATACACTCAACTGCTGCCGAAAGATTTTAAATTAAATAGCAGGACAACCTTAGCAAGTGGAGAAACAGTCAGGTGATGTAACAGGCCACTAATGGAGCCTTTTACTCATTCGGGGAGGTAAAGAGCAGACTTCGTGGTTCAATATAAGCAGCAGCCAAAAGAACAATGAAATCAATATGGCCCTGGAGTAAGTAGACACTGAGCAGTTACCTGCAAACCAAATTATTTCTCCAGCTGAGGCCAGCTGCAGAGCAGCCAGATGAATGACAAACTGCAGTGAGGAAGAATTCCCTGCTGGAAAGACTGCTGCCATACTTTGTCAAATCCTTTCCCAGCTGGGCATGGCGGTTCATGCCGGTAATCTCAGCACTTTGAGAGGCCAAGGAAAGTGGATTACCCAAGCCGCAGAGTTCTAAACCAGCCTGAGCAACATGGCGAGGCCCTGTGTCTACAAAAATACAAAAATCAGTTGGGCATGGTAGTGTGCACCTCTAGTCCTAGCTACTCCGGAGGCTGAGACAGGAGGCTCACCTGAGCCTAGGAAGGTCAAGTCTGCAGTGAGCTGTCATTGCATCACTGGACTCCAACCTGGGAGACAGAATGAGGCGCTATTTCAAGAAAAAAAAAAAAAAAGTCCTTTCCCACTTGCAGTTTCCTCGGCCTGTCCTGGCTTTCAGGGGTTTCTTTCTTCCTGGAATTCCAGCCACTGGCTTCACCAAGGACCCCAAGGCTGGGTGACACCGTAAGATGCAGACTCCAGTGTGTTTTCATTGTGCAATAAAGATGTTCAGTAGATGTGTGTGGGGTGGTCTAATGGGAAATCAGCGGAGGGCAGAAAATAACAGGAAGACATTGGGATACCCACTTCTCAACTCTCCTCACCCCTTTCTGATGCAAACAGAGGGGTTGGCAACGTCTCCATCCGGCTCCCATCCAACTTCTGTATGTGTGCATACACACACTGCACATGCACACATATAGCGCACACATATACATGCACACAGGGTGTTATTCCTTTGTCTTCTATAGCCTCTTTCCCTAACAGAGCAGCGGGCAAGCCTTAGGCAATTACAGGTGTGACTTCTGGCTCACTGCCATCTGTGAAGCTGTAACAGGCAGGATATGCCTGCTATGGATGAACTGTGTCCCTGCAAATTTCTATCTGAAGTCCTGACTCCACTGCCTCATCATATAACTGCATTTCGACACGGGGTCTCCAACAAGGTAATTAAGCTAACGTGAGGTCTTAGGGTGAGCCTTAATTCAGTCTGACTGGCGTGGTTATAAGATGAGGGATTGATTAGAACACAGATGCAGAGAGGAAGACCACGTGAGGATACAAGGAGAAGTCGCCCTCTGCAAGCCAAGGAGAGAGGCCTCGGAAGGAATTGATCTGCCAACACTGGTTTCAGGCTTTCAGATTCCAAAACTATGAGAAAGTAAATTTCTGCTGTGTACAGTTCCAAGCCTGTGGTCCTTCCAGTCCTACAGGAAAGGGATTCACTCCCCCGGAGAGCGGACAGTGGGGTGTGGTCAGAGCAGCTGTACTTCCCTTACCTGAAGCCTCCTGATACTCTGGGAGAAGGAATGTTCTCTGGAAAATTCTACCAGCTGCTGTGTAGGATAGCAGGTGGGTTTGTAGCATGCCTCACTTCTCCCCTCTGGTTTCTACCCATGCCACTGCCTCCACCAGTCAGGGAAAGGCTGCCATCCACCGAGCTGCCGACTCAGAGATCTGATCCCTGATCGCTCCCTTTCCGCCGCCCTCAAACCAGCCACCACCACGTCTTGGTGACCACACTTCCCAAACATCTCTCAAGCCTCTCCATGGTGCATGGCTTCCCTTGCCTGAGTCAGAGTACATTTCCCCAATAACCTGTGATGTATGCTAACCATTCCCCACTCCAGCCCCCAGGCTCCCTCTGGGGATTCCTAAAGGTCAGGAATGACAAGGAGGGGGTCACAGACACCTTCTATGTTCACAGTGGTGGCAGCCTCAACGGCAGACAAAAACGGCATGTTAAGTGCTAAGACGCCCCTGAGCTCACAGACTAGGGGCGATTTACTTACTACCCAGGCCCAACCTCTGTCGTCTGCTTTAATTCCTCACACACTTTACTCATCGCTCCTGCCCTGCAGAACCAGCAAGACCACACTGCTTCTCCTGGTTACAGTTCACTGCCTGGGAGACAACGGTAACCTCCTGACCGGCCCATGGCTTCCATGAGTGGTCTGTGCAATCAATTCTCGTGCAGCTACCAGTGGCGGCTCTTTCAGCTGTCAGCAGCTTGGCCTCTTCCAACCATAAAACACTCACAGCTTCCCACACTCATCTCATCTTCAGATCCTTTATCCCACTGACACCTTACATCATCCCTTCCCTGGTGCTGTGAATGGCCTTGTGGTATCTTATGCAAGAGATCCTTTTAGAAAACCTTGCCCATTTCAAGGCTTGAACATTTCAAGACTAATTCTACAATAGAATGGTGTATTTCTGTTACCAGCTGAAGTGTCCACGCCATTTTGCAAGAGTAGGGAAAGTGTTTTGCAACTACTCATCACCAACTCTGAAACGACACAATTTTTTTTTGAGACGGAGTCTCACTCTCTCCTAGGCTGGAGTGCAGTGGTACGATCTTGGCTCACTGCAGCATCTGCCTCCCAGGTCAAGTGATTCTCATGCCTCACCCTCCCGAGTAGCTGGGATTACAGGCATGCACCACCACCACACGTGGCTAATTTTTGTATTTTCAGCAGAGACGGGGTTTTGCCATGTTGACCAGGCTGGTCTCAAACTCCTGACCTCAAGTGATCTGCCCACCTGTAATCCCAAAGTGTTGGGATAACAGGCATGAGCCAGTGCGCCCGGCCAACACGATTCTTGACAAGTGTTTACTTTGAAAGGACTTGTAACTGGGATCACTTACAAGATAGGCTTTTATTTTTTTCGCAGTACTTTGGGTTCAGCAGCATCAGTCCCATTGTTCCACCACAATCATTTACAGATGAGCAAACTGAGGCTTAGTGCAGTTATGGGGGAGGGGGACGGGAGGAATGAGGACTCAGGGTTCAGCTGCAAGGGGTTCAGCACAGCCAGAGAGGGGCAGCCTGGAAACTATCTTGTCGACGGGACCACAGGTAGAGACGGACGAAGTGTGGAGACCTCGTGTTCAAATCTACCTCAGTGACCACTAGCTGTACTCTTGTGAGCCACAGTGAATGACAGCATGCCTTAGCTACCTTTAACAAGTGCTTCTATCTGCCAGAGCACCAAGGCCATGTACTTCATACATATTCATCTTGACAATAACTATTGTCATTATAACACCACCTCTTAGCCGTGTGCTGTCTTAATTTCTCTAGGTATAAAGCAGCAATAGGTCAGCTATGGTGGCTCATGCCTGTAATCCCAGTGCTATGGGAGGCTGAGGCAGAAGGATGACCTGTGCCCAGGAGTTCAAGACCAGCCTGGGCAATATAGGGAGATCCCATCTCTAACCAAAAAAAAAAAAAAAAAAAAAAAATTGTTTTTTTAAAATACAGAGTCTCACTCTGTTGCCCAGGCTGGAGTACAGTGAGGTGGTCTCAGCTTACTGCAGTTGCTGCCCCCTAGGTTCAAATGATTCTCCTGCCTCAGCCTGAGAGCATCGTTTGATTACAACAATTAATCAAATTGAGTAATCGAGTAGCTGAGACTACAGGTTCACGTCACCAGACCCAGCTAATTTTTGTATTTTTAGTAAAGACGGGGTTTCACCATGTTGGCCAGGCTGGTCTTGAACTCCTGACCTCAAGTGATCTGCCTGCCTTGGCCTCTCAAAGTGCTAGGATTACAGGTATGAGTCACTGCACTGGGACTACAAAAAATTTAAAAATTAGTCAGATGTGGTGGTGCATGCCTGTATTCCCAGCTACTTGGGAGGCTGAGATAGGAGGTTGGCTTGAACCCAGGCTGCAGTGACCTGTGTTGGCACTACTGTACTCCAGCCTGCATGATAGAACAACACTCTGTCTCACAATAAATAAATGAATACAATAAAAATAAAGCAGCAATAGTGAACTTGTATCTATCTTCAAAGAAAAGCAATGGTGTTACGGGTATAGGGCTAGGTGCCTGGGAGAGTGTGGTGAACGGGATGGTGTCCCTGACTGTGAAGCTCAGACTGTGCACACGAAGCTTGTGCCAGAGCTTTCAGCGGAAGGACGCTGCCCCTCAATTCTAAGTACTGTCCTCACAGCACTGTCAAGGAACCGTCAACTAAGTGATCACCAAGAGCGAATAACTCTCGCAGGCTTCAGACCATATACAACTGGTGCCCTGGGTTGGCCATGTTCCGTTCAGTACAGTACAACCAAATGTGTGTCCAGTATAGAGGAGTTTTAGACACTGTCGGAATGTTTCCAGTTTAATTATCCAGACAGGCATTCTGGCTGGTGGCAATGGGCAAAACGGCAGCACCCAATGATCAAATCTACCCAGAGGTTATCAACGAGGTCCCTAGAACTGCAGGGGAGAGTCTGGATATCAAAGCCTTTTGTTTGTTTTTTGAGATACAATCTTGCTCTGCCGCCCAGGTTAGAGTACAGTGGCATGACCATGATTCACTGTAGCCTTGACCTCCTGGGATCAAGCCATCCTCCCACCTCAGTCTCTCAAGTACCTGGGACCAGGCATACACCACCACATCTGGCTAATTTTTAAATTTTTGTGGAGATGGGATCTGACTATGTTGCTCAGGTTGGTCTTGAACTCCTGGGCTCAAGTGATCCTCACACCTTGGCTTCCCGAAGTGTTGGGATTACAGGCATGAACCACTGTGCCTGACCCAAAGCCATCCGAATTCAAACATTTTAATCTGATGGAGTAATATTAATTCCTCAAATAATGACAAGACTCTACAATTTCCGAATCCATCATAACCCTGCACTCAAGAACATTACAACATGAACTTACTAACACGCTGTTTGTAAATTATCTCCCCTCGCAGCAGCCAGCGGTATTAAAAAGCAAAGACACCAGAATTATAACATACTACTATTCTCCTAGTCATCTTCACCTTACAAATGGATGGTGTGCAAAAATTTGTTCATTAACTAGTCGCCTGGAATGCAACTATGGCTGGTCACAGAGATCACGTTATAACTGATGGTGAAATCTCAGACTAACTCACACAAACTGAATTCCACTACAATGCAGATGAATATATTAATTCAACTTCATAAAGGTTACAATCACGCTTCCTTCCCTTGCTGCGTGGTTTTCTTTCCCAGGAAAATATTTGAGATTTCTGTTATTATTGGTGGATTTTGTGTCTTTTTCCGCTTTTCAAAATTGCTCTCATCAGCAAGTACAGGAAGCTAACCACTATTTATACCCACAGGTATAATAGCAATGATCATAAGGGAATTCAGTATGAGAGAGAGGGGGGAATGTATTACATGGAGTAATAAGCATATTCAATACATTTGATTAGAGGGTCCATAGAGGTAATAATTATGTGATTATCTATACTGAGAAATACTATTTGTTGCATTATTAGAAATAAAATATACCGAATTCATAGATTTAGGATAACATATCCCTGATATATAAAAAAGCAAATGAGGTGAAGAAAGGAGTACAGGTTGGTTATAATCTTGAGACCTCCACCCCCCAAAGGAAGAGTGAGAGGAGCCAACTACAATTTGGGTTTGACCAAGTGAAGCAAAACAGTTCCTGAGCTGCTCAGAAATTCACTCTATAGAATAGATGATGAATATACTAGTCATGACTCACGGAACCCTGACCACGCGGCAAGCACTGGGATATTCTTTACTTGCGTGATTGCAATCTTCCTAGCCTGTTACTCTTCTACAACAAGATGCTACATTCCTGGTTGACCGCTATTTTAATGAGTAAAATGACATAAGATGAAGTAAGCTGTCACCAGGGGAGAAGCAGTGAGGCCTGGCCAGTTCTGTGAGGCAAAACGCAAGGCCCAGGAGTTTGAGACCAGCCTGGGCAGCATATGGAGACTCTGTCTCTTCAAAAAAGTGTGCCAGGAATTGAAGCAGAGGACAAAAGGTGAGCTCCCTGGGGCAGGACCTGAGTAGTAAGTGAATGGGATCCCCGAGTCTGTAAGCTTGGGAGCATCTTAGCACTGAGTGTGCTTGTTCTTCTCTGTTGGTGAGGTTACCGTCACTGGAAACATGGGTGTCTCTGAGTTTTCCTTGCAATTTCTGACCTGCCTATCACCAACTCTGCACTGAAGGAAGCCCCACAGGGAGCCCCGGGATGGGAGGTGTGAAGAGTCGAGTATATATCATTAGTTCTTTGGGGAAAACTGATCTGACATCCACTGCAGGGCTCTAGAAGTTCAACTGTGCCTCCTAGCCCTGGCATACCCTAACCGAAATAATGAAGATGGCTCCAGGGGAACACCTGGACCCCAGGGATATTATTAATATTACAAGGTTAATTTGGGGACATTACAAGGTTAAATATTAAGATGTTTTGATTTGCCTGGACTTGAAGGACTTGATCAGCTTAAACATCCATATAATTGTATACAAAGATTTTTGCAAACACAAGAAAAAAAAATTTAAGGGAAAGCATCCCATAGACTGTAACTTCAGTTTGGACTGTTTATTAATCATAATATCTAATGAAGATGTGGACTCAGAATCATGCTGTCATCTCGTTGGCAATGCAGAGTGCAGAAAATGACATCTGGAGTACCAGTAAGAGGCAGAGGCATTAAACCTTTTTTTTTTTTTATAAAGCCACTGAGCAGAAATGACTCAGAAGAAACACAAGTGTATTCTGTTCAGGGAGACTGAGTGAGCTAAAAAGCCATCTTAAAGTCATAATAAATGTTTCCAGTTAAAGATAGCAGACTGAAAACACATTCAGCTTTGTTCCTTCCACAAATCCCACTGTAAAGGCAGGAAACTCTCAAGGACAAACAGGAGAGGAGAGAATGGCACATAATTTGGAAACTGGAAAGTACATGGACAAGTGGCAAAGGGTTTATCCAAGTTATTACTACTTCTTTTGAGACTGGTGGGGGCGGGGGGTGTCTCACACTGTTTCCGAGGCCGTAGTGCAATGGCATGATCACAGCTCACTGCAACCTCAACCTCCTGGGCTCAAGTGATCCTCCCAGCTCAGTATCCCCAGTTGCTGGGACTATAGACACACACTAACATGCCTGGATGATTTTTAAATTTTATGTAGAGATGGGGCCTTGCTATGTTGCCCAGTCTGATTTCAAACTCCTGGCCTAAAGCGATCCTCCTGCCTTGGCCTCCTGAGTTGCTGGGATTACACATGTGAGCCATCACAGCCAGCTAATTTTTTATTATGTTTTATAGAGACAGAGTCTTGCTTTGTTGCTCTGGCTAGTCTTGAACTACGAACCTTGAGCAATCCTCCCACCTTGGCCTCCCAAAGTGTTCAGATTACAGGTGTGAGCCACTGCACCAAGCTGTAGCTGACTAAGTTTAAATATTCAGCTGGCAGCAAGAAAAGTCAAGAATCTACAGGCTTTGGAAAACTCTTGGGCAGTATTTGCCAAAGACAAACCCACATCTTCCCAATGACCCAGTAATTCCACTCCTCGGAATAGACCCAAAGAAATTAATGTGTAGGTCTATTAAAAGATATGAACCAGAATGCCCTTGGCCGCTTTATTCACAATAGCCCCCACATAGAAATAACCTAGATGTCCATCAGCAGTGGGATGGATAAATAAATTGTGATCTATTCATTAGATGGTTATACTACATGGCCTAACAAAGAACCAATTGCTGCTACATGTAATAATACGGATGAATCTCAGACATCACACACAGCCAAAGTAGCCAGAAGACACAAGACTAAATAGTGCATGATTTCATTTTTATGACATTTAAGAACAGGCAAAATCAATGAGTCCTGGTGACAGAAAGATTGCTGACAGAGAAGGGGCATGAGTGAGCCTTCTGGAATCTGGCAAATCTTCTGCATCTTAACTCGAGTGGTGCGGAAAGGATGGGTCTGTGTGCTCCAGCTCTTCACGTCAGATTAACTGCATTTTAGTTTCAGAAAAACCTCAATTTTTGGCTATTCTTGGATACGGGAGTGAAAAGCTAAAACAGAAAGATGGCTTTAAACTGCATGAAGCTGGACCACCTTGGCAGGAGATGGGAGCCTTAGCCTTTGTAAAGAGTACACAAAGGTCTCAGCACTTTGGGAGGCCAAGGTGGGAGGATCAAGAGGAGTTCAAGACCAGTCTGGCAACACGGGGAGACCCTGTCTCTTCAAAAAAAAACTTTTTTTAGTTTAAAAAAAGAGTAAACAAAGGAGTTCTGGGAGCCAGCTGACACTGCTGGGGCGGGGGTTTCCCAGTGAAAAAAGGAGGTAAATATGAAAGGTTTTATCCTGGATTTCAGGATGGAGCCTTTTCCTTTCAGTTGGCTCCCAGAACACTCAGAGTGAAATGAAAGCAGCCAGGCAGAGTCTCCAACAGGAGTGGTCTCTGGGGAATCCGAGAGCCAAAAAGAAACAACCAAAAGCCACCGATAATATAGAAATAGGGAGCCTTCACCATGCTATGGTGAAGGCCATGGGCAAGAAGGCCTCCCTCCCCCACAATAATCGGCTTTTCTGGGCTGTACTCTTTTTCATTCTTTTTAAAAAATAATACACTTTTAAATGGATCGTTAGACATATAAGGAACGTTTCTAATATGAAAAAAAGAACAAAACAACTCCAATGGTAAGAAACAGAGACCATATGGAGAGAAGGAAAAAAAAATTCATTAGCAGGCTGGGCACGGTGGCTCACACCTGTAATCCTGCACTTTGGGAGGCCAAAGCGGGTGGATCACCTGAGGTCAGGAGTTGGAGACCAACCTAGGTAACAGGCTAAAACCTCATCTCTACTAAAAATACAAAAAATAGCCTGGTGTAATGGCACATGCCTGTAATCCCAACTACTCAGGAGGCTGGGGCAGTAGAATCACTTGAACCCAGGAGGCAGAGGTTGCTGTGAGCGGAGATCACGCCACTGTACTCCAGCCTAGGCGACAAGAGTAAAACTCCATCTCAAAAACCAAAAACAAAAAATATTAGCATTTTCAGAGACAGAAAATACTGTATTTTTCAAAACAGGATGCTATTTGAAAAGGAGTAATGACCAAAAAAGTTCTTGACAATTAAAACTATGACAGCAAAAATGAAAAGCTCAGTAGAAGGCTTAGAAGATAAAGGTGAGGAGTCATCTCAAAAAGTAGAGTAAGCAAGAAAGTGAAAAAAAGGGAAATAATATTTGAGGACCAGAACACAAGGTCCAACATTTGCAGACTATGAGTATCAGAGTATAGGGGAACTCCCCTGCCCACATATAACACACACACATACACACACACACACACACTCAGAAAGAGAGAGAGAAAATTGATGAAATAATTCAAAAGGACTTCCCAGAACAAAAGGGCATGAGTTTAAACAGACTCACACCAAAGTTCCTCACAGTATTACTGCAGAACCCTAAATGCAAAGAGAAGATCCTATGTGTGTTTCCGGTTTCATATAAAAGATCAAGAATCAGAATAAAATTGAACTTCTTAAAATCCAGACTGAAAGAACAAAGACAAGGAGACAAAGCCTTCAAAATACTCACCTGTCATTCTATACCCAGCCAAACTATCAAACTATCACTTTAATGTGAGGGTGGAATGAAGACATCTTTTGATGTAAATTCTTCTCATGTTGGACCTACCATTGCCTCCTTCTTAGAGGGAATCCATCTAAGAAGGAGAGAGAAGTGCAGAGGGTTCCTAGGTTGGACACAGAAATCCTAAAATCACAGTTGTTAGCAGGCCTACAGAGCATCAATCAGGAAATAGCTCCATGAGACATTCTGCCAAAAAGCTGAGATTGGTTATTATTTTAAATTTGTTGACAGGAAATTGGTTCACTCAGACTTTTGGAAGAAGAGTTTGAGGCTGAATTAGCATTCTTCAAAAACTTAATTTTAAAACCACAACAAACAAAGCATGCAGAAAAAATAATCATGCCTTCCAAGTGGCTCTGTTGTGAATGATGTTTAAAACAATGTATGTACAGGCAATATATAAATACTAAATGCTGATATAACGCAAATTAGGATTTTTTTTTGAGACAGAGTCTTGTGCTGTCTCCCAGACTGAAGTGCAGTGGTATAATCTCGGCTCACTGTAAACTCCACTTCCTGGGTTTAAGCAATTCTCCTGCCTCAGTCTCCTGAGTAGCTGGGATTATAAGCGCCTGCCATCAATCACATCCAGCTAATTTTTGTATTTTCAGTTGAGACAGGGTTTCAGCATGTTGGCCAGGCTGGTCTCGAACTTGTGACCTCAGGTAATCCGCCTCCCTCAGTCTTCCAAAGTGCTGGGATTACAGGTGTGAGCCACTGTATGTGGTCAACCAAATTAGGATTAATGACACTGGAAAGACATGGGGATGAAATATCAGAGTGGGATGGAGAGAAGGACAGGCTAAATCCTCATTCACCAGGACACAAATTCAATATACAACAGCAAGTAGATCCAGAAACAGCAAGACAAACATGTTGTTTAGAACAATGAAAGTGAAGATCCACAAAATTAGCTCAACTCACAGAGGGTGGCTGCCTCTAGGAGTGAGCAATGGGCCAGTGAGAAATTGTGTGCTGTTGCTTTGTATAACTTGATGGATACAACTACTTGACTTGTTAATCTGCATTCATTTGTAACGTGAATAAAGATGGAAAACAAAATTTAAAAAAAGAATCTAAATCATAACCTTGTTTTTGCTTCCTATAAAACAGCAATTTCATAACCTATACAAAGTATTACACAATAATTGCTTCTAGTTGGCAATAATCACAGGACAATAATTTGTTTTTGTCTCTGTTTTCAAATTACATGATAATTTTTTTTTTTTGGAGACTGTGTCTCACACTGTCACCAAGGCTGGAGTGCATTGGCATGATCTTGGGTCACTGCAGCCTCCGCCTCCCAGGTTCAAGTGATTCTGTCTCAGTCTTCCAAGTTGGTGGAATTACAAACATGTGCCACCAAGCCTGGCTAATTTTTGTATTTTTAGTAGAAACGGGGTTTTGCCATGTTGACAGGCTAGTCTCGAACTCCTATGCTCAAGTGATCTGCCCATCTTGGCCTTCCAAAGTGCTGGGATTACAGGTGTGAGTTGCTGCACCCAGCCACACAGTAATTTTTTAACTAGCAAATAACTTTCCTGTTCCCCAGTAAATGTCTGGCTCCAGGATGTGGTTCAACTCCCCTAAGAGTATACAGGGTTCCCATGGCATCACTCATCAGAGAGATGGGTCCTCTCATGGTCCCCTCACAGGAACAAAGGAGACCGTGAATCTCACCCCAGAAAAATCGCAATCCAAGTGCAAGCCTTGAGGCACACAGGGATGAACCTGGGTCAGGCAGTAAAGGGATCCTGTCTTAGCCAGCGCTCCCCAGCTCTCCAGTGCCCATCACCAGACTGCAGAGAGCAGGCAAGGCAAGGAGGCTCAGGATAGATCCTGGGTCAAAGCTAGGGCAATGGGGTGAACCCCACTGACAGGCAAAGAAGCAGCCGGGAGTACTATCTGGAGTGTCACCAGCAGCAGAGAGCCAGGGAAGGCTTGTGTGGCTACTGTCCCAAGTACGTGGATGCCCAGGAGATGTCAGGTACAATTCCATTTTATGGACCTCAAAATCTGCTCCCAACATACTCCGTGGTCCGATGATTGTTTTTGCCTTTCTCCTGAGAAAAGAGAATGGGATGAACAGACTATGATGATAAAGCACTTTGCACCAAGATCCAATGGCCCCTTCCCAAAAAATAAACAGAGTTTTGCTCTGTTGCTCAGGCTAAAGTGCAGTGGCGCGATCTTGGCTCACTCAAGCTCCTCCTCCTGGGTTCAACAGATTCTCTTGCCTCAGTCTCCCAAGTAGCTGGGATTACAGGTGCATGCCACTGTGCCCAGTTAATTTTTGTATTTTTAGCAGAGACGAGGTTTCACCATGTTGGCCAGGCTGGACTCAAACTCTTGACCTCAAGTGATCTGCCGCCTCAGCCTCCCAAAGTGCTGGGATTACAGGCATGAGCCACAGTACCTGGCACCCTAAAGATAATTACACTCAATGTAACAATATGTACAATTATACTGCCTGCTTCATACGACTGTTATGAAGATTAAGTGAGTTCATCTCTGCAAAGAGCTTAGAACAATGCCTGGAACACGTAAGCCCTATATAAATGTCAGTTATTATAAATAAAACAAAACAGGGGAAGAGGACATGACTTTTTACTAAGGCGTGGTGAGAAGTCCCTCTCTGTCCACACATTGTGCTCACGTGCTGTTGAAACATTTTGCGTGAGACTAAAAAGAGGCCTGTACCCCTCAGTGCCCCAGTAAGGAAAGAAAGTTATATTTAAACTGCCCCTAATGGTGGAAGAGGGTTAGACCTAGAGACCATGATGGGCTATCACTTTGTACCAAGGGATAAAGGGACCAGGTCACCTACAAAAAGATCAGGTCACCTCCCACCTAGGAAGCAAGATCCCCTGGGCCCTGGAGCCTGACGGAGCTTGGCGCCTGGCCCTTCTGTATTCTGTTCTGACTTTGTCAGCGTGAGCAGGGAATGGGGCAGGTCCTTATGTCTAGGGTAGTCTGGGCCTTCAAGAGAAGCCTCAAACTCAGAAGTGGGCTGAAGGCTGTGAATATCATATCCAAATATAACTAAACTCCTTCAACAGATGAGGAAAAGGTTAAACACCTTGGGAATGACTGATTGATTGATTGATTGATTGATTTACAGTGTCTTACTCTGATGCCCAGGCTGGAGTGCAATGGTGCAATCTCGGCTCACTGCAACCTACGCCTCCCGGGTTCGAATGATTCTTATGCCTCCTGAGTACCTAGGATTACAGGCATACACTACCACACCTGGCTAATTTTTGTATTTTTAGTGGAGACAGGGTTTCACCATGTTGGCCAGGCTGGTGTTGATCTCCTGACCTCGTGATCCACCGGCCTCGGCCTCCCAAAGTGCTGGGATTCTAGGCATGAGCCACCATGCCTGGCCCCCAGGAAGCTTTTAAGCAGGCAAGGGTATGCTCAGGGCTGAGCTTTCAAATAACCTCTCTGGCTGCAACGCTTTTATTGGCCACATTTTGGAAGACTGAAAAGTAAATAGGTGGTCTGAGCAGCTTACTCTTGCCCTGCCCTGAAGACTTCTAGGAACCGTGTGAGGCTGCAGTGGTCAGAGGGGCTGCTGAGCCATGAGAAGAAAAGGGACAGTGGAGCTGGGCAGCAAAAGGGCTCTGAGGTCGCCAGAGTGGCCGCCAGATATGGCACAGTGGGAGGGAGCGGCTGGAGGAACACTTGAGCAATTTTCTCACTGTCTTCTTGGTATTCATCTTCCCTGTGTCAGGGGACTGCTGCCTGCTAGACTGAAGAATCTGGTCATTTTTTAAAGTATAAAAATTGCCAGCATCCTGTTCTACCAGGACAAAGTCATCATGGCAATGATAATGACTGATGCCTTCCTGGGGATAAGTGGTTAACACAATACCTGATGCAGGCAGAGGGCCTGTTAGCAGATGCGTCATGGTTCGAACTGTTCTTCCTTTACAAAATGTTAACAATTCGAGGCACACATCATGTATCTGGGAAATAATCCGAATGTCCCTCATGAGAAGAGCAGCCCAGTAGAGGATTGCTGCGTTCTTAATGGGAGGACATTACGCAGCCATTCACAACAATGTGTGTAGTAACAAGGAGGTTGTTGATATTATATGAAAAATTGCAGCACACAAAACTGCAAATAATGTATGAATTCAGCTATGCAAAGAAAAAAACTTAAAAAGATTAGGAAGGAAATATGCCAGAAATGTTAATAGTTATTGCCTCTGGATGATACAGAATTATGAGTGATTTTTCTCAATCTTCTTGTAACATTTCTTTTGATTGCACATCTGTTACTTTTATAATCACACACACACACACACACACACACACACACACCTGCTTATTATAAAAAAACGTTGCTGAGATGAAATGTCTCTAAATATTTTAGTTCACATATACGAAACTATAAGCTGTGGACATGAATACAGACAATCACTGATTCATTTACTCAGAAGCAAGAATGCTCAGATTTTTCAGGAATAAGAAAGAAAAAGCAAAAACTCCTGGCAAATGCCTTACCTACTTAAACAGGAAAAAAATTATGCAAATTATTTAGAGTTTATGGGTATAGACTAACCACTGGGTAAATTCCTATTTACTATTCTACCTTACAAGGCCCTGTGCTAAAAATTATAACCCTGCTCATAAAATAAATGTCACCTACTTAGGCCCCAAATATAAAATCACCCCAAAATTACAGATTCAATATGTTTTGTTCAGTTGCAATGTTATTAGCCAACTGTTTTGCCAAAACATGTTGAATGTAGCAGCTAATCTCTGGCAGGCTAATAATCATTACCTCCTGGTAGAGAAAAGTCAAACGCAGGAGTCTTCCTACTCTAATCCGAGGATCAGCAGTGCTCACACAGTGAAGGATGGATGAGTTTGGGAGGGAGGCGGCCTCGGGATTGAGTATTGGGTCTGCCACTTACAGAGCTGTGTGTAACCTTGAGCAAGGTATTGATTCTTCCCGAGATTGTTTCTAATCACAAAAACAGTGATGCCTACCTGGACAGAACAGCCATGAGAATAAGAAAGTGTGCATGCAGAATTAGTAGTAGAGAGACTGGCTTGCCCTGGACACTGAATGAATGGATCAATGAATGGACAAACAGTCAAAGCAGGTGAGTTTTTTCCACCTGTCCATTAATACCGAAGTGCTGGCCAGGCATGGAGGCTCACGCCTATAATCCCAGCACTTTGGGATGCTGAGGTGGGTGGACCATCTGAGGTCAGGAGTTCGAGACCAGGCCACCAGGGTAAAACTCTGTGTCTACGAAAAATACAAAAAAAATTTGCCAGGCATGGTTGGTGGGTGCCTGCAATCCCAGCTACTCAGGAAACTGAGGCAGGAGAATCACTTGAATCCAGGAGGTGGAGGTTGCAGTGAGCCAAGATTGCACTGTTGCATTCCAGCCTGGGCAACAGGAGTGAAACTGCATCACAAAACAAAACAAAACACACACACACACACACGCACACGCACATGCACACGCACACGCACGCACACACAAACGCACACACCAAAAAACCAAACTGCTTGTTTTGGTAAACACTGGGGCTGCAGGGGTGGGGCAGATTGCTACTAGTAGGCTAGCCCCACTCTCATTTTCTCCTTTTCCTCCCCTTTCACCTTCAGTATAGAGGTTGCCAAAGCTACAACATGGTTTGCAGCTCCTCTCTCACTAGAGGTGACCAAGTGGCAAGGAGACACAAGCAGAAATTACCTGGGGGTGTGGGGGATTCTAGGGAAACTTTTGGTTTCTTGATAAGAGAGTTAGGTGTCAGTGGTACTGCCTCCCTTCCTGCCTTCTTCTCTTAAACAAGGAGGTGATGGCTGGACTAGAGCAGCCACTTTGCAACCGTGAGAAAAATAACAAGAAATTGGCAAAGACACTGATCATGACAGTGTAAAGCAAATGAGCCTATGCTCAGAGCTCCCTTGTCTTCTTATTACATGAAGAAGAAAAAAACAGCCCTGCTTTATTTAAGATATATTCAGGCCGGGAGCAGTGGCTCAAGCCTATAATCCCAGAACTTTGGGAAGCCGAGGTGGGTGGATCACAAGGTCAAGAGATCGAGACCATCCTGGTCAACATGGTGAAACCCCGTCTTTACTAAAAATACCAAAAATTAGCTGTGCATGGTGGTGCATGCCTGTAATCCCAGCTACTCAGGAGGCTGAGGCAGGAGAATTGCCTGAACCCAGGAGGCAGAGGTTGCCGCGAGCCGAGATCGCGCCATTGCACTCCAGCCTGGGTAACAAGAGCAAAAAACTCCATCAAAAAACAAAAACGTATTTTCAGGCTGGGTGCAGTGGTTCACGGCTGCAATCCCAGCACTTTGGGAGGCCAAGGTGGGCAGACACCTGAGGTCAGGAGTTCAAGACCTGCCTGGACAACTTGGTGAAACCCCATCTCTACAAAAATACAAAAATTAGCCAGGTATGGCAGGCACCTGTAGTCCCAGCTATGTGGGAGGCCGAAGTGGGAGAATCGCTTAAATCTGGGCGGGAGAGGTTGCATTGAACTCCAGCCTAGGCAACAGAGCAAGACTCCACCTCAGAAAAAAAAAAGAGATACTTTAAAAAAACCTGTAGCCGAAAGCATTGCTAGTGAATACCAATTATAACTATAATTAGGTCTGGTCCTTGCACTCAGGGAGTTTACCACCTACTGGGGATGAGGACAATCGAAGGGCCTTACAGATACATGTAAAATTAGAATGTATTATTAGTGTTACGAAGAAGGAAGTGCTTGGCCCTCTCCTTTATAGGCTGGGCATGGTGCTCCTGGTAGAGAAAAGTCAAACACAGGAGTTTTCCTGCTCTGATCCTAGGATCAGCAGTATATATATATATATATATATATATCCTTGTTTATATAACAGGGGTTTTCAGCCAGTTGCAGGGTCAAGAGCAGCTTCCCTGAGTGGATGATGAGAATCCTGGGGGAGCAGGGTGAAGGGGAGAATTCCCAGCAGAGTGAACAGCAGGTACAAGGCCCCGGGGCAGAAAAGGAGAGTACAAAGTGTGAGACTATGTTAGGAGGTGAGACAGCCCGTGGTCTGGGAGGGTGCCGCTGGGCTGCAACACTGTGGCCCCCGACTGCTTTCAGCTCCCAATACTGGGTGGCATGTTACCTGCAGCCAAACACTCTCTTAAGTGATCCACCAGCCTTCCTGGATTATCATAAGAGAAAAGAATAAGAGTCCACATCTATTTGACATGCTTAGCAAGTCATTTAATCCACATCTCTAAGGAGCCAGCATTGCACTAGATAATGCTGCCTATTCTAAACCAGGAAAACTGCCTGGCATAGCAATATAATGGGGCCCAATTAGGACAAAATATGATAATAACTTCAGGCCAACTAGGACGGTACTCATAATATATTGGGCAGGACGGCAGAGAGAGTAAATCATCAGAAAGAATGGTTCTGCCTCATAAATGGCACCACAGACGCTCAGAATGGTTTTATATCAGACTTTTTAAAATCAGCAGAAAAAAATAAATCCTCTGCTGGCTGCCGTTTTTTTTTTTTTTTTTTTGTAGAATAAATGAACCGAGACAGACTTGTTTATGAAGAGCTGGGGAGACTCACATGTGAGTGGAGAGAGATGTCAGAGTCATTAGTGGTGATAAAGGGATGCCATTCACTGTGGGTGTGATTTAAGGCAGGAAGCTCAACTCAGAGCAGTTTTTGCAATGGGCCTGATTATTTGCTTTCCCTCAGCGGAGGAAGAAATTAGGGGGACACTATTAATCTGTTCATGCAAGCCACCAGAGAAAAATTCCTGGTTGAAGAGCAGGTTGGGTACATGAATTTCTATGGGACAGAATGCCCTTTATGGACAAACGAGACATCTGTTAGGGTTTTATGAGATGGCTCACTGTTAACTGCGCTACACCTTGCACTTTCTAGTATATAACACTAATCACCATCGTCTATGTGTGTGTCTCTATCATCTCAAACACAGTATCTAAAACATTGCAAAATTGGCTGGGGGCAGTGACTCACGCCTATAATCCTAGCACTTTGGGAGGCTAAGGCAGGCGGATCACTTGAGGTCAGGAGTTCGAAACTAGCCTGGCCAACATGGTAAAGCACCGTCTTTACTAAAAATACAAAAAATTAGCTGGGTACAGTGGTGCACAACTGTAATTCGAACTACTCGAGAGGCTGAGGCAGGAGAATCACTTGAACCTGGGAGGCGGAGGTTGTAGTGAGTTGAGATCGCGCCACTGCACTCCAGCCTGGCTGACAGAGCGAGGCTCTGCCTCAAAAAAAAATTTTAAATAAATAAATAAAACACTGCAAAAATGAATATATTCTTATAATTACATGAATAAAGAAATATGTGGAAATGACCATGATCCTCAGAGAAACAGCATTTTACATAACCACAGACATGTCTTTAAAACACTGTCATGTAATCACATAACCAATAATAAGCTATTCCCTAAAGAAATGCTCTATGAGTAAAAGCAAGTGGTTGCATAGCTTGGCATGTTGGAAATCATACAGTGACACACAGGCAGGAATGAGGAGCCTATGAAATAACCCTGAGATTTTAAATGATCGGACAAGATGAGGAAGGTGGAAAATTCCTAACTGAAGATATTAAAGGAATTACAAATGTCCCAAGATGATAAAAAGATGATGATTGCCAACCTTAAATAGATACGGGAAAATTTATTTCCCTCATTGCAAAAACGTAAAATAGATGTGCTGAAAAGAGTGAGCGCTGATTGCGTGCCACCCTCCTCCAAGCCACCGTGGCTCTTTGACTGTTCCTTCCCTACGGTTATCAGTGATCATTTATTGGGTGAACAGGATATGCTCCCTGCATTGAAAAATCAGGGGTAGTAGATGGATGTTCAGATGAAGAAATGAATGTTCAAGGACAGTTTGGAATACTGCCCTGTAGCTGCTGCTCAGTTATTTTAATATCAGTGGGGAAATGACAGCTGTTGGGGATCCCAAAGACTACCCCCAGATTCCACGATTCGTTAGGAGGACTCATAGGACTCCACATATAGTCATATTCCTGGATGTGATTTACCTCAGCAACAGGACACGAAATAAGATCAGCAAAGGGGCTGAATGAGTGGGAGGAACACACATGGAACAAGGAACCGGTTTCCTCTCCCCGTGTGGTCACACAGGACGCGCTAACTCCTCCAGCAGTAGGCTGTGACAACATGTGTGGCATTCTGCCTGTCGAAGAAGCTCATGAATGACTCAGCACCCAGGGCTGTTGTTGAAGCTGGTCACTTTGGCAGTCTCTGCCAAACATGTACCCAAATTCCAGACTCCCAGGAGGAAAGATGGGTGTTCAGCATAACCCACGTTGTAGGAACCATCCCCAAATCCAGGTTCTCAGGTGCACACCAAGTGCCAGCCTTGTGAATGGGCCTTTTGAAGGATAAATCTCAGGATTTCTCTACTAGTTAAGTCTTTTCTGCACAGAAAGACTATTCAGTAAATGGAACCAGGGCCACTGGCATAACCAAGTGGAAAAAAAAATAAAATAAAATTGTGATCCTTATTCTCATGACATAAAAGCCAATCTCAAATAAACTAAAGACCTAAATATAAAAGCACATTTTAGATCTTAGAAGAAAATATAGTAGACTATCTTTATTTTTCCTTTTCTTTCTTTCTTTTTTTTTTTTTTTTTGAGACAAAGTTTCACTCTGTTGCCCAAGCTGGAGTGCAGTGGCATGATCTGGGCTCACTGCAATCTCCACCTCCCAGGTTCAAGCGATTCTCCTGCCTCAGCCTCCCAAGTAGCTGAAACTACAGACACACACCACCATGCCCTGCCAATTTTTATATTTTTAGTAGAGACAGGGTTTCACTATGTTGGCCAGGCTGGTCTTGAACTCCTGACCTCATGATCCGCCCACCTCAGCCTCCCAAAGTGCTGAGATTACAGGTGTGAGCCACCGTGCCCTGCCTATTGTAGACTATCTTTATGACTTCAGGATAAAGAGTGATTTCATAAACAAGACCCCAAAATGCACTGATCATAAAGAAAATGGACAAAATGGACTATGTGAAAACTTAAAAATTCTGTTCATTGAAACAATGTAATTTTTAAAATGAAAAGACAATTAAATCTAAGAAAAGGCAGCAGCAACTGATATAAGTTGATAAGGGATTAATCTGTAAATATATAAAATACTCTAAGTTACTAAGAAAAAGACATCCCAATGGAACTAATAGGCTGAGATGAAAAGAGAATGCAGAGAGAAGGAAATCCATGTGCTCAGAAGCGCGGTGGCTCATGCCTATAATCCCAGCACTTTGGGAGGCCAAGGCAGGCGGATCACTTGGGCCCAGAAGTTTGAGAGCAGCCTGGGCAACATGGGCAAAACCCCATCTCTACAAAAAATACGAAAACTAACTGGGCATAGAGGCTCATGCCTGTGGTCTCAGCTACTTGGGAGGCTGAGGTGGAAGGATCACTTGAGACTGGGAGGTTGAGGTTGCAGTGAACATGCCCACACCTTTGCATTCAAGGCAGGACGACAGAGCAAGACCGTGTTTCAAACAACAAACAAAAACCAAAAAGAAAGAAAGACGCTCTACTTCTCTAAGAAATAAAAAAAGAAAATTAATACCACAGCCAGGACTTATTTCTTCTTCTATCCAAGGAGGAGGAACACATACTAGGTTTACCCTCCTGCCTGGAACAGTTAAAAAACTGGACAAGACAAATGAAATCACAGTACTCAAAACATGGACCTGCAGGCTATGGTAGTCAGTGACCTGTAAGAGATAGGACATTAGTGAGATGGACCCTATAGGCGTCAGACTGCTGCAGGATTTCCAGGCCATGCTACAAAGAGGGAACACAGGCAGGATCTGATCGTCTCCCTGAGATGAGAAAATAGAGCTGGGAGTGCAGGCATCAAGGCATTAAGAGTTTAAAGGGCAGAAGCCAGTCATGGTGGTTCATGCCTATAATTCCAGCACTTTGGGAGGCCGAGGCAGGTGGATTGCTTGAGCTCATGAGTTAAAGACCAGCCTGGGAAACATGGCAAACCCCATCTCTACAAAAAATAAAAAAATAAGCTGGGCATGGTGGTGTGTGCCTTTAATCCCAGCTACTTGGGAGGCTGAGGTAGGCACACAGCTTGAGCCCAGGAGGTAAATGTTGCAGTGTGCTAAGGTGGCACCACTGCACTCCAGCCTTGGGCAATACAGCCAGACTTTGTCTCAAAAATGAAAAACCAGAAGTAAAAAATAACAGCAGATTAGACACTGCAAAAGGGAAGATCAGTGAACTTAAAGGCAGTCTGAAAGGAAACAGAGGGAAAAGAGACAAAAACAGTAACAAACACCCCCAGAGTATCAGTGAGCTCTGGGACAACTTCAAGCAGGTTAATAGGTGTGCAACAGAAATCCCTCAAACAGAAATGGGGACAGAACAAATATGTGAAGAAATACGGGCTAAAATTTCCTCAAATACGATGCAAGTTATAAAGTCACAGATCTAAGAAGCTCAACGAACACTGAATGAAAGAAACATAAAGACGACCCAGCAATTCCATTATTGGTTACATATCCAGAGGAATATAAAGCATTCTACCATAAAGACACATGCATGAGGTCGGGTGCGGTGGCTCATGCCCGTAATCCCAGCACTTTGGGAGACTGAGGTGTGCAGATAATGAGGTCAGAAGATGGAGACCATCCTGGCCAAAATGGTGAAAGCTGCCTCTACTAAAATACAAAAAAATTAGCCAGGCATGGTGGCACATGCCTGTAGTCCCAGCTACTCGGAAGCTGAGACAGGGAAATCACCTGAACCCAGGAGGCAGAGGTTGCAGTGAGCCAAGATTGTGCCACTGTACTCCAGCCTGGGTGACAGAGCAAGACTCCGTCTCAAAAAAAAAAAAAGACACACGGATGTGAATGTGCACTACAGTACTGTTCACGATAGAAAATACATGGAATCAATCTAAATGCCCATCAATGACAGAATGGATGAAGAAAATGTGGTCCATATACACTATGGAATATTATGCAGCTGTTAAAAAGAACAAGATCATGTCTTTTGCAGGAATATGCATGGAGCTAGAGGCTATTATCTTAAGCACACTAACCCAGGAACAGAAAACCAAATACTGCATGTTCTCACTTATAAGTGGGCGCTAAATGATAAGAACTTATGAGGGCAAAGAAGGAAACAACGGATACTGGGGTCTACTTGAGGCGGGAGGGTGGGAACAGGGAGAGGAGCAGAAAAGATAACCATTGGGTACTGAGTTGAATATCTGGGTGATGTAATAGTATGTATGACAAAACCCTATTACTGTGGAAGTCAAATATGTGACAACAATAGTACAAGTTACCTATGTAACAAACCTTTATACGTATCCCAAAAATGAAAAATAAAAGAAACATAAAGAAAATGACACCCAGGCCTATTATAATCAAATTGCTTAAAACCAAAGATAAGGATTGCAGCAGTTTCTTCTTGGTAGTAGTACAAACCAGAAGAAAATAAATTTAAGTACTGAAAAATCAAAACAAATCAAAATTGTCAAACCATAATTCATGTCCCAGCCTGACACAGTACCTCATGCCTGTAATCCCAACACTTTGGGAGGCTGAGGTGGACAGATCACCTGAGGTCAGGAGTTCAAGACCAGCCTGGTCAACGTGGAAAACCTCGTCTCTACTAAAAATACAAAAATTAGTTGGGTGTTGTGGCATATGCCTGTGATCCCGGTTACTCAAGAGGCTGAAGCAGGAGAATTGCTTGAACCTGGGAGGCAGAGGTTATAGTGAGCTGAGACCACACCATTGCATTCCAGCCTAGACAACCAGACTCTGTCTCAAAAAAAAAAAAAATTTGATGTCCAGTGAAAACAAAGGTAACATAAAAACTTTCACCGGCATTCTGCAAAAGTACATCAGCAGCAGCGTGGCGCTGGCTACATGAAGAAGGGTTAAAGAAAGGCTGAAGCAGGAGGAAACCAATAACAGATGCAGCTCTGGATCCAGACAAAGGCACGAAGCCCATCAGAAATGGCAACTATGTGGGCAAACATAGAATCCTTTTCTTCTTACTATTTAAATTTCTTTGAAAGGAAATTGCCTTTGTAAAAGAAAAAGAAAATCATGACAGCATATGGCAGGGTTTTTAGTATTTATTTGTGGCAGTAAAATATGCCACACCAATAGCACGAAGGACAGGAAAGGAGGAGTGGAAGACGCTATTGTTATAAAGGTCTTACGTAATGTGTGAGGTGGGGTCATATCACGTGATGGTGGACTGTGAAAAGTTAAAGATGTATATACTGTGCACTCTAATGCAACCTTGAAAATACCACAACAAAGAGTTAGAGTTAATGGGCCAAGCAGAACTCAAATGGGATCAAGAAAAATAATCCGAAAGAAGTCAGGAAAAGAGGAAAAGGGGGAAGGGACAACATATATAAAAATGAGAAATAGTGTTACAGCTCTTTTAGAATGCAGGCATTTCAGATTTTACCCCCCAAAAAAAAGAAGAAGAAAGAAGGAAGAAGGAAGAAGAAGAGGAGGAGGAGGAGGAGGAGGAGGAGGAGGAGGAAATAAATGGCAACATGATAGGTTTGAATTCTACCAATAGAAGTATCAATAAGGCCGGGCACAGTGGCTCATGCCCATAATCCCCGCACTTTGGGAGAATGAGGTGGGCAGATTGCTTGAACCCACGAGTACCAGAACAGCCTGGAAACATGGCAAAACCCCACCTCTTTGAAAACATACAAAAATTCGCCAGGCACAGTGGCTGGCATCTGTAGTCCCAGCTACTCAGGAGTCTGAGGTGGGAGAGTCGATTGTGCTTGAGAGGTTGATGCTGTAGTGAGCTGTGATTGTGCCACTGCACTCCAGCCTGGATGAAAAAGGCAGACCCTGACCTAGAAAAAACAAAAAAAATCAATAATCACATTCCATATATATATTAAAAAAAAATCCCTCTACGGGCACATCATACTGAAAAATCACTCAAGAAAAAATACATGACCTGAATAGCCTTGTAGCTATTAAATAAGTTAAACGTGTAAAAACCTACACACAATGAAAACTCCAGGCCCATGCTGGCTGTCTGGTCTTGAACTCCTGGGCTCAGGCAATCTGCCCACCTCAGCCTTCCATAATGTTAGAATTATAGGCGTGAGCCACCACGCCTGGCTTAAAGAGGAAACTTTGGATGTGATGTGTGCACTCCCTGTGATTGCAGTTTCACAGGTATATACATGTCAACACTTATTAAATTGCACGCTTTAAACGTGCTGTTCTTTGTATGTGATTATCTTCCAATAAAGCTGTTTAAAAATTGTTCACTGTGTGTGCATTTTTAAATGTATGCCAATTATATCTCTATAAAGCTAAAAGAAGAACACCACGCAGTGCCCATTTCACATCCAAGAGACTGGTCAAAATTAGAAGTCCAGGGTGGGCGTGGTGGCTCATGCCTGTAATCCCAGCACTTTGGGGGGCTGAGGTGGGCAGATCATGAAGTCAGGAGTTCAAGACCAGCCTGACCAAGATGGCAAAACCCCATCTCTACTAAACATATAAGTTAGTTGGGCATGATAGTGGGTGCCTGTAATCCCAGCTACTCGGGAGGCTGAGGCAGAGAAATACTTGAACCCGGGAGGCAGAGGTTGCAGTGAGCTGAGATCGCTCCACTGTACTTTAGCTTGGGAAACAGAGTGAGACTTCATCTCAAAAAAATATATATTAGAAGTCCAACAACTGAAAGTGTTGGTGAGGAAATGGCCAGTGGACATTCACACACATTTTTGCTAGGTGTACAAATTAACATACCATTTTGCAGACAAAATCTAGTAATATCCTGGAACGCTGAAGTGATTATTCCAGATTCTCTTGCATATGGGCACAGTAACAGAGGAGAACGCTGAGTCATAGTGGCATAATTGTAGTAGCAAAAGGCTGAAAACAATCTATATGCCCGACAACAGCACAATGGTTAACTAAATTGTAGTAGAGTCATATACTGCAATACTCTACAACAATGAAAACTAATGAACTAGAATGATCCATATGAATGATCCATATGAATACAGAAGCCTCTCTAGCATACAGGAAAATCAATCTGTAAAAGAACACACCTGCGATATGATGTCATTTAATGTAGTTTAAAAACATGTGAAATAAGCTTATGTATTTCTGAGGAATACATACAAATATTAAAAGCATACCTCAGAGATATTGCAGGTTCAGTTCCAGACGTGACAATAAAGTATCTCAATAAAGCAAGTCACACAAGTTCTTTGGTTTCCCAGTGCATATAAAAGTTATATTTACACTACGCTGTAGTCTATTAAGTATGCAATAACATTATATCTAAAAACAAATCACAAGGTCAGGAGTTCGAGACCATCCTGGTGAAACCCCGTCTCTAGTAAAATATAAAAGATTAGCCAGATGTGGTGGCAGGTGCTTATAGTCCCAGCTACTCAGGAGGCTGAGGCAAGAGAATCTCTTGAACCCGGGAGGTAGAAGTTGCAGTGAGCTGAGATTGCACCACTGCATCCCAGCCTAGTGAGGGAGCGACACTCCGTCTCAAAAAAAAAAACAAAAACCTTAATTAAAAATACTTTTTTGCTAAAAAATGCTAGCAATCATGTGAGCCTTCAGTGAATCATAATCTCTTTGCTGATAGAGGGTCCTGCCCTGACATTGAGTCTCTGACTGACCAGGACACTAGCTGCTGGAGGAGTAGAGTGGCTGGGGCACTTTCCTCAAAGAAGACAATCATGAAGTTGTCCATATCAACTGACCCTTCCTTCTTTGAGATCTCTGTAGCATGTGAACCTGCTTTGTTTGATAGCATTTCACCTACAGAATGTCCTTCAAAACTGCAATAAATTTTCTCAAACCCTGCCATTGCATTATCAAATGAATTTACGGAATATTCTAAATTCTTTGTTGTCATTTCAGCAATGTTCAATCACCTTCACCAAGGGTAGATTCCATGTCAAGAAAACCACTTTCTTTGTTCATCCATAGAAGCAACTCCTCATATGTTCAAGTTTTGATCATGAGATTGCAAT
Organism: Callithrix jacchus; assembly: GCF_049354715.1. Taxonomy (NCBI): domain Eukaryota; kingdom Metazoa; phylum Chordata; class Mammalia; order Primates; family Cebidae; genus Callithrix; species Callithrix jacchus. Next base: position 16,343,683 of record NC_133513.1, on the reverse strand, counting down.
TCAGTTACATCTTCAGACTCCACTTTTAATTCCAGTTCTCTTGCTATTTCTACCACATCCACAGTTCTGTCTTCAACTGAAGTCTCGAACCCCTTGAAGTCATCCTTGAAGAAAGGAATCAACTTCTTCTAAACTCCTGTTAATGTTAATATTTTTCCTCCTCCTGTGAATCACAAATGTCCTTTTTTTTTTGAGATGGAGTCTCACTCTGCGCCTAGGCTAGAGTACAGTGGTGCCGTCTCAGCTCCTGCAACCTTTACCTTCCAGGTTCCAGGGATTCTCCTGTGTCAGCCTCCCAAGAAGCTGGGACTACAGGCACGCGCCACCACACCTGGCTAATTTTTGTATTCTTAGTAGAGACGGGGGATTTCACCATCATGGCCAGGCTAGTCTTAAACCGCTGACCTCAAATGATCCACCTGCCTCAGGCTCCCAAAGTGCTGGGATTACAGGCGTGAGCCACAGCGCCCGGCCGAATCCCAAATGTTCTTAATGGCATCTAGAATGGTGAATCCTTTCCAGAAGGTTTTCAGCTTACTTTGCCCAGATCCATCCAAGGAATCACTATGTATGTCAGGTATTGCTTTATGAAATGTATTTCTTAAATAAGACTTGAAAGTTGAAATGGCTGCAGAATGGATGGATGTTAGCAAATGTAAAAACATTTGTCTCCTTATACATCTCCATCAGAGACCTTGAGTGACCAGCTATGCTGCCAATGAACAGCAGTATTTTAAAAAGAGTCTTTCTGAGAGTGAGTTTCAACAGTGAGCTTAAAATATTCAGTAAACCATGCTGTAAACAGAGGTGCTGCCAGCCAGGCTTCGCTGTTTTATTAACAGAGCACAGAGTAGATCTGGCATCACTGGGAAGGGCCATCGGACTTTCAGAATGGCACAAGGGCACTGGCTTCAACTTAAAGTCACCAGCTTCATTAGCTCCTAACAAGAGAGTCAGCCTGTCCATTGATGCTTTGAAGCCAGGCATGGATCCGCTCCAGCTATGAAAGTCCTAGGGGAGCATAAAGGTGCTGTTTAGTGTTCTTCAATGTTCTCAGCTAGAGCTTCTGGATAACTTGCTGCAGCCTCTCCATGGGTACCTGCTGCTTCACTTTACACATTTCTGTTGTGGAGATTGCTGCTTTCCTTAAACTTCGTGAACCTGAAGGGAATGTTGTGGCTTTGATCTCCCGTCCTGACCACTAAAACTTTCTTCACATCAGAAATAAGGCTGTTTCACTTTCTTATCATTTGTGTGTTTACTGGAGTAGCACTTGTTAATCACCTTTAAAAAGTTTTTCTTTGCAAGCACAACTTGGCTGTTCAGCACAGGAAGCCTAGCTTTCAGCCTCCCGGTTTTCGGTATGCCTTTCTCACTAAGCTTAATCATTTCTAGCTTTTTATTTAGAGCAAAGGATGTATGACTCTTCCCTTCACTTAACACTTAGAAGCCAGTATGGGGTTATTGAGTGGCCTAATTTTATTATTAGTGTGATTCAAGGATATGGAGGCCCCCAAAAAGGGAGAGAGACAGGGAAATGGCCAGCGAGTGGGGCAGTCACAACACACTTATTTATCAATTTGCCGCCTTTAATGGACGTGGTTTGTGGTGCCCCACAATGATCACACCATCAAAAATCACTGATCACAGATCACCATAATAGATATAGTAAAAAAGGAAAAGTTCAAAATATTCCAAGAATTACCAAAATGTAAGAACATGCTGTTGAAAAAATGACGCTAATAGAGGCCAGGTGTGGTGGCTCAAGCCTATAATCCCAGCACTTTGGGAGGCTGAGGTGGGCAGATCACTTGAGGTCAGGAGCTCAAGACCAGCCTGGTCAACATGGTAAAATCCTGTCTCTACCAAAAATACAAAAATTAGCCAGGCATCATGGCTCATGCCTGGACCAGCTACTTGGGAGGCTGAGGCAGAAGAATCCCTTGAACTTGAGAGGTGGAGGTTGCAGTGAGCTAAGATCATGCCACTGCACTCCAGCCTGGGTGAAAGAGTGAGACTCTGTCTCAACAAAACAAAACAAAAACAAAAACAAAAAAAGAAAAATTGATGCTGGATGCATGGTTGCCACAAACCTTCAGTACGTAAAAAACATAGTATATGTAAACTTCAATCAAGAGAAGCCCAATAAAATAAGGTATGCCCATAATAAAAATACAAAGAGATGCAATAAAAAACCCAAAACTCTTAATCAAGGACAACATTTACCTCTGGAGGGAAGCATAGGAGTGTTCTCAGGAAGAAGCTGCTAACTTCCTATCTAATAACCCTTCCTTTTGTTGGCAGCAAGTGGTCTCTGCTAGTAACACTACCAGAGTGTTCTTAAGGAAATTAAGAGTGCTACTCCAGTACACACACACATGATAAAAAAGTGAAACAGCCTTATTGCTGATATGGAGAAAGTGATCAGAAGATCAAACCAGCCACAAGAAGAAAATACATTACATTTTCCTGTACAATTCTGGTCTCTAGTGTAAAAGTCATTGGATAGACCTCCTTGAAAAGCGCTTTGCTACTGGCCTTTCCTCCTTCATAGAATACAGATGTGATGGCTGCAGCTCCTGCAGCCGTTTTGTAAGCATGAAGACAAGGGCCACACCCTTGAAGGAGCAAAAAGCTAAGAAAGCCCAGGTCCTAGGAACCCCTGCCTCCAAACGTCCCATTACCTGAGACAAAAATAAACTCTTAACATATGCCACTGTTCCTGGCATTTTCTTGTCACATGCCCTAAATCCCTAACTAAAACTGGCCCACAGAAGGCTTAAACAGGACTGATAATGTTTTACCTCTGAAAGCTGGCTGGTAGAAACATGCGTACTCATTTTATTAATCTTTAGACTATTTTTGGTATTTTTATACTTTTCAGTTTTTCTAAGAAGTTGAAACATTTAAAAGTTAAAAAGAAACTGTAGCCCAATACCTAATCCTCAGTAAGATTTTGAGGACTCAGTGATAACATAAATGAAGAATGTCTACGGAAGGCAGTTCTGAATACGAAGTAAAAAGAAAGCTTCCTAGAGCCACCACAGTCACAGAACTCAAACCCAGCTTTGCCTGACTCCCCAGGTCCAAGCGCTTCCCACCCTACCCCAAATTACTGAGTATATAAGCACAACTTTGCTTTGAAGATTAAAGCTTTCTCATAATAAAAACTAGTTCTGGTTTATAAAATTAAACACAATGAGAATAGAGCAGAGGTTAAAGTACTGTTCGAATATAAAAAGTCTCCCGCTTTCTTTAAGAAAGTCTATTAAGAAAACATCACAGGCTGTAACTGGATTTTGGTGTGAAAAGCATCTTCTGCTCTTAAAAAGCCTAAATGATGTTAGTTTATAACATAAACTTGCACCTGAATCTCTGTTAGGGGTTTAATGAGTTGTCACGCTTGATAAGAAACTCTCATGTAATCTATTACTCTACCCCATGAAAAAGGGAAGCTTTGTTTAATCGTGACAGCCCTCACTTAATTCTCTATAACGGCCTTCTGTCCAACCACGGTTGTCTTTAGATTGTTGGGAATAAATCAATGTGTGTCAGCTCTGAGTAGATCAAATTTATTAGACTCTGAAATCAGTCATTTGAAGGCTATCCTGGCATGTAAACCAATGAATAAAAAGAAAGATAATATGTAATGGTATAAAAATGTACATATATACAAAAGTATATATATTTATAGAATAGTATATATTATATCTATGTTTATATATTATATAATATATATTTATGATATTATATACTATATATATTTATATATATAAAATTTTACAAATTAAGACACATGCCAAAAATGAAGTGCTTTCAAAAATTGCACCAGGTTAAAAAAAAAACACTAAGTAAAACATTTGGATCTAGTAGAAATTATCTATTAAAATTCATCTCTGGTAAGACATTACATAATATATAAATGTATTAATTAGATTATGTATTAATATACTAGCTGTATTATTAATATATTATACAATTATATCAACATACATTATATAATACATGAATGTTACTATATTAATAACATATATCTTTATCTATTTCTGCCTCTGTAGTCATAAACTCCAAACTCTCTTGCCTTTCAGATTTACAAGCTGAAGACATATAGCAAAATGATGTTCAGTTAAGCAAATTCAGTATGTCTGAACCTTCACAAATTTGGTATAGTGTGAATTTATGATCTAAATTTTTTTTTACTATCCTATTATTCTATTCATTGTGAAAAAACAATTCTTGGAAAAGTTACTGGATTTCTTTACATGCTGCTATGGACTGAATGTCTGTATCACTCCCAAATTTGTATGCTGACATCCCAGCCCCCAACGATGCTGTTCTGCAGTGTCATCCTGGCCTCGGGAGATGTCTGTCCCCAGCTGAGCCATTCACCTTTACTTTCAGCTGTTGATATTTTGATGTCAATGTAACTCATTAAAGAGCTGAGCTGTGAAATCCTACGAAGGCATGCAGGGGTAGTCCCACGTTTGCACCAAAACCAAGAAAGATGGTCTTTGGCAAAGGAATAACAACAATAAAAAAAAGCAGCAACAGCTTTGCGCAGTGGCAGTATCGTAGCCAATGAGGTTTATCCGAGGCGCAATTATTGCTAATTGAAAACTTTTCCCAATACCCCGCCATGATGACTTGAAATAGAGTAGGCGTTGGCAATTTTTGGCAGTCTCTACAGAGACTGAATCATATTAAAAACATTAAAAGGCCAGGCACGGTGGCTCACGCCGGTTATCCAAGCACTTTGGAGGCCAAGGCGGGTAGATCACCTGAGGTCGAGAGTTCAAGACCAGCCTGACCAACATGGTGAAACCCCGTCTTTAAAAAAAAAAAAAAAAAAAAAAAGCAGCAGCAGAAGGCCACGTGGTCCGAGCAATGGCAAAAGTCACTGATCGCCACCTTTCCTGGTTCCTGATTGCCGCCTTTCCTGGTAACTGATCCCTGTGCCTAGGCTGTCCCTTCCTCTCTCAGGTCTGACCACCCTTTCTGCCCCTGGATTCTCAATCTTCACAAGTCTCAACAACCCCAGCCACCTCATACATTCATAAACTCCCCCTTCTCCAGAATTCACATGTCCACGTGCCCTTCTGCCCCTAAGGTGAACACACAACCTATTTTCCACAGGGAGCCCCCTCCCATTTTCTTTTAATGTCTCCCTTTCATAAAGTATAGCCTTCTGAGGATATCCAATCCTATTTGGTGACTGATCCAGGAAAAGAGGAAACGAAGCTGGCCCTCCAGTGTAATGAATGACAGCTCTGGTTGCTTGAAAGGGTGATCCTGGCCATTTCATTATGAGAAAGTCAGTCTCATGGGGATCTTGGTAGGCCTCCTTTCCAGCTGACAGCCCTCTGAGGCTCTGCATGCAGACTTTTTTATTTCTTTGTAAACCATTGCTTTTTCAGGTGGAAGAAAACAGAGAGACAGTTTATAAACTGCATCTCAGTAATGGAAGGGGCACACTCAGGTACAATGTGGCTTTTGAACCCCCCCACTTGAGGTTTTAGAGGCTCTGTTTGATGACAGATGAAATAATATTGATTTTAAAACTGGCTCCATCTCTAGATCATTTCGACAGAGTGTTTTCAAGCCAAACCAAAAACCAGATGAAGCCCTTAGTTCAAGGCAACTTTATTTCACCAGTAACTGCTTCTTAGCCACAGATCTGCTGTGGTAAACACACACAGGGGTGCCTCTCTTTTCCCCAACGTGAGAAGCCCCCCCCCATACTAAAAGTACTCACATTCAATACGCCGAGGGAACAGGGCCCAATTTCTAAACCCGATGTCTACAAATCTGATTTAACAAATTAAAGGGATATGTGCACATCATAAGCAGATTCTTCACCTTACAAAAGCGTCCACTAGAGAGTCCCTCTAAGGTCCCCCTGCATATTGTATTTATAGAAATCCAATTTTGCAGGAACTTCTCCACAGCTGACAGCCAGAGGCCAAAAGGGAGAATATCAGCTTTTCTTTGGACTCACAATAGACCCAACTGAAGAAAATGTTAAACTGTAGCACAGGCAGGTGCTGTGGCTCACACCTGTAATCTCAGCACTTTGGGAGGCCAAGGCAGAAGGATCATTTGAAGCCAGGAGTTCGAGGCCAGCCTGGGCAACATAGTGAGACCCGTCTCTACAAAAAAAAGAAAAAAATTCAGGAGGCTGAGGTGGGAGAATGGCTTAAGCACAAAAGTTAGAAGCAGCAGTGAGCCGTGACCACACTGCTGCACTCCTGCCTGGACAACACAGAGATTTTGTCTCCAAAAAGAAGAAAAAAAAATGTGTAGCAGAAAAAGTTAAGTCAGATTCACTGTAAAACAACTGCTCCCAGGAAGCTGCAGGCAAATGTGGCATATTCAAGACTAAGGTGAGCAGTTTCCTCCTGGACATAAAGCTGCAAAAATGGTGTCAAATGGTCTCTAATGGGTCTCTTCTGGCCTTGGAACTACATCATTTTTATCACAACTATGCCAGTGATGCTCATATATTAATCGCTGACATTCTCTTAGGGCGACCTTTTCACAAGCATTTCAACATCCATCTTTTTCTCTCTCTCTCTCATTTTTTTTTTTTTTTTGAGACAAGGTCTCGCTCTGTTACCCAGGCTGCAGTTCAGTGGCATGAACACAGCCTCAACCTCGCAGGCTCAAGCAATCCTCCCATCTCACCCTCCTGAGTAGCTGGAACTACAGATGCACACCACAACTCCTGGCTAATTTTTGCATTTTTTGTAGAGATGAGGTCTCCCTATGTAGCTCAGGCTGGTGTATGAACACCTGGCCACAAGCAATCCTCCCACCTCAGCCTCTCTGCATGCTAGCATTACAGGTATGAGCCACCACATCCTGCTTCAATACATATCTTTATGTGTCGACTTGTTAGGATATTAGGGCATTTTTGCAATAGGTATAAATACTCTCCAGAAGGCTAATACCCACAGAATAAAATTAATTCACTAATTTGCTTCATCATATGAAAACAGCTAGACACATTCAGCAAATTTAGAAGATACGTTTGGGACAGCGCGATGTTAAATCCACATTATGTGGCATATATGAAATGTGCATGGCAGGGGCGTGGTGGGGGCGCTCTGCAACATGCCTCAAAGAACTGGAAGTTGGTTCAGCTCTGGATCAGCTGAAACGCATACAATGACATGTCCACGGGACTAGCAATTTGGGAAGGACACGCTGTCCATACTGAGAAGCTGTGGATGTAGATAGTTATGGTCTTAAATAGGAATCCCAAACTGAAATTCACAAGCGCAAAATGCTGCAAATTATGAGAGTGATCTGTAACAACATGGCATCTCATGTGGGCAGTTCCACGCAAACTGCTCTGGGAGGTGGCAGCAGAGATGCATTTAAGAACAGTGAGCCAGGCACGGTAGCTCACATCTGTAATCCCAGCGCTGAGGCGGGAGGATCACTTGAGGTCAGGAGTTCAAGACCTGCCTGGCCAACATGGTGAAACCCCGTCTCTACTAAAAGTACAAAATAATTAGCTGGGTGTGAGTGCATTGTGGAGCACACCTGTAACCCCAGGTACTCGGGAGGCTGAGGCACAATAAACACTTGAAGCCACGAGGTGGAGGTTGCAGTGAGCCGAGATTCTGCCACTGTACCCTAGCCTGGGTAACAGAGCTAGACCCTGTCTCAAAAATAAAAAACAAAAACAAAAAACATAAAAACCGATAGGATGCCCTTGACACATGCCAGGAAAGCCAGCCAGCAGAGTAATAAATCAGACAAAATAAAGCAAGTAAGCGTCCCTAGGGAAGTTGAGGATACCGTTTTGACCTTGAGATCAGAGTTATAGACAACTACGGTGCTCTCCCAAAAGCGTTTTTTTTTCCCCTAGAGAATGTTAAATATTCATGTTAAATGTATGTCAACAATTTTCCATATCTTACTTCTAAAATTTTTAGATTCAATCCCCTGAAAAAAATGTTTATCTTCACAAACTAGAATCAGGGTAAGGTAGGACCCTAATATAGCACCTCGAGGGTAACCAACTAAGTTAGCCCGAGCTGAGGGTTTTCCCAGCATGTGGGACACTTCAGTGCTAAAACCAGAATAGTCCTGGACAGACCAGGCTGGGTGGTCACCATAATTTGGAAGAAGACAGATTCCAAAGCATAACTGCAAGTATGACTACACATTTCAAGGGCCTAATACAATGCAGTCAGCCTGCCAGAACTGCACAGGAGGATCTGACTTACATGGGGAAAATAAAACCCACAAAATTGAATGTCTCTACTGGCTTCCCTTGGAATGCTTTGTATTTTACAGACAGAGCCTCAGATCCTGGGTGTAGATATTCCACATAGATCCTGTTTGTACCTCTTGTATTCACACCGGGGAAACTGCAAAGGGAAAACTGCTAAGTTATGTAAGGGAGCATGTGCGTGCACAAATTCTTCCTAGGCGGCGCGCTGGGGGCCTTAGCAGCCGAGATATTATTATCGAATAATGCTTTGCATCCACAATGGGCTTCATGCCTTTCAGATGATCTGCCAAACCAGTCTTAATGGTAACCTTTTTTTTTTTTTTTTTTTTTGAGACAGATTTTCACTCTTGTCACATAGGCTGGAGTGCAGTAGCGTGGTAATGGCTCACTGCAACCTCCGCCTCCTGGGTTCAAGCAATTCTTCTGCCTCAGCCTACTGAGTAGCTGGGGTTGCAGGTGCCCACCACCATACCCAGCGAAGTTTTTGTATTTTTATTAAAGATAGGGGTTTCGCCATGTTGGGCAGGCTGGCCTTGAACTCCTGACCTTAGTGATCTGCCCACCTCGGTCTCCAAAAGTGCTGAGATTACAGGTACAATGATGAAGATGATGATGAAAGCAATGACAATGGCAACCACCACACCTGGCCTGTAATGGCAACCTTTTAATAAAGGATGACCAGACCTTCTAGCACACTGACACATGCTGCCAGATTAAAACACTGTGTAATTATTTACAGGAGACAGTAGGGCGTCAGAGCATTTTGGTGGAAAGACCCTGTTTCCAAATAAATTTGAGAGATAGCTACAGCTGCTCTAAAACAGAGCAAAACATATGGCAACAAAAGGCAGAAGAAGAACACGTTATTGAGGCAAATCATGCAATGAATATCCGCTTTTTGTCATAGGGCATCTTGGCTGTCGCTGCTTCTCCATGCAAGCTTTTGGAATATTCTGAGTAAGAGCTGGAGAGTCAAAGAAAGAGAAAACAAAGCCCCTTGCTATCCCCCACACTTTCACTTCCTGCAGGAAAAGGGACACGGTGCCACGCAGTTGAACACTGTGTCAAGTGAGGATAAAGGAAAGCAGCCATGACATCACTCCATTACTGCCGCCCCCAGTGTCCCTCACAGGCCCTGCAATTTATAATCCTGTTTAATCCTCCAATCAACCCAGGAATACCGATATCATCACCCCTGCTATACAGATAAGGAAGCTGAGGTCCAGGAGCTTGCTGGTGGTCAAATAGCTCCTAAATGACATTGAGTTTTAAACACAATCTCCAAAAAGTCTCTATGTTTTGAGTGTCTATAATGTGTCATCAGGCACTGAGGCAGATACTTGGGATGCAATCAGATAAATGGCAGAGAACCTCTCCAAGAAGCCCACAAGCTGGAAGGGAATACAAGAAACGCCATTACTCATGGTGATGACAATTACTGAGTGCCTATCACATGCCAGGCATTGTTCCCACTCAGGCTTCAGTCCAGCCTCCCACCAGCCCAGTGACAAAGGTACTACTTTCCATGCAGTCTTAACTTTCTGACTCTGAAACGCAGACTCTTCACCAATGTGCCTGAGATAAACGGTAAGAGATGAAAGCCCAACCAACATTAACTGTGTTAATGAAGTAGACTGATTATATACCTCACAACCAAAAGGAATTGCCAAAAACCGGTACTTCTGGAGAAGCATTCAGGAAGAACACAGGAACCGCAGCTGAATCTAAAAAGCAGATATGATGACAATGATGATGATGATGATGACAGCAATGACAACAGCAACTACAAAAATGGAGGCTGGGAGCAGTGGCTCATGCCTGTAATCACAGCATTCTGGGAGGCAGTGGCGGGAGGATCACTTGAGCCCGGGAGTTTGAGACCAGTCTGGGAAAGAGAGCAAGACCCTATCTCTACACAAAATTTAAAACTTAGCTGGACATGGTGGCATGTGTCAGCAGTCCCAGGTATTTGGGAGGCTAAGGTGGGAGGATCACTTGAGCCCAGGAAGTAGAGGCTGCAGTGAGGTATGATCACACCATTGCACTCTAGCCTGGGCAACAGAGCAAGACTCTGTCAAGAAAGAAAAGAAAGAAAAGAAAGAAAAGAAAAGAAAAGAAAAGAAAAGAAAAGAAAGAAAGAAAGAAAGAAAGAAAGAAAGAAAGAGAGAAAGAGAGAAAGAGAGAGAGAGAAAGAAAGAAAGAAAGAAAGAGAAAGAGAGAGAAAGAAAGAGAGAGAGAGAAAGAGAGAAAGAGAGAGAGAGAAAGAGAGAAAGAAAAAGAAAGAAAGAAAGAAAGCTACAGAACCAGATTTAAAGCAGAAGCAGCCAAAAAATCACATGCAAAACTGCTTTCAGGGAGAAACACAAGCCTGGCCACAGAACCCCACTGATGGCAGGTGCTGGATGCTAATGCTAGGACCCCCGCCTCTGCTGCCACTTTCCTGCCACTTTCCTCATGAGCATGGATCCTGCCTTCTCCTTGTGTTGCTCACTAAAGGCTCAAAATCTGGTTCAGGTGAGTCTGAGTACTCAGGTGTGGGTTACATGCCTGAGTCCTAACTGCAAAGAAAGCAGAGAGGCCATCAGGCCATCTAGCTTCCATCATGCAGGTGGTTTACACCAGAAAGCAGGTGGACATATTTGGGGGTAATATGGTTTGTCTCTGTGCTCTCACCCAAATCTCATCTCAAATTTTAATCCCTGTGTGTCAAGGGAGGGACCTGGTGGGAAATGATTGGATCATGGAGGTGGGGGGCGCAGTTACCCCATACTGTTCTCATGACAGTGAGTGTGTTCTCACATGATCTGATGGTTTTAAAGTGTTGGGCAGTTGCCCTTTGTGCTCTCTCTCTCTTCCGCCACCTTGTGAAGCAGTTCCCTGCTTCTCCTTTGCCTTCTGCCATGATTATATGTTTCCTGAGGCCTCCTCAGCCATGTGGAACTGTGAGTCAATTAAACCCGTCTCAGGTAGTATCTTTATATCAGTGTGAAAACGGACTAACACCAGGGAAACTCTCCAAAGTCAGAAGGGAATACAAAAGTACTGGGAGGTCAGAAAGGACAAATGTGCGTCCACTGAAAGCTCCTTGTTCTGTCTTTTCTAAATGAAGTCACCCTTCTGACGGTAGCCATGGATTCCACATCCATGGATTCAACTGTTGATCGAAAGTATTCAGAAAAAAAATTCCATGATGTTTCAAAAAGCAAAACTTGAACTTGCCGTGTGCTAAGTATGACGCTGAATCCATGAGAATGAAGTGATATGCAGCAATGTATTAGGTATAAGTAATCTGGAGGTGATTTGAAGTATACAGGAAGGTGTGCGTAGGTTATGTACAAATACCACACTATTTTATATCAGGGACCTGAGGATTGGTGGATCTTGGTATCCTTGGGAGGGTCCTGGAACCAATCCCCCATGGATAACAAAGGACAATGATAACTGATTGCTAAATTTGCCCTTCACCAGTAGAAACAATTTTACATGTCTCAGAAAGTGCAGAGTTTAAGATGGTGATGCTGAGATTCTGAACAAGATGGTCACCCTGATGTCTACTGGAATCTGGGGACTGCTGTACTATGGTCATACACTATGCTGGGGGTCTGGTGTTTCCAGGGTGTGCTGGGGGCCTTAATGTACCAATATGGTCATACGCCAGTGTGGGCCTGCTGCTGCTGGCGTATGTTGTCAGCAGTCCCAAGTACTGAAACTGACAAAACTGTCTCCTATTCAGAAGTGCTTAAAATCTCTTGCATTGTGTGCCAAGTGTTTAGATCATGGACTAGATCAGGGACTCTGGGGACGGCTTTTAATTTACTGATAAGTAAAGTTTTAAAATGTGACATCTTTGAGTACTGCTGCCCTAGCCTATTAAACAAAGAGAAGCAATTCCCAGGCCAGCATCATCCTATTAAGCTAAACCTGATAATACTGATGTGGCCCAGGGCTGGCAGCATGGCCTGGACTGTAACTAGGCATCGCCTGCTTCCATTTGCAGACACGTGGCTTTGCCCTGATGGAGACATACAGACAGGTCATTTTATACCAGGTAGGTATAGATGCAAAGGGCATCTTGGGCTGGCTGTCATGAAATTTGAATAAGGAATACCTGTCTTCCCCTTCAGTACCTGTTTCCCCAATTTTCAGGTAGCCTTACCCCATCAGAAGACAGCAGATAAGAGTTTCCCCTAGGATGGCTGTGAGTTGGCAAATAGGGGTAGAAAAATGGCCAAGCTGTGTGGCGGAAGGCACCTGTAATCCCAGCTACTTGGGAGGCTGAGGAAGGAGAATTGCTTGAACCCTGGAGGCAGAGGTTGCAGTGAGCTGAGATCGTGCCACTGCACTCCAGTCTGGGCGAAGAGCCAGACTGTCTAAAAAAAAAAAAAAGAGGCCAAGCTCTCAGTTTCTGAGATGGGCTGGAACCACAGGGTCACTACCCATCAGCTGGGCAGTGCCAGGCACACTGTTTGACCTGACAGTTTGCTCATTTACAAAAAGGGATAAAGGTACAATTATTTCATAATGAAACAGCAATCCTTGCGTCTCTACACTATTATAAGTAGTATTATTTACATTAGTAACAAGCTCTTCCCAATTTCTAGTGACCGCTTAGGTTTACCTAATGATAAGAAATCAATCAGGGAAAACAGTGTCCTGTGAAGTGACTAGTTAACTAGAAATAAATGAAAGCTATGGATGCCAGCAGTGGAACTACACTTACTAAAACTGCTTCCTACTTTCAAAAAATTTGGGCTTACTCTTCAGACAAAATATTCTTGATTAAAAATGTGGGCCAGGCAGAGTGACTAAAGGTATAATCCCAGCACTTTGGGAGGCTGAGGCAGGCGAATTACTTGAGGTCAGGAGTTTGAGACCAGCTTGGTCAACATGGCAAAACCTCATCTCTACTAAAATTACAAAAATTAGCCGGGCGTGGTGGTGGGTGCCTATAATCCAAGCTAATCTGGAGGCATGAGAATTGCTTGAACGCAGTGGAGATCGCACCGCTATACTCCAGCCTGGGCAACAGAGCAAGACTCTGTCTCCAAGAAAAAAAAAAAAGTGAACAATGTCAGCACCATTGGAAAGGTAAATTTTTTTTTTTTTTAAATGGGAACAATGGAAAGAAGAGTATAGTCTTAAAATAAACAGATCCTCGGCTATTTGAGAGGACAGCCTGGGGTCTGCCCAAAGGCAGGGAACTGGATCTCTCTCTTTTGCTTAGTTCCCTGGGACTGAAATTTCCATGTTAAAAATACTCTCTCATTTATTTTTAATTATTTTTCAAGGGAAGAAGGTAATACGAAGGAGATGGTGAATTCGATTTCCGGGACCACCAGGGATATTCTTTAGTAACGGAGGTACAGATATGACATTGTATTAGTTATGCTATATGTCAGGGTTAGGGTCTAAATTTCATTTTCCTTAATGTTATCATTTGAATAAAGTGATTCAAATTAATCCACAATCTACTTATAAGAATTTATCCCATAGGATAACAAAAAGTAGTAGTAGTAGATGAAATGTGGTACATCCATACGGTAGAGTATCACTCAACAATAGCTACAACCTGATGAACCCTGCAAAACATGAAAAGTGAAAGAAGTCAGTCTCAAGAGACTGTATGCTGTATGGTTCCATTTATATGAAATATCCAGAATAGGCAAATCTACACAGACAGTGGATTAGTGGCTGCCTAAAGCTGGAGTGGGAGGTGAAGGGAAATAGGGGATGACAACTAACAGGGACAGAGTTTCTTTCGGGGTTCACGAAAATGTTCTGTTTAGTTTTGAGACAGGGTCCCACTCTGTCCTCCAGGCTGGAGTGCAGTGGCACAATGTCAGCTAACTGCAACCTCCACCTCCTGGGCTCGGGCAGTCCTCCCACCTCAGCCTCCCAAGTGGCTGGTAATACAGGCACATCCACCACACTCAGCTAATAAATTTTTTTTTTTTTGTAGAAATGAGGTCTTGCACTAGGCGCAGTGGCTGACACCTGTAATCCCAACATTTTGGAAGGCCGAGGTGGGCAGATCACTTGAGGCTGGGAGTTCGAGACCACTCTGGCCAACATGGTGAAACCCTGTCTCTACTACAAAAATACAAAAATTGGTTAGGTGTGGTGGCGGGTACCTGTAATTCTAGCTACTTGGGAGGTTGAGATAGGAGAATTGTTTGAACCTAAGATGGAGGTGGAGGCTACGGTGAGCCAAGATGGCACCACTGCACTCCAGCCTGGGCAACAAGAGTGAAACTCCATCTCAAAACAAAATAAAAGAAATGAGTTCTCGCTAAGTTGCCCAGGGTGGTCTTCAACTCCTGGGCTCAGGCTATCCTCCTGCCTTGGCCTTCCAAAGTGCTGGGATTAGAGGCACGATCCACCATGCCTTGCCTTGATAAAAATGTTTTAATAATGATTTTAGTGATCATTATACAACTCAGCAAATACACAAAAGACCAACGAATCGAAATGGATGAGTGGCATGGTATGGAGTCCAATCTCAATAGAGTCCTTATTAAAAATAAAACAGAAGTAATCATAGTTATTGGGCTGTATTAAATGCCAGCCAATATTCTAAGCACTTTTATACATTTAAGTCTTATGAGAAACCTATGAAGTGGGTACCATTATTATCTGCATTTTACAGATAAGGAAATTCAGCTACAGAGAGATGAGATAACATGCCCAAATCTATTTGGCCAGGAAATAAGAGAGCCAGAATTTGAATTACAGCCATCCAACATCACAGGCCAGTTCTCAGCTGTGGCCATGTACACAAATATACAGACTCCGGGAGGGGCCCTGCACTGCTGGTTCTGGCAGGATTCTGGGCACAGTCCGAACCTCAAATATTTAATTGGTGCTAAAGTAACTGCAATTTCTGCCATTGAAAGTAATGGCAAAACTGCAATTACTTTTATTACTTAGGTTGTGTTAGGTTGTTTGTATTACCAACCTAATACAAGCTGGTATTTTGTCCATTGAAGAAAGTGAAACATATCCGCATATACTGCTATGGAAAGACCAGGACAACAACAAGGTATTTAAACTTTGTGTCTTTTTGCTCCCATTTGCAATTTTTTTTTTCCTTTTTGAGACAGAGTCTTGCTCTGTTGCCCAGGCTGGAGTACAGTGGCACAATCTCAGTTCACCGCAACCTCAGCCTCCTGGTTCAAGTGATTCTCCTGCCTCAGCCTCCCGAGTAGCTGGTATCACAGGCATGCACAACCACACCCAGCTAATTTTTGAATTTTTAGTAGAGATGGAGTTTCACCATGTTGGTAAGGCTGGACTGGAACTCCTGACCTTGTGATCCACCCGCCTCAGCCTCCCAAAATGTTGGGATTACAGGTGTAAGCCACCATGCCTAGCCTTTTTTTTTTTTTTTAACAAAATGCTACATATGTAAGTGTACCCACACTTAACAATTTTCTATAATTTTTAATGAAAAAACATAACTGCAGCTTTCTGTGAGAAGCAGGTCAATAGTGACAGGAACATCAAGGTTTTTTCTGGATATCTTTTGGTATTGTTTGATTTGAATTTTTTTGTTTTTTTTTTTCTTTTTGAGACAGGGTCTTGCTCTGTCACCCAGGATGGAGTGCAGTGGCGAGATCTCAGCTTACTGCAATCTCCACCTCCCAAGTTCAAGTGATTTTTGTGCCTCAGCCTCCCAAGTAGCTGCGATTACTGGTGCATGCCACCATGCCCAGCTAATTCTTGTATTTTTTTGTAGACAGGGGTTTCACCATGCTGGCCAGGCTGGTCTTGAACTCCTGAGCTCAAGCAATCTGCCTGCCTTGGCCTCCCAAAGTGCTGGGATTACAGGCATGAACCACCACACCTAGACAAATTTGGGTATTTTTTTGTAGAGTTGGGGTTTTGCCATGTTGCTAGGGCTGGTCTCAAACTCCTGATCTCAAGTGATCCTCCCGTCTCAGACTCCCAAAGTGCTGAGATTACAAATGTGAGCCACCGTGCCTGGCCTGATTTAATTTTTAATAAACCATAAGCCTGGTGAGGGCTACCCAGCCCTACTCCAGTTTCAAGGAAGCCTTCTCTAACTCACCCACCTCCCACCCTCTTGGGTATCACATGCTCGGAGCCACCATTTTGTTTGTAACTCCAGATGCCTCATGACTCTGTCTCTGACTAGCCTATAAGTTTCCTGAGGATAGACACCATATCTGTTTCTTACTAAGCAGGGACAGGCACATAGGCAGATCCCCTCTGTTCCCATCTGAGAAACAAATGAGCAAAGGAATTAAAGTCCAACAACTTGACCTCAACTGCCAGCCTCAAGGTCATGAGCAGTGACTGGTGGAACAGAAGAGTGTCATGCTCTAAACCATGTCTGTCATACGAACCGCGTTCCTGCTAGCCCTGGGAACACAGTGATCTAAGAAGTCTGGAGTGGAACTCAACTAAGTGATTTATTCCTTTGATTAAACACATTTACTTTCATCTAGTCCCAGAGAATTTACGGAGTCATAATCCCCTTCATCTCTAATGCTGTTCATTATCTCTTCCTAATTAACGGAGAGATGTAAATTCATTGATCTAAAACTTTGCAGGCATAAACATTACTCAGGTAGTGATCCAGCACCACACTGCTAACAGATGAAGCTTCATCAGGCTCTACTAGTTTTTAAATTATACATGTTACTAAACAAGAATCATTTAATGTCACATCTAACAGCTACAGCTGATTATATTGGCTGCTAGATATTTATAGCAACTCACTGTCAACTCTGTACTGTTAGCCTGCTTAGGATACAATTAATAAAAGAGATTTAACTGTTGACATAATAAGCGGCTTTAGTATAATATAAAATATGCTTTCATGTGCTTTAGAAAAAAAAATTAAGAAAGGTATACTATCCAAGTGAAATTTCCTAAGGTGCTACCTTGCAGATCAATATAAAATTTCTTCACAAGAATATGGATGATGACAGTGGTAGTTCACTCAAATAATATATAAAGAAGGGAACAGTAAATTTTTCATACAAACCAAGTAATATATATTGAATAGAACCTACCATGGCTTTCCAATACACTACTTAGGAACTGGGGAAAAACCACACAGAATTTGAAACATGCAGGTGACTTTCTAAATTCTGGGTTTGCGAAATACATGTCCTCAGCCATTCTGGCATTCAAATGCTCCATTTTCCAACCTCTTATTATTTTTCTTCATTCCACATTCTGATCACTTGACCAATTACCTGATAATTGAACCCCTTTGGGATCATGCTCCTTTTTAGTGCTTCATTTAGTGACAGAAAATAGGCCCATCAAGGAGGCAAAATGTTCTAACTCCAGGAAATGAGTGTTTAGAGCAAAAACAACGATGAAAGAGAAGATGTAAATATTCCAGTCAGCTAAGCACAAGCTAGAAAGACACTCACTTTGTCTACAGCAAGTTGGCTTGCCAGGGGATCCCACAAACTTCTGCAAAAGGCATTCACTAGCTCCAGAAAACCCCAACAGGAGGCTGAGGCAGGTGGATCATCTTAGGTCAGGAGTTCAAGACCAGCCTGGCCAACATGGTGAAACCCCATCTCTACAAAAAAAAATAGCTGGGTGTTGTATTAGTTCATTTTCATGCTGCTGATAAAGACACGCCCAAGACTGGGAAGGAAAAGGGGTTTAATTGGACTTACAGCTCCACATGGCTGGGAGGCCTCAGAATCATGGCGGGAGGCAGAAGGCACTTCTTATGTGGCAGTGGAAACAGAAAAATGAGGAAAATGCAAAAGCAGAAACCCCTGATAAAACCATCAGATCTCATGAGACTTATTCACTACCACAAGAACAGTATGGGGGAAACCTCCCCATGATTCAATTATTTCCCACCGAGTCCTTCCCGCCACATATGGGAATTATGGAAGTACAATTCAAGATGAGATTTGGGTGGGGACACAAAGCCAAACCATATCAGGTGTGGTGGCAGGTGCCTGTAATCCCAGCTACTTGGGAGTTGAGGAAAGAGAATCTCTTGAACCAGGGAGGCAGAGATTGTAGTGAGCTGAGATCATGCCACTGCACTCTAGCCTGGGGACAGACAGAGCGAGACTTCATCTCAAACTAAAACAAAAGCAGAAAACCCCCAAGGAAGCACAGAGGGTGGAGGCAGCCTCCAGTACTGTTCTGCTCAGAGGGCTGGTCTGGTATCTCTGATTAGACTGCCATAAGTGATTTGCCTAACAGCCTCTACAGTCATGGACTGCTACGAGGGACAGCATCCCCAGGCAGGAGCAGAACACAAGAGCATTCAGATCCCACATCATTTTGGCTCAATGATTGCTCAGAGGTCCTCGTCTTTTTGAGTCACAGAGCCTGTATCAGTCATGTGCTCCAGGGAACCAACAGGAGATACACAGATATATGAGGAGGCTTAGTACGGGAAATGGTTCACACTATCACAAGAGCCAAGACATCACACCATCTGCCATGTGTAAGCCAGGGGTTTCATTCAATCTAAATCCAAAGGCCTGAGAATCAGAGGAACTGATGGTGTGAGTGCTGGTTTGAATCTAAAGGCCTGAGGAACAGGAGTGCCAGTGTTTGAGGGCAGGAGATGTCTCAGCTCAAACAGGAGGCAAATTCACCCTTCCTCCATCTTTTTCTTCTATTCAAACCCTCAATGCATTGGATGATGCCTGCCCACAATAGTGAAGGCAGATCTTCACTCGGTTTACTGATTTAAAAACTAATCTCTTTTGGAAATGCCCTCATGGACACACCCAAAAATCATGTTTTCCCAGCTTATCTGGGCACGTCTTAGCCCAGCCAGGCAGACACGTAAACTGAACCATCACCAGGTCCTTGAAGGATCTGATGAAAGCTATGGACATTCTCCCTACTGCAGTCCCCAAAGCATCCCCACAACCTCAAGCATCTATGCAAATACACTGGACTTTGCAGAGCTGACAGGGCCCACTGGCTGGATGAAGCCCATTCATGAAGCTCACACCCAGGTAAAGAAACCTACACCTACAAACTGCCCTACTGGGGCTCAATGGCTCATGCCTGTAATCCCAGCATTTAGGAGGCCAAGGTGGCAGGATCATCTGAGGTCAGGAGTTCGAGACCAGCCTTGCCCACATGGTGAAACTGTTGTCTCTTCTAAAAATACAAAAATTAGCTGGGTGTGGGGGTGGGCACTTGCAGTTCCAGTTACTCAGGAGGCTGAGGCGAGAGAATCACTTGAACCCAGGAGGAAGGCTGCAGGGAGCAGAGATTACACCACTGCAATCTAGCCTGGGCAACAAATTGAGACTCTGTCTCAAAAAAAAAAAGAGAAAGAAAAAAGAAACTGCCTTACTGGACACTGTATTACTTAGTGCCCCAGAAGGAAATTTTCATAAAAATTTTCTTTTAAAATAAGATTTTCCAGGAAGAGCTGTATTCCTCTTACATATGGATAAGGTTTTGCTTCTTTGACAAACTCTCTCTGGCTGAACTGTCAACTGAATTCTATCAACCACCAGGATTCCTAAGATCTTACTATCTGTTTCAGCCTCTGGTCTTCTCTTCCTATATGAACTTTTATTTTCTTCGATCCTGACTTATATTTCTTCTCTACTGTGTTTTCGTTCATTTTAAGCCTCCTCAAATGCTCCACTGAACAAATAAACAAATAAAGCAAGGCTCTCTCAGTTTTCAATTTTTGATCTGAACACTGGAAACCAGACAGAAAGATTATGCTT
Source organism: Callithrix jacchus (assembly GCF_049354715.1). NCBI lineage: Eukaryota > Metazoa > Chordata > Mammalia > Primates > Cebidae > Callithrix > Callithrix jacchus. The sequence goes on along the minus strand of NC_133513.1, from coordinate 16,323,730 downwards.
TTTGTTTGTTGTTTTTTTGTTTCTCAGACAGAGTTTCGCTCTTGTTGCCCAGGTTGGAGTGCAGTGGCGCAATCTCAGCTCACCACAACCTCTACCCCCGGATTCAAACAATTCTCCTGCCTCAGTCTCCTGAGTAGCTGAGATTACAGGCACGTGCCACCACACCCAACTAATTTTTTATTTTTAGTAGAGACAGGGTTTCTCCATGTTGGTCAGGCTGGTCTCAAACTCCCGACCTCAGGTGATCCGCCCACCTCAGCCTCCCAAAGTGTTAGGATTACAGGCATGAGCCGCTGCACCTGGCCACTTTCTCTGTTTTTAAACCTAATCAAAAGGCAACTGTTAACTAGTCCCAATTATTGAGCTCCTGCTACTTCTTCTCATTGAATAATCAAATATGCACATTTTCCTAGCTACAATGAAGGTTTCTGGCCTTTAATTAAAGGTAAAGTTTCCACCAATGAGTTTATACTTTGGCCAATTACAATATCTACGTGTTGACTACAAAGAGGTAGTCCCAATAAGTCAAAGAACAGGAGTATGTGTGCACGTGCACAAGGGTGTGGGCTCTTAATCTGGGGCCACGGCGACTTGGGGTTCCTCCTGTGAACTTGGATGGGAAGAAAACTTGATTTTTCATTAACTTCTGATATTTAGCATTTCCTTCTATTAAGAAGTTAGTAGAAATTACAGAGGTATTAACATCCCCCTTGAATTTTGCACCAACAGAAATCACATGGATTTTTTTTTCCCCCATCACATCACACTTGTTGCAGATTAACTCAGAGTATGGTCTAAACTCACTGCTATTTTTTTTTTGAGACGAAGTCTGGCTCTTGTTGCCCAGGTTGGAGTGCAGTGGCGTGATCTCGGCTCACTGCAACCTCCACCTCCTGGATTCAAGCAATTCTCCTGCCTCAGCCCCCTAAGTAGCTGGGATTACAGACATGCACCACCATGCCGGCTAATTTTGTATTTTTAGTAGAGATGGGGTTTCACCATGTTGGTCAGGCTGGTCCCAAACTCCTGACCTCAAGTGATCCACCTACATCAGCCTCCCAAAGTGCTGGGATTACAGGCATGAGCCACTGTGCCTGGCCTTAAACTCACTGCCATTTTGAAACTATGACAGTTATTAGCCTGCTGTTAGATTGTTATATAACAGACCAACACAGAAGAATGAATATTACTATATCTAACAATTTTTAAAATATTTTGATAACCATATTTCAATAGAGTTGGTTTCCTTCAAAATCCTAGGAATTTTATTTTACATATTTAGAAAAATTATTCTGAGATGGGGTCCAGGGGCTTCAGCAACTTCATGAAGGAATCTGAGGCACAAAACGGGTTAAGACGCTGAGACTTGGAATAAAGGGTTGACAGCCGCCAGGTCGCACGAGGAAAATGCTGGCAGGAGTGGAAGGGCGATCACACACCTAATCAGAAAACAACTTTTTAAGTAATGTTCCAAGTTCCCTAATTAGTCATATAAGGTAAATTAGTTCCAACCACTTTTAATCAGCCTCACCAGAAGGGTGGCATTGTCACTGATTGTCTGGATGCTTTCACAGGGTTCGTAATGGATGTGAAGGAGCGCAGGAGCCAGGGGGCTCGGCTGATTGCTCCCGGATTACTGCTCAGCATCTGGCTCGTACACGGCCCGCTGGAAAATCTGAGCAAAGACAGCCCCAGCCCATTCCAGAGGCTGGTGGTATTTCAACTAAGGCGTCACTTTCTTGCACACATAGAACTCCTCTTTTATGTTTCTCTGTGTTGAACTGCAGGGTAAACTGTCTTTAAATAGTGGCATTTCTTGGAGCCTGGAGTAGATATTTAAACATAACCACTCAAGGCTAATGATCCATCTGCAGAAATGAACATGATTTAACTGAGCCTCTTTAACAACAAAACCAAACAAAACAAGCAGATCCTACTTTATTATGAACAAAAGGGTTTCTGCTCAATGGAAATGTTCTGAGTATCTATGACACGGGGGCGGTGCGGGAACATACTGCTTACATTACAGGGATGGAGGCTGTCAGTTACAAAGAAGAGATAACATGGAAGAAAAGCGCTGGTCATTTTCTTGTTCCAAAGATGTTTCCCAAGGAACTACTAAGACAACTGGCCAGTGTTCCCTCAGTACAAATGGCAGTGCAGATTACAAACCCAGGTAAGCCACTTTGACTTCAAGTCTAAAGAAATACTTACTTGATTACACAATAGCACATCTGAGGATGCTCATTGCAGCACTGTTCAGGTTAACTCCCACCTGGAGTTTCTGCAAGATTAACCGATTATGAAATGCCCATCCACAGAATGCAATGTAGTTATTAAAAGCCTCATATAAATCTTTATGTACAAACATAAGATTTTCTAGACAGATGAAAGAGAAAAAGGTAAGCCACACAACAATGTGCACACAGTATGATCACGTTTGTACTTCAGAAAAGCGTGCTGTCTGGGGGGCCGTGGCTTACACCGATAATCCCAGCACTTTGGGAGGCCAAGATGGGTGGATCACCTGTGGTCAGCAGTTCTAGACCAGCCTGGCCAACATGGCAAAATACCGTCTCTACTAAAAATGCAAAAATCAGCTAGTGTGGTGGCACACACCTGTAGTCCCACCCACTCACGAGGCTAAGGCAGGAGAATCATTTGAACCGGGGAGGTGGAGGTTGGAGAGAGCAGAGATCACACCACTGCATTCCAGCCTGGGTGACAAAGCGAGACTGTCTCAAAAAGAAGAGAAGGGAGAAGGGAGAAGAGAAGAGAAGGAGGAGAGAAGGAGACAAAAGAGAGAAAGAGAGAAAAGAGAAAGAGGAAAGAAAGAAAGAGAGAGAAGGAGGGAGGGAGGGAAAAAAAAAAGGAAAGAAGAAAAGGATGCTTACATTCAAGCACAGTTTTAACCATAGTGTCCTTGAGAAAAGCACTTGGGGGAAGGTCAAAGTTTATTTTAAATATAGATTTTAAATTTACAAGGAGAATGTCTCTATGTATTACTTGTAGAATTAAAAAATCTAATAAGGTAACAATGAAAAGATCCCTATCTACCCTCATTTAAATGCTGCAGAAGACTAGAATGACAGCAACAAAAAGCACAAAGAGTTTCATGTTTCCATGTATCTACGTGTATCTATATTCCTTATTTCTAAATGAAGCACAGATTTCTGTCTGTTTCATTCACTACCACAGTGCAAACATCTAGAACACTGCCTGGTAAAAGGCAGACACTCAATACAGATTTGTTAAATAAATGAATTGACTATTTATTCATGTATTCCAGAAATTTGTACTGAGTGCCTACCATGTGCTGTCTTCTTGCTAAAGACCATGGGAAACATACAGTGATTCATTTGACCAGCATTCACTGAATACCTTCCACATGCCTTGCACTGGGCACTAAATGAAAATAGTCACCAATACACACACACACACACACACACACACACACACACACACACACTCTTTCCTTTAGGAACTTGGAACTAATCTTGGGGGAAGGAGAACTTTTGGAGGTTGGAGCAATGAGATAAGGCCTTTCCTGGCCAGAGCCTTAATCCTGGCTTTGGTTTTCAAAATTATGCCTCCGAGGCTTTGCTTATCATGGTCTGTCTCGTTACCAGAATTACATTCATGGGTTTGCAACTGCCTAGCTGGAGAAAAATGAATATCACCCTTGCTGGATTGCGGAACCAAAGAAAGACAAAGGGCTTTATTCTTTGTCTGATGCCCAGCACACCCAAGCATTCTATCTTTGTTCAGTGGCTTTATTTCCCAATTCTATACATTCATTACAGAATTGGAAATCTCCCAGTGGGGGTCAGGCATAGTGGCTCACATCTGTAATCTCAGAACTTTGGGAGGCCAAGGCAGGTGGATCAGCTGAGGTCAGGAGTTTGAGACCAGCCTGGCCAACATGGAGAAACCCCGTCTCTACTAAAAATACAAAAATTAGTTGGGCATGGTGGTACACACCTGTAATCGCAGCTACTCGAGAGGCTGAGGCAGGAGAACTGCTTGAACCCGGGATACACAGGTTGCAGTGAGCTGAGCTAAGATCACGCCACTGAACTGCAGCCTGGGCGACAGGCTGTGTCTCAAAAAAAAAAAAAAATCTCCTAGTGAGGAAAGAGTCTTGATGGTCATTTGGCCATGGCTACTCTTATGGGGAACTTGGTCTTGCCCTTGACATCTAATTTAAAGGGAATAGCTACCAAACTAGATGAATTAGAACCTTTCAGGTCTCAGTGGGGCTTTTTCCTGATAGAAAAGCCTAGCTCCTTTCATCAGTAACTCTACTTTACATTCCCACAGCATCTCCCATTCTTAACCACACTCTACTGATTTGCTTCCTCTCCTCTCCAGCCTTTTGCACCCATATCTACACAAGTCCAGCCCTTCTTTACCTTGAAGTTAAGACCTTTCTTCCTAAGTGGATTATTCGGCTTTATCTATAGCGAATATCACTTTGGTGCATGCTCCCTCTCCTCCATTTGTTGGAATCATTTCTAAATTCAATTCCATTTTCGTACTGAGTCTCTTTGGTCTTAACAGAAATGGTCCCCAAAATTCAAATATGATGTCTGGGACCCTTTTAACTTTTGAAAATGCAGTTACTGAGCAATGGATGTGCTAAAGTTAACTTGGGAACTACATTAAATCAGAAAAGCCTTCTGCTTTTAGTGATGAAAGGCTTCCTCATCTATAATCCCAAAGTATCAACTTTGCAGATCCATAAGCTCTTACCCCAACCCCCCCTAGGCCAGATCTCCTTTGAAATTCCAAATTTTTCTAACCTTCAAACGGTAAGACAGGGCACAGATCACATTTTTTTTTTTTCAGATCACATATTAAATAACACTTTGAGCTGGGACTTGGGCGGTGCCCCATAATGAAACCCAGTAATATTCTGTTAGCAAAACATATGAATATGCTCACTAAATATTGGGATCAATAAAGACCATAAATAGCCTCATGTCACTTGAAGGCAGTTTTGCCACCAGCTGAGTTAGCTTCAAACTTAAGAAAAAACTCTTAGTTTTCAGAGGTTTCTGAACTTTGAGATGGCAGGTAAGGGATTATGTACAAATGCACTACCCAAATGAAAGAACCCATTATAGCTCTCCCAAATGTTCCACATAAAGACCCTTTTAAAGTGTACATGTGTGGCTGTTTTCCTGAACATCAAAGTGCTATTCTAGAAGTCCTGTAAGAAGAGGTCATCCTGCTTTATTCAAAGTGTTGTGTGAAAAGCAAAACAAACCTACAAACGTAAAGCATTCCCCTTTGAATGCTGAGCATGTGTAAGTCTAAAGGAATAATGGTTCTCTTGATATCCACCATTATTTTTACCAGTTAAAAGGAATGTTCACAAACCACTTGCATACACACACGATGACATTTAGTACATTAAAAAGTGGCCGTGCCTCGGTGTGGTGGCTAATGCCTGTAATCCCAACGCTTTGGGAGACTGAGGTAAGCAGATCACTTGCGGCCAGGAGTTCGAGACCAGCATGGCCAACATGGTGAAACCCCGTCTCTACTAAAAAAACAAAAATTAGCCAGGCGTGGTGGCACACACCTGTATTTCCAGCTACTCGAGAGTCTGAGGCACGAGAATTGCTTGAATCCAGGAGGTGGAGGTTGCAGTGTGCCGAGATCATGACAGTGCTCTTAGCCTGGGCGACGGGGTAAGGCTCTGCCTCAAAAAATATAATAAAAATAAATAAATAACAAAATTAAAAGTGCCTGTCTCAGCCACCCATGTGAACAATCTCTGGTTATTTGGTGTCACTGTGATTCCTAACTCTGAATTTACATGCTACTGGGAAACAATCATTTTGTTACATTTATTCACACCTAAGTTCTTAACAGTAAAAAATACGACACACCATCAACACAATGAGAAAATAACGTGCCCAAGGAAACTAACTAGCACAGTGGCATCATCAGAATACCTGCCTCAGCTGTTCAACAGTAGCAGCAACAGATGATGGCAGCAGTCCCCACCCACAATGCTGAGTTCTGACTGAAAGGCTCCTGTGCACTGTAGTTTATTTTTTTAGGTGAGAAGAAACATCAAGCAGTTGAGGGTCCAGAAAGTGAGGCTGCCAGGGATGAGGACGAAGATGGCTTTTTACAAATGTTTCCTCCAGGCTGGGTACTGTGACTCATGCCTATAATCCCAGCACTTTGGGAGGCCAAGGCAAGTGGATCCCTTGAGGTCAGGAGTTCAAGACCAGCCTGACCAACACGGCAAAAACCCACTTCTACTGAAATTACAAATATTAGCCAGGTACAGTGGCAGGTGCCTGTAATCCCAGCTACTTAGGATACTGACGCAGGAGAATCACTTGAACCTGGGAGGCGGAGGTTGCAGTGAGCTAAGATCATGCCACCACACTCCAGCCTAGGTGACCGAGTGAGACTGTCTCAGAAAAAAAAGAAAAAAGTTAAAAAGGCAGATAAGAGTCATCTGCCTTATTAACAAGGGTTTTTGTCTTAGAAGTCTGTTTTATTAACTGACACAATTTCTCGATCTATTATGAATGCATGCTGCTCTAGTCCTTCAATAGCTCCTCACACATTGCTATAGTTTAAACATTTGTGCCCTCCAAAACTCATGTTGAAATGTAATCCCCAGTGTGGCTGTACTGAGAGGTAGGGTTTTTTTTTTTCTTTCTTGAGAGGTAGTCTCACTCTGTCACCCAGACTGGAGTTCAATGGCATGATCCCAGCTCACTGCAATCTTGGCCTCCCAGATCAAGCAATTCTGCCTCAGTCTCCCAAGTACCTGGGATTACAGGTGTGAGCCACCACATCCAGCTAATTTTTTTGTATTTTTAGCAGAGACAGGGTTTCACCATGTTGGCCAGGATGGTCTCGATATCCTAACCTTGTGATCCACCTGCCTCCCCCTCCCAAACTGCTGGGATTATAGACGAGATCCACTGCACCCAGTGGAGAGGTGGGGCTTTTAAGAGGTGGCTGGATCATGAGGGCCCTGCCCTCATGAATGGATTAATCCATTCATGGATTAATGAACCCAAGCAGGAGTGCAATGGCATGATCATGGCTCACTGAAGCCTTGGCCTCCCAGGTTCAAGCGATCCTGTCGCCTCAGTCTCCCGAGTAGCTGGGACTACCAGTATGCACCATCATGCCTGGCTAATTTTCTATTTTTTGTACAGACAGGGTTTCATTATGTTGCCCAGGCTAGTCTCCAACCCCTGAGCTCAAGTGATCCATCTGCCTTGGCTTCCCAAAGTGCTGGGATTATAGATGTGAGCCACTGCACCTGGCCTGGTAACTTTTTAAGAAGAGAGACTCGAGTTAACAGACTCAGCCCCCTCCCCATGTGATGCTCTGTACCACTCTGAGACTCTGCACAGAGTCCCCAGCAGCAAGAAGGCCCTCAGCTGATGCAGCCCCTTGACCTTGGACTTACCAGCCTCCAAAACTGAAAGAAATAAATTTCATTTCTTATAAAGGACCCAGTACCAAGTATTCCATTATAAGCAAGAGAAAACAGACTGAGACATACATTTTCACCATGTCATCTATGAGCACTTTTCCTGCAGTGTTGCCATCATCCTCATCATCACTATCACAGGTTGAGTATCTCTTATCCAAAATGCTTGGGACCAAAGGTATAGAATTTTCCACTGTGGTATCATGGCAGTGCTCAACAAGTTTCACATTTTGAAGCATTTTGGATTTTCAGACTAGGGATGTTCAATCTGTAAGTGCTTCTTGAACCTCTCTGTCCACAGACTCATCTGGGAATTGTATTAAAATCCAGATTCGGATCCACTAGGTCTGGGTAGGGCAGAGATTCTACGACTCTAACAACTCCATCTGCTGCTCTGGGCATCACCTTCTGTCTAACCATCCAGGCTACAGAACAAAGCACATGAGGTTTGGAAACAGATGAACAAGAGTTCCCCGTTTACAAGCTGAGTGGTCTTGGGAAAAGCAATTCGCTGCTCTGAGCCAGTTTCCCCATCAATTAAAATGGAAATAGCAATGACACCTCCTTTGCAAGACTGTAATGAGTAGATGAGCTAGTAACACAGTTCCTGGCAGATAACAGACCCTGAATTTCAGTCCCTGCCATCTGCAGTAGGCTGAACAATGTCCCTCCAAAGATATTCGACATCCCAACTCCTGGAACTTACAAATATGCTACCTTCTACAGCAAAAGGGAAATTTGCAGATGGGATTATGTTAAAGATCTTGAGATGGAAAAATTATCCTGGGTTATCTGGATGGACCTAATATAATCACCAGGGTCTTTACAAGAGGAAAGCAGGAGAATGAGAGTAATGGAATATGAGAGGATGGAGCAGAGGTCACAGAGGAGAAAAGGTACAATGCTGCTGGCTTTGAAGATGGAAGAAGGAGCATGAGCCAAGAAACGTAGTTGGCCTCTAGAAGCTGGAACCTCTAGAAGGAAAACACCGCTGCAGGCTCTTGCTGGACTTCTGACCTCTGGGACTGTTTGATTCCACTAAGTTGGTGGTAGTTTGTGATAGCAGGAACAGGAAACTAACACACCATCCTTTGGAATAATACCGATATGGCTTCACTGTGGCCCCACCCAGATCTCATCTTGAATTGTAGCTCCCCCAATTCCCACATGTTGTGGAAGGGACCTGGTGGGAGGTAACTGAATCAGGGGTGGGTCTTTCTCATGGCGTTCTCAAGATTGTGGATAAGCGTCAAGAGATCTGATGGGTTTGTAAAGGGGAGTTTCCCTGCACAACCTCTCTTCTCTCATCTGCCACTATGTAAGATGTGCCTCTGGCCAGGTGTGGTGGCTCACACCTGTAATCCCAACACTTTGGGAGGTCAAGGCAGGTGGATCATGAGGTCAGAAGATCGACACCATCCTCATGGTGAAACTCTGTCTCTACTAAAAATACAAAAGTTAGCCAGCTGTGGTGGTGTGCATCTGTAGTCCCAGCTACTCAGGAGGCAGAGGCTGCAGTGAGCCAATATCATGCCACTGTACTCCAGTCTGGGTGACAGAGCAAGACTCCATCTCAGAAAAAAAAAAAAGATTTGCCTTTCACCTTCCGCCATGATTGTGAGGCCTCCCCAGCCATGCGAATCTATGAGGCAATTAAATATCTTTTTGCTTATAAATGACGCAGTCTCAAATATGTGTTTATCAGCAGGGTGAAAACAGACTAATACAAATACTAAAGCAGGCTTCCCTCCCCTTACAGAACATCGGAGTTCCCAGGGCTAAATCATCAACAGAAACTAAGTCACGGAATAGATGCCCAAGTGCAGGTCAATACATGAAGAACTCTTCAAGAAGACTTAATATCAAGGGAAGAAATCATCCTGTATTAACTGTTTTTGTATGGCTATGGCAATTTTTAATAAACAGGGATGGACATGTATGTTAGTAACAAACTGTTCTAAAGACTCAAAGGAATCCCTTGCACCCTAGTGGTATTATCACGTTCTGATTTGTCAGCTTCACACGTAATTGCTGAAATTTAACAAGGCTCCTAGGGACAAAAACAGTGGGTGGATGCCTCAGCTTCAGTAGGACTGACAAGAGTAACCCTAAATTAAGAGTGAAGGATGAACATCAATGGGTCTCAATACTTGCACAAATCTTCTTTTGATACTTATAATGTGGCTTACCCCATAACAAAGCTTTAGAAGAAAATACCAAGATAACCCAAAAGATGCTTGTGAAACGAAAATGTGTTACAAAACCAAATGGACTTCGTGAGAAACAAGCTTCCATCTCTTAAGGTTTTTCCTGGGCGCTTGGCACCAAGGACTCTACTTCCCATCACATTTCTGTGCATCTCTCCCCAGACTCTAGCTCCACAGAACGACCTGGTCTCTTGTTTCCACTATCACATCTGTAGCATCTAGCATTGTAACTGGTACTTAGCTTGCACACAAGACATTGTTGTGGACAATAAATATTATAATGGATAGTTATAATGGAAAAGCATATTTTTACTTTCATGAAAAAAATGACTCTGAAAGTTCTTTTCTCTATTTTTTGGGTTTTTTTTTTTTTTTTTTTTGGAGATGAGACTTGTTCTGTTGCTCAGGCTGGAATGCAGCAGTGCAATCTCAGCTCACTGCAATCACCACCTCCTGGGTTCAAGTGATCTCCTCCCTCAACCTCCTAAGAAGCTGAGATTACAGGCCTACGCCACCATGCCAGACTAATTTTTGTAGGGACGGGGTTTCACCATGTTGGCCAGGCTGGTCTCGAACTCCTGACCTCAAGTGATCTGCCTATTTAGGTCTCCCAAAGTGCTGGGATTACAGGCGTGAGCCACTGTGCCTGGCCTTTCTCCATTTTCAACTTAAATCCACTTGGCCCAAGATACTTTCTTTCTTTTTTTTTTTTTTTTTTTTTTTGTGAGATGGAGTCTCTCTCTGTTGCACAGGCTGGAGTGCAGTGGTGCAATCTCAGCTCATTGCAACCTCCACCTTCTGGGTTCAAGCAATTCTCCTGCCTCAGCCTCCCAAGTAGGTGGGATCACCACCATACCTGGTGTGCACCACCATACCTGGGCTACGTTTTGTATTTTAGTAGAGACAGGGTTTCACCATGTTGGCCATGCTGGTCTTGAACTCCTGACCACAGGTGATCCACCCACCTTGGCCTCCCAAAGTGCTGGGATTACAGGCATGAACCAATGCACCTGGCCAGGCTCAAGATACTATTTACGGCAGAACTAAAAGAATGCTTTCTGATTTTATTTGCCTATTAATATATGCATTTGATAATGAAGAATGTGATAAGTAGTCAGAGCGAACAATTATTTTCTCGTGTCTAACCCTCCATATGAGCTAAATGAGAGGGAAGGCACTTATTGCACATTAAAAAATGGTAACTAGTTTTAAAAGGCTCTGTTTAATCTCAAACCACAATATTCAAAATATTCCTTTCACTGGTTCAATTAAAACCCCAGAAAACAATCCAAGACTTCAGAACAAATTATAAATTCTGCTTGAGTTGCACTGTATATAAAATTCACATTTAAAAAGTTTGCCAATTCACATTTACAAAGTCTTGACCAACTTGCAGGGTTGATTATAAAACTCGTATCTTTTAACTTACAATTTTTAATGTATGCTTGGTATACGTTACTTAAAAAGCAATGTAATTGCATGAAAATCTTTTTAAATCTGATTTTGAAATACGACTGAATACGTTAACAGAATTCAGAACAAGTTGATAAACATCTATAAAAACATGTTATATAATTCTAGTGAGCCCCATAATATTCTGTTTTTAAACAGAAGAAACCATTGAACAGAAATATTTTAAATCTTTTCTTCTGTTTTTTCTTCTCTTTTTTTTTTTAGAGACGGTGTTCTCTCTGCTGTCTGGAGGTTGGAGGGCAGTGGTATGATCATGGCTCACTATAGCCTCAAACTCCTGGCCTCAAGTGATCCTCCCACCTCAGCCTCCCTCATAGCTGGGACTATAGGCATGCAACACCATGCCTGGCTAATATATATATATATTTTTTGAGACTGAGTCTCACACTCTATCACCCAGGCTGGAGTGAAGTGGTGCAATCTCAGCTCACTGCAACCTCCGCCTCTGGAGTTCAAGCTATTCTCATGCCTCAGCCTCCTGGGGTTGCAGACAACTGCCACCATGCCCAGCTAATTTTTGTACTTTTTAGTAGAGACAGGGTTTCACAATGTGGGCCTCAAACTGGTCAGGCTGGTCTCAAACTCCTGACCTCAAGTGACCCACCTGCCTCAGCCTCCCAAAGTATTGAGATTACAGGCATGAGCCACTGTGCCCGGCCTCACCTGGCTAATTTGAAAAAAATGTTTTTCGGGATGAGGTCTCACTATGTTGCCCAGGCTGGTCTCAAACACCTGGCCTCAAGTGATCCTCCCACCTCAGCCTCCCAAAGCACTGGGATTATAGGTATGCCCAAACTGAAATCTTATTTTCATGTGTTCAGTAAAAGCAGAAGTTTAGGGATGATAGTAAAAGGAGTTAAGAAAAAATAAGTTTTCTTACTGTGTAGTCCAGAGTGAGAGCTCTAACTGATTTACACACAGGGCTGTATGACCCCGGTGAAACCGGCAGACTGCAAATCGGACGACGTGGAAGTCTTATTAATCTATTCATCTCTTTGGTCAATCTATATCATTGTTTTACCCAAGACTAGCTATAAGGGCTGCTATGTTTTCTTCTTTTTTTAATAGAAACCAAGTCTTATTCCATTGCCCAAGCTGGAGTACAGAGGCACGATCTCAGCTCACTGCAACCTCCCCTTCCTGGGTTCAAAGGATTCTCCTGCCTCAGCCGTCCAAGTAGCTGGGATTACAGGTGCAGGCCACCACACTTGGCTGATTTTTGTATTTTTTAGTAGAGATGGGGTTTCTCCATGTTGGCAAGGCTAGTCTCGAACTCCTGACTTCAGGTGATCTGCCTACTTTGGCCTCCCAAAGTGCTGGGATTACAGGGATGAACCACTGTGCCCAGCAAGGGCTGCTATGATTTCTAACTCCTCTAGAAGCTGAGGCACCTATACTCTCTCAGTACTGTACAATCTGGGCATCCAGAAACCCTCGGCCAAGAGTCACCAAGGGTAGCCAAGTTTACAGTCAGGTTAAGAGTTTACCTCTAAACCAAACAGAACTCAGGACCGTTATTGTGAACATGTTCCTGTGCTGAGTTGCCAAGATGTTCCCTCTACCATGGAATTGTTTGTCCCTGTACTATATAGCTCCAGACTTGGAGGGTTTAGATTTTTGCTGTGTCAGTGGGCTCTTGGCTCAGAACCAGAGACCTTAAGAAGATGAGAGGTCTGTCCACGCTCACCCAGTGCATCAGTGGCAGACATGGGCTGGCATCCCAGCCACTTGAGTTCTAATTCAGGTCTTTCTCTACTGTTTTCATGTCCCTTTTGCCTGTCCTGCCACTTTCTAAAATGGCTGCTTCACCAGGGAGGACATCCTGGGGTTCTATCGGGTAGGCATCAATGACATGGGCGTGTTCACATTCATGGCTTTGGGTAAAATATCAGGAAACAGAGAATCAAGGGCGATCTGAGGGTTCTCCTTGCTGCCTGCACTTTCCAGACTTTGGAGGGAGCAATTCTGCGCTGCCCTTTTCCATTCTCACATTTTTTCTTTCTTTTTTCCCTTTCTTAATTTTTTTTTTGAGACAGTCTCACTCTGTCACCCAGGCTGGATCTGTCACCCAGGCTGGAGTGCAGCAGCGTGATCTCAGCTCACTGCAACCTCCACCTCCTAGGTTCACACGATTCTCCTGCCACAGGCATGTACACCACAACCAGCTAATTTTTGTATTTTTAGTAGACATGGTTTCACCATGTTGGCCAGGCTGGTCTCAAACTCCTGATCTCAAGTGACCCATTCACCTCGGCCACCTAAAGTTCTGGTATTACAGGTGTGAGCCACCGTGCCAGACCATTTTCACATTTTCATTATGGGTTTTGTTCTGAATAAGTGGGCTGCCAGACAAGAGTCACGATGAGGAGGAACTGATATACCCAGGCTTACTACAGGGTACCTCGGCTTCTAAAGGAGTTAGACATCATCGTGAGACTCACAGCCTTGGTTTACAAGGTACAGCTAGCCCCAAACAGACACCCACAGCCACTACTGGGTTTTCTGCAATGGTCTAAGGTCCCTCGCCTCCCTGAGGGACAGGGGCACTCTCCATTTGCTTATATATGCTTGCTGGGCTATATCCTTGCCTGAGAGAGAAGGACATCAGAGTAGGCAAAATGAAAAGGGAAAGAGTTCTAGAAGGTATCTGTCATTGTCGCATTTCCAGCATCTCACTTTTTCGCGGGTGAGACTGTCCTGTACTTTAGACCATGTGGTTGCAGTGAAGCTGACCCCATACCCTGGCGGAAGGGGGGCCATGTGAGCTAGAGGGGTGTCAGCCTGAGACTTTGATTTTTGTTTGCTTGTTTTTCTGAGATGGAGTCTCACTCCTTCATCCAGGCTGGAGTGCAGTGGCACAATCTTGGTTCACTGCAACCTCCACATCCCGGGTTCAAGCAATTCCTGTGCCTTAGCCTCCTGAGTAACTGGGGCTACAGACATGCAGCACCACGCCAGGCTAATTTCTGTATTTTTAGTAGAGATGGGGTTTCACCATGATGGTCAGGCTGGTCTCGAACTCCTGAGCTCAAGTGATCCACCCACCTTAGCCTCTCAAAGTGCTGAAATTACAGAAGTGAGCCACTACGCCCAGCAGCCTGGGACGCTGGACTACCCAGCATAAGGCACTTGCTTTCTGTTGTGGTTTCTGTCAAAAGGATGCAAACGTAGAGCTCCCAGAAGCCACTATCTAGAGAGAGCCTGAATGTGAATGAGGTCAAGCCAGAAGAAGGCCAATCAGAGTGATAGACAGATCAAGTCCAGATAACCAAGTTGAGCCCCTAGATCCAGCTGTGCCTGCAATCCAGATCTGCTCCGGGACTTTACAGTCCCATGAGGCAACACATACTTTAAAAAAAAAAACAAGGAATCCCATTTTAAGTTTGATTTCTGTCACTTGCAACCAAAAAAGCACCAACAAATAAGGAAGAAATAAAAGTGTAAGAAGAAAGGAAATGAGGAGAGATTATATTTATGGATATAGTATCTGGAAGCAGTTCAAGTCTGTCCCTGGAAATGCAGAAAGGTGATGTGCGGGAATCTGTTCCATTTTTCATATTAAGCTCAAATCATCAGAACTGTAGCTGTGCCTAATTACCGTGATTAATCTTGCCAAACTCTAAACATAAAGTGAGTGTGCATTTTCGGATGTTCAATGATACTGCAACAATCATGAAGCGAAAGAATGGTCCGTGACTGAACAAAGATGCCTTTGAAACAGAATCTTTTTCCCTGCAAATGCAGTCATGACTGGCTGAAGGAGAAAAGGTCACAAGCGATGACCCAAGTCTTACCGGGCATGGCGTGGATGAGGTCGCCGCACAGAACAAAGAATTTGGGTTTGGGGTTCAGCTTGTTGATGGCCTGGACAGCTTGCTCAGTTAGACGGATCTCCTGTCCCCATTCGTCACCACCATTGTCACAGTCCCCAGTGGACCAGGCCTTCATCAACCCAAACTGTGGGTCTGTGCCCAGGATGAAGTAGAATGGGCCTTTCCATTCCCCTTCCTTTTCTTTAAAAAAAAAAAAAAAAAGGGGGAGAGAGGAAGAAGGAGAAATGTTATAAAATCTGTTATAAAATGCAACCAGGTCACCATGCAAGTGGATATACTATTTTTCTTAAACTAAGTAGGTCATTTTAATAAGCTGCTGTTCACACATACCATTTTCCTGTCATAGTCTAGAGGTTTTGATTTATACTAATTACGCCTGGGACGTGGTGATACCCAAAGGCCAGGACTGTCCACGTGGGCTTCTGCAGCCATACAATCTAGCCATTTGTTGACAAGCTAGGCGGCCAAAAGGAAGCACGAAGCCACAACAGAACACTGCGCAGAGGATATTCGTGCTCAATAATCGTCTTTAAATTAGAATACAACACCCAAAATTGAATACTGCCAGAAGTATTATATTTAAATTACTAGGTGAAGTGCTTACAAATCTTTACTGAGAGGCTTCGTGGCATCACATCACTTCCACCATTTCGGGGGATGTGACAGAATTTTAATTATAAAACTTGGCGCTCAGAAGCTCTGGCTATCTGGTGGGAGATGTGGTGCCAGAAATGAAATCCTGAAATGAGTAAGTCAATGTGGGAAAAAAAAAAAAAAAAAAGAGAAGAAACAAAAATCGATGCTAACATTTCAAAGGCAGTAGGATGTGGGCAGCCGTGAGGTGTGAGGCTGGGGGTGGGGACTCTTTATGTTCCTGGAAAGGGATCTAGGCCACCTGAAATCATTCTGCTTGCTCTTCCATTGGCTCTGCGGGGCCAAAGCTTTGTGGGCCTTGGGTTTCTACTCTTATCTGCCAGAACTGCCACTGGTGCCTGCTTAGGCAGAGCTGGAATGGCCATTAATGGGCACAGAAGCGCTGTTGATTTCACTTGCTTAAAAAATTATTTGGCCACAGAATCCTTTCTCTAATCAAAATCACACATGGCAGACCAATGTTGAAAAAACATGCCAAGCAAAGCCGCTTGCTCTTACAGAATAGCACCTGTAACTTCTGGTGCCAGAGACAGATCTGGTGCTGGACACAGCACAGTGTGACGACCTCCAATCTGCGGCCCCCCCTCGTTTATCCTCTGAGAAAAGTGAGGTCTAGAGAGGCGACAGAACCTGCTGAATGACCCGCTAGCACTTAGTCGCAGGGACAGAGCTACCCTGTCATCCTGAGGCTATTTTTTTTCCTTTTTCATAATGTAATGTATGGCCAGGCGTGGTGGCTCATGCCTGTAATCCCAGTACTTTGGGAGGCCAAGGTGGGTGATCACCTAAGGTCAGGGGTCTGAGATCAGCCTGGGCAACATGATGAAACCCCGTCTCTACCAAAAATACAAAAATTAGCTAGGCGTGATGGTGAGCACCTGCAATCCCAGCTACTCGAGAGGCTGAGGCACAAGAATCGCTTGAATCTAGGAGGTGAAGGTTGCAGTGAGCTGAGACTGCGTCACTGCACTCTAGCCTGGGCGACATAATGAAACTCTATCTCTTTTTTTTTTTTTTTTTTGAGACGGAGTTTCGCTCTTGTTACCCAGGCTGGAGTGCAATGGCGCGATCTCGGCTCATCGCAACCTCCACCTCCTGGGTTCAGGCAATTCTCCTGCCTTAGCCTCCTGAGTAGCTGGGATTACAGGCACACGCCACCATGCCCAGCTAATTTTTTGTATTTTTTAGTAGAGACGGGGTTTCACCTGTTGACCAGGATGGTCTCGATCTTTTGACCTTGTGATCCACCCCCCTCGGCCTCCCAAAGTGCTGGGATTACAGGCGTGAGCCACCGCGCCCGGCCCGAGACTCTATCTCAATAATGATAATTATAATTATTTAATGTACAATCCATGTTAACTGAATAAATGGCATTTTCTTTGGAAGTCATGATGATACTGTAATTTCCAAAAAGCTCTTTGAAATCACTTCATGTCCATGTGTTTGATTCATTTGTCTATTGGGTAAGTATCATACAGGGAGCCTTTGGTTTGCCAGGCCCTATGAGAGGTGCTGACAATATGAGGGTGACTAAGACGGATGAGTCCCTGCACTCAGTGCTCATAGGGGGAGAAAACCTAGTAAACAAGCAGGGAATAGACTCAGAGACTGTTAATGACTATGCAGATGAAGAGTGAGCCAATGGTTAGTTTAAATTAGACAGACAGGGCCAGGTGTGGTGGCTCATGCCTGTAATCCCAGCACTTTGGGAGGCCGGAGCGGGCAGATCACTTGAGGTCAGGAATTTGAGACCAGCCTGCGCCAACATGGTGAAACCCGTCTCTACTAAAAATACAAAAATTTGCCAGACGTGGTGGTGCACACCAGTAGTTCTGGCTACTTGGGAGGCTGAGGTGAGAGGAATGCTTTAACCCAGGAGGTGGAGATTGCAGTGAGCTGATATCATGCCACTGCACTCCAGCCTGGGTGACAGAGAGATTCCACCTCAAAACTAAATAAAAATAAATAAGACAGGAAAGGCCTCTCTGAAGTGGTGATATTTAAGCTGAGATCTAAATGGCAAGGAAGGGCCAGTGAAAACCTTTTTAAATTCTATGGCCACTTTCCACCCATCATACTGAGCTTACTATCACCTTAGAGTGGACTCTGGCTTCAAGGCTCCTTTCCCTTCTTAATTCCTTTGTCAGGGTTAAAGAAAAAAAAACTGGCCAGGTACAGTGGCTCACGCCTGTAATTCCAGAATTTTGAGAGGGTAAGGCAGGTGAATCACCTGAGGTCAGGAGTTTGAGGCCAGCCTGGCCAACATGGTGAAACCCCATCTCTACTAAAAAATATAAAAATTAACTTGGCATAGTGGTGGGCACCTGTAATCCCAGCTACTCAGGAGGCAGAGGCAGGCAAATTGCTTGAACCCAGGAGGTAGAGGTTGCAGTTTGTGGAGATGTCGCCACTGCACTCCAGCCAGCAAGACTCAGTCTCAATAACAAGAAAAAAAGAAGTGAATAAACAAAAATGCCTCTCCGCACTTTAGAGAAAAAATTGTAAATACACATAAACCCACCAGCCCTCGACTTAGAGCACAGTGTTCAATCACATCACAACCAGCTGGAACTCAATCTGAACAAGGGCTGCATGAAACCCTGGTGTGTGCATCTCATGAGAAAGACAGCAATATGGCATATCCAGCAGGGACTAAGGAAGTCGACTGTCATTCACTGAGCACTGATTGTGTGTGACAGAAAGACTCTAAGATCCCCCCAAATCCCTGCCCCCGATATTCACATCCCTTTGCAACACACTCCCTGTGTGCTGCAACCTACTTCTAATAAATGGAATACAGTGATGGGAGTCCCTTCTGAGTGGGCTAAAAGAAGACCATGACTTTCATTTCTTTCTCTCTCTCTCTCTTTCTCTGAGTCCTTGCTCTGGAGATTAAAAGGGGTCATCTTGTGACTATCCCTAGAGAGGCCAGTGTTAAACAAAATGCCTCTCCACTTAGAAAGGAACCCTCTTGCTAACAGCTCATGAGGAACCAATCCTGCCAACAACCACCTGAGTCAGCTCAGAAGAGGATACACCTCTGGCAAGCTTTCAGATGAGACCATAGCCCCAACAGATACCTTGATTGAAGCCTTATGAGACTCTGTGGCAGAAGAACCTAGCTCAGCTGTACCCCAATTTCTGACAAAATCCTGTGACATGATACATGTTTGCTTTATAAGCCATGAAGTTTCAGGGTAATTTGTTACACAGTAATAGATCCCTGTGAATGAGGCATTAGAGATAAGCGGTCAAGAAGTAGACAAGATTTCCTAAAGATCTGAAAGTTGTGTCATGAAAGAAAACTGAGATTCTGCTTTGTGTCTTAACATTATTAATCATTTATTTTGCTTGCATAACCTTTTTACACCAACGAACGCTTCTAGCTGTGTTTGTTTCCGAGCTGTATGCAGAGCCATTTAAGCTGGATGAATTAATCAGAACCAAAAAAGGGAGGTGATCGCCAGCACCCCAAGGTAGCAGCATACATCAGTCTTTTATAAAGGAGTTTATAAACAGCTCCCTACAGCAAAAATTTCAGCAAATCGTTTCCTATGACAAATAGTCAGAATTTCAAAAAGTCAATAGTCCTTGGAGCTATTAAAATAAATCTTTCATTATTACTTGTTTACTTACTAAAAACTTTAGAATCTCAATTTTATGATGACAAGATACAAAATAAATAGATCTGACCTAAAATAAATGACAACTCCCATATAAGTATTCAATATACCTTCCCTATCTAATGAGGTATTTTTTTACTCAGGAATCTTCATTCTCAAAAGGAACTGGATGATCTTAAGGTTCCTGCTACAGAAGCTGGTGATTTTTGGTCTCATCACAATTTCTTTTCATCAAGGCTGAATTAAAGATATCTGGAGCTTACAATGCATAGTTCTAGAAGGAGAAATCTTTTGTAAATGTATATCTCTCCATTCCTTAAAAAGGCAACTTTTTACATTATGTAAGTGAATTGGTTTTTTTTAAATTTATTTATTTTTATTATTTATTTATTTATTTTCTTTGAGACGGAGTTTCGCTCTTGTTACCCAGGCTGGAGTGCAATGGTGCGATCTTGGCTCACCGCAACCTCCACCTCCTGGGTTCAGGCAATTCTCCTGCCTCAGCCTCCTGAGTAGCTGGAATTACAGGCACGCGCCACCATGCCCAGCTAACTTTTTGTATCTTTAGTAGAGACGGGGTTTCACCATGTTGACCAGGATGGTCTCGATCTCTTGACCTCATGATCCAACCACCTTGGCCTCCCAAAGTGCTGGGATTACAGGCTTGAGCCACCGCGCCTGGCCTTTTTAAATTTATTTTTACAGATGGGGTCTTGCTTTGTTACCCAAGCTAGAGTACAGTGGCACAATCATGGCTCCCTGCAGCCTTGACCTCCCATATTCAAGTGATCCTCCTGCCTCAGCCTTCCAAAGTTCCGGGATTACAGGCATGAGCCACCATACCCAGACAAAAGTGATTTTTTTTTTTAGATGAAGTTTCCCTCTGTCACCCAGGCTGGAGTGCAATGCTGCAATCTCTGCTTACTGCAACCTCTGCCTCCCAGGCTTAAGCGATTCTTGTGTCTCAGGCTCCTGAGTAGCTGAGATTACAGGCATGCACCACCACACCTGGCTAAGTTTTGTATTTTTAGTAAAGATGGGGTTTCACCATGTTGGCCAGGCTGCTCTAGAACTTCTGACCTTAACTGATCTGCCCACCTGGGCCTAGGCCTCCCAAAGTACTGGGATTACAGGCATGAACCACTTCACTCAGCTGAAAATGAATTCTTAACAATACTTGCATTAAAATTATTTCACTAAAGCCCAGAGTTACCTCCAGGACAGTGCTTAAGTATTAGTTGAATGACATCTACTAGGGCCAGGGAAAGCTTGTAACACGATCCTTTCTAGGAAAAATCACGTGTCTGTCCTAGGCACAGTCCAGCTTCTCTGGAAACCCTCTGGAAGCACTCTTTCAGCAGCCTGAGCCATGGAAGGAGGTATAAACTGAGTTTCACTCCTAAGGCACTCTAAGTATGACAGTGTCATTACTGGAAAAAAAAAAAAAGACACTCGGATCCAGCTTTTCCCCTACCTTTCCTAGCGAAAAAGCTTAAACGTAAAACTGCCCAGTCAAATGGTACCTGCCTGACAATGCTAATGAAGGAGAGAGCTGGCTGGCAACAAGGCTGATGAAGAGGGATGAGGTGAGGGTTACTGGACAACAGAAGGCCGCAGGTTGCTCATGGCACAGAGATGGCAGGGCTGAGCCACAGCCCTATTCCTCTAGGTGTGACATCAGCATCGCATGGGAGCACGTTCACAATGCAGAATCTTTGGCCCCAGCCCAGATCCACTGAGTTGGGATCTGCATTTTACTGAGCCCCGGGTGACTTACGTGCACATCCAAATTTGGGAAGCAACAGTCTACAACTAACCAAGAAACTCTACTGGCCTGCAACTTACATATCTTGGTTGAGAAACAGAAGCACAGTGACTGTGGCATCCTTAAATTAAAATAACACTTCAGAGGGTGCTGAGAAATGCTGAGTGTATGATAAAACATATTGTTTGCTATCAACAGCAGCAAGGAAAACCTACCCGCCCCCCACCCCAAGGGGAAAACGACTTGGGGCATTCTAAAGCAGAAAAACAGCATATGTAAATCATACACAGGTTAAAACAATTCTTTAAGACTCCCTCGTGGAGAATACTTTCTAGTATCAGTGGTAAGCAGGCACCAGCTGCCTACCTAGTTTATCTTGGTTCTATGAGAAAACAAAAAACACCTGTTTGTTAATAATAATCACCTGTTCAGAGAGAATAACTACGTGGGTCAGCGTCTCTCAAGGCCCTCAGCCTGGAAGCCCGGGATGCTGTCACTCCCTGAAGCTCTCAGCTCAGAAGGCTGTTGGCCTCTAGATAGTCCCACTTTGCTATTCTATCCAGGTGTCTGCTTCTTAATGCCTTCAGCGCTGCCTGTGTGGGGGTCTCAGTAAGAGGGAGATTGTGAGTGGTGGTTTATTTTTTATTTTGTTTTGGTTTGGTTTTATATACTTTCCTGATCATTGTTAGATGTCTGCCTATGTACAGGTTATGAATTTGGGCCCTAAATATTTCTCGGTGTTACTCATTACTATCTAGTCATCACCCGTTATATTGCCTTGCAAAACACAGTGTCAAGATTCTTGGAAAGTAAGAAGTTAATCATTACTAATTAGTGAGTTCTAATTTATTTTTACAACTTTATGGAAAAGCACCCATTAGCAGGTATGAGTGTAGAGCACACATGCATGCATACACACACGCGTGCGCACGCACACACGTTCTCCAGTATACAACAGAGAAGTCTGTCTTTTTCTTCAAAAATGGATTTAAAAAAGAACCCAGTCGCAGGCCCTAACTGATGACTATGATAAGACCAAGGTCAAATTTTGAGACAAACTTAAATATGTGTGGAAGGAATTAAAGTGTTAAGGTCTCATTTCTGACCCAGATGGTATCAAAACAAGATGATAAACTTTGGAAACAACTGACACAAAGCTCTGGATAATACCTATAAGGTATTTAGGGTTAAATACCTGGTAAAAGCATATTTATTTAACTAAAATACCTAAATCTGTTATGAATAAGAATGTCCAGAATGAATTTAACTTTTTTTTTTTTTTTGAGATGGAGTCTCACTCTGTCACCAGGCTGGAGTGCAATGGTATGGTCTCGGCTCACTGCAACCTCTGCCTCCTGGGTTCAAGCGATTCTCCCGCCTCAGCCTCCCGAGCAACTGGGGCTTCAGGCATGTGCCACCACACCCAGCTAATTTTTTTATTTTTAGTAGACAAGAGGTTTCACTATGTTGGCAGGCTGGTCTTGAACTCCTGACCTTGTGATGCACCCACCTTGGCCTCCCAAAGTGCTGGGATTACAGATGTGAGCCACCACCCATGGCCAACAAATTGAACTTTTTTAATGTTAATTCTTTTAACAGATTCATAGAGACGATAATTTAGCCGTCTACTGCTGTGTAACAAACTACCACAAATGTATCAGTTTCAAACAACCCACACTGATTATCTCACAGTCTCTGTGGGAGTCTGACATGGTTTAGCTAGTCCTCTGCTCCAAGTCTCTCACAGACTCACATGGGGCAGGATCTGTTTCCAAGCTCACTTGCATAGTGGATAGCAGGATTCGGCTCCTTGTAGGTTGTAGGACTGATGGCTTCAGTTCCTCACTGGCTGCTGGCTGGAGGCTACCCTCAGTTCCCTGCCATATGGGCTTCTCCAATATGGCAGCTTGCAACATGAAAACCTGCTTTATTGAACCAGACAAGGCAGAGGGTCTGCTAGCAAATGGAAGGTACAATCTTATATAACATCACAATGGAAGTAACTCCCATCACTTTTGCTGTGTTCTGCTCATTACACTCACATCACTAGGCCCCCACCTTAAGGGCAGGGGATCACAGAGGGCATGAACACCTGGAGGTGAGATCACTGGGCTCAGCTGAGAGTCTGCTATGGATAATATAAACCTGAGGGCTAACCTCACATACTTATCTCAGTTAATTTCACATCTGCACCTGATCTTCCAGTACTGCACCGAATAAGGCCACTGAATAAGGCTCACCTTGGTGAGATTACAAAGCTTAATGCACAGAAGCCCACTTCTTCCCATCTATGTAGTAGAAATTGGCAGTGCTGGAGGGACTCTCAGAGTTACTTTAACCAGCCTTTCATTAAAAACCAAGAGGGAGATACTGACGCCTGGGTAGTGGCGGGGAAGGGAGGTGGGTCTTGCAGGACTCAAGTTCAAGATCACAAAATAAAGACCCAACAACTTCTACCCAAGAGCTATTCAGAATCTCAGTGCTGCTGGGCTGGGTGGCCTGGAGTGGAGAGAGCCATGAAGAAGAGAGAATATGCTCTGGGCTGCCCCCAAGTTTTCCACCTTGATACCCACATTTTTGTCTCCAAAAAGTTTCCTTCAAATGGAACATCTTGATAAATTAGCTGACTGTACACAAAGACAATGATGGCAAGACCCAGAGCTTTTTCCTGGTCGGCCATGATGTTCAGGGTCCCTGCCAAGAGCACAGGGTTGATTTGAGGCACAGGCTGGGGCCCAGACATCCATCTTCTGTGAGTGCTCAATGGTGATCTCTTCCAGAGATGACAAACTCGACATCTGTGGATGAGATCTGGCTAGCAGGTATGTGCTTTGGGCCCAAGCAGCATTTATACACTTCTGAATTTGTTGCCAACATTTTTAATTCATGAGTTTCATATATATACCTGGTTTTCTGGATTCTCTTGGAAAATCTGGCCACATCAGACCCAAATGAAGTGTGCTAGTGACTCTCTGGGTCTGCACAGTGGTTGTGCCTTTACATGGGGCTTATGGTCTCGAATTTGCCACAGTCCCCACCTGGCCCAATTTACCACCTGGCTGCCATTGGCATCTGCAGTGAAAAGCCCTTATCTATGGTAATTCTTCCATTTTGCTTAGAGGTGAGGAAGAGGAGACCCAGCAAAGGAAAATACATTGACGGAGATCTACAAACATTGAGAGGCAACCCAGGCCTTCAACTCTGCATAATCTGCCACAGACATCACTCTCCCACATTTAAGGAGAGGTGAAATTACTATAGAGAAGACAGTAGTATCCAAGCTAGAAATGCCTAGTTCTATTCAAACAAGATGAAAAGTAAGTTAATGAGTTACCACAATTTTTTTTTTTAAATAGAGATGGGGTTTCACTATATTGGTCAGACTGGTCTTGAACTCCTGACCTCAGATGTTCCGCCAGCCTCAGCCCCCGAAGTGCTGGGATTACAGGCGTGAGCCACTGCACCCGGCCTATAATTTTTTTTTTTAACCAGGGTCTCACTCTGTCACCCAGGTTGGAGTGCAGTGGTATGATCCTGGTTCGCTGCAACTTCTACCTCCAGGGCTCAAGCGATCCTCCTATGTCAGCCTTTCAAGTAACTGGGACCACAGATGTGTGTCACCATGCCCAGTTACTTTTTTGTATTTGTGGTACAGAATGAGTTTTGCATGTTGGCCAGGCTGGTCTAGAACTCTTAAAATTAAGTGATCAGACCGCCTTGGCCTCCCAAGGGGCTGGGATTACAGGCATGAGCCACTGCATCCACCCTGAGTTACCATAATTTTCTAAATCCAATTGTAAAATTAACTTTGAAATACTTTTAAATGAAAAACTGACCTTAGAAATCAGATTCACCTGTTGTGTAGAGAATAACAAAATCTGGCCACTTCCACATTTCAGCTAAATTATAAAAGACTGTCACAGAAACCAGATTTCAAAATTGAGGGATAAATACACAGTGAATTTGGGTAACATCAAACTAAGGACAGAAAAGGCCTGTAGGTTTTCTTTAAACATTATCAGGTGCAAAGCAACTACATACAGAGAAGAATCTTAAAAACCTGGAAGAATTCACACATGCTTTACCATCAGTCTTTCCTATGAGCCTTTGTTTATGTGCCAGTATCCTGCCTGAAAGACAGATGTTCAAATTGCAATTGCTCTTTACCACTGAACTTTTAAAATCATGAACTAAATGTTTTCTTGGATTTGCTTCTGCTAATATATCTCCCCTCTCATTTTTTGTTAGCCCTTTTAGGCATATTTGTCAAAGCTAATGAAAGCTGACTTTTTAATATATACCAAGAATTAGAAATTTCATTGATTCTTTCGCTATTACTAGGTGATCAATGACTAACTATAATAAATGCGCCCCCATAGGCAAACGAATCACTGTTTTCATTACCCAACTAGGAAAAGGCCTGGGGCCAGCCACCTTGTTAGGTAATACCTAATACCCAACATTATAATAATTTGTGCCTTCACGATATGCTCAACCTGTTACTTGGATGGAACTTCAAATATTCCAAGGTAGAATGCAATGATAAATAGCTTTCTTAACTTCATTTTTGTAAGAAAAGTCACATTTTCTAAATCTAGCCTTTTGGAAGGCAGAGTTAAAAAGGTAAGATAGAGATCAAGCAGTCTGATTAGCAAGGCTCTCATGACAACATCCCATCATTATATAGTAAGAATATTTAAGAATTCAAGGTTTTGGCTGCTGTTAATCTGATTCAAAATAATACGTGAATTGGGAATATTAGGGGGTTGCGTTTCTCCATCTAACTAGAAAGCCACAGAATTAACTTAAAAATGAGTACAACATAGTATTAGTATGTTTGTCTTTCTGGATACATCCAAACTCCCAGCTTGTCCCATCAGGATCTTAAATTCAACCTTCCACAGGCAAATCCATCATCCTTTTTAATTACTATTTTTCTTTAAGTTCTGGGACACATGGGCAGAACGTCCAGAATTGTTACATAGGTACACATGTGCCATGGTGGTCTGCTGCACCTATCAACCCATCATCTAAGTTTTAAGCCCCATGTGTATTGGGTATTTGTCCTAATGCACTCCCTCCCCTTACTCCCCACCCGATGTATAGTGTTCCCCTCCCTGTGTCCATGTGTTCTCGTTGCTCAACTCCTGCTTATGAGTGAGAACATGCAGTGTTTGGCTTTCTGTTCCTGGGTTAGTTTGCTGAGAATGATGTCTTCCAGCTTCATCCACGTCCCTGCAAAGGACATGAACTCCTGCTTCTCTATGGCTGCACATCTTTCTTTAGACTGGCTCCGTCCCTATAGCTCACTAATTTTGCCACGTCATCCCTAGTCCACCAATCTATAGATCTTAGGATCAAGTGTCATCCTGTGCATGTAGCCAGCCAAGCTGAAATTCCACATCTGGAACATCCCTGCAGCAGTCCCACCTTCACGTTCCCACCACCACCTACTCTTGGGCCAGGTTTTCATCATTCCCACCTGGGAGAAGGGGGCTGCCAGGATGGCTTCCTGCAGCTCTCCCTACTCCGGTCCATCTCAGGCAGCTGCTGTCATATGTCTCTTCCTAACCCCTTAACCAGATCATCAAATTCCTGGCTACAGAGCCACCACCCTGAAAGCTCCAGGGCAGGCCCACGTTTGCATTCCCTTTCTAGCATATCAACCACTTGTATTATTCAGTCTGGCACATGGCAGGCATCAGACAATATTTGCTGAAGAAAAAGATTAAGACATCAATGGATCCCCACTCATTCTAGCACTTGGGCCTAAAAGGGGCCCAAAGCCCTTCCAGCTGTATCTTTTTTTTTTTTTTTTTTTTTTGAGATGGAGTCTTGCTCTATCACCCAGGCTGCAGGGCAGTGGCACAATCTTGGCTCAATGCAACCGCCACCTCCCAGGTTCAAACAACTCTCCTGCCTCAGCCTCCTGAGCAACCAGGATTACAGATGCCTGCCACCACACCCAGCTAATATTTTGTATTTTTAGTAGAGATGAGGTTTCATCATGTTGGCCAGACTGGTCTTGAACTACTGACCTCAAGTGATCCACCTGCCTCAGCCTCACCAAGTACTGGGATTACAGGCCTGAACCACTGTGCCTGGACTCTTTTAGCTGTATCTCACTGGTCCTACTGGACCAGTGGCTGTAATCCCATCAGACCAGGGATGATTTTGACACATGACAATGACTAGAGACATTCTGGGGTGTCACACTGGGAGGTGGGTGGTGCTGCTGGAATCCAGTGGATAGAGGGTAGAGATGCTGCTAAACATCTCATAATGCACAGGACAGGAACCCACGACAAAATCCAGTCCATAAATGTCAACAATGCTGGGAGTTGAGAAACCCTACTCAAGACATACCCCAGGATTCCTCCCAGACAGACCACTGTCTGCTTCTCCAGCACACCCCATACTTCAGCTATGGTCTGGCTGTGTCTCCACCCAAATCTCATCTTGAACTGTAACTCCCATAATTCCCATATGTCATGGGAATGACTCAGAGGGATGTAACTAAATCATGGGGCCTGGTCTTTCCCATGCTGTTCTCATGCTAGTGAATAGGTCTCACAAGATCTGATGGTTTTATAAAGGGCAGTTCCCCTGCACATGCTCTCTTGCCTGCTGCCATGTAAGCAACCCTTTTCTTTTCTTCGTCTTCTGTCATGATTGTGAGGCCTCCCCAGCCACGTGGAACTGTGAGTCCATTAAACATTTTTCCTTTATAAATTACCCAGTCTTGGGTATGTCTTTATTAGCAGCATGAGAATGGACTTCTCTTCCTCTTTCCAGGGTATGCTCTCCATTTTACCAACTCTTCCTGCTGAAATCCGTTCTACCCTTCCCCCTGACAGCTCAAATGCTCCCTGCCGTGTAGGCAGATGCAGCTCAGCCTCCTTCACTCATTCAAGCAGGTATGTTCTAAGCAGCTGCTCTAGGACACTGGCTATCAGCAGTTGGACATTCAACAGTGAGCAATGCTGACGAGTCTTGTTTCTTAAAACCTTACATGACAGTGGGGGAGATGCACAACAAACAAGCAAATAACTAAGTCAATTACACTTTTCCATCTTTACAAATGATCACTAGACAGAGTAGCCAGTGGGTGGGGCTGTGGGGACGCACTCTAGGCAGGGGACCCTGCAAGTACCCAGACCCTGAGGGACCAGAAGGCTGAAGCAGGAAGCAGGGGACAGACCATGCTGGACAACTGTGTTGGGCCTCCATCTCCTGAAACCCTTAATCTGCTTCCAGTATAGCCCAGACTGAGGCTTGAGTGTCCAAGTTCAAAGCCCACTTCTATCCTTCACCAGCTACATAACATGATGCAAGTTCCTGAACCTCTCTGGGCCTTATCTGCAAAGTAGGAATGATGGCACCTACCTCAAAAGTGTTGTTGTGAAGAATCAATGACTTGAAACATGTAAAGCATTCGAACTAGGCACAGAGCAAGTGGTTAAAGTGAGTTACTGGTACCATGACTACCATTCATAGTAATCCCTCCCCTTATCTCAGCAGAGACAGGCTTTTTAAAGACTCCCCCATCTCTTGGTTCCCACAGCACATGGTGGGGCTGAGAAAACATGTGATAAGAGAGACATATATATTTACATGCTTTGCTCTTAACATCTTTTCCTTTATATATAGATATATATATATTTTTTTTAATTTCGCTCCGCCCACAACCCTTTTCTTTTATATACTGTGGATATTGCTTTGGTTATAAAGGAGCAAAGATGGGTAGCTTTACAGCTGCCTGGAGGCTTACTGGCTAAAGAGCAAACAGCAACAAAATGCAATTTTTGCAGTTTCTCACAATAGCAATCTGCACAGTGAATCACAATCCAAATGTCTCCAGCAATACCCTTCATCTGCTCTGGGGACTAATCTTATTTTAGTGGTTAAAAAAAAAAAAACAACAACGAGGAATAGCTAAACAATATTTATCACTTTGGGACTCTTTCTGACTTAACAATCTCAATGTCCCCACTGTAAAGCCGCCAGAATGGTATGCAGCAGATAATAATGCCCTTCATTAGTGGCTGTTTAGGGGTTGGGGGACTTTGGGGCACTTTCAGCTCAGGCGTGCAGGGTTTCTTCTTGGATTCAGGAAAATATACTAAAATTCATTGTGGTGACACCTCTGAGTATACAGAAAGCCACTGAATTGTACACATTAAGACTGCTGAATGAGAAAGAATCCCAAAGTGGTAAATATTGTTTAATTAACAATTCACATAGTGAACTATAGGGTATGCTGAGTTGTTAGGGAAAAAAAAGTGTGGGGGGGGGGGCGTGGGCACGGTGGCTCATGCCTGTAACCCCAGTACTTTGGGAGGCCGAGGCAGGTGGATCACAAGGTCAGGAGTTAGAGACCAGCCTGGCCAACACAGTGAAACTCTATCTCTACTGAGATACAAAAATTGGCTGGGTGTGGAAGTGGGCGCTTGTAATCCCAGCTACTCAAGAGGCTGAGGCAGAATTGCTTGAACCTGGGAGGTGGAGGTTGCAGTGAGCCAAGATCGTGCCACTGCACTCCAGCTAGGGCGACAGAATGAGACTCTGTCTCAAACAAAAAAAAATAGTGTCCTTGAGGACCCTGTCCCTCCCCTCACCCCCAAAATAATTAACTGTGACAGCAATATCCTCAGAGTCTCCAAATGATTTGTCCTAAGTACAGGCTGCATATCTCTTATCTGAAATGCTTGAGACCAGAAATTTTGGATTCCAGGTTTTGTCAGATTTTGGAACATTTGCATATACAAACTAGTAGAGCATTCCTAATATGTAAAATGCAAAATCCAAAATGCTTTTGAGCATGACCTTGGATCGTCAAGTTAGTGTTCAAAAAGTTCAGGATGTTACAGCATTTTGCATTAGGATGCTCAACCCGTACGAAGGTAAATTTACCCAACCTCTCTTTACTTGGCCTAAATGCATCCAAAAGATAGTTTTTGAGACACACAAAAGCTTCTGAGTCATGGCTTGGCTGCCACACTGGCCATCCTGCCAAAATCTTTATCTGCAACTCTTCAGAGAACTAAGAAAGCAGATGGGCTGGGACTTTGTGGCCAGGCGGCTTTCAGCATCACTGGTTTTGGCAGACGTCATTCAAGACAACATTTAGAGGGGGAAAAGACATTTCTAGAACCTCTCTCACTTTTCAAGAGCAGAACTCCACTTGGGGTTTGCCTGTTTTTGGTGGATGTTTGCTGTGATTTTTCCCCCCTATTTCCCTAACAAGACAGCAGGCAGCTGCTGTCCCAGGCAGCACTCTGGGGAGAACTGGTAGAAGGCGCCTTCTCTGGGCAGAATCATCTATGTAGGCATGAGGCCAGGCTAACAGAAAACCCAGATGCAAAGAGAAGGTAACCCTCCCTCCAGGCAGATGTGCTCCTACCTGGTAGGCAAAACCTATGCCTCCAGATGCCTTGAGTAGTGCACAGTGCATGACCACCTGGCATAGTCATGCAACTTCTTCTCTTTTCTTTTTTTTTTTTTTTGGAGATGGAGTCTCGCTCTGTGGCCCAGAATGGAGTGCAGTGGCATGATTTCAGTTCACTGCAACTTCTGCCTCCCAGACTCATGCAATTCTCCCGCTTCAGCCTCCCGAGTAGCTGGGATTACAGGTACCCACCACCAAGTCAAGCTAATTTTTATATTTTTGGTAGAGATGGGGTTTCACCATGTTGGCCAGGCTGGTCTCGAACTCCTGACCTCAAGTGATCCACTCCCCTCAGCCTCCCAAATTACTGGGATTACAGGCATGAGCCACTGCAACTGGTCACCAATTTCTATTGGTTTGATCAATACTTTGGTCCCAGCTTTGTTCAATCCAGAGAGACTGTGGTGCATGAGAACAGTGGGTTGCACAGATACACACAAGTGGCACAGGTGGAGTGTATTCATTCATACTCATCCACTTACTCAATATCAAATGGTCACTGAGGTCAGCCATGGTGGCTTATGCCTGTATTTCCAGCACTTCAAGAGGCCGAGGTGGGCAATTCACTTGAGGTGAGGAACTCAAGAACAGTCTGGCCAACATGGTAAAACCATGTCTCTACCAAAAACACAAAAATTAGTCAGGTGTGGTGGCATGTGCCTGTAGTCCCAGCTATTCGAGAGGCTGAGGGGAGAAGAGTCACTTGAACCCGGGAAGCAGAGGTTGCGGTAAGCTGAGATCGCACCACTGCACTCCAGTCTGGGCGACAGAGCAAGACTCTGTCTCAAAATAAAAAAGCCACTGAATGTCCACCATCGTAGGTCTGGGCTTTGTGCTCCTCAGGAATGTATAGCCTACAGGTAGAAAAACACAGCAGTCACAAGAAAAAAATGCTCAACTGGCCAGGCACGATGGCTCATGCCTGTAACCCCAGCACTTTTGGAGACTGAGGCAGGAGGATTCCTCGAGTCCAAGAGTTCAAGATTAACCTGGGTGACATGGCGAAACTGTCTCTACAAAACATACAGATTAGCCAGGTGTGGTAGCACCTTCTGTGGTCCTAGCTACTGAGGAGGTGGAGGTAGGAGGATCAAGGATTGCTTGAGCCCAGGAAGGGGAGGTTGCCATGGGTGGAGATTGTGCTACTGCACTCCAGCCTAGGTGATAGAGCAAGACCCTGTCTCCAAAGAAAATTTTTTAAGCAGGCCAAGCACAGTGGCTCACATCTGTAATCCAGCACAGGGATGTCCAATTTTCTGGCTTTCCTGGGCCACAAGGGAAGAACTGTCTTGGGCCACACATGAAATACACGAACATTAATGATAGCTGATGAGCTTAAAAAAAAAAAAATCGCAAAAATTCTCAAATTTTAAGAAAGTTTAGGAATTTGTGCTGGGACACATTCGAAGCCATCCTGGGCCACATGTGGCCAGTGGGCCACGGGTTGGACAAGCTTGTACCAGCAGTTTGGGAGGCTGAAGTGGGAGGACAGCTAGGGTTCAGGAGTTCAAGACCAGCCTGGGCAACATAGTAAGATCTTGTCTCTAAAAAAATTTTTTTTTGAGATGGAGTTTCGCTCTTGTTACCCAGCCTGGAGTGCAATGGCGCGATCTCGGCTCACCGCAACTCTGCCTCCTGGGTTCAGGCAATTCTCCTGCCTCAGCCTCCTGAGTAAAAAAATTTTTTTACATTAGCCAGGCATGGTGGCAGATGTCTGTAGTCTCAGCTACTCAGGAGACTGAGGTAGGAGGATCACTTAAGCCCCACAGATTGAGACTTCAATGAGCCATGATCACACCACTATACTCCAGCCTGGGTAACAGAGGAAGACCATCTCAAAAGAAATAAAACAAAATAAATAAAAAATTAAAAACGAGGAAAACCCCTGACATACCAAAATAAAATTAATTTTGTTTTCTGGAAATGTTATAGTGTGCACTTTTTACATGTGTGCTGGTCACACCCTCTCCTGACTGATGATTAGAACGAAGAGATGAAAAACAGTCATAAGTCCTATTTGGTTATAGGAACCCTCAACTAAGAGGATCCTCAAACATATTTCAAATAAGAGATAACCAGTTTGGCCTAAATGTATGGCACAATTGAAAGCATTTATTTCATCATCATCATCACGTTAGAAGTTTTAAAATCACTTAAGAGTTTAATTGAGGAACAAAAAAAAAGTTTTAAAATCACAGTATTTTCAAACCTGTTCAAACTTGGAGATGCATTTCCAGGTCTACTGTTTCTAGAAAGGTTCTCAGGTGAGACTGCAAGAGACAAGTTTGTTTGTTTGTTTGTTTTTGTTTCTGAGTCTATGCCACTGGAGAAGTTTTCCAGAGAGTACAAGGAAAGATTCAGGAGGAGCAAATTCTGTCGGTTTCTTAGAAACAGCAACAGAGATTTGAAATGTCCAGGAAAATAATTTTTTTTTTTTTTAGATGGAGTTTCACTCTTGTGCAGACTGAAATGCAATGCCCAGTCTTGGATCACTGCAACCTCCACCTCTTGGGTTCAAGTGATATTCCTGCCTCAGCCTCCCAAGTAGCTGGGATTACAGACGCCTGCCAGCACGCCTGGCTAATTTTTTGTATTTTTAGTAGAGACGAGGGTTCACCATGTTGACTAGGCTGATCTTGAACTCCCGAACTCAAGTGATCCACCCACCTCGGCCTCCCAAAGTGCTAGGATTACAGGCATGAGCCACCACACCTGGACAGAAAATAATCGTTTTAAGAATACAATCCATAAGCCTTGTTCTCTAAAAGGAAAATAATGAACTAGAAAAACAGATTTGGACCTAAAAATAATTAAATATAAGTCATTTTAAAAGCATATTTTATCTTGATAGCTCTCCCTTTTAGGACTCTTCAAAATGGAAGCCATAAACTTCTCAAAAGACAATTACTTACTAGGAGAAAGTAGTCCTAATTAGGATATGTGTCAAGGAAACATAATTATCAATTCACCTAATTAAAATGAATATCTGAACATGACTTAGGAATGTGAGCTTTCTCAGGTGAGACGTGTACAAGTTTTTTTAATAAACATCCGTCGACAGAGCCTAGCAGATGTGAGCAGGGAATGGATGACTGAAACCAAGCGTCATACATACCAGTACTGGAAGCAGTTGATGGGGATACTGTCACTCGGGTAAATCAGTGGGGGCAGAAAACGGGTCTTAAAGCAGAGCTCCTTCATTTAATTTGCAGGCTACACTTGAAAAACAGACTGCTCAATGAGCTAATTCCGGAGTGCAGGCGGCGGGTTCAGAGCTGTGATTTTTCGGGACTGTTTCTTGAGTTAATCAAATCCCTCTGACGGTGTGTGTTTTGGCAAAAGGGGAAAAGCCAGGTTTTTGTTTGTTTGTTTGTTGTTGTTTGAGAGAGTCATCACTCTGTCTCCTAGGCTGGAGTGCAGTGGTGCTCTCTCAGCTCACTGCAACCTCTGCCTTCCAGGTTCAAGCAATTCTCCTGCCTCAGCCTCCTGAGTAGCTGGGATTATAGGCGCATGCCACCATGACCAGCTAATTTTTGTATTTTAGTAGAGACGGGGTTTCACCATGTAGGTCAGGCTGGTCTTAAACTCCTGGCCTCAAGGGATCCACCCACCTCTGCCTCTCAAAGTGCTAAAATTACAGGTGTGAGCCACTGCACTCAGTCTCAAAAGCCAGTTCTTGAACCTTCTCAGTCTGCTCACGGGGCAACTCTACTGGCTTCCCAAGGAGTCTGGAGAGGCCTCTGACACCTCTAAGGGCACCTCTCCAACCTGCCAGTGATGCTAAGAGAGTCAGGACCAGGGGAATTGTTGGTGAGTGCAATGGAAGCAGCAATGGTAGGCCAAGGTTCAGTGCCTAATAACATGAACCACAAGTCTGGGGTTCTCAGAACACTCTGAGGCTGGACCTCTCAAGACCCTCTGTTAAATGACCAATCCTGGGTGTGTCTATAGGACTGCGTGGCTCACAGAGGAGACCAAGTGCTGGCCCCACTTTTAGATTTACTCAGGGCTAAGAAAAGTTCAGGGTCACTCTCTCTCCTCCTATAAGCAGGGTTTTACAGATTTATCGTCTCGAGTCTCTCTCCAGCACCCCCATTCTTATCCAGGGGAGATGCTCTCTGATCCTCTGGTCCCACGGTGGCCCCCTGGCAGCTGCAATGGCCTAGAAAACTTCTATACCTTAGCACTCCCATCATCTCCACTGGAAGATACCCCGAACCCAACAGGCACCTCCAGCTATAGCAAATGAAAACATTCAAAGTAAACAATAGGGGCTGGGCATGCTGGCTCACGCCTATAAACCCCAGCACTTTTGGAGGCTGAGCCAGATGGATCACCGCAGGTGGATCACTTGAGTTCAAGAGTTTGAGACCAGCCTGGCCAACATGGCAAAACCCCGTCTCTACTAAAAATGCAAAAATTAGCTGGGTGTGGTAGCACATGCCTGTAATCCCAGGTACTCGGGTGGCTGAGGCAGGAGAATCATTTGAACCTGGGAGGTGGAGGTTGCAGTGAGTGGAGATCACACCACTGCACTCCAGTCTGGTGACAGAGTGAGACTCTGTCTCAAAACAAAAAACAAAAAACAAACCAAGTAAATAATGGGGAGTCTACAGAAATGTAGCTTCAAGACAAGTCCTTCAGCTCCAGCTTCCAACTGGATTGCACCCCAAGTTGCTCTAAAGTAGAAATGCTTTTATTGCCCTTGCTGTAACCAGACCACTCTTTTCAAAACAAAAATCTGATCACGTGTCCCTGCTTCCTCACATCCCCAGCTTGAAGCCTTTTGATGCTGTTAGGGTATTAGCATCACCCAACCCAGCCCACAACAAATCTTTCTTGAACTGAAAAATGACGAAAATCCTTAGTTACCACCACCCCTCCTCTCCAGCCTCATCCCACACCACGCCCCAACCTCATCTTTCTGCTCCAGACTCAAAGACTTTTTTCAGGCCTCATTCTTACCTTTCCTATCCTGCCATGCCCTAGGACTCTCACACTTGCTCTGCCCATGGTCCACAATGGTCTTCCCTCCCTTTGTGGCCCAGTTAACTCATACTCCTCTTCCAGCAATCAGAGGAAGCAACACTTCCTCAGGGAAGCCCTGCCTGAATGTCCTCAGAGTCCACCACTCGCCAAGCATTATTTTTTGTACCCTAGCTTTGTGCCTGGATTATTATGAGCCTCTGAAAACATGTAACTTAAACACAAATCTTAAAAATACACACACACACACACACACACACACACACACACACATCTTTTTCTCTCCTCCTTTCGAGATGGAGTCTCACTCTGTTGCCCAGGCTAGAGTGCAGTGGCACATTCTCAGTTCACTGCAACCTCTGCTTACCAGGCAATTCTCCTGCATTAGCCTCCCTAGGAGCTGGGATTACAGGCATACACCACCACAAACAGCTAATTTTGTATTTTTAGTAGAGATGGGTTTCACCATGTTGGTCAGGCTGGTCTTGAACTCCTGACCTCAGGTGATCCGCCCGCTTCAGCCTCCCAAAGTGCTGGGATTACAGGCATGAGCCACTGCAGCCAGCCCACAACAAATATTTCTTGAACTGAAAAATAAATAAGTAAATATAGCAGAGTAACAGGGAACTCTCTTACACTGCTGGTGGGAATATAAATTGGCACTACCACTTTGACCATATCTAGTAATGCTGAAGATGATTATACCCTACAACCCAGAACTTAGCTCCTAGGTATATGCCTCGGAGTAACTCTCCCTCCCATGTGTCCACAAAGAGATTTGTACAGAACGTTCATAGCAGCACTGTTACCAAGGGCGAAAACCAGAAACAACTAAACAGCCATTGCATCAGTCAGGGTCCTTGCAGGAAATAGCTGGCATTCTCAAATTAGGATACTTTCAAAAAGGGTTTAAAAAGGGATACTTGGGGTGGGTTAGGTGGATGAAAACCAGAAGGCAGCGAGTGTAGTTGCCCAAGGAGAGAAAAGCAGAACTTGCTAGGCACGGTGGCCTATAATCCCAGCACTTTAGGAGGCTGAGGTGGGTGATCACCTGAGGTCAGAGTTTGAGACCAGCCTGACCAACATGGAGAAATCCTGTCTCTACTAAAAATACAAAATTAGCAGTGTGTGATGGCGCATGCCTGTAATCCCAGCTACTCGGGAAGGCTGAGGCAGGAGAATTGCTTGAACCCAGGAGGCAGAGGTTGCAGTGAGCAGAGATTGTACCACTGCATTCCAGCTTGCCCGACAAGAGCAAAACTCCATCTCAAAAAAAAAAAAAAAAAAAAGAGAGAGAGAGAAAAGAAAAGTAGAACCATTGCCACTTCCATACCTCAAAGGAGGAAGTGGTTACTCAAATCAGGAACGAGAGAGGACAAGGAGAAAAGCTGTCTTGAGAGAAGCAGTGACCTTGGCCTTCAGGGGTGGGGAGGAAGACAGCCAAGCCAGGAAACCCCACAGGGAGTAAACTGCAAGAATAAATACGGCTGCCTTTGGCTTCTCTCGCTGCTCCAATTTCTGCTCAGGATCCCCACCAGCTGAACCCCCAAAACAACCAAAAGGCAAGGAGCCCACTGATGTAGTTTATGGAGGCCAACCCCCTGGAGCATGGTGGGGAAGGGAGAGAGGTTTGGAGAGGCAAAGGGAACATATTCAGCATATCCATCAACAGAATCATAAAATATATAATCATCCAGTGCAATGTTGCCCAGCAAAAGAGCAAAAACTTCATGTTGGTTAAAAAAGACAAGTTGCATTAAAATACAGTCATCCCTAGATATCCTTAAGGGATTGGTTCCAGGACCCCCAGGGATACGAAAACCCATGAATCCTCAAGTCCCTTACATAAAATAGCACAGTAATTGCATATGACCTATACATATCCTCCCAAATACTTTAAATCATCTCTAGATTACTTATAATACTTAATACAACATAAATGCTTATAGTTATACTGTATTAGTTTTTAAATGTGTATCATTTTTATCACCATATTGTTACTTTTTATTGCTTTTTTCCCCAAATATTTTCGGTCTTCAGTTGGGTGAATCTGAGGATGCACAACTGGTAGATACAGAAGGCCAAATGTACACAGGGAATGGCACTATAGCAGATTGTACTTTCTCAAATCCACCATTGCTGTATGGCTCCCACATGTCTTCCTGACCTTGCCACTCCTCCACCAAGAGTTGCAAAGAAGAAAAATAAGGTTTGGCTGGGCGGGTGCCTCACACCTGTAATCCCGACACTTTGGGAGACCCAGGCAGATAGATCACCTAAGGTCAGGAGTTCGAGACCAGACTTTCCAACATGGCGAAACCTCATCACTACTAAAAATACAAAAATTAGCCAGGCATGGTGGTGCATGCCTATAGTCCCAGCTACTCCGAAGGCTGAGGTAGGAGAATCGCTTGAACCCGGGAAGGCAGAGGTTGCAGTGAGCCGAGATCCCACCACTACACTCCATCCTGGGCCACAGAGCAAGACTCTGCCATAAATAAATAGGTTTTACCATAGAATTACAGGAGAAGCCTACTTTAGATAAGGTAGCAGGTAAAGTCTCTGAGGAAGTGAATGAACTTTACAATTAGGTCGACAACTGTGCTAAAGCAGCAGAAAAGGGCAAGCCCCAAGACCCTCAGGGAAAGAAAGGCCTTGGCCTCTTTAAATGCAATTCAAACAACGGCAACAACAAAACCTGTTTCAGAATTGGGCAAGGGAGAGAATGACAAGCCTGAAGGAAGGTGGACACAAGCCGGATCACGTAGGGCATTTAGGGTGACTTTGCTGGTGATTACCCTGGGGGTATAAAGCGGTGAGAGCCTGGGAGACACTCTGGCTCTAAGCAACAAAAAGCCACAGAGGGAAATCAAGGAACCAGAAACAAACCTCCCTCTCAACTTAGCACCTAACATGCGTCTGACACTAATCTAAATAATGTAAATTATTTAGATTATTAGGTAATCTAAATCCAAAATCCTGGCACTTTACCACGACTTCCGACTGTCCTCCCTCTCTACTGCTCTGATGGGGCACTGTTACCATTTCGGTAAATGACTTATAGTAAATGACTGTAATTATGGAGTATAGAATACATAACGGTGAACAACCTTAATAAACGGACGGCCTCTAACACGCACCGAGCGCTTATCCAATAACATCCACAAGTATTCCCGTTTTACAGATGTGGAAGCTGAGGCCAAGATGCTGAGGATGGCAGGGGACTGGGAAACCCGGTCTCGCTGCAGGGCCCAGGCTATCATTAACTACTCTTTGCTGCCTTCCCCTTACTTCCCTTCTCTGGGGGAAGTCATATGAAAGCCAGGGAGGCTCCTAGACTAGACCACTCTCTCGGACCCCACTCTCAATTGCACGCCTGGAATCCCTAAGAGCAGGCGTTGATGCAGCTATGGCGGCCCGCAGACCCCGGTGCAGCCCCAGATGGTGTCCGACTGACAGCGCGCAAACGTGAACGAAAGGTTCCCCCAGCGGAAGGTTCTGCATCCCAGAGTACCCTCCCCGGGTGAGGGCGGGCAGTACCTGCGGGAAACGCGTCCAGGGTCCTGTTCCGGGCTTTATGGAAAACACCCCCCGCCTCTGCAGTCGACATGGCGATCAACTTTCCGGGGTTCACTCACAACACTGCGTGGGAGGGAGCCGCGCGACTTCACACAGGCCAGCCGCTAGACCTGTCCGGCTTTGGGCAGCGCCCTTTGCTCTCGGGGCGGGACCGGGGAGGGACTGGGTGAGGCCTGCCGCTCGGGGTGCAGCTAGTGCTGCCTGGGCAGGGCGGAGGCGTGAGCGGCCCCTCAGGGATCGATCTGCGCGCCTGGCGAGCGGAGACCTAGGGTCTAGGGCACGCGTGGGCGGGGGTAAGGCTTTAGTGTCAGTCTTTCTTTAAAGGAAGAGTTACTAGATTTAACAAGTAAAACTGCAGGACTCCCAGTTAAATTCGAATTTCAGATTTTTTTTTAAAGAAAGATTAACTTAGTATATGTCCCATGCAATATTTGGGAGCTACTTGTTATTTTTTTTCATTATCTGAAATTCCAATTGAACTGGGCGTCCTAATTTTTTTAAATTTTTCTCTTTTTGCAGGTTTGAATGGAAGCGTCCTGATTTTTTTTTAATCTGACAATTCTACCATAAGGTCAGAAGGAGCCGCTGGGGTGGCTCACGCCTGTAACCCGAGCTCTATGGGAGGCCGAGGAGGAAGGATCGTTTGAGTCCAGGTGTGGGAGATCAGCCTGAGCAACACAGGGAGAGTAAAATATTAAAAATTAGCTGGGCATGGTGGCGCGTGCCTGTAATCCTAGTTACTCAGAAGGCTGAGGCAGGAGAATTCTCTGAACCCGGGAGGTGGAGGTTTCGGTGAGCGGTGATCGCACCATTGCACTCCAGCCTGGGTAACAAGAGCAAAACTCCGTCTCAAAAAAAAATAAAATAAAATGAGAAGGTGCCTTACGTATTATAGATTGTAGTGGATGACTTGGAGGACTGTCTCAGCTTGAACTTCCAGTGGCTGCCACCATCTTTCTATTATTATCTTTGCTTGGCTGTTCACTAGGCAGGGCGCTAAGCACTTTGCATGCGGCTAACTGAATCGCCACTACAGCCCTAGGAGGTGGTGCCGTTATTAGCTGCATAAGTCGTTTGGGGAAGCTGACGCTCAGAGAGATGAAGGGACTTGCACAAGGCGACAAACATCTACAGTGGTGGTAAAGCTTCAAGTATCCAAATTAGGATATCTCCAGCTCAAGAGCCATTGCACTGAACTACTCAGCTAGCATTTGTCCAAAGTTGAAAATAAAAATTCCAGAATGGACCCATTGAATCCAAATCTCTATGAAAATGATCTGTGTTTTGTTGTTTTGTTCTGTTTTGTTGAGACAGGGTCTTGCTCTGGTTGCCTAGGCTGGAGTGCAGTGGCACTATCTCTGCAGTCTTGACCTCCTGGGCTCAGCTGATTCTCCCACGTCAGCCTCCCAAGTGGCTAACACTACTGGCATGCACTACCACACCTGGTTAATATTTTGTATTTTTAGTAGAGACGAGTTTCACTATGTTGCTCAGGCTGGTCTGGAACTCCTGAGCTGAAGCAACCTGCCCACCTGGGCCTCCCAGAGTGCTAGGATTACAGGCATGAGCCACTGTGCCTGGCCTGAAAATGATCTGTTTTTAACAAGCACTACAGGGGAGGTCTTATGATCTTACAAATTTGGGAAATTCTTTTCTAAAGTAACTGCCTACATCCAAAGCACTGTTTGAGTAGCTAATATGGCAACAACTACCATTCTCTATTCCTTGACAAGAGTCTCCCATGAATCATAGCAGTTAAGAGTATAAATGCCTATGAGTCCTTGAGTCAGTCAACTTGGGTTCATCCTGGTTCTACCCACTTGCTGGTTGTATGCTCTTGAAAATTGCATAGCTTCTCTATGCCTCAGTTTCCCTATCTGTGAAATGGGAACAATAGTAGCATCTAGGTCATAGAGTTGCTGAGAGTCTTAAATAAGTTCATGTATCAAAGTGCTTAGAATGATAGTTCTAATAACAAACGGTAGATACTCAATGAATATCAGCCATTGTTATTATTAATTATGATATCCCTATTCCCTGAATATGACCTGGCCCAGAGGAAGAGTACCAAGAAATGTGAAGGAGGCTGGGCGTGGTGGCTCATGCCTGTAATCCCTGCCAAGGCAGGCAGATCACTAGGTCAAGGGATCAAGACCATCCTGGCCAATGTGGTGAAACCCCATCTCTACTAAAAATACAAAAATTAGCCGCGCATGGTGGCGTGTGCCTGTAGTCCCAGCTACTTAGGAGGCTGAGGCAGGAGAATCACCTGAACCTGGAAGGTGGAGGTTGCAGTGAGCTGAGATTGTGCCACTGCACTGCAGCCTGGTAACAGAGCAAGACTCTGTCTCAAAAAAGAAAAAAGAAAAGAAAAAGAAATGTGAAAGAGAAGCTGGCACAATGGCTCATGCCTGTAATCCCAGCAGTTTGGGATTAGGCAGGAGGATTACTTGAGCTCAGGAGTTCGAGACCAACCTGAGCAACATAGTGAGAGCTCATCTCTATTACATTAAAAAAAAAAAAAAAAAAAGGCCAGGCGCACTGGCTCATGCCTATAATCCCAGGACTTTGAGAGGCCAAAGCGGGCGTATCACAAGGTCAAGAGATTGAGACCGTCCTGGCCATGATGAAACCCCATCTCTACTAAAAATACAAAAAATTAGCCGGGAGTGGTGACATGCGCTTGTGGTCCCAGCCACTCGGGAGGCTAAGGCGGAAGTATCGCTTGAATCCAGGAGGCAGAGGTGGCAGTGAGCCAAGATTACGCCACTGCACTCCAGCCTGGCGACAGAGCAAGACTCCGTCTCAAAAAAAAAAGAAATGTGAAGGAGAGAATGAATAATAGAAACTGAAGTCCTAATGGTGGCCTCAAAGCCCTGCCTCTTATCCACTAGTTTTGCGGCCATACTGGCCATTCAGTTCATTAAACATGCAAATTCACTTCCCTTGCTGCATATGTAGTTTTTTCTGCTTAAAATGCCTCTTCCCCTGCTGAGCTAAAGCACATTTGAACCTGAAGGCCTGTACTTAAATAACACTTCGATGGAGACGCCATACCCTACTCATTTGTACACTTTGCTGATCTAAACTAGGCCTCCCTCATTCTTTGTTAAAGCACCCTGTTTTTGTCCTTCATTGCACTTTGCACAGTTGATAATTGTATTTTTGGAGGTGTAATTATTTATTAAATGTTGACTTTCCCAGCTCATATATAAGGTCTGTGAGGTTGGTTACCTTTTTAAAAAATGTATTGTTTTGGCTGGGCACTGTAGCTCACACCTGTTACCCCAGCACTTCAGGAAGCCAAGGCAGGCAGATTATTTGAGGTCAGGAGATCAAGACCAGCCTGGCCAACATAGTGAAATCCTGTCTTTTCTGAAAATA
Source organism: Callithrix jacchus (assembly GCF_049354715.1). Classification (NCBI taxonomy): domain Eukaryota; kingdom Metazoa; phylum Chordata; class Mammalia; order Primates; family Cebidae; genus Callithrix; species Callithrix jacchus. The sequence goes on along the minus strand of NC_133513.1, from coordinate 16,281,301 downwards.
TAAAAATTAGTCAGGCATTGGTGCACGCCTGTAATTCTAGCTACTCGGGAGGCTGAGACAGGATAATCACTTGAACCTGGGAGGCGAAGGTTGCAGTGAGCCAAGATTGTGCCACTGCACTCTACCCTGGGTGACAAAGTAAGAGTCCATCTCAAAAAAAATTATTATGGCTGGGCACGGTGGCTCAAGCCTGTGATCCCCGCACTTTGGGAGGCGAGGCAGGTGGATCAGGAGGTCAAGAGATCGAGACCATCCTGGTCAACATGGTGAAACCCCGTCTCTACTAAAAATACAAAAAATTAGCTGGGCATGGTGGCACGTGCCTGTAATCCCAGCTACTCAGGAGGCTGAGGCAGGAGAATTGCCTGAACCCAGGAGGTGGAGGTTGCGGTGAGCCGAGATCGCACCATTGCACTCCAGCCTGGGTAACAAGCGCAAAACTCCGTCTCAAAAAAAAAAAAAAAATTATCTTTTTCTATAGAGATGGTTACCCAGGCTGGTCTTGAACTCAAGTAATCTTCCTGCCTCAGCTTCCCAAAGTGTTAGGATTACAGGCATGAGCCACCAACGCAAAGCCAAGGATGGTTACCTTGACTGTCTAGCTCACCAAGCAGGATGCCTGAGGCATAGACACTAAAAGGTTGTTGCATTAATAAATGGGTTATGAACATCTTGACAAGATAACCCTATTCCAAACCTCAGCAGCAGTTGGGAATGGCTCTATTGGGCGATCTGGAGCAACTTCAAAACTGCACCAGTGCATTGGGTGATAGCAATAGCTGCAACTGTGAAAGGAAAATAAATACTGGGACCCCAAATCACTAAGCCAAAGGAAAAGGTCAAGCTGGGAACTGCTGAGGGCAAACCTGCCTCCCTTCTTTTTTTTTTTGAGATGGAGTCTCGCTCCCTTTGTCACCCAGGCTGGAGTGCAGTAGTGCAATCTTGGCTTACTGCAACCTTCGCCTCCTGGATTCAAGTGATTCTCCTGTCTCAGCCTCCCCAGTAGTTGGGATTACAGGTATACACCACCATGCCCAGATAATGTTTTGTATTTTTAGTAGAGACAGAATTTCTCCATGTTGACCAGGCTGATCCCGAACAACCGACCTCTGGTGATCTGCCTGCCTTGGCCTCTCAAAGTGCTAGGATTATAGGCGTGAGCCACTGCAGCCAGCCACCTGCCTCCCATTTTATTCCTAAAAAAGTTAGCTACCAAGGCTGAGTGCAGTGGCTCACACCTGTTATCCCAGCACTTTGGGAGGCCGATGCAGGCGGATCACTTGAACATGATAGCATGTGCCTATAATTCCAGCTACTTGGGAGGCTGAGACAGAAGAATCACCTGAACTCGGGAGGCTGAGGTTGCAGTGAGCTGAGATCATGCCACTGCACTCCAGACTAGAGGACAGAGCAAGAACCTGTCTCAAAAAAAAAAAAAAAAAAAAATTGGTTCTGACCATGAGACACTCCTGGAGTCTCTGTGAATGTGCTGTGATTCTGGGGCTACCCGATTCACAAATCATTCATTGCTCAATTAAACTACTTTGAATTTAATTTGGCCAAAGTTTTTAATCACATGACTAAATTCTGTCATCGGTTAGTTCCGGGAACCTCTTATTAGCCTCATGTCTGCCTCCTCCTTCCACTCATCACTACACAGGTCAGTTGTTCCCATCTCTTCTGACTGTACTCTTTCAGCTCATACCCACTTCTTTTCACTTGTCTGCTTGTGACCGCCTGACAGTTTCTTCTGGCCTGCCGCACAAACGCAATTCATGGATACCATGGCATTGCAGTAAAGAAAGAATGTAATTGACAGGCTGACCATGCCACACAGGCGATGGAGTTATTACTTAAATCAATCTCTCTGAGAGTTTGGGGACTAGGGTTGTTCAAAGGTAGTTTGGGGAAAGGGCTGGGGTTGGCTAGGTAATGGGTGCTCGCTGCTGATTGTTTATGGCTGTAATCACAGGGGTCTGGGAAATGGTCCTCCTGCAGGCTGAGTTGCTTCTGGGTGGTGCCTCAGGAGCAGCTGGTGGGTCCAGGTGGAGCCATGCGTCCTCAGCCATACAAAAAACCTGAAAAAAAATCTTAAAAGGCCCATCTTGGCCTGGTGCGGTGGCACACGCCTGTAATCCCAGCACTTTGGAAGGCCAAGGCAGGCGGATCACAAGGTCAAGAGAACAAGACCATCCTGATCAACATAGTGAAACATAGTCTCCACTAAAATACAAAAATTAGCTGGACATGGGCCTGTAGTCCCAGCTACTTGGGAGGCTGGGGCAGAAGAATTGCTTGAACCCAGGAGGCAGAGGTTGCAGTGAGCCGAGATCATGCCACTGCACTCTAGCCTCATGCCTGGAGACAGAAGAAGACTCTGTCAAAAAAAAAAAAAAAAAAAAAGTCAACTTTAGCTTCTGCAATCGTGATGTTATCTGCAGAAGTAATCGGAGAAATGCATATCATGCTGCCTCCAGAATATGGCTGGCAATCATTTACAACTATACTTTAGCACAATTCAGCCCCTCCCTTCCTCCTAGCCTGGTGGTCTCACATTAGCTTTTACAAAGGCGGTTGAATTTGGGGGAGGGCTATTATCATTTCAACTACAAATTAAATGTGTCTCAAAGTTAGCTTGGCCTAAGTCCAGGAATAAATAAGGGCAACTTGAAGGCCAAAGGCAAGATAGGGGATGGCCAGGTCAGATCTCCTTCAGTGCCATAATTTTCTCACTGTTAGAAGTTTGGCAAAGGCGGTTTTATTCCTGGAGACTGAAAGGAGACAAACAGGCAACAAGAGAAGTGTGTATTCCTTGAATACAGTGTATACTCTTTGGGTGCACCATCTCATTCTGGGTGTGGTGGCTGTAATCCCAGTACTTTGGGAAGCTGAGACGGGTTAAATACCTGAGGTCAGGAGTTTAAGATCAGCCTGGCTAACATGGTGAAACTGTCTCTACTAAAAATACAAAAATTAGCCAGGCATGGTGGCAGGTGCCTGTAATCCCAGTTACTCGGGGGGCTGAAGTAGGAGAATTGCTTGAACCTGGGAGGTGTTGGTTGCAGTGAGCTGAGATCACACCATTGCATTCCAGCCTGGATGACAGAGCAAGACTCCATCTCAAAAACAAAACACAAAAAAACTTATTCACATAGTCAAACACCACCTGTTCCCCAAAAACCTACTGGAATAAAAAATAAATGTAAAAAATATTTTTTTTTAATGAGAAGAGCATATTTCTGAGCATCAGGCAGACCCATTCAGTCTATCTCGCAGCTGAGTGACTTTAAACCAATTAATCTCTGACCTTTCACTTCTTCATCTAAAATGAGATAATCAGGCTGGGTGGAGTGGGTCATGCCTGTAATCCCAGCCCTTAGAGAGGCTGAGGTGGTTGGATCACCTGAGGTCAGGAGTTTGAGACTAGCCTGGCCAACATGGTAAAAACCCATCCCTACTAAAAATACAAAAATTAGTCAGGCGTGGGGGCGGGCACCTGTAATACCAGCTATTTGGGAGGCTGTGGCAGGAGAATCACTTGAACCTGGAAGGCAGGGGTTGCAGTGAGCTGAGACCATGCCATTGCACTCCAACCTGGGTGACAGAGCAAGGCTCCTTCTCAAAAAAATAAATAAATAAAATAAAAAGCACCAACCTCATATGGTTTTTGTGAGAATTAAATAAGATGCGATGCAGAATTTCTGGAACATGTAAAAGGTTTGATACATTTTGCTGTGGTTTGTATTGTTAGCACTGTTGTAATTATTGTTACAGTGTCCTTCAATCGATCCTTTCGTAGGCAAATCTTATTCCTTTTTCAAGATTTTATTCAAGTGTCACCTCTTAAATTAGTCAGGCATTGTTTCATTGCAAATTATACAATATCGGTTCAAAATAGCGTAATCAGAAAAAGGATTAATTGGCATATATAAACTAAAACCCTGTTGCAGTTTGGTGAGGTTTGATCCAGGTGCCCATATGATGTTGTAAGAATCCAACTTCTCTCCATTTATCCTCTTGAAACTACCATTGCAAAGTTATAACCAGGAAAACTATTACAGTGAAAGAGATCGTGTCTAACTGACTCCATCTTGCTTCTAACCTTCAAGCTGTCCTTGTGTGCGCCTGGGCTTAGGCTGAACTAACTTTGGGAGGAGCTTAGTTTATAGTTTAACTTTGAAGCAACGATGACAACAGTCCTCTCCCAAAACAACCCCCTTCCTGCCTGGGGACTAGACTGCCTTTATTGGATTAATAAATTAGCTGCAAGATTAGAAATTATGGTTTAGGGCCGGGCACAGTGGCTCACGCCTAAAAACCCAGCACTTTGGGAGGCCGAGGTGAGAACATCACCTAAGTTGGGGAGTTTGAGTCCAGCTTGACCAACACGGAGAAGCCCCATCTCTACCAAAAATACAAAATTAGCTGGATGTGTTGGTGCATGCCTATAATACCAGGTACTCAGGAGGCTGAGGCAAGAGAATCACTTGAACCCAGGAGGCTGAGGTTGCAGTGAGCTGAGATTGTGCCATTGCACTCCAGCCTGGGTAACAGAGCATCTCCATCTCAAAATAAAAAATAAAATTATGGTTTAGGAGTCATCCATTTGGAGGCTGGAAGATTCTAAACCTCTCCAGATAGCTCCTGGGGATAACATCACTATTGTGAAACCTAAGATAAGTGGTTAAGATATTTTGCAGACCCTACACTTAATGGATAAACTGACACCCCCCGGATCAATAAACTGGCTCATATGGTCTTTTTTTTTGAGACAGAGTTTTGCTCTTGTTGCCCAGGCTGCAGTGCAATGGCACTATCTCAGCTCACTATAAACTCCACCTCCTGGGTTCAAGCAATTATCCTGCCTCAGGCTCCTGAGTACCTGGGATTACAGGCAGGCGCCACCACATCCGGCTAATTTTGTATTTTTAGTAGAGATATGGTTTCACCATGTTGATTAGGCTGGTCTCAAACTCCTGACCTCAGGTGATCCCCCTGCCTTGGCCTTCTAAAGTGCTGGGATTATAGGTGTGAGCCACCATGCCCAGCCATCTTGCCAGAGGTGTCAGAACCAGAGCAACTCTGTCTTGAATAGCAATGGGTGAAATAAGGCTGAGATCTGCTGTGCTACATTCCCAGGAGGTTACACATTCTATGTCACAGGATGGACCCTGGGAGGGTAGCACAAGATATAGTCATAAAGACCTTGCTAGGCTGGGCTTTATGTATGATTACAGTAGCTCCTACCTGTAATCCCAGCACTTTAGGAGGCTGAGGCGGGCAGATCACCTGAGATGAGGAGTTTGAGACCAGCCTGGCCAACATGGAGGAACCCCATCTCTAGTAAAAATACAACAATTAGCTTGGTGTGGTGGCAGGTGCCTGTAGTCCCAGCTACTTGGGAGGCTGAGGCAAGAGAAGCACTTGAACCTGAGAGGTGGAGGTTGTAGTGAGCTGAGATTGCACCACTGCACTCCAGCCTAGGTGACAGAGTGAGACTCCACCTCAAAAAAAAAAAAAAAAAAAAAAAGACCTCGCTGATAAAATAGGTTTCAGTAAAGAAGCCAGCCAAAACCAAGATGGCAATGAGAGCAACCTCTGGTTATCCTTGCTGCTCATTATACACGAATTGTTATGCATTAGCATGCTAAGAGACACTCTCCCCAGCACTATGACAGTTTACAAATGCCATGACAACATCAGGAAGTTATCTAATAAGGTCTAAGAAGGGGGAAAAACTCTCAGTTCCAGGAATTCCCCACCTCTTTCCTGGAAAACTCATGAATAATCCACCCCTTGTTTAGCATATAATCAAGAAATAACTATGAAAATGTGCAACCGGCAGCCCTCAGGGCTGCTCTGCCTATAGAGTACCCCTCCTTTATTCCATTACTTTCTTAATAAACTTGCTTTCACTTTACTCTATGGACTTGCCCCAAATTCTTCCTTGTGCAAGATCCAAGAATCCTCTTTTGGCATCTGGATAGAGACCCCTTTCCAGTAGCAGTCTTATGGCCCCCACCCAGGAACTGACTTGGCACCAAGAGGACAACTTCCCTATGATTTCATTTCTGAACGAACCAGTTTGCACTCCCAACTTGCTGGCCCACTAACCACCAAATTATCCTTGAAAAACCTGATCCCCAAATTTTCACAAGGAGACTGATATGAATAATAATAAAACTCTGGTCTCCCATACAGCCAGCTCTGAGTGAATTAAACTTTCTCTATTGCAATTCCCCTGTTTTGATAAATTGGCTCTGTCCAGCCAGCAGACAAGGAGAACTTGTTGGGTACTTACACCCTCTGCCTTTTATAATTTTGGCTTTATCTTCACTCTCTACAGAGAGTGAAGGCTTCCTCCCAATCACTTGGAAGCTCCAGGCTTCCCCTTCATGGGAGCCGAATGGCTACAGCAGTTCTAGAACCCATTCTCACCAGACACCACTTAGGGAGGTGAGGAAGGAAGTGTCTTTTTTTTCTCTGAAGTCCCTAGCAAACATCCCATTGCATCACTGCAATGCCAGTTTAAAACCTAAAACCAAGGTCGGAAGGATAGACAGCATGTTTAAATTGACTGTAGTCATAAGACCCGCCCTGGAAAAGGCATGGTATCAATTTCGCCCTAGTTACATGCCTAAGAATGGGGAGCACAAGCTGGGCACAGTGACCCATGCTTGTAATCCCAGCACTTTGGGAGGCTAAGGCAAGCGGATCTCCTGAGGTCAAGAGTTTGAGACCAGCCTAAGCAATGTGGAGAAACCCCATCTCTACTAAAAATACAAAATTAACCATGTGTGGTAGCACATGCCTGTGATCCCAGCTGCTCAGGAGGTTGAGGCAGGAGAATCACTTGAACCTGGGAGGTGGAGGTTGCAGTGAGCCGAGATCACGCCATTGCACTACAGCCTGGGAAACAAGAGCAAAACTCTGTCTAAAAAAAAAAAAAAAAAAAATAGAACAGGGAGCACAATTCTCTTAAAATGAAATCTTGACGACATTGCCCTGAGAAAGGAAAAACAACCAATTTCTAAAAAGAGCCAGTGGATAATCCATTACATTCCCCATGTAGGAGTGGGTATTGAAGTGGGGGTGTGGAAGTCACAAAGGCCAGTTACTACCATCCCTGATCTCTACCCTTTTAAAAAAGCTGCCCTTTTTCTTCCCTCCCACTTCTTATAACAGCTATACTTGTAAAAAGCCCTAATCTAAATGTACTGTTATTTACGGTCCCAGATATATGATTAAGAACTTTAGTTACTGTACTGGGCTGTAGAATAGCCTCACTCCTTGAAGCAGGCAGAACAATTTGTCCTAACACTCAAAGGCCCTAGGCTGCTGAGCTTTTATAGTTCTTCTGTCTACTTTTTATAGATCTTCCGTTTCCTTGCTCCCAGTCTGTGAGCCATCACTCTGCTTTTTGTTGCATCTCTTCCAGGTCCTGTCTTTCTCTTTCCCTTGTTTCTCATCTGCCCCAGTTTGTGAAGCTGGATGACAAAGCTTGTTAAGACTATGAGCTAGGTTGGTTTATGGATTGGAGCCAGTGGGCTTGGCATAAAAGCCTAAGGCCTCATTTAGAGAGAAGCACTTGGGCCTTACAGTCATTCCTGGTAAGGCTGTGTGATGGCTAATTTTATGGGTCAACTTGGCTCGCCCACAATGCTCAGTTATGTGGTCAAACATTCTGAATGTTGCTCTTGTTACTGGTGGAGGGCGTCCAGAGTCTTGTCTTGAACAAAGAATTGGACAAAATGCACAAACAAAGCAAGGAAAGAATGAAGCAACAAAAGCAGAGATTTATTGAAAATGAAAGTACACTCCACGGGGTGGGAGCAGGCCTGAGCATAGGGACTCAAGAGCTCAGTTACAGAATATTCTGTAAAGGGTATTTAAAGGGTTTAAATACCCTTTAGAGGTTTCCACTGGTTACTTTCTATATGCCCTATGTAAATAAAAAGGTAAAGTAAAGTTACAAAATTACTTGGCACACACCCTGCATAAATGAAGAAGATGAAGTAAAGTTATAGAGTGTTTACTGGGTGTATGGTATATGTGCTATGTAAATGAAGAGGATATTTCCTGTTATAACTGAAGTGTTTCCATTTGATTTAGTTCTAGGAAGTCCTTAGATTCCCTGCCTCCAGGCCTTCTTTTCCTGCCTCACCATGGGAGTGCTTTTTTTTTTTTTTGAAAGGGAGTCTTGCTCTGTTGCCTAGGCTGGAGTGCAATAGTGTAATCTCGGCTCACTGCAACCTCTGCCCCCTGGGTTCAAGTGATTCTTCTGCCTCAGCCTCCTGAGTAGCTGGAATTACAAGAGTGTGCCACCATGCCTGGGTAATTTTTGTATTTTCATTAGAGGCGGGTTTCATCGTGTTGGCCAGGCTGGTCTCGAACTCCTGATCTCAAGTGATCCACCTGCCTTGGCCTCCCAGCAGACCCCTTTGGACTTAAACTGCAGCAGCAGCTCTTCCTGGTCCCAATCCTTATGGCCCACCCTGCAGATTTTGGACTTGACAGCTTTTCTCTCTAATCTGTACACAGTCATGCATCACTTAATGACAGGGATACATTCTGAGAAATGTGTCATTAGGTGATTTCAGCATTGTGTGAGCATCATAGAGTGTGCTTACACAAACTTAGATGACCTTGCCTACTACGCACCTAGTTGTGTAGTATATATAGCCTATGGTTCCCAGGCTACACACCTGCCCAGCATGTTTCTGTACTGAATACTGTGGGCAGCTGTAACACAATGATGAGTATTTGTGTATCTAAATACATCAAAACATAGAAAAGGTAAAGTAAAAATACAGTGTTATAATATATATTTATTTTTGAGATGGAGTCTCGCTCTGTCACCCAGGCTGGAGTGCAGTGGTACAATCTTGGCTCACTGCAGCCTCCACCTTCCATGTTCAAGTGATTCTCCTGCCTCAGCCTCTTGAGTAGCTGGCATTACAGGTGCGTGCCAACACACCTGGCTAATTTTTGTATTTTTAGTAGAGATGGGGTTTCACCATGTTGACCAGGCTGGTCTTGAACTCCTAACCTCGTGATCTACCCACCTTAGCCTTCCAAAGTGCTGGGATTACAGATGTGAGCTACTGCGCCCAGACACAGTGTTATAATATTATGGGACCACCATCATATGTGAGTATATGTGGTAGGTAGGTTGTTGACCAAAATACAATGCCGCACATGACTGTATATACTGTGAACGCAAAATAAATCTTGGGACCCCAAAATCACTAAGCCAAAGGGAAAAGTCAGGCTGAGAAGTGCATCAGGCAAAACTGCCTTCCATTTTATTCCTAAAATAAAATAGCTACAAAAATAAAAACATTACATACCTCCCTCACAATTTGCCCACAAGGAAATTCCTTGTGGACAAAGGACAGATAGAACTCAGTCATCCCACTGCTCATGTGAGACAAAATGCATACCTGATTGCTTTCTTTTTGAGATGGAGTTTCGCTCTTCTTGCCCAGGCTTGATTCAGTGGTGTGATCTCAGCTCACCGCAACCTCTGCCTCCCAGGTTCAAGAGATTCTCCTGCTTCAGTCTCCCAAGTAGCTGGGATTACAGGCACCCACCACCATGCCTGGCTAATTTTTTGTATTCTTAGTAGAGATGGAGATCTCATCCAAGACTTATCCAATCATGTTGGCCAGTCTCCTCTCAAATTTCTGACCTCAGGTGATCCACCTGCCTTGGCCTCCCAAAGTGCTGGAATCACAGGCCTGAGCCACTGTGCCTGGCCAACTTTCTAATCTTCATTTTTTCCATTTGAATAATGAACCCAGCATCCTGAAGCATTTAAATGTTTTGCAGTTATTCACTTTGGGTTGTGAAATGACCTTTTCCCCCTTTTCCAACAAGAATAAGAGTATTCCTTAAAGCTCCACTTCCTGAACTCAACTGTACATTGACTGTACAACTTAAGCTCTTTGCAGAGGTATAAGCTCCCCAAGGCTTATGTATCCATTAGAATACACCAAGTGTCCAGAACAGGACCTGACACATAGAAAGCCCTTAATGAGTACAAAGCCCTTAATAAAAAGCCCTTAATCAAAGTGGAATTTGCTTCTCGGTTCAACTTACTAATGTTGAGAATCCTGAGGGCAGATTTCAAATTCCATTTAGTTTCTCCATGAGCCTTGGTACTGGGTGAGTTCACAACGAATAACAGCAACAGAATTTCACATACTTCAGCCCCCATCTCTTGCCTTCTTGTTTAATTTGTCACTTGTCCTTGCAAAGTAACTGCAGTTGGTTCCTGGCCCTCTCAGGATGACATTTTTGTCATTGGGGGTTCAGGGCAAAATTGAACGCCACCGATTTTGTCGGAAAACACTGTCGATACACGCAACTCTTTCTACGTTTTCATTTTCTTTTCCCATCTTCCCCCTGCTGGGCACGGTTTGATTGAAGCCAAATCCTGTGTTTGCTAACCTGATAACTGTACTTTGTTTTCTAGGAGGGAAAACACATGTCTGACTCTATCAGATCTTACTGGTTTTTAATCTTCCCAAAGAACTAGTCTGGATTTTTGTATTGAGCATTTAATATTCTGGAGAAATAAGGTCTATACCCAGAGGCACTCCCACAGCAGGATTCTGGATTTTTCTCTCTTGGGACTCTGAACATGATAGTCTCAATTAGTGGTTCTGAACCCTAGCTGTGGGATTAGATTAGAAATCACCTGGGGAGATTTTGAAGCCTGTTCGTTCCAGGACTTCACCCCGGGAATTTATGATTGGAAGAGTCTTGGCTGAGAACTCAGCATTGGTCTTTAAATGTCCCAGGTGATCCTAATATGAAGCTAGGGTGGAGAACTGCTTGTCCACATGGTAAAATAAGCCAAATGGCTGGGCACGGTGGCTCACACCTGTAATCCCAGCACCTTGGGAAGCCAAGCAGGCAGATCACTTGAGGTCAGGAGTCCAAAATCATCTTGGACAACATGGTGAAGCCCCATTGCTACTAAAAATACAAAAATAAATTAGCTAGGTATGGTGGTGCACATTTGTAATTTCAGCTATGTGGGAGGCTACCTCAGGAGGATCACTTGAACCTGGGAGGTGGAGGTTGTAGTGAGCCTAGATTGTGCCACTGCACTCCAGCCTGGGTGACAGAGTGAGACTCTGTCTCAAAAAAAAAAAAAAAGAAAAAAGGGCCGGGCACAGTGGCTCATGCCTGTAATCCCAGCACTTTGGGAGGCTGAGGTGGGTGGATCATGAGGTCAAGAGATCGAGACCATCCTGGTCAATAAGGTGAAACCCCGTCTCTACTAAAAATACAAAAAATTAGCTGGGCACGGTGGCGCGTGCCTGTAATCCCAGCTACTCAGGAGGCTGAGGCAGGAGAATTGCCTGAACCCAGGAAGTGGAAGTTGCAGTGGGCCGAGATCGCACCATTGCACTCCAGCCTGGGTAACAAGAGCAAAACTCCGTCTCAAAAAAAAAAAAAGGAAAAAAGAAAAGAATATAAAATGAAATAAGCCAACCACCTAAGTCAAGTGAACAGCAAGGGAAAAATACAGCTTATTGCTGGTGAGATGAGACAAAAACACTGCAGAGTCACTGGGCACTGGGATATGTACCTTTTAATACAGAGTCTCACTTTAGCTTCACCAAAGTCTTGATATTTTATGCATAGGATTGAATGATTGAATAATGTCTTCACAAAATTCACGTCCATCCAAAACCTGTGCATATGAGCTTAACTGTAAATCAGATCTTGGTAGATGTAATCAAGTTAATACTCATACTGGGTTACAGTGGGCCCTAAAGCCAATGACTGATATCTTTAAATTTTTTTTTTTTTTTTTGAGACGGAGTTTCACTCTTGTTGCCCAGGCTGGAGTGAGTGCAGTGACACAATCTAGGCTCACCGCGACCTCTGCATCCCAGTTTCAAGCAATTCTGCCTCAGCCTCCTAAGTAGCTGGGATTACAGGCACGTGCCACCATGCCTGGCTTTTTTTTTTTTTTTGATAGGTTTTTTTTTTTTTTTTAGAGATAGGGTTTTGCCATGTTGGCCAGGCTTGTCTCAAACTCCTGATCTCAAACTCCTGATCTCAAGTGATCTGCCCACCTCAGCCTCTCAAAGTACTGGGATTACAGGCATGAGCCACCAGGCTCAGCCTAGCCTGGATTTTTATTGAGCATTTAATATTCTGGAGATATAAAGTCTATACCCAGAGGCACTCCCACAGCAGGATTCTGTGACTCTGAACATATTAGTGTCAATTAGTGGTTCTCAATCCTGGCTGCATACTACAATCTCTTGGGGAACTTTTGAAGCATATTCATCCTAAGACTTCACCCTGGGAGTTTCTGACTGGATATCTTGTCCGGGCTGGTCTTGAACTCCTGGGCTCAAGTGATCCTCCTGCCTGGGTCTCTCAAAGTGCTGTGATTACAGGCATAAGCCACCAAGCCTGGCCTGATTTTTTTTTTTTGAGATGGAGTCTCACTCTGTCACCCAGGCTGGAGTGCAGTGGTGCGATCTCTGCTCACTGCAACCTCAGCCTCCCAGGTTCAAGCGACTCTCCTGCTTCAGCCTCCTGAGTAGCTGGGACTACATGTGTGTGCCACCACGTCTGGCTAATTTTTTTGTGTGTATTTAGTAGAGACAGGGTTTCATCATGTTAGCCAGGTCTCAATCTCCTGACCTCGTGATTGCCCACCTTGGCCTGATGTCTTTTAAGAAGAGAAGAGGACACACAGAGAAAGCAACATGAAGACACCCACAGAGATTGGAATGTGTGGCTAGGATGCATCTACAAGACAAAGAATACCAAGGATTGCCAGAAGCCAGGGCCCAGCATGGCAGCTCATTCCTGTAATCCCAGCACTTTGGGAGGCTGAGGTGAGAGAACTGCTTGAGCCGAGGACTTTGAGTCTAGCCTCAGCAACATAACAAGAACCTGTCTCTACAAAAAAAAAAAAAAATTACCTAAGTGTGGTCCTGTGTACTCATGGTCCTAGCTACTGAGGAGGCTGAGGTGAGAGAACTGCTTGAGCCGAGGACTTTGAGTCTAGCCTCAGCAACATAACAAGAACCTGTCTCTACAAAAAAAAAAAAAAAATTACCTAAGTGTGGTCCTGTGTACTCATGGTCCTAGCTACTCAGGAGGCTGAGGTGGTGGAATTGCTTGAGCGCAGGAGGCAGAGGTTGCAGTGAGCTGAGATCGCACCACTGCACTCCAGCCTAGACGACAGAGCCAGACCATTAAAAAACCAAACCAAACAAAACTCCAGAAACTAGGAAGAGGCAAGGCAAGGAAGGATTCTTCCCTAGAGCCTTTAGAGGAAGCATGGCACCGCCAACACCTTGATCGCAGATTCTTGGCCTCCAGATATGAGAGAGAGTCTATTTTTGCTGTTTTAAGTCACCCAGTTTGTGCTACGGTGTTATGGAAGCCCTGGGAAACTATTACAGCTTGTTATTGTTGCCATTTGATGGATGAAAAATCTGAGGCAGTATGAAGGATGCCAAGAAGTTAGATGTGGGCCCCACCACTGGAATCTACACCAGGGCTGTGGGAAAGCATCACATGTGGATGGAGAGCTTGGAGCCCACAGACCTGGGTAGCATCTCAGCCCCACCACTGACCATATAATCTTGAACAAGTCCCCTAGTCTTTCTCAACCACACTGTCTTCATCTTCGAAATGAAATACTTCATAGAATTTTGGGGAAAATGAAATAAGAAACTGCAGGTAAACACAATGAACTTGCACGTGGTAAGCCCTCAAAAAGGATACCTGGGCCGGGTGCCGTGACTCTTGCCTGCAATCCCAGCACTTTGGGAGGCCAAGGCAGGCAGATCACTTGAGGTCAGGAGTTTGAGACCAGCCTGGCCAACATGGTGAAACCCTGTTTCAATGAAAAATACAAAAATTAGCCAGGCTTGGTGGCACATGCATGTAATCCCAGCTGCTAGGGAAGCTGAGGCAGGAGAACAGCTTGAACTCTGGAGGGGTAGACTGCAGGGAGCTGCACTGCAGCCTGGGCAACAGAGCGAGATCCTGTCTCAAAAAAAGTACTTTGTTATTATTATTGACATTAAATAATCAATATTAAATATTCATGTACATTGACAATTTATTAAATTAAAATAATTCATTTAATTTATATCACATGTTGAATACATTATTTCATTGGTATTAAATAGATGAAACTGGCCAGGATGCTTTCAAGAGGAGGAATCAGAATTTACCTCTGATCTGCTCCAGCTTCATCCTCTTAATATGGCCCAGTTGTGATCTTTGGTCAATAGTCAACTGATGGAAAGGGAGGAGGGACTTGAGCGCCCCCTGGAGGTGAGTGTGGGTAACAGACTGTGTGAGAAGGGAAGGGAAGAGAATACATCCCTGGGGTTAATGAGGCCAGATGATGGAGAACCTTGAATACTAGTGTATTAGTCCGTTCTCATGCTTCTAATAAAGACTCACCCAAGATTGGGTAATTTACAAATGAAAGAGGTTTAATGGGCTCACAGTTCCACATGGCTGGAAGGCCTCAGAAGCATGGCAGAAGGCAAGAGCAAAGGAACTTCTTCCATGGCTGTGGTCAAAAGAGCATGTGCAGGAGAACTGCCCTTTATAAAACCATCAGATCTCATGAGACTTATTCACTAACAGAACAGTATGAGGGAAACCGTGCCCATGATTCAATTATTTCCACTTGGCCCTGCCCTTGACACGTGGGGATTGTTCCAATTCAGTGAGATTTGGGTAGAGACACAGCCTGGGCAATAAGAGTGAAACTCCAACTCAAAAAAAAAAAAAAAAAAAAAAAGAAAGAAAAGAAAAAGAAAAAAGAAAATCAGAGAACTGAGGACAGAGAATATTCACCCACTGCTAAAGATGGTCAAAGTTAAGAACATGAGAAAGATGAAAGGCAATAAAGGAGACCGAAAAAGAGAGTTTAGATGGAATCGTGTAGGACACAAGAGAAAGGAGGTTGTATTAGTCCATTTTCATGCTGCTGATAAAGACATACCTGAGACTGGGAAATTTACAAAAGAAAGAGGTTTAATGTACTTACAGTTCCACGTGGCTGGAAAGGCCTTGCAATTATTGTGGAAGGTGAAAGTCATGTCTCATGTGGCGGCAGACAAGAGAAGAATGAGAGAGTTTGTGTAGGGAAACTCCTGTTTTTTTTTTTTTAATTGCATTTTAGGTTTTGGGGTACATGTGCAGAACATGCAAGATAGTTGCATAAGTACACATGTGGCAGTGTGTTTTGCTGCCTTTCTCCCCTTCACCCACATTTGGCATTTCTCCCCATGCTATCCCTCCCCAGCTCCGCCCCCCCACTGTCCCTCTCCTATTCCCCCCAATAGACCCCAGTATGTAGTGCTCCCTTTCCTGTGTCCATGTGTTCTCATTGTTCATCATCCGCCTATGAGTGAGAATATGCAGTATTTCATTTTCTGTTCTTGTGTCAGTTTGCTGAGAATGATGTTCTCCAGATTCATCCATGTCCCTACAAAGGACATGAACTCATCATTTTTGATTGCTGCATAATATTCTATGGTGTATATATGCCACATTTTCCCAGTCCAGTCTATCATCGATGGGCATTTGGGTTGGTTCCGGGTCTTTGCTATTGTAAACAGTGCTGCAATGAACATTTGTGTGCATGTATCCTTATGGTAGACCGATTTATAGTCCTTTGGATATATACCCAGTAATGGGATTCCTGGGTCAAATGGAATTTCTATTTCTAGGTCCTTGAGGAATCGCCACACTGTCTTCCACAATGGTTGAACTAATTTACACTGCCACCAGCAGTGTAAAAGTGTTCCTATTTCTCCACATCCTCTCCAGCATCTGTTGTCTCCAGATTTTTTAATAATCGCCATTCTAACTGGCGTGAGATGGTATCAATATGTGGTTTTGATTTGCATCTCTCTAATGACCAGTGATGATGAGCATTTTTTCAAATGTTTGTTGGCCTCATGTATGTCTTCTTTTGTAAAGTGTCTGTTCATATCCTTTGCCCTTTTTTGAATGGGCTTGTTTGTTTTTTTCCTGTAAATCTGTTTGAGTTCTTTGTAAATTCTGGATATCAGCCCTTTGTCAGATGGGTAGACTGCAAAAATTTTTTCCCATTCTGTTGGTTGCCGATTCACTCTAGTGACTGTTTCTTTTGCCGTGCAGAAGCTGTGGAGTTTGATTAGGTCCCATTTGTCTATTTTGGTTTTTGTTGCCAATGCTTTTGGTGTTTTGGTCATGAAGTCCTTGCCTACTCCTATGTCCTGAATGGTTTTGCCTAGATTTTCTTCTAGGGTTTTTATGGTGCCAGGCCTTATGTTTAAGTTTTTAATCCATCTGGAGTTGATTTTAGTGTAAGGTGTCAGGAAGGGGTCCAGTTTCTGCTTTCTGCACATGGCTAGCCGGTTTTCCCAACACCATTTATTAAACAGGGAGTCCTTTCCCCATTGCTTGTTTTTGTCAGGTTTATCAAAGATTGTATGGTTGTAGATATATTGTGTTGTCTCCAATGCCTCTGTTCTGTTCCGTTGGTCTATATCTCTGTTTTGGTACCAGTACCATGCTGTTTTGATTACTGTAGCCTTGTAGTATAGTTTGAAGTCCGGTAGTGTGATGCCTCCTGCTGTGTTCTTTTTGCTTAGAATTGACTTGACTATGTGGGCTCTCTTTTGGTTCCATATGAAGTTCAAGGTGGTTTTTTCCAGTTCTGTGAAGAAAGTCAATGGTAGCTTGAACTCAGACCTGGAACAAGCAAACCTGGTAGACATTTACAGAACTCTCCACCCCAAATCCACAGAATATACATTCTTCTCAGCACCACATCACACCTACTCTAAAATTGACCACTTAATTGGAAGTAAATCACTCCTCAGCAAATGCAAAACAACTGAAATCATAATAAACAGTCTCTCAGACCACAGTGCAATCAAGTTAGAACTCAGAATTCAGAAACTAACTCAGAACCACACAGTTTCATGGAAACGGAATAACTGGCTCTTGAATGCTGATTGGATAAACAATGAAATGAAGGCAGAAATAAAGAAGTTCTTCGAAACTAACGAGAATGAAGACACAACATACCAGAATCTCTGGGACACTTTTAAAGCAGTCTCTAGAGGAAAATATATAGCAATAAGTGCCCACATGAGAAGAGTGGAGAGATCCAAAATTGACACCCTATCGTCAAAATTGAAAGAGCTAGAAGAGCAAGATAAAAAAAACTCAAAACCTAGCAGAAGACAAGAAATAACTAAGATCAGATCAGAACTGAAGGAGATAGAGACACGAAAAACTCTTCAAAAAATCAATAAATCCAAGAGCTGTTTTTTTGAAAAGATGAACAAAATAGACCACTAGCCAGACTGATAAAAAAGAAAAGAGAGAATAACCAAACAGATGCAATAAAAAATGATAAAGGGGAAATCACCACAGATTCCACAGAAATTCAAACCATCATCAGAGAATATTACAAAGAACTCTATGCACATAAACTAGTAAACCTGGAAGAAATGGATAAATTCCTGGACACCTGTGTCCTCCCAAGCCTAAACCTGGAGGAAGCCGAAACTATGAACAGACCAATAACAAGGTCTGAAGTTGAGGCAGCAATTAAGAGCCTACCACACAAAAAAAGCCCAGGTCCAGAAGGGTTCACAGCCGAATTCTACCAGACACACAAAGAGGAGCTGGTACCATTCCTTCTGAAACTATTCCAAATAATCCAAAAAGAGGAAATCCTTCCCAAATCATTTTATGAGACCAACATCATCCTGATACCAAAACCTGGCAGAGACTCAACAAGAAAAGAAAACTTCAGGCCAATATCCATGATGAACATAGATGCAAAAATCTTCAATAAAATACTGGCAAGCCGATTGCAACAGCACATCAAAAAGCTTATCCATCATGATCAAGTAGGATTCATCCCGGGGATGCAAGGCTGGTTCAACATACGCAAGTCTATAAACGTAATTCACCACATAAACAGAACCAAAAACAAAAACCACATGATTATCTCAATTGACCCAGAGAAGGCCTTTGACAAAATTCAACAGCCCTTTATGCTAAAAACCCTCAATAAACTCGGAATTGATGGAACGTATCTCAAAATAATAAAAACTATTTACGACAAACCAACAGCCAATATCATACTGAATGGGCAAAAACTGGAAGCATTCCCTTTGAAATCCGGCACTAGACAAGGATGCCCTCTCTCACCACTCTTATTCAATATAGTACTGGAAGTTCTAGCCAGAGCAATCAGGGAAGAAAAAGAAATAAAAAGTATACAAATAGGAAAGGAGGAAGCCAAATTGTCTCTATTTGCAGACGACATGATAGTATATCTAGAAGACCCCATCGTCTCAGCCCAAAAACTCCTGAAACTGATAAGCAACTTCAGCAAAGTCTCAGGATATAAAATCAATGTGCAAAAATCACAAGCATTCCTATACACCAATAACAGACTTAAAGGGAAACTCCTGTTTTTAAAACCATCAGATCTCATTCACTATCACGAGAACAGCATGGGAGAGACCTGCCCCCATGATTCAGTCACCTCCCACTAGATTCCTCCCATGAAATGTGGGAATTGTGGGAGTTACAATTCAAGATTCGGGCGAGGACACAGCCAAACCATATCAGGGGCATAGATGTCAAAGAGATTTCAGGGAATCTAGGGTCAATTGAAGAACTATAGCAATGGCTGTTGAACTGAGCATCTATATATGCTCATTTTATCCTTGCAGCAACTCAGCAAGGGGTGTTCTGTAAATTTCCGCATTTCTCAAGCATGGGAACTGAAGCTCAGAATGTTTAAATCACTCATCCAAAGTTACATAGAATAAAACTTTTTCATCAATTATTGGAAATCTAGAACTAGCACAGTAAGTCACTCTCTCTCTCCCTTCCTTTTCTTTCCTTTTTCCTTCCTTCCTTCCTTCCTTCCTTCCTTCCTTCCTTCCTTCCTTCCTCCCTCCCTCCCTCCCTCCCTCCCTCCCTCCCTCTCTCTCTCTTTCTTTCTGTCAGGGTCTCACTCTGTTGCCCAGGCTGGAGTGCAGAGGTGTGATTTAGGCTCATTGTAACCTATGCCTCCTGGGCTGAAGCAGTCCTCCAGCCTGAGCTCTTGAGTAGCTGGGACTACAGGCATGCCACCACACCCGGCTAATTTTTGTATTTTTGTAGAGGTGAGATTTCACCATGTTGCCCAGGCTGGTCTTGAACTCCTGGACTAAAGCAGAAGTCCTCCCACCTTGGCCTCCCAAAGTGTTGGGATTGCAGGTGAGAGCCACTGCAACCAGCTAGTGTTATTTCTTAGATCCCCTTAAATTTTACACATATACACATTTTTTTTTTTTTTTTTTGAGATGGAGTTTCGCTCTTGTTACCCAGGCTGGAGTGCAATGGCGCAATCTTGGCTCACCGCAACCTCTGCCTCCTGGGTTCAGGCAATTCTTCTGCCTCAGCCTTCTGAGTAGCTGGGATTGCAGGCACGCGCCACCATGCCCAGCTAATTTTTTGTATTTTTAGTAGAGACGGGGTTTCACCATGTTGACCAGGATGGTCTCGATCTCTTGACCTCGTGATCCTCCCACCTCAGCCTCCCAAAGTGCTGGGATTACAGGTGTGAGCCACTGCACCCGGCCTGAAGTTTTTTATAAAAGCCCTCAGATGGGATCCTCAGTAGAACTGGCCGCAGATCAGTTCCTCAGCTGTGTTTTTTTGTGAGACTAAGTCTCACTCTGTCACCCACACTGGAGAACAGTGATGCAATCTTGGCTCCCTGCAACCTCTGCCTCTCGGGTTCAATCGATTCTTGTGCCTCAGCCTCCTGATTAGCTGACACTACAAGTGCCTGCCACCACGCCTGGCTAACGTTTGAATTTTTAGTAGAGACAGTTTCACCCTGTTGCCCAGGCTGGTGTCGAACTTCTGACCTCAGATGATTCACCTGCCTCGCCCTCCCAAAGTTGGGATTATGGGTGTGAGCCACCATGCCCAGCCCTCAGCTGTGTTCCTGAGCAATGCTGGCCACTATGTCCAGTGCTGTGACAACCCACCATCCAGTTGTGAACATCTTTCTCAGCATGTGCACAACAGCCACAAGCACAGCACAGTCTGACATTCCGCCATGCAGGTCTTGACACAGACTATTAGAGCAAATGATATTCAAAAACAAGAGAGCAAGGAGATTTGTTTTCCTGTGTTGTCCCTTACTGCCTTATTAGGAGAAGCTGTTCTACGGAAACAGTACGTCCTGGGTCAAGTCCATGTAAAAATTTCATGATGCCAACACTGGCTCGAGGCTTTGAGAGTCCTAAGAACTGCAATCGTCACGCTCCTTTCTTCATAATGGAAATAATACCAAAATCAGGATGAGAAAGCCCAATAAAATTCTGATTTTATTCCATCATTGGCACCTTAGATGCTTATGTTATTGAAATATTATATATAAAATTCTTTCCATTTTTTTCTCCTTCTTCAACCCTTTTTTGCTGGTGGTCTGTTTATGTTTCGTTGGCCACCTGAGTGTGCTGACATTACAGTTAATGCAAATGGTAATGTGTGAAATTGAAGAAATGTCTCTAAGCCTCCAGGGAAGTTTTATTGCCTAATAAAAATACGGTCTCTATGAAATACTAAAGCAATAAAAAGCAAATGAGTTTTTTTTTTTCCTTTTCTTTTTTTTTGACAGGGTCTTGCTCTGTCACTCAGGCTGGAGTGCAGTGGCACAATCATGGCTCACTGCAGCCTGGACCTCCCAGGCCCAAGTGATCCTCCCACCTCAGTCTCCAGAGTCGTTGGGACTACATGCACACACCATCATGACTTCCTAAATTTAAAAAAAAAAATTTGTTTTGTAGAGACAGGATCTCACTATGTTGCCAAGGGTCTTCTCCAACTCCTGGGCTCAAAGGATCCTCCTGCCTTGGCCTCCCAAAGTGCTGCGGTTGCAGGTGTGCGGTGCCTCACCTGGCCTGAAAGTTTCTTGTAATTAAGTTTTTCCCAGACCAGTTGGCAGGGTGTGTGTGTGTGTGTGTTTGTGTGTGTATAAATATATATATATGTGTGTGTGCACATATATTCCTACTTTTTAATGTCTATAGAAATGTGGATGTGTGTATAGTTTAGGGTATCTAAGAACTAGCACCATCATTCTCCATTTTGGTTCACAAACAACTGAGAGGTGGGCATGGGAATTAGGCAGGCAGAAATCAATATATCTCCTTTGTTAGATAACAAAGATATTTTATTAGATATACAGGGAGGTCAATATGTCTTTTAAGTTTGGAGGGCAAAGCTGGTGTGGAAAATCAAGTCATCTTTTCTTTTTTTTGAGACAGGGTTTCACTCCATCACCCAGTGAAGTGCATTGGAGTGATTACAGCTTACTGCAGCCTCAGCCTCGCTGGGTCAAGTGATCATGAGTAGCTGGGACTATAGCTGCATGCCACCATGCCCAGCTAACTTTTGTAGAGACAGGGTTTTGTCATGTTGCCCAGGCTGGTCTCAAACTCTTGGGCTCAAGGGATCTGCCTGCCTCAGCCTCCCAAAGTGCTGTGATTACAGGCATGAGCCACTGTGCCCAGCTCCAAGTCAGCTTTCTCTTTTTGTAGAGCCTTGCTCTGTTGCCCAGGCTGGAGTGCAGTGGTGCAATCTTGGCTCACTGCAGCCTCTGCCTCCCAGTTTCAAACAATTCTCCTGCCTCAGCTTCCCAAGTAGCTGCGACTATAGTCACACGCCACCACATCCAGCAAATTTTTGTATTTTTGGTAGAGATGGGGTTTCACCATATTGGTCAGGCTAGTCTCAAACTTTGACCTCACGTGATCCACCCACCTTGGCCTCCCAAAATGCTGAGATTACAGGCGTGAGCCACTGTCCCCAGCCTCAAGTCAGTTTTCTAATGCTTTCTGCCAGAGTTAGACAAAGTCACCCAGTCATTACATAGCCAGACAAGAATGGGCCCGTCCCAACAAAATAGAATGCTATTTTGTAAGCTGCTTTCCTTTTTTTTTTTTTGCAACAAAGTCTTGCTCTGTCACCCAGGCTAGAGTACAGTAGCGCCATCTTAGCTCACTGCAACCTCTGCCTCCAGGGTTCAAGTGATTCTCCTGCCTCAGCCTCCTGAGTACGTGGGATTACAGGTGCCTGCTACTGCACCCAGCTAATTTTTGTATTTTTAGTAGAGATAGCATTTCACCATCTTGGCCAGGCTTGTCTCGAACTCCTGACCTCGTGATCCACCTGCCTTGGCCTCCCAAAGTGCTGGGATTACAGGCGTGAGCCAGTGCACCTGGCCAATAAGCTGCTTTCTTTACTTAATATGCTGATGCCATATGTAATTAGACCCTGTCCCTCCAAACTTGCATGGTTTCAGGAAGCAGTAAGAACAAGCTGTCTCTGGAACCAGGCTAAACCAAGAGAAAACAGAAGGGCTGGGCCATCTACGCTGAGTTCCTTTTTGCCAAATGCCGAGCACAAGTTATTTCTCCTTCCCTGGGGAGTTGTGAAGGGATGGAGAGGGATTAGGAATGTTACTGAGATGGAAGTTCCTATACTAGAAACATGATGGAGTGGGGAATAGTGCATATAAAAAACTAATGGATAGTTTTCCCCCCTGAGCTTTTGCTACTGGCCATAAAGCTTCATGACAGTGCTTAGGGGAGTAAAATCATGCTTGTTTTTTTTTTTTTTTTTTTTTTTGGCACAAGTCCTTGCTCTGTTGCCCAGGCTGGAGAGCAATGGTGTGATTATGGCTCACTGCAGCCTTCACCTCCCAGGTTCACGTGTTCCTCCCATTTAAGCCTCCTGAGTAGCTGAGACAACAGGAATGCACCACAATGCCCAGCTATTTTTTTTTTTTTAAGAGAGATGGAGAACAGGGCTTCACCATGTTGCCCAGGCTGGTCTTGAACTACTGAACTCAAGTGATCTACCCTCTGTGACTCCAGTGATCCACCAGCCTTGGCCTCCCAAAATGGTGGGATTACAGGATGTTATTTTGCAAGCTGCATTCTTACTTAACATGATGATGCCATAAGTAATTTTACATGTGAGTGTGTGTGCATATGGTGATATGCCATATATATATGTGTGTACAAAATATTCCACAGTTTGACAGTTACACTTGGATTCTGAAGTTGTTTCGGATGCTATTCTTTTAGGCAGAACTCTATCAAATTGCTGTGTTCATTGGTCAAAAATAGCCAAATATCAGCCATTTCATATGGTTCAACCTACTATCTATGAGGACTATTGCAATAAACAGCTTAAATATATTGGTGCCCTTTTTTGGAGAATTTCTTTCTTTCTTTTTTTTTTTTTTAATGGAGTCTCCCTCTGTCACCCAGGCTGGAGTGCAGTGGTGTGATCTTGGCTCACTGCAAACTCCGCCTCCTGGATTCAAGCAATTCTCTGTCTCAGCCTCCCAAGTAGCTGGGATTACAGGTGCCTGCCACCACACTTGGGTAATTTTTGTATGTTTAGTAGAGACAGGGTTTCACTATGTTGGCCAGGGTGGTCTTGAACTCCTGACCTCATAATCCACCAGCCTTAGCCTCTTACAGGTGTGAGCCATTGCACCCAGCTGGAACATTTCTTTAGGATAAGAAATGGGATCCTAGAAATGGGATCTTTGGGCTAAACGGTTCATACATGTAAAATGCTGAAGGGTTTCGTCACCATACCATTTAACCACCAGTAGTGTAAGGGGCTCCCGAGTTTCCCTCATACCTGGCAATCTAATCTATAAGTTATGGGCAAACTGCTTTATTTCTTTTTTTTTTTTTTTGAGATGGAATCTTGCTCTGTCACCCAGGCTGGAGTGCAGTGGCGTGATCTCGACTCCCTGCAACCTCTGCCTCCCAGGATCAAGTGATTCTCCTGCCTCAGCCTCCCGAATAGCTGGGACTACAGGCACCCACCACCATGTCCAGCTAATTTTTGTTTTTTTTTTAGTAGAGATGGGGTTTCTCCATGTTGGCCAGGCTGGTCTTAAACTCCTAATCTCAGGTGATCTGCCCACCTCGGCCTCCCAAAGTGCTGGGATTACAGGAGTGAGCCAGCACGCCCAGCCCTAAACCAGTTTACTCCTATGAAATACGTATGCACTCCTCTTTCCATGAGATCTTTCTGTGGATCTTTGTATCCTGTTGCCTCCCTTCAGGGTGATCATTCCTCTGGCATACAGACACACAGCTGCCCCCTCAACCCTCATTGCACAAGAATTAGGCAGTAGAAACTGTGAACCCAAACAGGTATCCCAGAGAGATTCCAATCAATTTAGGAAGTTTATATTTATATTGCCAACGTTAAGGACATGCCTGTGACACAGTCTCAGGACATCCTGGTGACATGTGCCCAAGGTGGTTGGGGTACAGCTTGCTTTTATATTTTTTAGCTAGACATCAATCAGTCAATACATGTGAGATGTATATTGGTTCGAGCTGGAAAGGCAGGATAACTTGCAACAGGGGCTTCCAGGTTACAGGTAGAGTTACAGATTTTCTGATGGGCAGTTGCTTAAAAGAGTTAAGTTATTATCTGGATACCTGGAATCAATAGAAAAGGATATCTGGGCTATGATAATGGGTTGTGGAGACCAAAGTTTTAACATGCAGCAGATGAAGCCTCCAGGTAGCAGGTTTCGGAGAGAATAGATTGTACATGTTTTTTCTTTTCTTTTTTTTTTTTTGAAATGGAGTCTTGCTCTGTTGCCCAGGCTGGAGTGCAGTGGTGCAATCTTGGCTCACTGCAAACTCGGCCTCCTGGAATCAAGCAATGTTCTTGCCTCACACTCCTGAGTAGCTGGGACTACAGGTACCCACCACCACGCCTGGCTAATTTTTGTATTTTTAGTAGAGATGGGGTTTCACAGTGTTGCCCAGGCTGGTCTTGAACTCCTCCTGGCCTCAAGTGATCTGTCTGCATTGGCCTCCCAAAATGTTGGGATTATAGGCAGGAGCTACCGTGCCGGGCCTGTAAATGTTTTGTGTCAGCTTTAAGGTCTGTGTTGATGTTCATGCCGGTTGGCTTATCCTGAATTTCAAAAGTGGGGAGAGTATAAAGAGGCATGTCCGACTCTCCACCAACCATGGCCTGAACTAGTCAGGTTAACTTTGGAATGCCCTTGGCTAAGAGGAGGGGTCCATTCACGTGACTGTGTGTCCTTAGAATTTTATTTTTGGTTTACAAAACTGAAACTGTGCCTCCTTTTGTGACAACTATAACACTGAATTTCCTGACACGTGATTTAAAAAAAAAATTGATTCATATATTTAAAACTCCTGTATATCACATTCATTATTTCCTGAGTTGTGATTCACAAAATATAAGTAAATTTTGGCCAGGCACAGTGGCTCAGCCTGTAATCCCAGCACTTTGGGAAGCCTAGGCAGGTTAATTGAGACCATCCTGGCTAACATGATGAAACCCCATCTCTACTATAAATACAAAAAATTTCTCCCAGTGTTATCCCTCCCCATCCTTCCTGCCCCCAATTTTATATTTGTAGCACATCTTAACTCAAACAGTAAATTTTCATTGGTAACCTTTAAAAAAATATATAAAATTTAGCTGGATGTGGTGGTGGGTGCCTGTAATCCCAGCTACTTGGGAGGCTGAGGCAGAGAATTGCTTGAACCCAGGAGGTGGAGGTTGCAGTGAGCTGAGATTGTACCACTGCACTCCAGCCTGAGTGAGAGTAAGACTCTGTCTCAAAAAAAAAAAAGTAAATTTTAAAGTAAGCTTCCAAGGTGCCAGCTACAATATTAAACATTGTTTTATTGAATCTTTACAGCCACACTGAGAAGTAGCTATTGGCGTTCACATTTTACACAGAAAAAACTGGGGCTCAGAGGTTAACTCACTCATCCAAGGTGGCATAGCTACTGTATTCATTGTCCATTGCTACTTGATATGGTTTGGCTGTGTCCTTACCCAAATCTCACTTGAATTGTAATAATCCCCACATGTCAAGAGGACCAGCTGGAGATAATTGAATCTCTTACCTGGGGAGTGGTTTCTCCTCCTATGGGGGTGGCTTCCCCTTACTCTTCTTGTGGTAGTAAGTCTTACAAGATCTGATGGTTTTATAAATGGGAGTTTCCCTGCACAAGCTCTCTTTCCTGCCACCAGGTAAGATGTAACTTTGTCCCTCCTTTGCCTTCCACCATGATTGTGAGGCCTCCCAGCCATGGTGGAATTGTGAGTCCATTAAACCTCTTTCCTTTGTAAATTATGCAGTCTCTCCTATGTTTTTATTAGCAGCATGAGAACAGACTGATACGCCACTTAACAAATTACCACAAACTTAGCATCCTTAACTGACAAATATGTATTATTTTACAGTTGGTGGGGGCCAAGAGTTTGGGCAAAGCTTAGCTAAATACTCTGCTTATGGGCTCTCAAGAGGCTGTAACTGACATGTCAGCCAGGATGGGGGTCACATCTGAAGACTCAGCTGGGGAAGGGTCTGCTTGCAACCTCACTTACATGATTGTTGGAAGGATTCAGTTCCTTGAGGATTCTTGGCCTGAGGGCTTCAGTTTCCTGTTGGCTGGAGACCATCTTGAGTTCCTTGGCAATGGCACTTTCTAACATGGTGGCTTACAACATGAAAACTTGCTTCACCAAAGCAGCAAGGACAGAATCTTCTAGCAAGACAAAACTCATATCTTGTGTAGCTTCATCACAGAATAGCATCCAATTATTTTGACCATATTCTGTTGGTTAGAATCAAGCCACCAGGGCAATCCACATTAGGGGAGAGGATTGCACAACTGCACAAAGACCAGGAGGTGGGAGTCACTGGGCCATATAAAGTCTACCAGCAATTAAAGAGCAAAGCCAGGATGTGAAGCCAGTTCCATCAAACTCTGATGCTCCCTACAGTTAACCATTAAGCTCTACTGCCTTCCACACAAATTAATCTGATTACTTCTCATAAATATTAATCTGGTTATTCTAATATGGACTCCAGTATTTATCTCAATGAGTTATTCTCTCTCTTTAAATCTATTCTCTTAAGTGAGAGCTGAAAGATCTAGCCAAAGTGAATGGATTTACTAGTTTTATTAATTTTCTTAAGAGGTAACTTTAGAAAGGAAGACTAATTACCTGAAGAGTTCCAATGATCCATCTTGTCCTTGAACTATTAGACCTAGCCTTCCCATATGATTTTTAGAACATTTGACCAATTTGCATAAAGACAAAAACAAGTCAGACAGATGATTAGATTCAAAGAAGATAAGCAGAGCTTCCCTGGGAGAAAGAATCTAGACTATCCCCTCAACCTGTTTTCCCTCCCCTTTTGTGTCTTGAATGTGTAACTAAGTTCAGAATTGAATGACTAGCCTTAGCAAACATCTTCAGACTCAGCCGTACATCTGTGTATAATTTGGTTTGTGGGAGAGCAGGAGGACTGGTTCATGGGGCATTTTTGTGGGCAGCAATACGTCTTCATTTATTGAAATGTTCCTAGCAACAGAAGTTGTTTTCTTTTCGCCCCCAAATCCTCAAAGTAGAAACAGGCAAAAACGATGACAAGAAATCTAGAAAACTGTAGATGCATTTCATGTTTTTAAAAGTGCAACTTGTGTTGCAAGTGTATTTCATTGCATTTGCCAACCATTTAGTCAAAAGCTTTTTAAAAAATTTTTAAGTGACAAACATAGATTCATGTACAATTTTTTCCCCCAAAAGCTAACATATGGAACAGCAGTTAAATGCTGTCCTGTCATACTGCTTAGAGATTGCTTTGGTGTTTCAATTGTATTTCCCTGGAATGACGATTTTATCTTTGGCTATTTTAATATTATTCAACTCTGCATGCATTCAGAATGTAGCCAGCTCCATTCCTCATGGGGAGAAACAGTAACAATCATAAAATTTGTTAAAAATTGTTATTGATCACTTAACGTGTAGTCATTCTAGACTACACACTTTCCATGCGTTATTTCATTATGTTTTCATAAAAATCCTAAAACATAGGTAATTACCTAATTTTACAGATAAGGAAAATGAAGCTGGTGGCCCAGAGAACTTAAGTAACTTTTCCAAGCCCACACAGCTAGTAATTAGTAGAGCAGGATTTGAGACCATGCTCTTTGGATTGTGTGATACTGCCTTTCCAGTGTTTCAGCATATGCAGGGAATGAATGAATGAATGACCACTGAGCTCAATTAGAGCAGACCTTACTCATTTTTTTTTTTTTTTTGAAACAGAGTCTTGTTCTGTCACCCAGGCTGGAGTGTAGTCATGTGATCTTGGCTCACTGCAACCTCTGCCTCCCAGGTTACAGCTATTCTCCTGCCTCAGCCTCCTGAGTAGCTGGGACTACAGGCACCTGCCACCACACCCAGCTAATCTGTTATTATTAGTAGAGATGGGGTTTCACCATGTTGGCCACAAGGTCGAACTTCTCACCTCAGATTATCCACCTGCGTCGGTCCCCCAAAGTGCTGGGATTACAAGTGTGAGCCACCGTGCCTGTCCCCTTACTTGTAAATGTATGATTAAATCATTGTTTCTCATTTTCTCCCATCCTCCATTGGCAAAGAGTACAGTGTAACGAGACCTCAGGCTTCGTGGGTGTTTGTGTTGGCAAACACCATAGGCTATGGAGTCAGACAGAGCTATATTCCAATTCAGAAACTGGAATGTAATTTTTGTACAGCTTTTCAGCTGTATGACCTTGGCCAGGTTATATAACCCTGCATGAGCCTCAGTTTGCTCCTCAAGGCTATTTGAAAACAATGATCTATTTTATTGAAATAAATATGAGTGTATCTGCTTCTGACAGTTGATGTGAGGTTTGTGATGGTGTATGCCTGAAGTGCTTACTTAGCACGGTAATGGATAAATGCTTACTCATTGGTAGTTACCATAATTATAATATCACATGGAGTTATGCAGAGTTGGATTTGAGTTCTGATTCTTTCACTTGTTAGCTCTGTGACTAGCTGTAAGATATCTCTCTGAGAGTCAGTTTCCCTATCTGTAAAATGGTTGTCACAATTGCCATGAGCAATACTGTGAAAGATTGTAGGGAAGTGATTCTCAAATGTCACCCAGAAATATTTGGCAGGGTTTGGAGACATCTTGGCTATCATACTGGGGGGAGGTGCTGGTGGTATTACAGGCATCTAGTGGGTAGAGGCCAGGGATGCTGCTGAACATCCTATAATGCAAATGGCAGCCCCCTACAACTAAGCAGTATCTGGCCCAAATACCAATGGTTCCAAGGTGGAGAAATCCTTTGGAAAAGGCACTTCATGCAGAGCGACTGCCCAAGAAATGCTAGCTATAATAACATTATTATTTTTTTGTCATTTTGAGCTTCTTTTTTTCGCTTTTTTTCTTCTTTTTTTCTCACTCTGTTGCCCACGCTGGAGTGCAGTGGTGCAATCTTGGCTCACTGAAATCTCCGCATCCTGAGTTCAAGTGATTCTCCTGCCTCAGCCTCCAAAGTAGCTGGGATTATAGACGCCCACTACCATGCCCAACTATTTTTTGTATTTTTAGTAGAGACGGGGTTTCGCTATGTTGGCCAGGCTGGTTTCGAACTCTTGACCTCAGGTGATCTGCCCACGTTGGCCTCCTAAAGTGCTGGTGG
The DNA here is from genome assembly GCF_049354715.1 of Callithrix jacchus. Lineage (NCBI taxonomy): Eukaryota > Metazoa > Chordata > Mammalia > Primates > Cebidae > Callithrix > Callithrix jacchus. The sequence continues at coordinate 16,251,677 of NC_133513.1, read as the reverse complement.
TGGTGCTACTGTTCTCTAGTGGGTAGAGGCCAGGGATGCTGCTGAACATCTGTGCCTGGCTAGAGCTTCCATTTCCATTTTGGATTTATGAGGAGTTGGATTTGAGTCCTGATTCTTTCACTTAGGTCTGCGACTAGCAGCAAGATACCTCCCTTTATTAGTCAGGGTTCTCTAGAGAAACAAAACTAATGGGATAAATGTATATATAAAGGGGAGTTTATTAAGTATTAAACTCACATGATCTCAAAGTCCCACAATAGGCTGTCTGCAGGCTGAGAAGCAAGGAGAGCCAGTCTGATGTTCAAGGGCAGGAAGCATGCACCATGGGAGAAAGACATAGGCTGGGAGGCTAGGCCAGTCTCCCCTCCTCACGTCTTTCTGCCTGCTTTATATTTGCTGGCAGCTGATTAGAGTGTGCCCCCCAGATTAAGGGTGCGTCCGTCTTCCCCAGCCCACTGACTCAAACGTTAATCTCCTTTGACCACACCTCAGATACGCCCAGGGTCAATACTTCACCTCCTTCAGTACAATCAAGTTGACACTCAGTATTAACCGTCGCACTCCCTGAGACTCAAATTTCCTTTCTGTGAAATGGGCATCATAAATATCACCCTTGCCGGCTGGGCGTGGTAGCTCACACCTGTAATCCCAGCACTTTGGGAGGCCGAGGCAGGTGGATCACCTGAGGTCAGGGGTTCAAGACCAGCCTGATTAACATGGAGAAACCCTGTGTGTAGTAAAAATACAAAATTAGCTGGGGATGGTTGTGCATACCTGTAATCCCAGCTACTTGGGAGGCTGAGGCAAGAGAATTGCTTGAACCTGGGAGGCAAAGGTTGTGGTGAGCTGAGATTGCACCATTACACTCCAGCTTGGGTAACAAGAATGAAACTGTCTCAAAAAATAAAAATACAATAAATAAATATTTCCCTCGCCATGAGGGATGCTTTGAAAAATTATGTATTATTTCTTTATTTTTATTTTGGTCAGTGGGGTGCTTATGCAGGGTTGTTACATGGAATATTTTGTGATGCTGAGGTTTGGGATATGAGTGGCCCCATCACCCAGATGGTAATCGTAGTACATGTATCTTGCACTGCAATAAAGAACTATCTGAGACTGGATCATTTATGAAGACAAGATGCTTCATTGACTCACAGTTCTGCAGGCTGTACAGGAGGCTTGTCTGGGGAGGCCTCAGGAAACTTACCATCATGGCGGAAGGCAAAGGGAAGCTGGCATGTCTTCCCATGACAGAGCAGGAGAGACAGAGCTAGGAGTTGGTGCCACACACTTTTAAACATCAGATCTCCTGAGAAGTCACTCACTATCATGAGAATAGCAAGGGTGAAATCCACCCAATCACCTCCCACCAGGCCCCTGATATGTGGGGATTACAATTTGCCATGAGATTGGGAAGGGCGGCGGACACAGAGCCAAACCGTATCAGGACCTAATAGGTAGTTTTCCAGCCCACATCTTTTGTCCCTACCTCTAGTAGTTCCCAGGGTCTGCAGTTCCCATCTTCCTGCCTATGTGTAATACATTATTTCTTTCTTTTTCTTTTTTTGAGACGGAGTTTCGCTCTTGTTACCCAGGCTGAAGTGCAATGGCGTGATCTTGGCTCACTGCAACCTCTGCCTCCTGGGTTCAGGCAATTCTCCTGCCTCAGCCTCCTGTAATACATTATTTCTAAGGACTCTTCAGCTTTAAAAGTCTTGGATTCGCTGTAATATAAAACACAGATACAACTACATATATGAAACAAATAGGGCATGAACGTTACTTCTGAGTGTTTCCATCAAGGCCAGTTGAAAGCAATGAAATACTTAAATGAAATCAATATATATACATATTTTAAGACAGAATCTCTCTCTGTCACCCAGGTTGGATTGCCGTGGTGCAATCTCAGCTCACTGCAACCTCCTCCTCCCAGGTTCAAGGAATTCCCCTGCCTCAGCCTCCCGAGTAGCTGGGATTACAGGCACATGCCACCATGCCTGGCTAATTTTTGTATTTTTAGCAGAGATGGAGTTTTGCCATGTTGGCCAGGCTGGTGTTGAACTGACCTCAGGTGCTCTGCCTGCCTCCACCTCCCAAAGTGCAGGGATTACAGGTGTGAGCCACTCCACCTGGCCTAGGCCATCTTGAATGTCAACAAAGATGGAGATTAGCCTTCTGTGTAGTTTATGTTTTTCTTTTTTTAGTAGCAACACTTAACCATTGTGGAAGACTTGCAAGTTAGTCCAGTTGTAGTTTAATTACCTGCCCATCATTACACAGCTGGTAACAGAAGAAACTGGGGTTCAATCTCAGGTTTAATTCCAAAGCATTTTATTAATGTTAATGAAGACTATCCAAAACTTGGAAATTAAGACAGTTGGGCAGGATGGGGAGGGGGTAGGAGCTGAAGGGGGGCATAAAAAAAAGAAAGAAATACTGAGGAGAAGAAAGAAGAGATAAAGAAAGCACTCAGCTGGGCATGGTGGCTCACACCTGTAATCCCAGTACTCTGGGAATCTGAGGCAGGAGGATTACTTGAGGCCAGGAGTTTAAGACCATCCTGGTCAACATAGGGAGACCTCCATGTCTAGGAAACTAGTAAAAAAAAAAATGTAGCCGAATGTGGTGGTGTGCCCATGTACTCCCAGCCACTTGGGAGGCTGAAGCAGGAGGATTGCTTGAGCCCAGGACTCTGAGGCTGCAGTGAGCTAGGACTGTGCCACTGCACTCAGCTTGAGTGACAGAGCAAGACCTTGTCTGTTCTACTCTCAAAGACAGTGGTTTTGTCTTCTTTATCTTTTCCCTTCATCTTCATATGAACCTGCCTGCCATCTGCTTGCATCGTACCACATATCCCGCCTCCTCTCTCCAATGACAATGTAGGGACAGACTGTGACACCCACAAAAAAGATGCTGTGTTTTGTGAATTGCACCCTACTCTCTCTAACCTACTTAGTAAATAGTAGTTTTCCCATCTGTACTCACCCAGTCTGGAGTGCCGTGGTGCAATCTCAGCTCACTGCAACCTCCATCTCCCAGATTCAAGCAATTCTCCTGCCTCAGCCTCCCGAGTAGCTTTCTGTGCTTTCCCTTCAGCACAGAATGGTAGACAGACTTTTGTTACAGCAGAAGTGTAACCACTAAATTGTCTGGTCTTCCTCTTCGGAGAGTGTGGGAAGTAGAAAAGTTCCTTTTCAAAGTTTCCTTTTTTGTTAAAGAGTAAGTGTGATAATAACTTTGTTAAGCCCTATCCTATGTAGCTGTTAGACATGCCATGCTTACAGGCACCTAGTATATTCTACGTCCTTGTACTGTAACAAGGTATCTGTGTTAGACAGGCTCACAGGCTTACCTCTTTAGAAGGGTTTTAAGCTATTAGCCAGTTAGGGTTTAGTTTAGATTGTGAGGTCTGGCTCCAGCTAATGGAGATCAGACACAGCAGTAAGGATGACCCCAAAAGTGTAAGGAATAAATTTGTGTGTTTTCCCTTGTTCATTGTGCTCTTGTGGCAAGATGGCTAGAGGGAGTCCCCTTCCTGCAGTCCAGGAAGTAAAAACTGCATTGCTGAAAGGTCCTTTGTCTCAGTGCTGATTTTCTTTGCAGCACCGAGCATCTATTTCCAACAGAGATGGAACTAAAAAATAAAAAAGATGCAAGGGGCAATATCTTGTCAGACATGCTGACCCACTCAGGGTTCCTCTGAAGTGGTGTGGGCTGCAGCTGTCTTAACCTGCTGGAGAGTTTGCATGTGGGACAGAGCAGCTGCCACCCACACTGCACAGTGCCTGAGACAGGCTGTGAATTTTATTTTATATTTTATTTTATTTTGAGACAGAGTTTCCCTCCTGTTGCAATCTCTCAGCTCATTGCAACCTCTACCTCTCGGGTTCCAGTGATTCTCCTGCCTCAGCCTCCTGAGTAGCTGGGATGACAGGTGTCAGCTACCACATGCAGATAATTTTAAAAAATATTTTTAGTAGACATGAGGTTTGGCCATGCTGGCCACGCTGGTCTCAAACACCTGACGGCGGGTGATCCACCTGCCTCGGCCACCCAAACTGCTGGGATTACAGGCATGAACCACCATGCCTGGCGCAGTTCCTACATATCTCCAGCGCTCAGTACTGTTTCTCATTATTGTAGAGGCTCAATGCTCAATAAATATTATTGAATAAATGAAGTGCATGAATGTTGTAAGCAAAAAAACTAACTCTATTATTTCACATACAAAGTGAAACTCCAAAGACCATAAGCCAAATCACCTTGAAAAATTTCCTGCCTGGAAGATGGTGGACCTCCTATTATTTCCAGTGGTAAGTTTTCATAAATTAATTGATTTTTTGACTCACTTAGTGTGGGCTTAAACCATTTATCCAAAAGCACTACAATATATCCTTTGAATTACTCAAATAATTAGAGATCCAAAAGCTGCAATAATGAGTTAAACACTTAGTCGAGCCATCTCTATTAGCACGTTGCATTCATTGCCTTTCAGCATTGTCTCTGCAGTGTAAGCTTCAGTGCACACTGGGGTCTTCCGGGGACCGATCGGATGAGTTTTCTCCTCATTCTCCTTCCTGCTCACTGGAGGAAACTGCAGACCTGCCCTCTGGTGACATCATGTCCTTGCAGCACAGGAGCTGCCTGCCAGACCTTCCCCACGGAGCTGCTTCCTTGTCTGAGCCCTCGCCTGCCGCCGCCCCTGCACCAGCAATATTTAATAACATGAAGAATACAAACACTGGTGAGATGAGTCACTGTTGTGAGTGACCAGCCAAATCGAAATCTCCTTTAATGGAAAGGCCTTGAAATAAAGGAATCCAAATGCATTCTAATTTCCAGTTTTCGTGGGAATTAAATCCCTTTCCAGGGAGGATGCTTGCATGTGCTTCTTTCTATTGGGATGCCATGTAACACCTCTGAACTTGAATTAGGTTCCAAATTCTTTCTTCCCCCAGTGTTCTGTAAATTTCAGCATCTGCCTGCCATCTTCCCTAATTTCTTTGCCCTACCTGCCTGGCTCCTGTGTTATTATTTCCTTTCTAGTTTTCTTTACTGTGATTCACTTTTGTTACTCAAATACCTTGGCTTAAAAGTGGAAAACAGGCCGGGGTGATGGCTCATGCCTGTAATCCCAGCACTTTGGGAGGCCAAGACAGGTGAATCACCCGAGGTCAGGAGTTCAAGACTGACCTGGCCAACATGGCGAAACCCTGTCTCTACTAAAATTACAAAAATTAGCCAGGTGTGATGGTGATTGCAATTCCAGCTACTTTGCAGGCTGAGGCAGGAGAATCACTTGAACCTGGGAGGCAAAGGTTGCAGTGAGCCAAGATCACATCACTGCACTCTACCCTGTGGAGACTCGATCTCAAAAAAAAAAAAAAAAAAAAAAGTGAAAAATTAATAGTAGGAAATACTAGGAAACTAGCATCTCTGGCCACTAATAGACATGTATAAAATTAGAGGGGGAACAAAACAATATCAATACCTGTTAGGTAGCTTCTGCTGTCTGCTGGGGACCTTGAGACTGAGATTTGAGATCTCTTGGATCAAGAAGGAGGATGAAAGTGTCAGGTGGTAAAGAAACAGTAAATGCAAACCAAGGCTTTCTCCTTAAAGCAATAAAGGACATCGAAAAGGGAATACTGCCAGGAGCTCCTTTGTGGTGGTAGGTTCTGTATCAGGATTATGGCCATGGTTGTACAGAGGTATGCACAGAATAAAATTGCACAGAATCACACACACACACAATACGTAAAAACTGGTATATCTGAATGAACTCTGTAGGCTAGTTAACAATATTGTACCAATGCCTATTTCTTGATTTTGATATAGCACTAAAGTTATATGTCACCATTTAGCTGGTTGAAGCATACACAGCACTTTCTGTGTTATTTTTGTGAGAACTTCCTATAGGTCTGCACTATTTCAAAATAAAAATAAAATTTTCTGGGCACGGTGGCTCATGCCTGTAATCCCAGCACTTTGGAAGGCTGAGGCAGCCAGATCACTTGAGATCAGGTGTTCAAGATCAGCCTGGCCAACATGGTGAAACCCCATCTCTACAAAAACTACAAAAACTAGCTGGGCATGGTGGCGGATGCCTGTAATCTCAGCTACTCAGGAGGCTGAGTCAGGAGAATCACCTGAACCTGGGAGGTGAAGGTTGCAGTGAGCCAAGACTGTACCACTGCACTCCAGCCTGGGTAAGAGAGTGAGACTCTGTCTCAAAAAAAAATACACGGAGGGGAGTATTATTTTCCCCGTGTGACCTGCATCTGTGTACTGCCTAAAATCAACGTGTCTACTATTCACTTTGGACAAAAATTGGTATATCTTTTTCTGCAGGTAAAAACCTAAGTCTATTCATTTATCTGGCTTTGGGCCCTTACAGAACAGTACGTAGTATCATTAGAGGCAAGATAGCATCGTGGTTAGGAGCCTAGGCTCAGGATTCCAACAGAAATGAACGGAATCTCAGATTCACTCTGCCTGTAGAGAGACCTTGGATAATGGTCTTAAATCTCTCAGAGCCTAAGTTTTTTTGATTTGAACAGTGAGGATAATGTGATTATGATGTTTCTCATAGGGGTTATAGATGATTTTATGAAATAATTCAGATAAGGCACTTTGCATACTACATGGCACTTAGTAAGTGCTCAAAGATCATTTATTTGTCTTATCTTTATCATCTTCTTTCTCTTATTCTCCCTCTTTTTCCATTGTCATCATCATCATCATCAATCATTATCATTGTCATCATAGGTGGTTGAATTGTGCCCCTTAAAATGATATGTTCAAGGCTGGGCACAGTGACTCACATCTGTAATCCTAGCACTTTGGGAGGCCGAGATGGGCAGATCACCTGAGACTGGGAGTTTGAGACCAGCCTGACCAATATGGTGAAACCCCCAGCTCCATTAAAAATACAATATTAGCCAGGTATGGTGGCACATGCCTGTAATTCCAGTGACTTGGGAGGCTGAGGCAAGAGAATCACTTGAACCCAGGAGTTAGAGGTTGCAGTGCACTGAGACTGCATCATTGCATTATAGCCTGCACAGCTGGATCAAAACTCAATCTCAAAAAAAAAAAATTGATAAGTTCAAGTTCTAACCCTTGGTATTTGTGAATGTGACCATATTTGTGAACAAGGTCTTTGCAGATGTAATCAATCAAATTAAGATGAGGTCATTCAGGCTTGGGGGACCATACTCCATTGACTGGTATCTTTATAAAAGAAAGAAGAGGGTGATTCAGAGATAGAGACAAGGACAAGATGCTCAGAAAAGGAGGCAAGTAAAGATGGAGGAAGAGGCCAGGCGCAGTGGCTCATACCTGTAATCGCAGCACTTTGTGTGGTCAAGGCAGGCAGATGACTTGAGATCAGAAGTTAAGGATCAGCTGGGCCAACATGGCGAAACCCTGACTTTACTAAAAATACAAAAATTAGCTGGGCGTGGTGGTGTATGCCTGTAGTCACAGCTATTTGGAAGGCTGAGGCACAAGAACTGCTTGAACCTGGGAGGCAGAGGCTGCAGTGAGTTGAGATTGTACCACTGCACTCCAGCCTGGCTGACAGAGGGCAACTCTGTCTCAAAAGAAAGAACAAAGAAAGGAATGACTGAAGGAAGGAAGGAAGGAAGGAAAGAAAGAAAGAAAGAAGAAAGAATCTGAAAATATGGAAGTGGCTCTGAAATTGGCTAGTGGGTAGAGGCTGAAAGAATTTTGAGGCGTTGATAGAAGAAGCCTACATTGCCTTGAAGAGATTATTGGTAGAAATATGGACAAAGGAGATGTACTGATGAGAACTCAAAGGGAAGGGAAGAGGTTGGTAAAGAAAACTGCTATTGTTTTAGAGAATACATATATTGTCACAAACAGTCTGTTATAGAGATATAATAATGAAAGGTGCTTCTCTTGAGACCTCAGCAGGAAATGAGGAAACCAAAAAATAAAAAAATAAAAATAAAAAAAGAAGAAAATGAGGAAATCAAAATAACTTGCACAGAGGAGGAAAAGTGGTTCTTGTTATAAAGTGCCAGGAAATGTGGCTGAATTGTGTTTTACTATTTTGTGGAAAGTAGAACTTGTAAGCAGCGAATCTGCCTGTTTAGCAGAGGAGATTTCCAAGCAAAGCATTGAAGGTGTGGCCTGATTTCTCCTTGCATTTATCAGTAAAATGCAAGACGAAAGAGTTAAATCGAGGAAAAACCTATTAAGCAAGAAGGAGACAGAACTTGGTGATTTGAAATAATCCCAGTCTATCTATATTTCAAAAGATGATAAAACATTCTGGAGAGAATTCCCGGAGTAGCTGGAAAACCATTTGCTAAAGAGGTTGAATTTTTCTTTTCTTTTCTTTTTTTTTTTTTTTTTTTGAGAGAGAGTCTCTCTCCATCACCCAGGGTGTAGTGCAGTGGTGGGATCATGGCTGACTGCAACCTCTATCTCCCAGGTTCAAGTTATTCTCATGCCTCAGCCTCCAGAGTAGCTGGGCCTACAGGTGAATGCCACCACACCCAGCTAATTTTTTGTATTTCTTAGTAGTGACAGGGTTTCACCATGTAGCTCAGGCTGGTCTCAAACTCCTGACTTCAAGTGATCCACCCACCTCAGCCTCCCAAAGTGCTGGGATTACAGGTGTGAGCCACCATGCATGGCCTAATTTCCTTGTTTCTGACTGCTGTTTCTTGTTCCTAAAGAGGCTGAACATTTGACTAATGGCAACAATCAGCCATCCTAGCAGAAGCCAGGAATAGAGATGGGGATATCCAGGAAAGATATGTGGAGAACACTCTTACTTGATGGTGTGGATTCTGAGTTGCACAGGAGACCCACGAAGCTTTGAGAATGTTGTATCAGCACAATTACTGTCACTCCAAATTGAAAGGGACAGAGGCAGAATGAAATGAAGTGAAGCTGTTGGATTTCCAAAATGTCGCAGGCAGTATATGAGCTCATAAAGGTACTGAGCTTCAAATGTGTTTCCTCCACGAAAAAGGAAGAATGACTCTTAGTACATCCCTGAGACTTGCAGGGCTTCTGTAGCCTCAGAAGGCAGAGCATCAGCCCTTTGAGGATTATTTTCAGGACTTGAGACCTTATACAAATTTGTCTTGGCTGAGGTTTTTAATTTTTAAATTTTTTTTAGACACAATCTTGCTCTGTCATCCAGGCTGGAGTGCAGGGGTGTGATCTCAGCTCACTGCAGCCACACACTGCCTTCCAGTTTCAAGTGATTCTCCTGCTTCAGCCTCCCAAGTAGCTGGGATTACAGTCATGCACTACCAAGCCTGGCGAATTTCTGTATTTTTAGTGGAGACAGGGTTTTGCCATGTGGACCAGGCTGGTCTTAAATTCCTGACCTCAGGTGATCCACCTACCTTGGCCTCCCAAAGTTCTGGGATTACAGATGTGAGCCACCATGCCTGGCCTTGTCTTGCCGAATTTTAAACTCACTTGGGCCAAGTGACCCCCTTATTCTTTCCATTTTCTTTCTCTAGAGATAGGAATGTCTCCCTATATCTGTCCTGTCATTGAATTTTGGAATCAGGTAACTTGTTTTATACTTTCACATTTCCACAGATGAAGAAGATTTTTGCCTCAGGATTCACCATACCCAGAGTTGCACCCAAGCTTGATTTAGATGGTAAGATTTGGGACTTCTTGACTTTTTGTTGTTGTTTTCCTTGTTGTTTGTTTGTTTGTTTTGAGACAGGGTCTTGCTCTGTTACCCAGGCTGGAGTGCTGTAGCACAATCACAGTTCACTCCATCCTTGGCCTCCTGGCTTCAAAAAATCCTCCTGCCTCAGTGTCCTGAGTAGCTGGGACTACAGGTGTGTACCACCATGCCTTACTAATTTTTGTATTTTTAGTAGAGATGGGGTTTCATCATGTTGCCCAGGCTGGTCTTGAACTCCTGGGCTCAAGCAACCTACCTGCCTTGGCCTGCCAAAGTGCTGGGATTATTTGTGTGAGCCACCACAGCTGTCCATTAAGCCTCTTTTTCTGTTCTGATCTTTATTATTTCTTTCCTCCTATTAATTTTGGGCTTAACATTTCTACACATTAATAGTGAATGATCTGAAAAAGAAATCAAGAAACCAATCCCATTTATGATAGCTACAAAATAAAATGCTTAGGAATAAATTTAACCAAAGATATGAAATGTAAAACATTGATGAAAGAAATTGAAGAAGACACAAATAAATGGATAGATATCCCATATGCATGGCTTAGAAGAATTAATATTGTTAAAATATTCATACAACCCAAAGCAATTTACATATTCAATACAATCCCTATCAAAATTCCAATGACATTATTCACAGAAATAGAAAAAACAATTCAAAAATTTGTATGGCACCACAGAACATCCTGTATAGCTAACGGAGTCTCGAGCAAAAAGAACCGAGTTGGGATCATCATACTACCTAGCTTCAAAATATATTACAAAGCTAGAGTAACCAAAACAGCATGGTACTGGCATACTAATAGACACACAGACCAATGGAACAACATAGAGAACACAGAAATAAATCTGCACACTTACAACCAGCTGATTTTTGACAAATTTGCCAAGAACATACTCTTCAGTAAATGATGCTGGGAAAAACTGGATCTCCCTACACAGAAGAATGAAACTGGATACCTATCTATCACCATATACAAAAATAGATAAACTCAAAATGGATTAAAGACTTAAACTTAAGACCTGAAATAATAAAATGACAAAACTACTAGAAGAAAACATAGAGAATGCTTCTTGACATTGGTCTGTGCAAATTTTTTTTCCTTTTTTTTTTTTTTTGCATAAGATCTGAAAAGCACAGGCAACAAAAGCAAAAACAGAAAAAAAAGGTAATTATTTAAAGCTAGAAACTTCTTCTTAGCAAAGAAAACAATCAACAGAGTGAAAAGACAATCTTCAGAATTGGAGAAAATATTTGCAAACTATGTACCTGACCAGGGGTTAATATCCAGAATACATAAGGAACACAAACAACTTAATAGAACATAACCCCAAACAATCCAATTAAAAATAAGCAAAAGACTTGAATAGACATTTCTCAAAGAAGACATATAAAAGACCAACGGGTATATGAAAAATGCTCAGCATCACTAATCATCAGGGAAATGCAAATCAGAACTACAATGAGATATCATCTTACCCCAGGTAAAATGGTTACTATCAAAATGACAAAAAAATAACATGCTGGCATACATATGGAGAAAGGGGAACCCTCATACACAGTTGGTGGTAATGTAAATAAGTACAGCCTTTCTGGACAACAGTATGGAGGTTCCTCAAAGAACTAAGAGTGGAACCACCATGTGATCCAGCAATCCCACTACTGGGTATATTTCTAAGGGGAATGAAATCAATATGTCAAAGAGACATGTGCACTCCCATGTTCATTGCAGCACTATTCATAATAGGCAAGGTGTGAAATCAATCTAAGTGTCCATTAACAGATGAGTGGATAAAGAATACATATATGCAATGGAGTACTATTTAGTCATTAAAAAGGAGGAAATTCTGTCATTGCAGCAACCTGCACGAACCTGGAGGACATTATGTTAAATGAAATAAACCATGCACAGAAAGACAAATACCACAAAATCTCCCTCCCATGTGGAATTGAAAGAAGTTGATCTCATAGAAGTAGAGAGCAGAAGAGTGGATACCAGAGGCTGGGGAGGTTAGTGGAGAGGAGAATAGGGAGAGATTGGTCAACAGGTACAAAGCCTCAGTTAGACAGGAGGAATAAGTTCTCGTGTTCTACTGCACAACAGGGGGACTATGGTTAACAATGTTGTTTTTGTTGTTGTTGTTTGAGATGGAGTCTCGCTCTGTTGCCCAGGCTGGAGTGCAGTGGTACAATCTCGGCTCACTGCAACCTCTGTCTCCTAGGTTCCAGTGATTCTCCTGCCTCAACCTCCAGAGTAGCTGGGATGACAGGCACGTACCATGACACCCAGCTAAGGTTTGTATTTTTAGTGCAGCTGACGTTTCACCATGTTGGCTAGGCTAGTCTAGAACTCCTGACCTCAGGTAATCTGCCTAGCTTGGCCTCCCAAAGTGCTGGTATTGCAGGCGTGAGTCACTGTGCCTGGCCAACAGTATTGTATTATATATTTTGAAATAGCTAGAAGAGAGAATTTTGAATGTACTCACCACAAAGCATTGATAAACGTATGAGGTGATTGACATGGTGAATACCCTGATTTAATTTTTACACAATGCATATATATATTGAAACATTACACTATACCCCATAAATATATGTCATTATTATGTGTCAGGTAACAACAAAATAATAACTAATAATAACAACTAGTAACTGTTACTAATAACAACTGGTAAAGACAAAACCAAAAATAAGCCACAGATCATAAAAATCATTAGAGGTAAAGTAAGGTTAATGCGTGAATGTATTAGATTTGGATTTATGATTCCTCTAACTTTGCTATGGAACATATCATTCATTGCAAAATATTTCCCTTAGCTGATTATATACATATATATTTTCTAAGTTAATTCAATATTATTCCACATTTAGAGTTAATAATTTTCTACCAGACTTTTTTTTCTATTTCAATTTGTTTCCTTCAACAGGATACAAGACCAACACCTAGTTTGCCTGAGTTTTTAAAGCATATTTTCTTTGCCCACCTGAATGATCAATAATGACGTAAGTCCAATTGGCAAAGTGAAAAGGGGGTTCTACCAGATTTGAATACACAGTAAAATATATATAAGTAAAGTAAAAGTAATGTTTTCCCTTACAAAATATTTAAGAATCACTTTCAATTCATGTACCATGAAAAATGTTTAGATTTCCCCCCAATGATGTAATTGTAGAATTGAGATGCATTTTATATGCTTGAATAGCTTACCTGCTAGTAAAGATGATAGTAACCCAGATAAACTGTGTGTTAGTTTATCATATGTCTCAACGGGGAATCTTTTTTTGTTTTTTGTTTTTTTTGAGACAGCGTCTTGCTCTGTCTCCCAGGCTAGAGTGCAAGTGGTGTGATCTGGGTTCACTGCAACATCCACCTCCCGGGTTCAAGCGATTCTTATGCCTCAGTCTCCTGAGCAGCTGGGACTACATGTGCCCACTACTATGCCCAGTTAATTTTTGTATTTTTAATAGACATGGGGTTTTTCCATGCTGCCCAAGCTGGTCTCAAACTCCTGACCTCAAGTGATCCTCCCCCTTGGCCTCCCAAAGTGCTGGGATGATAGGGGTGAGCCACTGTGCTCAGCCTGTTTTTTTCTTTTAAGTCATCTTGCCCTCAAATTCTTAGTCAATGCTTATAAGAAATTTTAGCAAAACAGTGATTGAAAAGCAGAGAACTTAAAGTCCCAGAGTTGGAGAAGTAGTTCATACGGAAGCATCCGCCAAGTGATTGACTTTTTGGGGACTGCAGGAATAGAACAGGTCCAAGGAATGACTTTTCTGGAAAATCAGGAAGTGATTGCTTCCCGTTCTTCAAATGAAGACAGGATTAACCAAGACAACGTGATTACGTATTTGGCAAAGAGTTTCAGACCTCACATCCTGTACAGACCTCACATCTTGTCTTAATGTCTGAAAGTGATTATTTTTAATCGAGATGGAGTTTCACCATGCTGGCCAAGCTGTTGAGGATGCTGATGGACCAGAGGGAAGAAAAGAACCAGTTCATGCTGATGCTACCACATTTACGTCAGGTAATAACATAAGAGGAAGGTTGAGGAAACAAAAATTTGTGTGCCAGGCAAGCACTTAAAATACTTCATCCTTTTTTTGGATGGGCAGAGTCTCACTCTTTCACCCAGGCTAGAGTGCAGTGGCATGATCTCTGCTCACTGTAACATCTGCCCTCCAGGCTTAAGCGATTCTCCTGGCTCAGCCTCCTGAGTAGCTGGAATTATAGGCGCCTACCATGTTCTGCTAATTTTTGTGTTTTTAGTAGAGATGGGGTTTCGCCATGCTGGCCAGGCTGCTGAACTCCTTACCTCAGGCGATCTGCCCACCTCAGCCTCCCAAAATGCTGGGATTATAGGCATGAGCCACTGCACTTGGCCAATACTCCATCTTTTAAAGTCCTACCTGCATATATATGAGAAAGATGCCAATACTCTCTTAGGAAAAAGGAACTCAAGGCTCAAAGAGGCTCATTTGTTCTTGATTTTATTTTGTTAATTAGCATATATTGAGTACTCTTGCTAGGTGCCAGCATCTGTATAATTTATTTGTGCATATTATCTCATTCCATCTTTAAAACCTGTGTGCCATTGTTCATACCACAGGTGAGAAAAGCATGCATAAGGAATGTTAACACGTTTCCATTCTTATGGAGGGGCAGGGAGAAATAGATAAACACTTCTGAAACAAACTGAGGAACAAGAGACAGTAGTCAGAAACAAGGAGATCAGGCCAAGCGAAGTGGTTCATGCCTATAGTCCCAGCACTTGAGGCGGGAGGATCATTTGAGGTCAGGAGTTCAAGACCAGCTTGCCCAACCCCATCTCCACTAAAAATACAAAAATTAGCTGAGTATGGTGGTGCGTGCCTGTAATTCCAGCCACTCAGGAGGCTGAGGCGGAAGAACTGCTTGAACCCGGGAGACAGAGGCTGCATTGAGCCAAGATCGCTCCACTGTACTTCAGCCTGGGCAACAGAATGAGACTCTGTCTCAAAAAAAAAAAAAAAAAAGAAAGAAAGAAAAAGAAAAAGAAACAAGGAGATCAAAACACCACGAGGAGGAAGACTGGTGGCCTTGTGAATGGATGTTGCTTTCCAATATGCCACAGGTGGAAGGTCACACACACAGCTGGTGAGCAGAGAAGATGGGATTTGAACTCTGATCCACATGACTCCAGAGCCCAGGCACTTACCTACCCTATTCTTCTGTTCTTATTCTCTTTTTCAGTAAAATAATGGTACAAAGAAATCACAAAAACAAACCCAAATCTTGACTACTCACAGGCACTTCTACCTACTGTCATTAACTGGTTAACTAAGAGTTAACGAACACTACAATTATTTTTTTTATTGCATTTTAGGTTTTGGGGTACATGTGAAGAACATGCAAGATAGTTGCAAAGGTACACATGTGGCAGTGTGATTTGCTGCCTTCCTCCCCTTCACCTATATCTGGCATTTCTCCCCATGCTATCTCTCCCTAACTCCCCACCCCCCCGCTGTCCCTCCTCTGTTCCCCCCAACAGACCCCAGTGGGTAGTGCTCCCCTCCCTGTGTCCATGTGTTCTCATTGTTCAACACCCGCCTATGAGTGAGAACATGCGGTATTTCATTTTCTGTTCTTGAAACACTACAGTTCTTTTTATTTCAGTCCTTGCAAATAAAAAATCTATTGACAAATGGTCCTCTGCTTGATTTAGCAAATGAAATTAGGAATCTTTTTTTTTTTTTTTTTGAGATGGCGTCTCATTCTGTTGCCCAGGCTGGTGGGCAGTGGTGATCTCGGCTCACTGCAACTTTTACCTCCCGGGTTCAAGCGATTCTCATGTCTCATCCTCCTGAGTAGTTGGGATTACAGGGGTGTGCCACCATGCCTGGCTAATTTTTGTATTTTTAGTAGAGATGGGATTTCACCATGTTGACCAGGCTGGTCTCAAAATCCCAGCCTCAAGTGATCTTCCCGCCTCAGCCTCCCAAAGTGTTGGTATTACAGGTATGAGCCGTCGTGCTCCAGTTGGAATCAGGACTCTTAACTGCAAGTGATTGGTCCAAATCCAATCAACTGCAACCAAAGGTTACTTTTATTAGTGGGATTCTTGAAAGTCATGCAAAGGGAAAAGGTTGAGTCAAACTGGGAGAAGAGCAGAGCAGAGATGCTGCTGAGGTTCCATCTGAGGGTGACAAGAGGCATGACCTGTCGGAAATCCCAGCCCGGCTTCTCCAGCAGTGAATACTCCAGAAGTGAGTATTCATGTATCAGCTTCCTATTGCCTCTGTAACACACGACTGGAAATTGACTGGCTAAATGCCACGCAAATCTATTATTTTCTGATTCTAGAGGCCAGAAGTCTGACACTGAGCTGAAATCAAAGTACTGGCCAGGATGTGTTCCCACCTGGAGGTTCTAGGGGAGAATTCATTTCCTTGTCTTTCTCTGTTTCTGGAGACTGCCTGCTTTCCTTGGGTCTTACATGCTTTCTTACATCTTCAAAGCTAACAGCAAGGGTTGCATCCCTCTCTGAGTCTGGTCTTCTGTTTCTCTTATCTCCCTATGATTCTCATTTTTTGCCTCTCTCTATTTTTTTTTTTTTTTTTTTTGGTGATGGGGTCTCATTTTGTCACCCAGGCTGGGGTGCGGTGGTGTGTTCTCAGCTCACTGCAACCTCCACCCTCTGGGCTCAAGCCATCCATCCTCCCACCTGGCCTCTTGAGTAATGGGGACTACAGGTACATACCACCATGCACAGCTAATTTGTTTTTTTTTTTTTTGTACTTTTGGTAGAGGAAAGGTTTCACCATGTTGCCCAGGCTGGTCTTGAACTCCTGACCTCAGGTGATTCACCTGCCTCAGCTTCCTAAAGTGCTGGAATTATAGGCATGAGCCACCATGCCCAGCTATTCCCTGAAGTTTTAAAAAATTCCTGCCTATGCTGTTCTTTTGTTGTCTGTCCTTTTCTTAAGTGTAGAATTCAGAAAAATGGTTACGTGAAGGCCCTAGTGAATTGAAATTTTATTCTGCTACATTTAAGAAAATCAACATCCTTTTTCTCAATTTAAGGCATTAAGCTTGTCCTCATCTCTGTTAAGGTGGCATCCAAACTTGGTGAGTTGTCCTGGCCAGATAATATCCTTCATTTAAATTTCGGGGTGCTGTGGAATCCTCCCAAATCACTTCATTCCCAATCAGTACCTATGATTTATAGTTTGGTATATTTATTATTCTAGATCTTTTGATCTTTTAAAATGTGTGCATATGTGGGAACAAATTATAATTTTTTTTTTCTGAGATGGAGTCTCGCTCTGTTGCCCAGGCTGGAGTGCAGTGGTATAATCGCAGCTCACTGCAACCTCCACCTCCTGGGTTCAAGTAATTCTCTGCTTCAGCCTCCCGAGCAGCTGGGATTACAGGTACATGCCACCACACCTGGCTAATTTTTGTATTTTTAGTAGAGACAGGGTTCCATCATCTTGGTCCGGCTGGTCTTGACCTCCTGACCTTGTGACCTACCCACCTCGATCTCCCAAAGTGCTGGGATTACAGGCGTGAGCCACTGCACCTGAACACAAATTTTTTATTTGATTTTCTTCTCATATAACAAGTCTCTTTAGGCCAGGTGCAGGGGCTGATACCTGCACTTGAGAGGCCAAGGTGGAAGGATCGCTTGAGCCCAGGAGTTCGAGAGCAGCCAGGGCAACATAGTGAGACCCTATCTCAAAACTTAAAATACAAACCCACCAACCACCCCAATACTCTTTAGGAAATGTTGTAGATCAATCTATATATTAATAGTTCCACCTCCTTCTTGAAACAGATCACTGCAAGATCTTCCAAATGTTTTGAGAGAAACCCTAGATCCTGGCTTTTATAGGAAACGTTCTGATATTTTAAATGTTGGCAACAAATGAAAACATTTACAGCATGTAGTCTTCACTGCATATGCCTGCAGGCTTGATTCATCAACCCTGTACACCACCAGTCTGATACCTCGAATGAGTGTGTTTTCCAGTCCAGCCCCACATGCCTGGTACTGTGCAGAATCTGCCAAAATCTGGAAGTGAGGAGACAAAGGAGGAGAGAAGCAGTGGTTGAAACTAATACTGTCCATGGTTATCCTGTTCTGTTTTCCTATGCACACAAATGGATTGCACTTTTTAGCTCCCTTATCACCAGGCAGGGCCATGGACTAGCTCAGGTCTTGGGTGCCAGTGAGCAGAAGAGATGTGTGTCCCTCCCAGGCTTGCATATTTAACTGCTGGCATAAAAATCCTAGCTCTGCTTCCTGCAGCAATCATAGACATGCATCCTAAAATCACGCAAGCCTCCCGCATCATAGGTCCCTGAGTAACTAAAAGTGGAGCCCTTCTGATGACCCCCACTAGATGCTAGTATGAGTGAGAAAGAAACCTTGGTGATTTTATGATTCTGAGATTCTGTGGTTTCTAAAATAAATACTTTAAAAAAACTATAACCTGATTTATCCTGGCTAATACGGGGTATATTAGCTTTTGATTGCTGTCAAGCAAATTACAGTAAACTTAGCAGCTGAGAGCAACATTATTTGCTCAGAGTTTTACAGGTGAGAAGCTGGCATAGTGAGGCTGAGTTCTTTGCTAATGACACGACAAGGCTGAAATCAAGGTGTCTGTTGGGCTGTATCCTAATCTGGAGATTCAACTAGGGAAGGTGCAAGGTGCATTTCTAATTCCTGTAAGTACGTGGTAGAGTGCATTTGCTTGTGGTTGTAAAGCTGAGGTTCCTGTTGTCTGTTGCTGGACAGGGACTTTTTTTTTTTTTTTTTTGAGATATCCTCTTGCTTTGATGCCCGGGCTGGAGTGCAGTGGCACAAACATGGCTCACTGTAGCTTCAACTTCCCAGATTCAAGCCATTCTTCTGCCTCAGCCCTCCCAAGTAGCTGGGACTGCAGGCGCACACCACCACCCCTGGCTAATTTAGAGATTTTTCTGTAGAGATGGGATTTCACCCTTTTGCCCAGGCAGATCTCAAACTCCTGAGCTCAAGCAATCTGCCCATCTTGGCCTCCCAAAGTGCTAGGATTACAGATGTGAGCTGCTGTGCACTGTGTTCAGCCCGTGGATCATTCTTGACTTCTACAGTCTACTCCTAGGTTCTGACCATGTGGTTCCTCCATCTTAGCAATTGAGAACTTTGAACAAATTGAATCTCTCTCATGCTTTAAATCTCTCTGACTTTTTTCCCCCTACAACCATCCAGAGAAAACTCTCTGTTTAGAAAGACTCATTTGATAAGATTATTGCAATCTCTTTATCTCCCTATTTTAAGGTCAACTGTGGCACTTGGCATCACTTATTCATGGGAGTAAAACCCATCATGTTCATAGTACCAAGGATTACACAGGCCATGTACACCAGAGGAACAGAATATTTTGGTGGCCATATTAAGATTCTGTCTAACACGTGGCAAGGAAGTAACAGAGATGAAATAAGAAAGACTAGGCCGGGTGCGGTGGCTCACGCCTGTAAACCCAGCACTTTGGGAGGCTGAGGCTGGTGGATCACGAGGTCAAGAGATCGAGACCATCCTGGTCAACATGGTGAAACCCCATCTCTACTAAAAATACAAAAAATTAGCTGGGCACGGTGGCGTGTGCCTGTAATCCCAGCTACTCAGGAGGCTGAGGCAGGAGAATTGCCTGAACCCAGGAGGAGGAGGTTGTGGTGAGCCGAGATCGCGCCATTGCACTCCAGCCTGGGTAACAAGAGCGAAACTCTGTCTCAAAAAAAAAAAAAAAAAAAAAAAAAAGAAAGAAAGAAAGACTAGGCCGGAGTCTTTACACGGTGGCTCATGCCTGTAATCCCAGCACTGTGGGAGACCAAGGCAGGTGGATCACGAGGTCAAGAAATCGAGACTCTCCTGGTCAACATGGTGAAACCCCGTCTCTACTAAAAATAAAAAAAAAATTAGCTGGGTGTGGTGGCACGTGCCTATATTCCCAGCTACTTGGAAGGCTGAGGCAGGAGAATCACTTGAACCCGGGAGGCAGAGGTTGCAGCGAGCTGAGGTCACACCACTGCATTCCAGCCTGGATGACAGAGCGAGACTCTCTTTCAAAAACAACAACAAAAAAAGAAAGACTATCTGTTGGCCTATTTCTGCATGGAGAAGGATCTATGTAACTATCTTTTGTTTAGTGACTTTAATTCATTCCCAAAAACCCTGTTGCTAAGTAAAAAGCCATTAAATGAAGAAAAATTTCCATTTGTTTTAGTGGAAAAAATTATGATGCTTTCCCTCGCAAGCCATAAATCCCCACAATGCTCAAAGATAAAAAAATCTATCAATTGAAAAATGAAAACATACTTACATAACTAATGACTAAAACATAGCAAGTAAAGAAATATCGTTTGTATCTAAGACATAGGAAGGTTGTACGGTCTTTGCCAAAAGAAGATACAACACTTAATTGCAAGTGGTAGCTGGTGAAGTAGGTGTTCAAGAACATCATTCTATGAAAGGCAACTTTTGCTTTTTGTGTCAGGCTCTTCAGTAATTTCCAAGCCCTTAAATGGCTGGCAGATTGGTTATTTTGCCCTGAAACAGCACACAAAAAATAACGGCAGTGCTCAGAGAAACACCTTCAGGATGCAGCAAGGCTAGACATGAGTGTGCTCATGGAAATAACACAAGTGAAAAACACAGGGAGACCTGGAGAGGACATTACTTCTTTGTCCCTTTGTCTTGGTGTACATACATAAGGAAAACCTTTTGGGTTCACCCAATTATGGCTCACAATTCAAATTTGTTTTATTTGATGCTTTGACCTGAAACTGTTGTGTCAGGTAAACCAGAGAGTATAATCTGACCTTAAATCATAGTGTTAAACTATGGTTTCATTTCTTTCCTTTTTTTTTTTCTTTGAGACAGTCTTGCTCTGTTGCCCAGACTGTAGTGTAGTGGTGTGATCTCGGCTCACTGCAACCTCTGCCTCCTGGGTTCAAGCGATTCTCCTGCCTCAGCCTCCTGAGTAGCTGGGATTACAGGGGCCCGCCACCACACCCAGCTAATTTTTGTATTTTTAGTAGAGATGGGGTTTTGCCATGTTGGCCAGGACACTCTTTAACTCCTGACCTCAGATCAGCCCACCTCGGCCTCCTAAAGTACTGGGATTACAGGTGTGAGCCACCATGCCTGACCCAGTTCTTGTAACTTATTTATTTAATGTATTTTAGAGCAAAAAACATGCTCTATATACACCATGGAATAAAATAAGAGATCGTGTCTTTTGTGGAAACATGGATGGAGCTACAGGCTATTATGTTCAGCAAACTAACACATGAACAGAAAAACCAAACACTGCTTGTTCTCACTTATACGTGGGAGGTAAATGATGAGAATTCATGAACACAAATAAGCAAACAACAGACACAGGTCTACTTGAGGGTGGAGGGTGGAAGACGGGAGAGGAGCAGAAAAAAATAACTATCGTGTCCTAGGTTTAATACCTGGGTGGTGAAGTAATCCGCACCACAAACCCTATGACATGCGTTTATCTATAAAACAAACCTTTAAGGGTATCCCCGAACCTAAAATAAAAGTAAAAAAATAAAAACACAACTGGCTAACAAAAAAGACACTCCTCTATGAAGTTCCAAAGGTCCTTCAGGAACCTCACTGATCCTGACTGGGCATGGTGGCTTGGGCCTGTAATCCCAGCACTTTGGGAGGCCAAGGCAGGCAGATCACCAGCGGTCAGGAGTTTGAGACCGGCCTGGCCAACATGGTGAAACCCAGTCTCTACTAAAAATACAAAACTTTGCTGGGCATGGTGTTGAGTTTATGTAATTCCAGCTGCTTGGGAAGCTGAGGCAGGAGAGTTGCTTGAACCTGGAATGCAAGGTTGCAGTGATCCGAGATTGCACCACTGCACTCCAGCTTGGGCGACAGAGAGAGACTCCATCTCAAACCAACCAACCAACCAACCACCCTCATTGATCTCGGTATAGAAGCATTTTCAGGATTTAAGGCAAACATAGGATTTGTAGAGCATTCTTTATGGTTTCTGTTGAGTTTCACAGGACATTGAGTTCTGTGCCATTGTTCATTCATTCATTCACTTCTTTCTTTCTTTATTAAATATTTATCACTGTGACAGGCATTAATGATATGTAGTTCTGGCAATCAAGAAATTCAGAGTGTTGAACAAAAGACACATGAATTACATTTTTAAAAATATTTTTGAGGTAGGTATAAATCACATAAAATAAAATTGACCAATTTTAAGTGTAAAAAAAAAAGGATGGCTGTCTAAAATGTAGCATAACTTCTCAAGAGTCATTATGTCCAAGATTGATTGAACAGCTACAAATGTGATCTTATATTTAGACTTAACCCTGGGATACATGGCTTAGGAACCTCTTGAGATATATAGGCCCTTAGACAGTTTCTACTTGTTCTCTGCTGTTAAAAAAAAATTACTTTTCTTTTCCAAAGTTAAATTGAAAATGAACAAGCCAAGGATTATAAGAGAAAATATTTGAGATTAAGTCAAAGTGACCCATTTGAAGGTCATCACTAATTAGAAATTTCTGAAAGAACCATGCTTAAGAAACAGAGACCTTAAAGTGGATAGTTACTGACTTTTATGAATCTTTTAGTTTTTCAAATGAGGACATTTTAAAGTTAAATATTCTTTTTATATTTTAGAGTGATGCTTTCTATATCACAACATTAAAATGTAAAAATAATTTTTAAAACTTAACAGACAATAATAATGAAGTTGGTATCTTCCTTTAAAGCATTTCAGCAGGAACTGTTCATTTCTATTATAGCATTATATCTCAACTTTCTAAAGGCCATGTAGGGTACTTTTTTAGGATTCTGAGGGAAGTAGGCTGTAAGCCGTAGCTTCTCTTTTGTTGTTTTTCCAAGATAGTCTTTAAAAATTCTCCAGTATAACATTTTCTTTGCCTAAAATGGACGTAAGAATATTTTTAGTAAAGTCTCTTGAAAGTGCAAGAGGAGGAAATACAGTTTTAATCAAATTCCATATAAATATGTTACATGTCAAATCATGTTCATAAGAGATGCTGTTTTCTTTGCATCCTCAATACATTTATAATCTAAAACTACTTACTTGGCTTCAATTCTGATATATATGTTATATACATATATATTTGAGATGGAGTCTTCCTCTGTCACCCAGTCTGGAGTGCAATGGCACTATCTCGGCTCACTGCAGCCTCTGCTTCTCAGGCTCAGGTGATTCTCATGCCTCAGCCTCCTAAGTAGCTGGGACTACAGGTGTGCACCACCACGCCCAGCAAACTTTTTTATTTTTAGTAGAGATGGAGTTTCACTGTATAGGCCAGGCTGGTCTCCAACCCCTGACCTCAAGTAATCTGCCCACCTCAGCCTCCCAAGCAAGGGATTACAGGTGTGAGCCACCATACCTGGCCCAATCCTGATATTTCTTTTTTTTTGAGATGGAGTTTCACTCTTGTTACCCAGGCTGGAGTGCAATGGCGCGATCTCGGCTCACCGCAACCTCCGCCTCCTGGGTTCAGGCAATTCTCCTGCCTCAGCCTCCTAAGTAGCTGGGATTACAGGCATGTGCCACCATGCCCAGCTAATTTTTTGTATTTTTAGTAGAGACGGGGTTTCATCATGTTGACCGAGATGGTCTCGATCTCTTGACCTCGTGATCCACCCGCCTCAGCCTCCCAAAGTGCTGGGATTACAGGCTCGAACCACCGCGCCCAGCGCTCCTGATATTTCTTAATGGTGTTTTTGGGAGGTAATACACAGACTGTACTTATGGAGGGAGAAGCTGGTAGGACCTTTCTCTTGCGCTCTCTTCCCCACATTCCCTCTTCTTCGTTTATTGCTTTGGGTACCCATGTTGAGCAAGGTGAAGTCAAAATTTGATTTTGGTGAGGATTGAATCTTAGCATTTACCAAAAAACAGAGCTCAGTATCATTTTCTTCAGAAAGAATTCCGTTATGTTTTCTCTTTGAACAGGCTATATATTTATGAGTATTATCCTGTGCAAACTGATTCCCCCAAGATTTTCTTCGGTGAAATGATCATTAATAGTAGTTTTAGGACTTCTGTCTTCAAAATGATAACAGATTGGAAAGGACTGTGTTGTATGCAAATGTGCTGGGATGCAAAATCATCCCAAAACATTGGCTCAAAAGTGTGTCTTCTTTTTAACCCATATAAATGTAGCTTAGAGGCAGATATTTCAGGGCGAGTATGGCAGCTCCACAGTTTTCAGGGGATCAGGCATTTTCTATACTCAATATGGCTTTTATCTCATTGCCCAAAGTGGCTACCATTGCTCCTGCCAGCAGGAGGAAGAAAGGGAGAAAGCAGAGTCCATATGTGCATGGCAACTGCCTCTCAGAAAGGTTTCCTAGCAGCCACAATAGATGACCTCCTCTCACACCTGGAATTTCATTACATGGCCATGCCTAACTATAAGGGAGGCTGAGATGTGTCACCTTTATTCTGAGTGGTTATATGCCTAGGTAAACATTTGGAATGTTATTACTATGACAAAAGAGGAGAATGAATCTTGATCTCTGTCACGAATAGAAAGAGGATGGTCTTTGAAGACAGACACACCTAGGCTCAAATCTAGCACTTATTATTATTATTTTTTTGAGACAGAGTCTTGCTCTGTTATCCAGGCTGGAGTGCAGTGGTGTGACTCACTGCAACCTCCTGGAGTGCAGTGTGACTCACTGCAACCTCCACCTCCTGGGTTCAAGCAGTTCTCCTGCCTCAGCCTCCTGAGTAGCTGGAACTAGAGGCAGCTGCCACCCCACCCAGCTAATTTTTTTTTGAGACGGAGTTTCGCTCTTGTTATCCAGGCTGGAGTGCAATGACGCGATCTCGGCTCACTGCAACCTCCGCCTCCTGGGTTCAGGCAATTCTCCTGCCTCAGCCTCCCGAGTAGCTCGGATTACAGGCATGCGCCACCATGCCCAGCTAATTTTTTATATCTTCAGTAGAGACGGGGTTTCACCATGTTGACCTGGATGGTCTCGATCTCTTAACCTTGTGATCCACCCGCCTCGGCCTCCCAAAGTGCTGGGATTACAGGCTTGAGTCACCGTGCCCGGCCCTAATTTTTGTATTTTTATTAGAGATGAAGAGGTTTCACCATGTTGGCCAGGCTGGTCTTGAACTCCTGACCTCAAGTGATCTGCCTGCCTTAGCTTCCCAAATTGCTGGGATGACATGGGTGAGCCACTGGGCCCAGCTTTAATTTTTTTTATTTTTAACATGTGAAAGTCACTCTAGCCTCTTCCTGCTTTTAAAATTTGAAAGCAAGGATGTTATCACATAGCTCTTCTGGTAGCTATGGCCTGTCTTCCTAACTTCCATGAAGTGTATCTATGAAATAATAAACTCCTGAATCCTGATATGTACATCTTCAGAGAGGTTTCCTAGTTACAGTATGACCCCTACAACACATTTAAATATCTTTGGAAACAGCTCTTTGATAAACTGCCTTCAAAGTTGCATAAATCTCAGTAAATTAGAATCCAAACAACAGAGTGTTTGTATAGTAAATATTGACTGAAAGCCTACATACAGTTAAAGAATGCCCCCACGATCTCTACCAAACAATCATAAAACAAATATTGTCTGGATAAAAAAAATTAAAGAAAAAATAACCAGATTATGCTATACTTTACTTCAAAAAATAATTTTGATTAAGTACAGGCTCTGGGCACTTCCATCAAGAGACAGGAGGGAATGAGAAAGCAAGATCCCTGCATTCACGGATTTTACAGTCTGTGAAAGGAGACCTGCTTTTTCCCATCTTAAGGGCACAATATCAGGATCATCCGGGAGAATGTGGAAAAAATTTAAAAACTTAAAAAAGAAAAATGAAAAAAAAAAAAAGGGCACAATATATTCACTATACAAAACTGAAAGAATCTTGGCCTGATTGAAAAATCAAATCAAATCTACCCTTGAGCAATTATTATTTCCCACAGATATCGACTACTCTGTTCTACCTGGCAGTATGATTCTGTCAACATGGAGCACGACCATAGCATTTCCAGCTCAGTACTCAGTTGCTGCCAGATCCATCCATTCATCCATCCATCTGTCATCAAATGGCTTTTGCAATGATGAGCAAGTTGTGGCTCCTGCCCTCAAGAAGCTCACAGGGTTCTGGAGAAGAAAGGCAAGCAGCCTGTCCCAGTCTCACTAGCAGCTCCAATCAGAACAAGTGACCAGCTCACAAGAAGAGATGTATTACAAAAATAAAGAGGAATCCTTGAGGATTCAAAATAGATTTTTTTTTTTTAAATGGAGACTCACTCTGTTGCCCAGACTGGAGTGTAGTGGCATGATCTCAGCTCACCGCAACCTCCATCTCCCAGATTCAAGTGATTCTTCTGCCTCAGCCTCCCAGTAGCTGGAACTACAGGCATGCACCACCGTGCCTGGCTAATTTTGCATTTCGAGTAGAGACACGGTTTCACCATATTGGCCAAGCTGGTCTTGAATTCTTAACCTTGTGATCCACCCACCTCAACCCTGCAAAGTGCTGGGGTTACAGGCATGAGCCACTGTGCCCAGTCCCAGGGTAGAAATTTTACATACACCCAATGGGCACTGAACACTGCTTTGAATTGAAGTATCCACTCCCTCTCTTTGCTCCCTTTGTTATCTAATTCATTATTCTCTTTTCTGCATACTGGCCTCTTGGTGTTCCAGAAACCCAACTGAGGCTTACTCACACTTAGTGCTGGCATAATAAACACTCAGTAGAGCCAAACTCTTATTATATATTTCATATAAACTAATACATCCTCATGCACTTGTATTTGTCTAAGCTGATATATATTCATATACATAGGTGTCTTAAATTTCACATCATGTACATTGGGATGTGATGTCAGTGGCCAATTATCCTTTGCAATGAAACTGAAAGCAACCTTTCCTCAGGTTTGACAAAAGAGCAATCCTTGTTCCATCCCCACCTGAGTGTCCCTTCTGTCAGATTTTGGGGATCCTCTTTTATCTTCTGCGGTTCTTGTCCTTCTGGCTGATTACCTCATGGTCTTGGGATCTAGATGCTCAGTTGTCTCTGCCAGACTTTACTGAAGCACCAGCTTTATGAACTGTGCCCACAGGAGGCTCCCCTTTCTCCCAGCACATGACACACAGTGTCAGCAGACCCCTCCCACCATCACTCTTGGTTAAATGTGCTGTATCAGTCTGTTATCATGCTGCTAAGAAAGACATACCTAAGACTGAGTAATTTATAAAAGAGAGAAGTTTAATTGACTCACAGTTCCATATGGCTGGGGAGGCCTCAAAATCATGGCGGAAGGTGAAGGAGGAGCAAAGTCACTCACGTCTTACATGGTGGCAGGCAAGGCACCATGTGCAGGGGAGCTCTCATTTAACCATCAGCTCTCGAGAAACTTACTATCACAAGAACAGCATGGGAAAGACCCATCCCCATGATTCAATTACCTCCCCTGGGGTATGTCCCATGACACATGGGGATTATGGGAGCTAAAATTCAAGATGAGATTTGGGTGATGACACAGCTGAACTGTATCATGTGCTTTGGTATTATGGTCTTGCTCTTTGAAAGCATGCTTTGCTCTGTTCTGTTCTGTTCTGTTTTTTTTTTTTTTGAGGCAGGGTCTCACTCTGTCACCCAGGCTAAAGCGCAGTGGTGCAATCACAGCTGGCTGCAGCCTGGACCTCCTGGGCTCAAGTGATACCCCCTACTTCAGCCTGGTGAGTAGCTAGGACTACAGGTGCACACTGCCACTGATTTCTGTAGACATGGAGTTTTGCAATGTTGCCCAGGTTGGTCTCAAACCCCTGAGCTCAAGTGATCCTCCCACCTTGGCCTCCCAAAATGCTAGGATTACAGGTGTGTGCCACCATGCCCAGCCTATTCTGTTCTTACACAGAACAATTGTGTATCTGTTTCTGCATCTGTAAAATTGAGGTGTAATAATAGAACCTATTTCACAGAAATGTTGTAATAAAAATCTGTAAATATGTATAAAGCATTTAGAAGAGAGGGACTTTTAAAAATTAATATTATAAAATTTAAATTTTTATTATAAAAGTCAGGGTTCTTCAGATAAACAGAACCAACAGGAATGATATCCATATCTCTATATGTCTCTCTCTCTATAGATAGTCATGCACTGCTTAATGATGGAGATGGCAATTTCTTCATTGCGTAAACATCATAGGTTGTATCTACAAAAACCTATGTGATATAGCCTACTACGCGCCTAGGCGATATGGTAAAGCCTATTGCTCCTAGGCTGCAAACCTGTACAGCATGTGATTGCACTGAATACTGTAGTCGATTGTCAACACAGTGGTAAGTATTTGTGAGTATAAACATATCTAAACATAGAAAAGGTACAGTAACAACATGATACTAAAATCTTATGGGACCACTGTCTTAGGCGTGTTCTGTTACTGAATAAAATGTCAATATGTGATGCCTGATTGTATACATACAACATTTATTATAGGAATTGGCTTATAATGAATTATTATGGCAGCTAAGTCCCAAAATTTGTTTTCTGTAGGCTAGAGACTCAGGAAAGCCAATAATGATAGTTTGAAGGACCAATAGCAAGAGAGCTGATGGTGTAGTTTTCAGTTTGAGTCTTAACACCTGAGAACCAGACACCCCAAGAGCAGGAGAAGATCACTGTCCCTGTTCAGGCAGTCAGGCAGAGAGAAATTTCAGTCCTCCTCTAGCCTTTTGTCCTATGGAGGCCCTCAAGGGATTGAATGATGTCTACTTACAAGTGGGGAGTATTCCCTAATCCACTTCACTTATTCCACCAATTCAAGTGCTCATCTCCTCCAGAAACAATCCTAAAGACAGACCCAGAAATAATGTTTAATCAGATATCTGGGCACCCTACATGACCCAACGTGACCCGTCAAGTTGACACATAAACTAACCGTCATAAAAAGTAACAAGGCTGGGTGCAGTGGCTCATGCTTGTAATCCAAGCACTTTGGAAGGCTGAGGTGGGCAGATCACTTGAGGTTAGGAGTTGGAGACAAGCGTGGCCAACATGGTAAAACCCTGTTTATACAAAAAACACAAAAATAATCTGGGCGTGGTGGCAGGTGCCTATAGTCCTAGCTACTTGGGAGGCTGAGGCAGGAGAATTGCTTGAACTGGGAGGTGGAGGCTGCAGTGAGCTGAGATTGCACCCCTGCACCCCAGTCTGGGTGACACAGTGAGACTCTGCCTCCAAAAAAAAAAAAAACCAATAAAATACATTGCAAAAAAATATGAAGTATAAAAGGGCATTAAATAAAACATTAAAGCCCATTATTGTCTTTATCTTTTAACTTCATTTCTCAAAAGGTAATTATTGTTTATAGTATGGCTTTTTTCCTTCTAGACATTTTTTACTATACATATTCAAAGAGGTATATATAAGTATTTTATTAATATACTATTAGGAAACTTGTTTTCTTAACAATATACTTTGGATATAGATCCACGTCATTTAATAAAAGCTGACTTTATTCTTTTTCATGGCTATATACTACTCCACGGAATAGAGATACTGTAAAGCTTGTGTAGATCATGGATGTGTAGATCATGCTGAGTTTTTCTCCATGACATATACTGTTGCCAGGAATATTTTTGTACAAATATTTTTTTTTTACATCTGTGAGAAAAACTTATAGAAATAAAATTACTTGACCTAAGGAGATGCAAATTTGGCATTTAAATATATTTTTAAAATGCTACAAAAAGGCACATCACCATCTTTTGTTGGCCATTGTCTGATAAACATCTGGATAGAAAAAAAATGCTCCATTGAGAAAAGATACAAATTCCTTCATATTTTTAAATGTCTCACATCTCCTTACTATCTTTTTCCTCCCAGCAACCCAGGGGATTGTTTAACCATTTAATAACTGTACAAAAGAGAAAAACAAGCATGTCTAAAATTTTCCTAAAGTATCAATACTATTGTTTTGAAAGCAGAGATAGTGCTTCAAGTACACTGCTTTCTTTTAGTCAGAAATCAGCAAACTACGACCTGTGGGCCACATCTAAATATCATCTCTTTGTGTGCTGCCCATGAGTTAAAAATGGTTTTTACATATTTAAAGTGTTGAAAAAATAAAAAGCCAAATATCTGTGCTACATGAAAAGTACATGAAATTCAAATTTCATGTCCATAAGTAAAGTTTTATTGCAACACAGTCACACACACTCATTTACACATTGTCTGTGGCTGCTTGCCCTCAACAATGGTAGAACTGATTTGTTACAACAGAGAACACGTATGACCTGCAAAGCTGAAAACATATGCTGTTAATTTGATTGACATCGTTGTATATTTACATACAATTGTAAGAAATAATACAGAGAGATTGTACTCTTTGCTCAGTTTCCCCCAGTGCTAACATTTTGCAAAACTTACGTGTAACAGTACAACCAGGATGTTGATGTTGGTATAATCCACTGGGTTTGAAACTCAAAGTATTTACTACCTGGCCTTTCAGGAGAAAATATTTTACAACCATTCCTTTAGGTACACAGTGTTATTTCTTTCTTTTGTATTAGTCTTATTTTTTTTCTTCTCTGAATTCTCTAATTCCGTTTTTTGCCCTCAATACTTCTCTACAGAGAATACTGCAAATTAGCAATGCCCACTTTCATAGTGAATTGCATCTTTCTACTTGCCAAGTTTCTAAGGTAAAACATATTTTAAGAAGAACAAGGAATAATGGTTTTTCCTTTGGTCTAAAATTAATTTTGGTCACAATATTAACATAAAGCTAATGAAATTCAGAGCTAAGGGAA
Organism: Callithrix jacchus; assembly: GCF_049354715.1. Taxonomy (NCBI): domain Eukaryota; kingdom Metazoa; phylum Chordata; class Mammalia; order Primates; family Cebidae; genus Callithrix; species Callithrix jacchus. The sequence goes on along the minus strand of NC_133513.1, from coordinate 16,221,134 downwards.
TTAAAAAAATTTTATGTATATATATATATATACATAAAACCTAGCTCTTCATCTTTCTAGTCTTACTTTTCCCTAGAAAGACATTTACTTTTACGGTAGAAACTGGAGATACTGGCTAACCCCTCACAGGTGCAGTTCGACAAAACAAATAAATCATTAACCCTTTCTGAGCTGGGGCTGACCAGGGGCCGAATAGGTGCTTAAGTACCTCTGGAAAAGGTAACTTCTCAGCCCAAGGGTGCAGGGCTTGACTTAGTCTTTGTAGATTCATACCCTGGCTGGCTGGAGGTTAGTTTTGTAAGGTAAGAAAGCAGCATCTAGCAACAAAGGACAGATTGTGAGAGATAATTCTGGTGGTCCTTTTGCTGCTATGGTTAGAATATTTGTCCCCTCCAAAACTCACGTTGAAATTTAGTTACAATGGTAACAATATTAGGAGGTGGGACCTTTGACGTGTCTGGCCCCTTGTGCCTCTTGGCCCTTCCACTTCCTGCCACGTGAGCATCTAGCCTTCCTCCCCTCTGGAGGACACAGTATGTGAGGTGCCAGCTTGGAAGAAGAGAATTGCCTCACCTTATCAGACACTAAACCTAGCAACGCCATGACTTTAGCCTTCCCAGCCTCCAGAGCTGTGAGCTGATACATTTCTGTCCTTGATAAATTTCCAAGTCCCAGATGTTCTGTATTATTTTTGTTGTTCAGCGCAAATGGGACTGTGGCAGCCGCCATCTTGAGAGGACAATACAGAGCAGAGAGACTTGACAGAGGCCAATGAGGATAGACTGGCACATACCTGTAGTTCCAGCTACTTGGGATGCTGAGGTAGAACGATCAATTCAACCCGGGAAGCAGAGGCCACAGTGAGCTGACATCTCACTCCTGCAGTCCAGCCTGGGCAACACAGTGAGACTTAGTCTGAGAAAAACCACAAAAACCAAAAAAGTTTTCCCAGACAAACAGGACCAGCATTCCCAGGGACTCTTGACAAATATGAGTTATGAGGCTTCTACCATAAACCTACCAAGGCTGATGCTCTGGGCGTGGAGCACAGGAAACTGTTTTAACAAGCCTTTGGGTCATGATGATGATGAGGCAGGTTCTAGTCTAAGAACAGCTGCCCTCAATCAATGCCTAAGGGCCCACGCAAAGTATCAAGGGAACGCATGTCTTCCAGGACAGCTAAGATTGAAGTTTCCTGTTGCTGGTTGTGTCTCGATGATAGCTCCTATTTATCTAGTGCAAACTATGTCTTGGATACTCGAATACATGAAAATAATAGTGCTTAGGGTTTATTGAGTACTTAATACATTCCAGACTCTGTCCTTAATGGTTTTTTTATCATCTCATTTAATTTTGGGAATACATTTTTCAGTGGGAACTAAGTGATGAGAACACAGGAACACAGAGAGGGGAACAGTAGACACTAAGGCCTACCGGAGGGTGGAGGGGAGGACGAGGGAGAGAAGCAGGAGAAATAACTAATGGGTAGTAGGCTTGATACCTGGGTGATGAAATGATCTGTAAAACAAACCCCTGTGACACAAGTTTACCTATATAGCAAACCTACACATGTACCCCTGAACTTAAAAATTAAAGTTAAGGCTGGGCATGGTGGTTCACACCTGTAATCCCAGCACTTTGGGAGGCTGAGGTGGGCAGATCACTTGAGGTCCGGAGATTGAGACCAGCCTGGCCAAGAAGGTGAAACCCAGTCTCTCCCAAAAACTACAAAAATTGGCTGGGCATGGTGGCGTGCACCTGTAATCCCGGCTACTCTGAGTCTGAGACAGGAGAATTGCTTCAACCCAGGAGATGGAGGTTATAGTATGATGAGATTGCACCACTGCACTCCAGCCTGGGTGAAAGAGCAAGATTCTACCTCAAAAGTAACTAAATAACTAAATAAATAAAATGGAAGTTAAGAAAAAGATAGTAAATGTAATATAAAGTATGCAAAGTTTTCACCAGTGTACCTAATCAGAGTTGGCATTAGTACATACGAACGTAAAATTATTCTTAATAATAATTTTGAGAACTATCTAATGTGGTAGGTGTTTCCTTAACTCTATAATACAAATGAGAAAACCGAGGTCCAGAGAAGTTATGTCACTGGTGATGGGTCATAAAGGTAGCAAAGAGAAGACCCCAGCCTGACCCCAATAGTCCTGACTTATGCCCTTACGCTCTGTCACTGGTGTTCTGAGATGCATGAACTCAGTGGTTCCCAGCCTTTCTGACACCAGGGACCAGCTTCATGGAAGACAGTTTTTCCAAGGACTGGAAAACCTCCCACATTAGGAGTGCGGGATGTTTTGGGGATGAAACTGTTCCACATTAGATTCCCATGAGGAGTGTGCAAACTAGGTTCCTCGCATGCGCAGTTCACAATAGGGTTTATTCTTAATGCCATGAATAAGAATTCTCTTCTATAAGAAGAGAATAAGAATTTTCTTCTATGAGAATCTAATAGGATTCTCTGATCTGATAGGAGGTGAAGCTTGGGTGGTGATGCTGGCTCGCCCACAGCTCACCTCCCGCTGTGTGGCTCGGATCCCAGGGTCTGGGGACCCTGCATCAACTCATTTAATCCTCTCAACATTGCTAAGAAAGTGAAATTAATTAGTGAAATTTTATAGCTGAGGAGAGGGAGGCTCTGAGAGGTCCACTAGCTTGCCCCAAATCACACAGCTTGTTAAAAGCTCAGCTGGATTTAGAACCTGAGCCATTACTATTCGGTCTCTCCTTGTGCTTGTCCTAGTGCCTGGCACCTACTATGTCTTCAGACATTGCGTGATGCCAGCTGCTGACTCAGAGGCCATCCCCTGATCCTGTCTGGGGGCAACCTGACCTGTTCTTCAGGGAGCACAAGGAAAGGGTCCTATATCCAACCCTAAACTGAGCATTCCCAGAAAGAACATTCCCCAGGAGCCTCCTTGAAGCTTGCTGCAAAATGCGATGAAGGCGAATCGAGTGTGAGTCATTTGAACAAAGTCTTAATTAGTAAATAAATTAGTTGGGGGGCAGGGGAAAAGAGATCAGTTAGAACATGTGGTTAAATAGGCAGAAATATGTAGAGTTTTTGTGCCTGGAGGAAATTCATGTGTTCCTTTAGCACTAATTAAGAAGCACAGACTATCCTTTCTAGCCTACATGAGGCTTGAGCTTCAAGAACAGAGAGGTGGTATCTTGCCAGACAGAGTCTGGCTGCTTTAGGCTGAGTGCAGTGGCTCACATCAGTAATCCCAGTACTTTGGGAGGCCAAGATGTGTGGATCACTTGAAGTCAGGAGTTCGAGAACAGTCTGGCCAACATAGTGAAACTCCATCTCTAGTAAAAATACAAAAAGTTAGCTGGGCATGGCAGTGGGCACCTGTAATCCCAGCTCCTGGGGGAGGCTGAGGCATGAGAATTGCTTGAACCTGGGAGGTTACAGTGAGTTGAGATCACATCATTGTACTCCAGTCTGGGTGACGAGAGTGAAACTCCATCATCATCCTCTCTCTCTCTCTCTCTCTCTCTCACACACACACACACACGTACACACAGAGGAAAGTCTGACTGCTTTCAAGTTGGGGCAAGTTGGTCACTTCATGGCATTAAGAATAAAGCTTCCTAACTATGTGAGCTCAGCCTACAAAGCCTTAATTTCAGCTTTGCTAAAAATGGTGTTAATGATACTGACCATATAGGATTATCAGAAGGATCTGTATATTTGATATCCAGAAGGCAGTGATATTTGAGGAGGTCCACATTTTTGGTCTTGTTTTCTCCTCAACATAGCCTTGTGACTAGATAGAGCAGAAATTACAAATCCATTTTTTCAGGTGAAAAAACAGTGGAGTGGATCTAGTCACTTGTCTCTTTTAACATCAGTTCAACTTTTCTTTTTCTAGGACATCTCTCTCACTATGGAGACTGGAAAGTGAAAATCTGCAACACATTTCCCAGAATCGCTTACAGCTAGAGCTCCCAGTCTGATTCACCAATCATGTGGACTCACCAAAGACTTGAGTTTAGAATGAAGTTTGGTGGGGAGATGAGGCATCCAATTTGCTGATAGAGCTCATAGCAGATGAGAAATGGCTCTACAAACAGCAGGAGAAGGAATTGGTTCCTGCATCTGGACCATGGCTAAGGTGGTGTGATCCTGAAGCCAGACATCAGAAGGTGGCTTTCTCATGGCCCCGGTTCCTCTTTCTCTGATGGGCCAGTTCTGAGATGCTGCTCCAGAAGTCAATCCTAGAGGATACCCTAGATCCTGCTCCTTCAGCCCTCATAACAATTTCATTTTGAACTAATTTTTTTTTTTTTGAGATGAAGTCTCACTCTGTCACCCTGGCTGGAGTGCAGTGGTATGATCTTGGCTCCCTGCAATCTGCCTCCCAGGTTCAAGCAACCCTCCTGCCTCAGCCTTCTGTGTAGCTGGGATTATAGGCACCCACCATCATGCCCAGCAAATTTTTGTATTTTTAGTAGAGACGGGTTTCACCATGTTGGCCAGGCTGATCTCGAACTCCTGACCTTCAGTGATCTGCCTATCTTGGGCTCCCAAAGCGCTGGGATTATAGGCGTGAGCCCCTATGCCCAGCCTGAACTGAATTCTTTATATTAAATTCTTTTTTGTCTTATGTAGTAGGAAAGATTTTGCAGCCGAATTCCAGATGATTCAATGGGTCACAGAGAAGTTTTGCCTCTTGTCCTAATAAAAGTTAAGTGTTTGATATTGCTGGCACTTAAAAAAAAATCCCTACAGATATTAATTTCATTTCCTGTGGATTTTACACTTTAATTTACTTCTTTGAGCCCCTGTTTCCTCATCTGTCAAGTAGAAATAATAATATTTACCTTGCAGGAGATGTTGTGAGAATTGAATGAGATCATAGATAAGAAATTATTAGAGTCATGTAGATACTCCACACATGGTACCTATTAATAATAAAAACGGGCTTTAGAAGAAATCCTATCAGGGTATGCTGCTAGTTTGCATCAAGATAACAAATATCCCCCAAATCATTTCAATATCTTTTTTTTTTTTTTGAGACGAAGTTTTCACTCTTGTTGTCCAGGCTGGCATGCAATGGCACAATCTTAGCTCACTGTAACCTCCGCTTCCCAGGTTTAAGTGATTCTCCTGCCTCAGCCTCCCAAGTAGCTGGGATTACAGGCGTCTGCCACCATGCCTGGCTAATTTTTTTGTATTTTTATTAGAGATGGGGTTTCACTATGTTGGCAAGGCTGATCTTGAACTTCTGGCCTCAGGCCATCCACCTGTCTTGGCCTCCCAAAGTGCTGAGATTACAGGCATGAGCCACCACACCTGGCCAATTTCAATACCTTAAAAACAGAAAAGGTTTATTTTTCATTCACAGTCGTAGATATGTCTTGAGTTGGCAAGGGGTGTTCCGCTCCTCTTGGTTACTCAGGGGTCAAGGCTAATGGAGCAGGCACCATCTCATATGCACACTCATGAAAGAAGACCCTTCGGAGGGTCTTCAGTGGGCAATACAATGCCCTGGCTTGCAGCAATACAGGGTACATGCACTCACAGGTCTCAGCTGATCACAAGGGAACCAGGGAATGTAGCGCTGTCACGGGATAAGCTGGATAAAATATCTGGTGACCACACAGAGAGTGGAAGTGGAGCGACAACCAGGCAGGAAGCTCTGCAGTGCTTCCAACATTTCGAAACTTCAGAACTCGTTCCATCTCCGATTAGGAACTGCAAGATTGCGATTGGATGGTTGGAAAGAAATTAAAGGGCATTTTCAGACAGCTGGAAGGAAGTCTGGAAATAGGAATCCTTCCAACACTTGGTTTCTCTTGCTTTCCTACATCCCATTCCCCTCCCAGAATCTGGAGTGCTCCATGTTAACATGAATCAGATCACGTCATCTTCCCACTTAAAATCCTCAAACGGTGCTAAAAAGAAAACCCAGGCTTCTCTCCACAGCGCTTCATGACTGTATTAGTTATTGATGGCTGCACAAGAAATAATTCCTAAAATATAGGGACTTAAGAGAACAAAAAATCTTTATTATCTCATGCAGTTTATTTGGTTTTCTTTTGCCTTCTTTGAGATAGGGTCTTGCTCTGTTGCCCAGGCTGTCGTGAAGTGGTGTGATCGTAGCTCACTACAACCTGGAGCTCCTGGGCTCAAGAGATCCTTCTGTTTCAGTCTCCCAAGTACCTAGAACTTCAGGCATGTGTAACCACACCTGGATAGTTTTTTAAGTTTTTTGTAGAGACAGTGTCTTGCTACGTTGCCCGAGCTTGTCTTGAACTCGTAGCCTCAAATGATCCTCATCCTTTAGCCTCCCAAAGTTCTGGGACTGCAAATGTGAGCCACTGTGCTCAGACTAATGCAGTTTCTCTTGTTCGGGCATTTGGGAGTGACTCAGCTGAGCGTCTTAGCTTATGGTCTTTCAGAGGTTGCCATGATGACATCGGTCAGGATTGCAGTTGTCTGAAGGCTGTATTGGGCTAAAGGGTCTGAGACGATGCACTCACATGACTAGCAGGTTGATGCTGGCTATTGGCGGGAGGCTTCAGTTCCTGATAACACGGACCTTCCCATAGGACTGCCAAACTGTGCTCATGACACGGTGGTTGGCTTTGTCCAGAGTGAGTGGTCTGAGGAAGAGAGCACAAGTCAGAAGCTGCAACGTTCTTCTATAAACCAGTCTTAGAACCCACACCCTGTCATTTCCCCGACATCCTGCTGGTTCCCCAGGTCAGCCCTATTCGTTGTTTACGCAGGAGTGTGAATTCCAGGAGGCAGAGACCATGGGGGCATCCGGGAGGCTAGCAGGCAGTGACTTGCCTCTCTGTTTTTATCTCCTGTTGATTCACTAAGCACTCATCACATCGACCCTCTATCTGTTCGAAACATGCTAAGCTGAGCCAAACCCAAGGCCTTTGCTTGCTCTTTCCTCCGCATGAGATACTTGTTCCTCCAATCTGTGCTTCATCATCACATTCACGTTTCAGCTTAAGTGTTGTTTCCTTAGAAAGGCTTTCCCTGACCACCCTGTCCAATATTGCTCTTCCCGCTGGTCCCCACTCCAGGCTAATTGCTAGCACATCGTTCTGTCTCTTTCTTTCACTCTTTGAAATCACTTTATTTATTTATTTTTACTTATTTATTTACAGAAAAGGTCTTACTCTGCTGCCCAGGCTGGAGTGCAGTGGTGTGATCATGGCTCACTGCAGCCCTGACCTCCTGGGCTCAAGCCATCCTTCTGCCTCAGCCTCCTGACTAGCTAGTACTACAGGTGCATGCCACCATACCTGGCTAGTTCTATTTTTTTTTTAATTTTTTGGAGAGATGGAGGGGGTCTCACTATGTTGCCTAGGCTGGTCTTGAACTCCTATACCAGTAATCCTCCTGACTTGGCCTCTCAAAGTGCTATGATTACAGGCATGAGCCACCACGCTCGGCCTTAGTCTGAAATCACTGTAATTACTGATTAGTTTCTTAGGCCTCTGTCTCCTTTCTTAAGACTTCAGTTCCCTGAGAGTGAGCCGGGCCCATTATGTTCATCTCAACATCTCTAGCACCTGGCATACCCCCTCATCCATAGTACATGAACCATACCTATGTGCCTAGTAAAGCAATAGCCTCCAGCCTCCCACCTCCCATGGGGAACATGACAGATCCCTCCAATTTTCTCAAGACCTCTTGCTGTTATGAACCTGATCTGAAATCTGACCCTGGGTTTGTCCTAAGCTCCCTACTCCTGTATAATCATCATTCACAGTGCAACCCGTGAGTCTGCAAAGCCCCACAATCTTCCTGGAGAGGAGAGGGTGAGAGAAATCCGGTTGGCAGGCTGAGAGGCTGCCTCGCTGCAGGCTCACCTGAACCCACAGCCAGAGCTCAACCTTCCAGCCCAGAAGGCTTTCTGGTTCAGTTGGTGATTATCCGAATGAGGTACTTTTAACTGCACAGTTTGACAAGGGCTTCTTGGCAGGTGACCTATTAATGCTGGCCTAAATGGGAGTCACCTAGAGGGAGGGAAGCCCCGGGGGACCACTCTGAAAGCTTTAGCAGAATTCGTGGATTTCTCAGTCACTGTAGCTTCCCCAGGCAATTAAATGGGCAGCAGACAAGATTGCTCACTTAGCATCTCGATCCTCTGGTCCCAGAGGCTGCAGGTGACTGAGAGGGACCATTCGAGCAGATCAACCATCCGCCTGGTAAGCTTCCTTTCATCTTTTCTCCATCTTTCCTCCTCCCTCCCTCTCCATTCCTGTTTCCCTCCTTCCCTTCTTTTGTCCCTCCCATCCTCCTTTCCCTGTCTAGGGCAGTTGCAAAAGGTTTAGGAATTCCCCAGCCATCCACCTCTCACCTCTGGCTATTGGCTCCATTTACTCCATCCTTCTCCTAGTATCTTCCCTGACTCTAACATATGAAGTATTGAGATGACCTACTTTCACTGTATAAGTAGAGGCACTGGAGCTGTGGGCTAGACGTATGAGAGAAATGGGCAGAGGCATCCGGCTGGTGAGAATCATGAGACCCCCACTGACTATCTGGCTGGACTGCTGGTGGCTTCCTTCAGGTCTAGATTTTCAAAGCCTGGCACCTTGGGCAGCATTTGTGCACCTGGAGTTTTTGACATGGGGCATTGTATTGCAGCTCTTTTAGTACATTTCCATAGCCAGAGTGCCACGTGGGGTCTAGCATTTGCTGAGTATTTCCGGGCACTGTGCTAGGCAATGTGATTTCATTAGTAATGACTGTGAGTACTTTATAAAGCAAGAATTTTGCACATGCCATCTCATTTCATCCTCCCCCAAACCTTGTAAGATGGGGGTGATTTGTGCCCATTTTTCAGATGAGAGAAGCTGATGTAGAGAGGTTATGCAGCTCAGGAAGTTCTAAAGCCTTCATGTTGTGTATGGATTCTCATATTTATTTTTATTTTTAGACAGAATCTCCACTCTTGTCGCCCAAGCTGGATTGCAATGGCAGAGTCTTGGCTCACTGCAACCTCTACCTCCTGGGTTCAAGAGATTCTCCTGCCTCAGCCTTCTGAGTAATTCAGACTACAGGCAGCTGCCACTACATCCAGCTAATTTTTGTTTTTGTTTTTGTTTTTGTTTTTTTTAGTAGAGTTGGAGTTTCACCATGTTGGCCTGGCTGGTCTCAAACTCCTGACCTCAGGTGATCTGCCCACCTTGGCCTCCCAAAGTGCTGGGATTACAGGTGTGAACCACTGAGCCCAGCCGGGATTCTCAAATTTGATCCTTACCACAACTCTGTGAGATGAAAATCATCATCCTCATTTTATTTTTTTTTATTGCATTTTAGGTTTTGGGGTACATGTGAAGAACATGCAAGATAGTTGCATAGGTACACATGTGACAGTGTGATTTGCTGTCTTCCTCCCCTTCACCTATATCTGGCATTTCTCCCCATGCTATCTCTTCCCAACTCCCCACCCCCTGCTGTCCCTCCCCTATTCCCCCCAACAGAACCCAGTGTGTAGTGCTCCCCTCCCTGTGTCCATGTGTTCTCATTGTTCAACACCCGCTTATGAATGAGAACATGCGGTATTTCATTTTCTGTTCTTGTTTCAGTTTGCTGAGAATGATGTTCTCCAGGTTCATCCATGTCACTACAAAGGACACGAACTCATGGTTTTTGATGGCTGCATAATATTCAACATCATCCTCATTTTATACTTGAAAGTCCTGAAGCCTGAGGGTGAAGACCACACAGCCATCAAGTAGGAAATCTACTCTTCATCAATAGTTCCCTGTGCATGTGATACTAGGTTGTAATGTGCAAATGATTTACTATCATTTGCAAAATTTGAAAATTGAGTTGTTAGGAGAATCACTTACTCATTCCACAAGTACTTCCTGTGTGCCAATTAGGTATTAAGATCAACGGTGATGTGGTAGATTACACACACTTTATATTTTATTATTTTATTTTTAAGATGGACTAAAAATTAAAAGCGTCACTGAAAAAAGTAAAAAGAAACAGGTGAAATTAGCTTTATTTTTATTTATTTTTTTCAGATGGAGTCTCGCTCTGTTGCCCAGGCTGGAGTACAGTGGCACAATCTTGGCTCACTGCAACCTCTGCCTCCTGGGTTCAAGCGGTTCTCCTGCCTCAGTCTCCTGAGTAGCTGAGACTACAGGAGCCCACCACTATGCCCGGATAATTTTTGTATTTTTAGTAGAGATGGGGTTTCACCATGTCGGCCAGGCTGGTCTCGAACTCCTGACCTCAAGTGATCCACCTGCCTGAGCCTCCCAAACTGTTGGGATTACAGGCATGAGCCACTGCTCCCAGTCAAAATGAACTTTAATAACATATTTTACTTGACTCAGTAATGTCCAAAATATTATCCTTTCAATATGTAATCAATCTTAAAAAATTGGCATGCTTTGCCATTCTTTTTCCAGCAATAGGCCTTTGAAATCCTGTGTGTTTCTTACATTGATAGCACATTTTAATTTGGACCAGCCACTTTTCAGATTCTCAGTAGCTCATGTGACTCATGGGTACCATCTTGGGCAGTTGAGTTCTAGAACATAAGCTCTGTGAGAATAGGATTTTTTGTCTTTTTTTTTTTTTTTACATTGCTGTATTTTTAGGGCTTAATACAGTGCATAGTACATAGCAGACTCCGTGATAGATACTTTAAAAATAAATGATTAAAAGAATATCTAATTCTATTCCTAAGAGAGAAGTACATTCTTATACAGACTAGGCCACTTTAAAAGCAACAAAGGCAAACAAAATGAGTCGGAGAAGTAATCCCATCTGGGGAATATGAAATCCACAAATCCACAAGATGAAATCCACAAAACTACCCCTAAATAGTCCAGTTTGCTGCCAGGTGGATGAAGTGTGTGGGGAGGAGCATTTTCCAGTAAATCGCTGAGTTGTTCTGTTTGAAATGTCTTTCTCCGTCACACTCCCTCCCCCAAATATGGTTTCGATATCCACATCATTGTGTTTTGTTTGTTTGCTTGCTTTTTGAGACAGGGTCTTCCTCTGTCACCCGGGCTGGAGTACAGTGGTGCAATCATGGTTCACTGCAACCTCTGTCTCCACCTTAGCCTTTCAGGGAGCTGGGACTTACAGGTGTGACCCACCACACCCGACAAAGTTTTGTATTATTTTTAGAGACAGGGTTTCTCCATGTTTCTCAGACTGGTCTTGAACTCCTGGACTCAAGCAATCCTTCTGCCTTGTCCTCCCAAAGAGCTGGAATTACAGGCATGAGTCACTGCACCTGGACCATGGTGACCCTTATTTTGACACTTGTTTTTTTTTTTAAGGTGGAGTCTCGCTCTCTTGCCCAGGCTGGAGTGCAGTGGCACCATCTCAGCTCACCACAACCTCTGGCTCCCAGGTTCAAGTGATTCTCCTGCCTCAGCCTCCCAAGCAACTGGGACTACAGGCACACACCACCACACTCAGCTAATTTTTGTTTTTAGTAGAGATGGGGTTTCAATATGTTGGCCAGGCTGCTCTTGAACTCCTGATCTTGTGATTCTCCTGCCTCAGCCTCCCACAACACTGGGATTACAGGTGTGAGCCACTGCACCCAGCCTCTATACTCTTTTAATGCTTCAGATACTGTTTGTATGTATGTATGTATGTATGTATTTATTTATTTTTGAGGTGGAGTTTCACTCTTGTTACCCAGGCTGGAGTGCAATGGCGCGATCTTGGCTCACCGCAGCCTCTGCCTCCTGGGTTCAGGCAATTCTCCTGCCTCAGCCTCCTAAGTAGCTGGGATTACAGGCATGCACCACCGTGCCCAGCTAACTTTTTTTTTTGTATTTTTAGTAGAGACGGGGTTTCACCATGTTGACCAGGATGGTCTCGATCTCTTGACCTCGTGATCTGCCCACCTTGGCCTCCCAAAGTGCTGGGATTACAGGCTTGCGCCACTGCGCTTGACCGTCAGATACAGTTTAAGAGAACCACAGGTTTCTTCTAGCTGCCTGGTCTAAAAAAAAACTGGCTTGCTCTACTGGCACTTGAGATTCAGTTTTTTAATTGGCAAACATCACGATCTCCTGTGTATACATAGGCAGTTAAGTGTGCTATTAAAATGAGATGATGTTTTGTCTTTGCATATGACATGCTGATACAAGAAAACTGGCCACAAAAGACACAACCAGGACCTTCTGTCAGCAACTTTTCCCACATCTTCTCCCAACATCTTGATGTCCTTTTAAAATTAGACTCCAAGTCCTTATGGGTCTTGCCTCAATTTTTTTTTTTTCAGCAGTAGGAGCATTACCATTCTGGGCAAGCTAGTTGTTCAGGAAGACACTGGACTCATTTCATGAACTTTTCTTCTTCCTCATGCTTCTAGCGTTGATATAAATAAGTACTTATAGATGGACTAGAGTTTTCTTTTTTGCAGTTTGAGAAAAAGATTCTCCTCTTTTGACAAACATCAAGGGAAAAATCCAACCATACTAACTGAAGTACAATACCTTTTCATCAAGAAGTCATCTGTGGCCAGGTGCAGTGGCTCATGCCTGTAATCCCAGCACTTTGGGAGGCTGAGATGGGTGGATCACCTAAGGTCAGGAGTTCGAGACCAGTCTGGCCAACATGGTGAAACCCCGTTTCTACTAAAAATACAAAAATTAGCCAGACATGGTGGCATACACCTGTAATCCCAGCTACTTGGGAGGCTGAGGCAGGAAAATCACTTGAACTTGGGAGGCAGAGATTGCAGTGAGATGAGATTGCGCCACTGCACTCCTGCCTGGGCGACAGAAAGAGACTCAGTCTCAAACAACAACAACAAAAAGAAATCACCTGTGTTACAATTGGTTGTTCTCTTTTCAATAAGTCTGCCATTTGGCCCCTGGCCCTGTCAGCACATCTGCTTGGTGGATGTTACGCTAACCTGATGTCTCCCTGTAGGATAAGCAGACACATTTTTTCCAAAGTTCCTTCTAAGGCCAACCTCTTTGCTATCTGTTAAGTGGTGACAATCTAGGCTTGCATTCTCTGGCTACAATGGTTTGCGGAAGGTTAACCCTCAGCTGAACTAGAGGTACCCAGCCTATCATTCTAGTCTGTCATTGTTACTTCTCCCTAGACAGAAGAGGCGAGACTTGAACTTTCCAGTGAGGACAAATCAATGGTTATGAGACTTTCTGAGTCACTTTAAGATAAATGCATCCCTGGGACTTACCACAATCACTCTTGTTCGCTGCCAGGGAGAAAAGGCTACCACCTTAAAATTAGACACTCACACAGGCACATATTCACAAGCCTGGTTATCTTAGTACTGAATGGCAAAACAGACATACATGACATTCTCTCACTACATAGGAGTAAGAGGTTCTTCCTCCCTCCCTCCCTCCCTTCTTTCCTTCCCTCCTTCCCTCCCTCCCTCTCACTCCCTCCGTCTCTTCCTCCCTCCCTCCCTCCCTACCTCCCTCCCCCCGCCCCTCTCTTTCTCTCTTTCTTTCTTTGAGACAGTCTTACTTTGTCACTCAGGCTGAAGTGCAGTGGTGCAATCTTGGTTCACTGCAACCTCCGCCTCCTGGGTTCAAGGGATTCTCCTGTCTTAGCCTCCTGAGTAGCTGGAACTACAGTTACCCATCACCATGCCTGGCTAATTTTTGTATTTTTAGTAGAGACGGGGTTCACCATGTTCGCCAGGCTGGTCTTGAACTCCTGACCACAGGTGATCTGCCTGCCTTGGCCTCCCAAAGTACTGGGATTACAGAGAGGTAATTTCTTGCTGACCCAGGAGACCCACCAGAATTTGGTCCTCTCAATGTGATGATCAACAGAATCACTTATAGGGCTTTTAAAAAAGAGCATTCTGGTTCTACTGAACATCATGTTCTCTTGTCTACTTGGCATCTGTTTAAAAACAGTTTTCCCTTCTTCTGCTGGCAACGGGATACTTATTTTGTGGGGAAATTCATTTTTCTGATTTAGGTGGAGTCAGCACCAATTTCTCAACCACAGGCATGAACACATGGGTCAGGTCTTACCTGTCAGAGAGCTGTAGCCTTTTGCCTACTGATTGGCTCAAAGATGGGGGTGTGACCCAACCTGGACCAATCATATATCTCTCAGAGACTTCTGCTGATATTACCCGGAAAAAGATATGTCCAATCTTTGAAGATAATGAGTGTAAAGACAAGGCAGTAACAGAGCTGCTGGGGACTGTTATTTCATCATGGGGAGAGCCCATGGATGGAACCAGCTGGGCTTCATCATGATAACAGAGCCAGGAGAGGGAGGGGAGAGACAATCCTCAAGGCAGCATTTGATTCCCTGGATCTAGCCAGGTCTACACCTGACCTTGAGCTTTCAGTTTTATGAACTAATAAATCTTCCTGCCTTTTTTTTTCTTTTTTTAGCTGAAGTTAATTTCACTTGAGTTTCTGTCATCTTAGAACAAAATGGCTTGTATTAACACACTACTCTCAAGAACACCCTGGTTCACTGGATCAGATATGGTGATTTTTAAACTTTAGAATTCATAAAATTTAAACAGAGGAATGAGCGTGGTGGCTCACACCTGTAATCCCAACACTTAGAGAGGCTGAGGTGGGCAGATCACTTGAGGCCAGCAGTTCGAGACCAGCTGTGCCAACATGGTGAAACCCCTTCTTTACTAAAAATGCACAAGAAAATTAGCCATACCTGGTGGAACACGCCTGTAGTCCCAGCTACTCAGGAGGCTGAAGCAGGAGAATCACTTGAACCTGGGAAGCGGAGGTTGCAGTGAGCCGAGATCATACCACTGCACTCCAGCCTAGGTGACAGAGCAAGACACTATCTCAAAAAAAGAAAAGTTAAAAAAATAAACATAGGGCATTTTTAAAAGACCCTGATTTCTGAGTCTTTCCCAGAAACTCTGACTTACAAGGATGGAGTCCAGGAATCTTTATTTAGCAAGCACTCCAGATGATTCTGATGTAAGATGACGCTTTGAAAATCACAGAATTAGAGCCCCCTCATAAGCCACAACTGCATAACGAAGAAAGGTGGCTAATTGTGTCTTCTATGAGACACACACCCCTTGGCTATGTTCTGTACTTACCTCATGTAATCCCCAGAACAAGAGGTCCCAAAAAAGAATAAGATACGTCCCTCTAGACTTGCAGAATGATTTTGGATCGAAGACAATAGCAATTCTATTCTTAACATGGGCAGATAGAGGCAAGAAATAAAAGAATCCACCTAGTCTTCATTGATTTTCATTCCAGGTGTTAATTCCAAGGAAAACTGTAGCTAGGAGAACTTAATTAATTTCTCAAATAAAACCTACTGGCCTTATACATGTGAGCAAGAGAAGGTAATATATGTTTCAATAAACAGAATCTTTAGTAGGTTACAGAGTCTGAGTAGTAAATATTATAGTTCAAGTTGTTAGAAACTGTCATTATATCAGCTATGATTGGAATCTTTCTGTTTTGTGAAAATGTGGAGCTAGACCTTTCCACAGCTGGTCTTGGATCAATGATCTTTGTACTTTTTGTTTCTAGTTTTAGCTTATGAGAATAATTGCCTGTGGCTGGGTGCAGTGGCTCAATCCTGTAATCTCGGCATGTTGGCAGGCTGAGGTGGGCAGATCACTTGAGTCCAGAAGTTCGAGACCAGGCTGGGCAACATGGTGAAACCCTGTCTCAACAAAAAATACAAAAATTAGTTGGATGTGGTGGTGTATGATGCTTGCAGTCCCAGCTACTCAGGAGGCTGAGGCAGGAGGATTGCTTGGGCCTGGGAGGTGGAGACTGCAGTGAGCTGAGATTGTGTCACTGCACTCCAGCGTGGGTGAGAGAGCTGGACTCCATCCTAAAATGAAGTTCTTCAGAAGAAGGCCAGATATGAGGATTTACATGCAGTTGATTCTTTTTTTTTTTTTTTTTTTTTGAGGTGGAGTTTTGTTCTTGTTGCCCAGGCTAGAGTGCCGTGGCATGATCTTGGCTCACTGCAACCTCCACCTCCTGGGTTCAAGTGATTCTCCTGCCTCAGCCTCCCAAGTAGCTGGGATTACAGGTGTGTGCCATCATGCCCAGCTAATTTTTTTGTGCTGTTAGTAGAGATGGGTTTTCACCATGTTGGCCAGGCTCAAACTCCTGACCTCAGGTGATCCACCTGCCTCAGCCTCCCAAAGTGCTGGGATTGCAAGAGTGAGCCACTGCACCTGGCCACAGTTGATTTATTAAGGAAGCATTTACAGGAGAAACCCATAAAGGAAAAACAAGAAGCCAAGCATCTTAGTCAATTTGTGTTGTATAAAGAAAAACCCAAGGCTGGATAATGTATAAAGAAAAAGAAAACAAGTTTATTTGGCTCATGTTTCTGCAGGCTATACAAGAAACATGGCGCCAGCATCTGCTTCTGGTGAGGGCTTCAGGGAGCTTCTACTCATGGGGAAAAGTGAAGGGGCGCAGGCATCACACGGTGAGAGGAAGGAGTGAAGAGAGAAAGGAGGAAGATACCAGGTTCTCTTAACAATCAGATCTTGTAGGAACTAACAGAGCAAGAAGTCGCTCATTACCATGAAGACAGCATCAAGCCATTCATGATGGATCTGCTCCCATGACCCAAACACCCTCCAGCGCAGCCCATCTCCAACCCTGGGGATCACATTTCTTTTTTCTTTTCTTTTCCCTTCCTCCCTCCCTCCCCTTCCTTCCTTCCTTCCTTCCTTCCTTCCTTCCTTCCTTCCTTCCTTCCTTCCTTCCTTCCTTCCTTCCTTCCTTCCTTCCTTCCTCCTTTCTTTCTCTTTCTCTTTTTCTTTCTTCTTACTTCTGGTTTCTCGCTCTGTCACCCAGGCTGGAGTGCAGTGGCATGATCTCAGCTCACTCCAACCTCCACCTTCCGGGTTCAAGTGATTCTTCTGTCTCAGCCTCCCATGTAGCTAGGATTACAGGTGCCTGCCACCACACCCGGCTAATTTTTGTATTTTTAGTAGAGATGAGGTTTTACCATGTTGGCCAGGCTGGTCTCAACCTCCCGACCACAAGTGATCTGCCCACCTCAGCCTCCCGAAGTGCTGGGATTACAGATGTGAGCCACAGCACCCAGCCTGGGGATTACATTTCAACATGCAATTTGGAGGAGGCAAATATCCAGACTATATCATCAAGCAAAAGTGGGATTTTAGACGCAGTTCCACAGTTCCTCCTGCTTAATCCTGCAGGAGACTCTGGAGTGCAAGTCATACCTCAGAGTTGGATCTGACTTGAGGCAAGAGAGCTTGAATTTCATACTCCTGCATTTGCAAGTCAGAGACCAAAGCCCCCTCCCCTCCAGAGATATAACCTCTTAGCAATCTGACTTACTGGGTATCCAGGCAAATTTGCTCCAGCAGCCTCCAGCAGTTGTCTTCCTATAAAACTTCACCCGTGCATGGTAGTAGATGCAAAAGCCCCCTAAAGTGGGCATAAGACACGAGACATGGTCAGAGGAATCCAAGGGGTTCTGGCAGAGCACTGACTGGGTCTGGTCCAAGAACACTGATTTTGTTGCCGACTTGACACATATTTAGTAATTTTTTTTTTTTTTGAGACAGAGCCTCACTCTTGTTGCCCAGGCTGGAGTGCAATGGCATGATCTCAGCTCACCACAACCTCTGCCTTCTGGGTTCAAGTGATTCTCCTGCTTCAGCCTCCTAAGTAGCTGCAATTACAGGCATGCACCACCACACTTGGCTAATTTTGTATTTTTAGTAGAAACAGGGTTTCTCCATGTTGGTCAGTCTGGTCTCGAACTCCTGACCTCAGGTGATCTGCCCACTTTGGCATCCCAAAGTGCTAGGATTACAAGTGTGAGCCACTGTGCCCAGCCCATCTTTAGTAATTTTTATGCATTTTAATGAATTTATTGATAAACCACTGGCAGAAGACAGACACTGGTTCTATGATATGATCCTGCTCTAGTTTTAGAATGAAAATTCAGGAAGTACTCTTGACGTTGCCATTTCTCAAACATGCACAGCTCTGAATATTTTTTGTGTGCCCCAAATGTGCAAAAAATTGTCATAGACTTTGTTTATTTCATTAACATTATTCCATTCAATAAAGTGAATCAGTTGAGGATATATTTACCATGAGACTTAATAAAGTGTTTGATTAAAGAATACTTGGAGATTTATCAAAATTACAAAAGTAGAGCATGCCACAATGAATGAAATCAGAAGTGAAAAATAAAATGGAAAAATCTCACTCTCAAGTAGCACTGCCCAGACGTAATTACATTCTAATGGTTTATCTTATTTATTTCTTATTCTATTTATTTAGCCAGTCTCCAGTCTTCAATTGATGGACACTTAGGTGATTTCGATTTTTCATAATTACAATGTTACAATAAACTTTCTTGTCAACAGTCTCGTGTATAATGATGCAAGTATCTTGTGTACCAGTAGGGATTTCATGAAAGAGGATTGTTGATTTCAAGGTTCATGCATTAAACGTTTTAAAAGATGGAGTCAAATTCTCACCCCATCAGTCAACGGTGGTGCTAACCTATATTCTCATTAACAAAGAATTAAGCACCTATTTCCCCAGTTATTTTAGTCTTTAATTTAAAAAGGCCAGGTGTAGTGGCTCAGGCCTGTAATCCCAGCACTTTGGGAGGTCAAGGTGGGTGGATCACGTGAGGTCAGGAGTTTGAGACCAGCCTGGCCAACATGGTGAAACCCCATCTCTACTAAAAATAAAAAATTAGCCAGGCATGGTGGCAGGCACCTGTAATCCCATCTACTTGGGAGGCTGAGGCAGGAGAATCACTTGAACCCGGAGGCGGAGGTTGCAGTGAGCAGAGACTGCATCACTGCACTCCAGCTTGGGCAACAGAGTGAGACTTCGGAGACTTCATCTTAAAAAAAAAAATTAAAAAAAGATTATCCATGTGGAGTTATGCGTCACCTAATGATAGAAACATGTACTGAGGATGTACATCACAGAGTATACTTACAGGAACCTAGATTGTATAGCTTGTACACACCTAGACTATATGGTACAATCTGTTCCTTCTAGACTACAAACCTGTACAGCATGTTTCTGTATTGAATACTGTAGGCAACTGTAACACAATAGTAAGTATTTGTGTATTTAGACATATCTAAACATAGAAGGCCAGGCATGGTGGTTCACACCTGTAATCCCAGCACTTTGGGAGGCCAAGGTGGGAGGATCTCTGGAGCCCAGGAGTTTGAGACCAGCCTGGGCAACATAGTGAAACTCTGCCTTTTAAAAAAATACAAAAATTAGTTGGGCGTGGTGGCTTATGCCTGTAGTCCCACCTACTCAGAAGGCTGAGGTGGGAGCATTGCCTGAGACTGGGAAGGTTGGGGCTGCAGTAAGCCATGATCATACCACTGCACTTCAGCTGGGTGACAGAGTGAGACTCTGTCTCAAAAAACAAACAAACAAACAAACAAAACCATATCTAAATATAGAAAAGATACAGTAAACATTCAGTATTATAATCTCATTGAACCACTGTCATATATGTGGTCTACTGAGGACTAAAACATCATTATGCAGCACCTGACTGTATATGTTCATGTTTGTGGGATTGCTCTCTGTGGCTCTCAATCACACCGAGCTAAGGCTTAAGTCATTTCCTGCCCGATCAAATTATCTTTAATTTAATTTAATTTATTTACTTATTTATTTAGAGATGGAGTCTCACTCTGTTGCCCAGAGTGTCTGTTCATGTTCTTTATCCATTTTTAAATTGGATTATTTATTTTCTTACTGCTAAGTTTTTTTGATTTCCTTATGCGTTTTGGGTATTAACTCAATTTTAGCCCATTTTCTACTGCTATAACAGAATACTACAGACTAGGTAATTTATAAACAGTAGAAGTTTATTTGGCTCAGGGTTTTAGGGGCTGGGAAGTCCAAGAGCATGGCTCTAGCACTGGCGAGGGTTATCCCATGACAGAAGGGCAAGAAAGGCGAACTCATCCTTTTTATCAGAAACTCACTCCTGTGATAACTAAGTCACTCCCTCAGTAACAACATTCATCCCTTCATGAGGGCAGAGGTCTTATGGGCAAATCATTTCTTAAAGGTCCCACCTCTTAATACTGTTACAATGGCCATTAAATGTCAATATGAGATTTAGAGGGGAATTTCAAACAATAGCAAAACTTATCAGATATATGGTTTGCAAATATTTTCTCCCATTTTGTAGATTTTCTCTTTACTCTGTTAATTGTTTCCTTGGCTGTGCAGAAGCTTCCTAGTTTGATGTAATCTCATTTGTCTATTTTTACTTTTGTTGCCTGTGCTTTCGAATTTGTTTGCAAAGGACCATTACCCAGACCAATGTCGTGGAGCTTTCCCCTACGTTTTCTTCTAGTTGTTTTACAATTTCAAGACTTCCATTCAAGTCTTGAATCCATTTTGAGTTGATTTTAGTATATAGTATGAAATAAGAGTCTAATTTATTCTTCTGCACGTGAATATCCCGTTTCCCCAACAGCATTTGTTGAAAAGAATGTTCTTTTCCCCATTGTGTGTTCTTGGCACCTTTGTCAGAAATCAACTGTGTAAAAACAGGGAACCAACTTAAATGCCCATCAGTCAATGAGTGGGTACAGAAACTGTGGTGTGTGTGTGTATATATATACATTCTATTATATATATATAGAAGAACTTACATATATATAATAAAATATATATATATAATGAAATATATATATATTATAGATACCATGGAATATATATACATAATGAATACACACACACACAGACACACACACACACACACACACACACACACATAATGGAATACTACTCAGCCATAAAAATAAGTTAATTAATGGCATTTGCAGCAACCTGGATGAGATTGGAGACTATTATTCTAAGTGAACTAACTCAGGAATGGAAAATCCAACATCGCATGTTCTCACTCATAAGTGGGAGCTAAGCCATGAGGATGCAAAGGCATAAGAAAGACACAAGGGACTTTGGGGACTCAAGGGGAAAGGGTGGGAAGGGGATGAGGAATAAAAGACGGCAAATTGGGTTCAGTGTATACTGCTTAGGTGATGGGTGCACCAAAATATCACAAATTACCACTAAAGAACTTACTCATGTAACCAAATGCCACCTGTTCTTCAATACCCTATGGAAATAGAAAAATTTTTAAAAAATCTATTGACTGTAAATGTGTGAATTTATTTCTGGGGGCTTTATTCTCTTCCACTGATCTATGTGTCTGTTTTTATCTCAGTACTATGATTTTTTTTAACCCATGCTGTTTGCTTACTATAACTTTGTAGTATATTTTGAAGTCAGGTAGTGCCATACCTCCAGTGTGTTCTTTTTGCTCAAGATTCCTGTGGCTATTTAGGGTCTTTTGTGGTTCCATACACATTTCAGAAATATTATTTTCTATCTCTGTGAAAAATGTCATTGAAGTTTTGATAGGGATTGCATTGAATCTGCAGATCATTTTGTGTAGTACAGACGTTAAAAAAAAAAAAGAATCAGTGAGCATGGCCATTCTTGTTTTGTTCCTGATGTTAGAAGAATAGCTTTCAGCTTTTAACCATTGATGTGAAAATTTTCACCAGTGATGTTAGCTATGTGTTGTCATATATAGCCTTTGTGTGGAGGTACATTTATTCTACACCTAATACGTTGAGTTCTTTTTTTTTTTTTTTGAGACAGCGTTTTGCTCTGTTGTCCAGGCCGGAGTGCAATGACGCGATCTTGGCTCTCCACAACCTGGGTTCAAGCGATTCTCCTGCCTCAGTCTCTGGACTAGCTGGGATCACAGGCATGCGCCACCATGCCTGGCTAATTTTGTATTTTTAGTAGACATGGGGTTTTGCCATGTTGGTTAGGCTGGTCTTGAACTCCCGACCTCAGGTGATCCACCCATCTTGGCCTCCCAAAGTGCTGGGATTACAGGCATGAGCCACCATGCCCGGCCGTGTTGAGGACTTTTTATTATGAAAGGCTGTTGAATTTTGTTAAGTACTTTTTCTACACCTGTTAATATGATCCTGTGGTTTTTGTCCTTTGTTAATCAGCTCAGTAATTTTAAAGTGCATAATTTATTGGCTTGTAGCACATTCACAGTGGTGCACAACCAACATCTCTGTCTCATTCTGAAACTTTAAAAATCAGCCCCCAAAGGCCAATCATTCATTCATCTTTAGCCAGCTTAGTATAGTGGTACATGAGCATTCAGTCTTTGTTGGATGCCTTGGGGAGGAACAACATGCCTTTTCAATAAAACAAGTGACCAGCTTTGAGATCAGAGGTCTGGTAATGGTTCGCTGTGTTGCAGCATTTCCAAGACTTTAGGTGTTCCTTTCAGCACTTGGAGACTTTCCAAATGCCACTCTTTTTAAAGAATCCCTATTGGCCTGGATAATTTAAAACACTGAGCTGGCATCTTGGTAAAAGACAATGCGATTCACTGTTATATTCTCATCTTACCTTTCTAATCGATTCTTTCACGAAATTCCACCATGTACCCCATTGTTCATCTACACTAATCAACAACATTCCTTAGCTCCATGAGTTCATTCAAAATGTTCTCTTTTCCTAAAACACTCTTCCTTGGGACAGTCTACACATTTTTCAAGCCCATCCTCAGAGTCACTTCCTTGATGAAATCTTCCCTAATATTGATCTCCTCTTCTCACTTAACACCCATCATGCATTGTCCAAACCTCTTTTATCAGATGACATGCTGTGTTATGAGAATGACTTCACTGTGACTGTCTTTCTCTACCTAAATGTGAGCTTCCTGATGGCAGGGACATTATTTTGTTCCTCTTTGAACTTTCCTTTCCCATTGCTCAATAAGCATTTCCTGAATTGAACTGAATCATAGAATGTGTTAAAATGAATTTTGATAATATTTAATTAAAATATCTCCAGTAGTCTCATGGGGAAAAATTGATTAATATTTCTAGAAAAATATACTGGTCTTAGAGCTTTTTTGGATGAAAGAAATGCAAATCTATTCAAATTATCTGAGGTATAAGTTGATTTCTTAAGGAAGATAAAAATCTCACAAAATCCGAAGCCAAGCTGGAGATCTACTTCTCTGAAAGGAAAGGAGCTGAGGTTGTCATCCCAGGAATCGGCAGTAAGGGCCCATGGACCTTCTCTCAGGTGATTGTTTTTTCTTTCAGCTAATGTTTTTTGTGCACCTACTATGTGTCAGCAGTAGTGGCAGGCACTGGGCATACAGCAGTCACCCAAGGATACTACAATCTCTGCTCACATGTGCCTTCCATTCTGGTTCCTAATATTAATATAACTTGATTCTTCACCTCCACGCTCCCTCAGACTCAGTATTTCCTAGTTCAAGTTCCTGAAAAGCATCTTTTAAATTTATTTTTAGTTTTTTAGTTCCATAGCTTTTTGGGGAATAGGTGGTATTTGGTTATATGAGTAACCAAACCTCAAGATAGTGGTGATTTGTGAGATTTCGGTGTACCCATCACCTGAGCAGTATAGAGTAACCCCAATTTGTAGTCTTTTATTAGGTTGTGGGGACAGAGTCTCCCTCTGTCACCCAGGCTGGAGTGCAATGGCACCATCTTGGCTCACTGCAACCTCCGCCTCCTGGGCTCAAGCAATTCTCCTGCCTCAGCCTCCCAAGTAGCTGGCAGGTGCCCGCCACCATGCCCAGCTGATTTTTTGTATTTTTAGTAGAGACAGGGTTTCACCATGTTGGCCAGGCTGGTCTTGAACTCCTGACCTTAGGTGATTCGCCCACCTTGGCCTCCCAAAGCCCTGGATTACAGGCATGAACAACCAGGCCTGGTCAATTGGTAGTCTTTTATCCCTCGCCCCCTTCCCATGCTTTCCCTCTGAGTCCCCAAACTCCATTGTGTCATTCTTATGCCTTTGCATCCTCATAGCTTAGTTTCCACTTATGAATAACACCATATGATGTTTGGTTTTCCATTGCTGAGTTACTCTGCTTAGAATAATGGTCTCCAGTCCCATCCAGATTGCTGTGAGGGCCGTTAACTCATTCCTTTTTGTGGCTGAGTAGTATTCCATCTCGAATATGTATATATAATATTATATATACATATTCGAGATGGAATTTCTTTTTTGTTTTATTTTAAGTTCTGAGGTACAGAACTTAAAATAAAAGAGAGATTTATCCCAGGCTTAAAAGAGGATTGCTTGAGCCTGGGATATGCAGGTTTGTTACATGGGTAAATGTGTGACATGGTGCACACACTTCAACCCATCAACCCATCACCTAGGTATGAAGCCTGGCATGCCTTAGCTACTCTTCTTAATGCTCTCCTCGCCCCAACCCTGCTGCCCTCCCTGGATGGTTCCCAGTGTGTGTTGTTTGTATACCACAGTTTCTTTATCTGGTAGTTGATTGAT
Organism: Callithrix jacchus; assembly: GCF_049354715.1. Classification (NCBI taxonomy): domain Eukaryota; kingdom Metazoa; phylum Chordata; class Mammalia; order Primates; family Cebidae; genus Callithrix; species Callithrix jacchus. The sequence goes on along the minus strand of NC_133513.1, from coordinate 16,196,777 downwards.
GGGCATTTGGGCTGCTTTCACATTTTTGCAATTGCGAATTGTGCTGCTATAAACATGTGCGTGCGAGTATCTTTTCCGTATAACGACTTCTCATCCTCTGGGTAGATATTCAGTAGTGAGATTGCTGGATCAAACAGCAGTTCTACCTGAGGGGAACCTAATTGGCTGTTGGGCAGCATTATGATCAGTTGGCTCCTTCTGGGTCAGGTATTTGTCATCTCTGGTCATGGGGGCTACAGGAGGTGAGACCTGGGTGAGGGGAGGGCAAAGACTTTTCTGAGAGAGGAGATCAAGAGCTGGATCAGGCACTCAACTATGCCTCATTTAAAAAATCATCTTTGTTGTACATGATTTGTAAATATTTATGATTCATTTTATGTCTGATAAGACACCAGATTCCAAAGGCGATGCTAATAAAAGAAAAGCCATTTCATATTATGATAGTAACAGCACATGCTGCTGTGAGAAGCCAGGACAATTGCTGCTTTAATTTGAAAGAAAGTTCTGCCCAAGCAGTTAGCTCTGTCAGTGAATACTGTAGATCACTTTTGGAGATGGGACCTTAAAGATCATCTAGTTCTGCTGGCCTGTTTTCTTTGCTTTTTTTTTTTTTTTTTTTGAGTTGGAGTCTTGCTCTGTCACCCAGGCCGGAGTGCACTGGCACAATTTTGGTTCACTGCAACCTCTACCTCCTAGGTTCAAGCATTACTCCTGCCTCAGCCTTTCAAGTAGCTAGGACTATAGGCACCTGCCACCATGCCTGGCTAATTTTTGTGCTTTTAGTAGGGATGTGGTTTCACCATGTTGGTCAGGCTGGTTTTGAACTCCTGACCTCAAATGATCCACCCACCTAGACCTCCCCAAGCCCTCAGGTTACAGGTGTGAACCACCAGGACCGGCCTTTGACCTGTTTTCTAGATGAAAAAAATCAGAGCCAGGCAGTGGTGGCTCACACCTTTAATTCTGGCACTTTAAGAGGCTGAGGCAGGAGGATCACTTGAGCCTAGGGTTTCGAGACCAGCTTGGGCTCGAACATAGTGAAAACATGTCCCTACCAAAAATACAAATAATTAGCCAGGTACTGTGATGAGTGCCTGTGGTCCCAGCTACTTGGGAGGCTGAGGCGAGAGGATTGCTTGAGCCTGGGAGGTAGAGGTTGTAGTGAGCTGAGATTGTGGCACTACATTCCAGCTAGCGTGACAGAGCCAGACCCTGTCTCCAAAAAAAAAAAGAAAGGAAGAAATAAAAGGTTTTTCTTGGGTCAAGGTCAAAGTCAAGGATCTGTCAAAGGTGGAGCTGGGAATGGAAATCAGGTTGTTGCTGTCTTTATTAATCCATGCAAACTGAAACTTGCTTTTTTCTTTTCATTTACCCTTCACCCATTCCTCCTTCTCTTTTTCTTTCCTTTTAAAAACTTTAATCCATTCTTTCCTTAAATCATTTAAAGCATAGAGATGGTCTAAATAAAAGCAGTATATAAAAGTATACAGGGATAAGTATTTCTTCCTCCCACTCCGGTTTCTGTCCTTAGAGGATACCACTGCTTCTAGCGTATCTTTATGAAGATAGCCTGTGGGGTCTAAAAATGAGTGTGTGTGTGTGTGTGTGTGTGTGTGTGTGTATTATTTTTATGTTTAAGTAGATATATCTTGAAGATCATATCTACTGTATATGTAACATCCTGGGGATCAGGGGCAGTCATACCTAAATTGAACTTCAGATTTTTAAAAACTCCTTTTTAACTGCTATATACTATTCCATTATTCCATAATATGAAAACACTGTAATTTGTTTAGTCAAGTTCTCACTGATGGACATTTAGGTTGCCTTCAATCCTCTGCTATTAAAACAGTGCCTTAAAGAGTACGCTTCATGGCCATCGATGACAGACTGGATAAAGAAAATGTTCCTTACACCATGAAATACTATGTAACCATAAAAAAGAATGAGATCATGTCCTTTGCAGAGACATGGATGAAGCTGCAAGCCATTATCAGCAAAGTAACTCATGAACAGAAAGCCAAACACCACATATTCTCACTTATATGTGGGAGCTGGACAATGGGAACACATGGACACAGGGAGGGGAACAACACATACGGGGGCCTGTTGGGGGTGGGGCTGGGGGAGGAAGAACATTAGAAAAAATAGCTAATTCATGCTGGGCTTAATACCTAGTTGATGGGTTGATAGGTGGAGCAAACCACCATGGCACACGTTTACCTATGTAACAAACCTGCACATCCTGCACATTTACCCAGGAACTTAAAATGAAAAGAAAAATCAATTGGAAATCTTCTAAAGATGTCTTTGTGTATGTTTGCCTACATCCCTGCCCCTTCTTCTATCTTCTCCACCAAGCTAATTCATGGAATCAGGAAAGACAGAAACAAGGCCAGGCATGGTGGTTGCACCTGTAATCCCAGCACTTTGGGAGGTCGAGGCAGGCAGATCACCTGAGGTCAGGAGTTCGAGATCAGCCTGGCCAACATGGTGAAACCCCGTCTCTACTAAAAGCACAAAAATTAGCTGGGTGTGGTGTCACACACATGTTGTCCCAGCTACTTGGAAGGCTGAGGCAGGAGAATCGCTTGAACTTGGGAGGCAGAGGTTGTACTGAGCCGAGATCATGCCACTGCCTCCTATCCTGGGCGACAGAGTGAGACTCCGTCTCATTAAAAAAAAAAGCAAATCTTCATCAGGTCACATCTGCTTCAGTGCTACTCCTGTGCCCTAAGGTTAAAATTGAAACCTGCTACAAAACTCTATTTATCTGGACCTTGGCTACCTCTCCACCTTAACCTTCCTTCATCTCCTCTCCACCCTTCTAACTCAGAGTTTTACGTAGCTCATTAATAATCATCCTTATTGGTAACTTAGTTTAAGCATGACTTGCTATACTAACTTTCTTTTGCTTTTGTAGCAAGTTGCTACAAAAGTGTCTTAAAACAAGCAAAATTTATTTCCTTACAATGCTAGAGATTAGAAGTCCCAACTGAGACTTGAGGATTAAAAGCAAAGTGTCAGCAGAGCTGGCCGATTCCTTCTGGAGACTCCATCTATTCCTTAATCTGTTTTTTAGCTTTTCATGTCCTTATCCAGCTTTTGTGACTTGTGGACCATTCCTCCCTCTTCAAAAAACATCATTCCAATCTGCTCCTATCATCCCCTTTCCTTTTCCTTTTCTGTAGTCAAGTCAAATCTTCCCCAATCTTTTTGTTTTTTGTTTTTTTGAGACACAGTCTCACTCTGTTGCCCAGGCTGCAGTGCACTGCAACCTCTGTGGGTTCAAGCAATTTTCCTGCCTCAGTCTCCTGAGTAGCTGGAATAACAGGCACACACCACCACACCCGGCTAATTTTTGTATTTTCAGTAGAGGCCGTGTGTCATCATGTTGGCTAGGCTGGTCTTGAACTCCTGACCTCAGGTGATTCCCTTTCCTTGGCCTCCCACAGTGATGGGATTATAGGTGTGAGCCACTGTGCCTGGCTCAATCTCCTTTCGATAAGAACATTTAGGGCCAACTTGGATGATCCAGGATATTTTTCTCATCTCCAGATTTTTAGTGTAATCATGTCTGCAAAGTTGCTTTTACTAGGTAATAGGTTTCAGGTTCCAGTTTCCAGCGATTAGAACCTGGATAATTTGGGGGACCATTGTGCTGCTCCAGCCCACCACTACCTTCCTGATGTCCAGGTTGTATTACACATATTAAACTCTCCCCCTGGTTCCAACAGAATGCTATCCTCTGATCACAGCATCTATTGCATGTCTTATGATTGTCTCAAGGCAAGGGGTGGTTATAGACTCGCCAATTCTGTCCTCTGAGCACACAGGAAAACTACATTTCAGCTGGGTGCGGTGGCTCATGCCTGTTATCCCAGCACTTTGGGAGGCTGAGGGGTGAGGATCATGAGCTCGGAGTTTGAGACCAGCCTGGCCAATACAGTGAAACCCTGTCCCTACTAAAAACACAAAAATTAGCTTGGTGTGGTGGTATGCACCTGTAATCGCAACTACTTGGCAGGCTGAGGCAGGAGAATGGCTTGAATGCAAGAGGCGGAGGTTGCAGTGAGCCAAGATCATGCACCTCAGGTGCACTGTCATCTGGGCGACAGGGCAAGACTGTCTCAAAACAAATAAACAAAACCCCCAAACCAAAAAACACACAATAAAACTACATGTTCCAGATGCCTTTGCTCTTAAATTTGGCTCATGTGACTTAGTTCAACTAATGGAATATGGTGGGGATGATATATGACATTTCCAGGCTAGGCCAGCTAGTGTCTCACCTGATTCTTTCTCTCCTCCATCCACATGGCTAGAAGTAAAGGATTTCAGAATGATGCTGGATTTCTAAGTCATCATTTATTGTGTCAAGGAACTGAGATCTTGGGCTTATCACAGCAGATTACCTATCCTGACGAATCAATTTGTTTTCTTTATCTGATTGTAAGCTCTGCCTTATTTATTGATGACCCCAGCCCCAAACATAGTGTTTGGCACAAAGTGAACATCCAATAAAGGCTTGTTAAGTGAAGGAGAGGGAGTTGGATTTGGGAGGAGACAAGTGGGTAGGAGTGGCTGGAGTGAGACTAGATGGACTGGACTTGTAATTGTCGTTGTGGGAAGTGATAAGGGACTGAGCTAAAGCCGTGACAATGGAGATGAAAGGAAAGGAAGGATTTGATATTCACTTAGAAGGGTGAATTGGCAGAACTCAGCAACTGCTGGGATGTGGAAATTGAGATGCAGAGTGATGCCGAAGACCTCCCAGTTTACAGCTTTGACGTGTGTCTGCATATTGGTGTGCCGAACTCTTGAATATGCAAGGATTGCTCTGAATATGTAGGTGAGAACACAGTATATTCAGGTCTATACAGCTATTCATTGTTTGGTTGCAGTAGAATTTATGTGTACCCGCTTCTGAATCTGCAAAGTCCCTTTTGCCAGGTAATAGGTTTCAGGTTCTAGGGATTAGGGCCTGGATATCTCGGGGAGGAGACTATTATCCAGCACACCACCTTCCTGACCCGCAGGTTGTATTAAATGTATTAAACTCTCCCCTGATTCCAATAGGATGCCATCTTCCAATCATAGCATCTATTACATGTTGTCTCTTGAGGCAAAGGCTGGTTGTATACTCATCAATCCTCTGAATATTGTTGGTTGGGCAGCCTTGGTGATACGGAGTCTTTCATTTCACTGTAGTTGGTAGTGTTGGAAACAGATGCTCCGTGCCGCAGAGAAAAATCAGCACTGAGGCTAAGGATCTCTCAGCAAAGCAAGTTTTACTTCCTGTACTGCAGGAAGGGTACCCTTGCTAGCCATCTTGCCATGAGAGTACAACGAACAAAGGAAAAGCAGACAAATTTATTCCTTACACATTTGGGATTGTCCTTACTGCTGTGTCTGATCTCCATTGTTTGGAGCGAGACCTCACAATCTAAGCTAGAACCTGATTGGCTAATAATTTAAAACTGTTTTAAACAGGTAAGGGGCATAGGCTGCGAGCTGGGACATGCTTGTGTGAGCACATTCAACACAAATATTTAGATTAAAGTACAAGGACATAATATATACTGTGTGCCTGTAAGGATGGCATGTTTAACAGCTAGATAGAATAGGGCGTAACAAAGAGTTATTAGCAAACTTATTCTTTAACAAGAAAGGAAACTTTGAAGAGGAAATTTTTTTACTTCCCACAGTAGTAATGAGATTTAAGCTGTATGGTAAACTGATATAAAAAATAGGCTGCAGTCATTCACGCATCACACATATGCATGCCCCAATTTTTAGTGTAACTTTGTGACTCTTATCAAGAGAAGTCTATTTCTCTACCCTTTGAATACAGATTGGCCGTAAGGCTTGATTTGGCAAATAAAATGTAGCAGAAGTGATGGGGTGTGTGTTCCGACATCAAGTCTCAATGGGACTTGCGTGTTTCTTCCTGCTTTCTTAGGACCTGCCAAGCCACTGTGCAAAAAAGCTGGGCTAGCCTGAGGGAGGGTGAGACCTCATGGAGCGGAGAAGAGCTGTCCCAGCTGAAGTCTACTCCAGGTGAACCAGGACACAGCTGACCTGTTATAACAATAAATGCATGAGCGAGCCCATCCAAGATCAGGATCACCCAGCTGAGACCAACCTTAGCTGCCAGCCCACAGAACTGTTAATTAAATCAAAATGGTGGTTGTGAGCCAGTAAGCTTTGGGGTTGCTGCATGGTAAGAACTAACTGATGCATTCTGTACTTATAGGAATTTGAGCAGAAAGACTGGGGATCTGGGGAGTGAACAACTGTGGGGTTTTCATCCAGTCTCCACTGATTCCTGGGGATACACGAAGTTATTTTAATAAATGCAGTTAGCTGGAAAATGCATGATCCCAGAACCTATTTTGGTTTCACAGCACAGTTGGAAGGGATTAAACTATTTAGATAATTGCTTCAACTTACTACTTTATTTGTAAACAAAAGCTACTGTGAAGCTCTTAAATTAGTGGTCACAGACTTGAATTTCACCTTTAATAAAATGACCAAAAATTGGCATCATTTAACCCCAATTAATAGGTTTGCTAATTTTTCCCTGGTAAGAATTTTTCAAATACCACACACAGATCCATCATAAACACAAAACTAACATCGACGAACTCCAACATGATTTCAGAAAGTAAATTGTGACACTAATACAATGTCCAACAAATTCAAAGGGTGCTTACTTAACAGATTTTAGCCTTGTTTTTTCTCAGTTTTCTATGAACCATGGAAACCTTCAACTCATATTGATATTGTTCTAATATTTGAGAACTGCTTTTTTTTTTTTAAATCTCAGCTCACTGCAACCTCTGCCTTCCAAGTTCAAGCAATTCTCCTGCTTCAGCCTCCCAACTAGCTGAAATTACAGGTGCCTGCCACCAGCCCTGGCTAATTTTTGAATTTTTAGTAGAGATGGGGTTTCAGCATGTTGGCCAGGATGGTCTCGAGCTCTGACCTCAGGTGACCCTCCAGCCTCAGCCTTTCAGAGTGTTGGGATTATAGGCATGAGGCACTGCACCCGGCCTAAGAGCTGCTTTTGAAGAGTGTTTAACCAAAATTCTTCCTGCTGCTTCTGAAAATGCTTACATGTATTTAACTACAACTTATCAAATGTAAGTGGAGCTGAACATCCTCTTCTAAGTTCCCGTAGCCTTAGCCCCTATTTCTGCTGGAGGTGCATCACCTGTTTACCAGACCAGCTACAATACTGGTGGTGCTCAGTACAGACGTCAAAATGATTTATCCCAGTGCAGAGCATTGAACCAAGCATGGGGCCCTTTAGAGCATGGAGAACTGTGGGACTGCACAGGTCCTGTGCCCATAAAGGCTTCTCCAACTCTATAGTTCATCCTCCCCTAAAGATTTTGAGACCATGGAGAGCAAATCACTTGTGTCAGTCATCTATCTTCCTGGACATCAGTGCATTGCCTGGCATCTTGTCATCCTTCAGATTTACTATAGTAAGAGTGACCATTTATTAAGCACTGCTGAGGTTCCATTTACTGGCCACACACTTCATACAAAGTATCAACCATCTGTAACATTCCTGGGTACAGGCACCCTTCTTTTTTTTTTTTGAGACGGAGTTTCGCTCTTGTTACCCAGGCTGGAGTGCCATGGCGCGATCTCGGCTCACCGCAACCTCCACCTCCTGGGTTCAGGCAATTCACCCGCCTCAGCCTCCTCAGGCACCCTTCTTATTCCCATTTTCCAGATAAGAAAACTAAGGCTTGGAGAGATTGAGTTACTCAAATTCATAGATATCCTATGAGAAACAGCCAGAACTTAAACATAGCCATGACTCAGTGGGTTTCAATTAATGTTGCCCCTGAGGAAACATTTGGCAATGTCCATCAACATTTTTGGTTGTCACAACCAGGGGGTGCTTCTGGCATCTCGTGGGTGGAGTCTACAGATGCTGTTAAATATCCTACACTGAACAAGACAGCACAAGACTTTCTCACTCACATGTTTCATACAGGGGCATGTTCCCAATAAGCACCTACCTATGGGAGTGACTGTATTTACCAACTTGACATGTTCAGAGGAAATCAACTTTTTTCTTTGCAGAGCAAAATGAACCCAGATGATTCTTCTCTCCTTTTAATATTTTTTCAAAGGCTTAGGAATATTTTTCAACAGGCTGGGCCAATTTTCCAGGGAGTAGCGCTTCACCACCCACCACTCCCAACCCAGAAGTAGCCAGTCCAAAATGTCTAAAGTTCTGAGATTGAGAAACTCTGGATGGAGGAAAGACCAAAGCCTGTGCTTCCTAAGCTTCAGTTTTTAGTGCCAGACACTTCACATTGTTTATTTTATTTGTAAATACTATAATGTCTTTTTTTTGAAATTGACTTTACTTTGATATACTTAAAACAGTTAACTATATACCTTAAATATTTATGCCAGTCAGTCCATATTTGATGCATTATTTTCTAATACAGATTGAAATACCTGTAAAACTATTAATATAACAAAGATCTTTGCTGGGGTGCCAGCAAAAATCATCTTACCTACCACCACCAGACCCGGGGAACCATACTTCAGAACTACTTTTTTTTTTGAGATGGAGTCTCACTCTGTCGCCCAGGCTGGAGTGCAGTGGCATGATCTTGGCTCACTGCAACCTCCATTTCTCGGTTCAAGCGATTCTTCTGCCTCAGCCTCCCAAGCAGCTGGGACTATAGGCGTGCACCACCACACTCGGCTAATTGTATTTTTAGTAGAGACGGGGTTTCACCAGATTGGCCAGGCTACTTTTGAACTTCTGACCTCATGATCCGCCCACGGAGGCCTCCCAAAGAGCTGGGATTACAGGCGTGGGCCACCCCACCCACCGGGCCCAGACCTAGTTCACTTCTACAAGGATTCCCTCATCTCTTCAGGAGATAATAAAATACATCAAATAAGCTCGTTGCTTGAAACTGGCAAAGTGTGAGCTACATTTCACTTCCGTTTCATCTGTTTTTTTTTTTTCTCCTCAAGGCTAACAGTTGCTTAAAAACCTCTTTGAAACCCTAAAAGCCACCTGATGAGGGCAATTAACAAACCACTCATTCCGGTGAGAACCAGAGCACATATTAATGCAATTTGTTGAGATGCCTAAGGACAGCGGTTGCAATGTCCTGGTAAGCTAACATCCTTTGTTATTCATACATGGTTCCCTTCTCTAATTGTTAGGGAGTACAACTGCATTCTTGTTGCTGTGTGTACTGCAGTCTGACATAATTAAGGCTAGAGCAAATGAGATTCTTCTTTAGATATGAAAAGTGCCTGTGTTGTAAATAATGTCATCCTCTCTTTCATAGAAAGTACTTTCATTAAGAGCTGCATTTTAATATCAGTTCATTTGCATGAATTCATTTGGATCATGGTGGGAGGGCATTGATGATGATTTTTAATCGTCCATGAGTCTGCCAGGTGTTCCAATTAGGTCATTTATAACCCCTACCCCGAGCCCCCAGAATCCCTGAAAGAAATGCTTTCTCACTCACATGTTCCCAATAAGTACCCACCCATGGTAGTAACTGTATTTACTGACTTGATGTGCTAGGAGGAAATTGACATTTTTCTTTGCAGAGTAAAATGAACCCAGAGGATTCTTCTCTATTTTTAATATTTTTCAAAGGCTTGGGAAACAGGCTGGGGCAATATTCCAGGGAATGGCGGCCGCTACAGCAGACAGGAGAGACAGGAGCAGAAAGGGAATCCGGTTTGGGGACAGCTCATGGGGGGATAGGAGGTTTACGGTTTAGAATCATTGGCACATAAGCCACGCAGGGTGGCTCTCTGCTTCTCTCCCAAGCACAAGCTTTGCACTCTTCTCAACACAAACAGGGGGCAGTCTCTGTTAATTAAAGCGAGGAGCAGCAGCCACAGTGAGTCTCCTCTGAGGACCGGAGTCAAATTTCCAGGTGACACGCAATATTTTACAGAGGTTGGAAGCAGATTCTGAAATGGACTTTTCTGTCCAGATTTTGTCTCTTTTTTCTGAATTATTTTTTAAATCAAATTTACACTTCCTTAAAACTCCCAACCCTCAAAAAGATGTCTGTGACCTATTGTTCTCCCCTGTCCCTGGTTAAACTCTGTCCTGATGCCTGCTGAGGCGGAGTCAGGCAAAGAGTGGAGGAAGAGCCCTGGGTTAGGAGTCAGGCATCTAAATCCAGCCCTGGCAGGACCATTGCTGGCCATGTAATCTCCCACAAAGGTCTTAACCTCTGAGCCACAGCGTCCTGGACCATGGGAAGCCTGCTGCAGGGTCCCTTTCCATTTCTGATTTAGTATATATAAAACTCTCACCCTTTTATACAGAATGACAGAAGAAACTCCATTACCCATGCCCTAAGTGTTCCTTTCCTCTCTTGGTTTTAGACAGTCTTACATAAAATATTCTAATTAATTAATATAGCCCGTGCATATTTTTGAGTGTTTACCCTGCCTAGCACTGTACTCCGGGGCTGTGCCCTGCAGCTCTGCATGCAACCCAAAAGGCTCACATCCCTGGAGTTGCCTGAAGGGCTGGAAGGCACAGCTGTGGACCGATATGCCTGGGTTCTGGGTGCTGGGGGACATGTTATGGGAGTCAGGACCCTCTCCATTACACAGTTTACATCTCAGTGCAGGTAGACAGACAAAATCATAAACACATTATAGGAGGTAGACAGAGAGTTTGGACTCCTATTTTATGTGGTAGCTGGAGGGCAGTTTCTGGACTCAAATTTCATGGGTCAAATGCCAGTTCTGGCAGCTCATTTCCCGGAGCTACTTGGGCAACTGGTTTAATTGCTTTGGGGCTCATCTCTCCCTGTTGTGTGGGCCTGGTACTATTCCCTAAGGGAAAGAGAGTTACAGACCAGTCGATGGTTCAGCAAACATTTCCAGACTGTCTGCTATATGCTGGGCACTGCTTAAGCTTCCTTGAGGAGCTGCTTTTAGAAAAAGCAAGCTTAGTGGGTATGTTGCAGGCACTGAATACATGTCAGCTCTCATTAGCTCTCACACACCAATGCTTGTGTTTGTAGGACTCACAAGGTGGTGGTGGGCGTGGGTTGCCAGTCATGACAGACAGATTTTCCATACTGTCCTATTTTGGGGATCCTATTACAATGAGTCTGGTGGATCTGGATTAAACACGTTCATACCTACCCCAGGTGGGTTTGGAATATAATACTCCTGGGTTGAGCCAGAGCAGCATGTCAGTGTCCGGCTGTGTGTTTGCAAATCTTTTTTGAAACATCAAAAGGTGAATTTTTTTAAAAGCGAAGGGGCGATTAGCCAAACTTCCTCTCATTTGGAGAAGACTTGCAACAGATTCCCAATAAATCCTCCCACGTGTTCCCAATTCAGGGGACCCTGGTAAACCATTTTACATGTGGTCCAACTTTTCTGAAGATGCCCTGAGAAGCCCTTGACTGCAGCCAAGTGGAGAGGAGGGTTGTGGAAACATCATCTCCTTGCAAATCGCCTAGCAGCCTGCAAAGTGTATACTTAGTTAATGCAATTAAAAAACAAAATGCCGGGGCGTGGGGAGCTCTAAATTTGGTGTAGCAGCTTTGGTGCAAATCCGGTTTTGGGGCTACTGGAGTCAAATTCAAGCAGAGGAGAGAAAGAGGTGGGAGAAATGAGAGAGGGCCTACGGGGAGCTGGAATTCGCTTAGGAGAGAGAGGGCAGATTTGGAAACACACAAGAGACGGGAGGCTGGAAGCTGAGGAAGGAAGGCAGAGCTCCGCAGCCCCCGGTGAGGATTTCCGGGGGGATTCGTGGGGACAGGGGACAGCCAGCTCCGGAGACCGATGCGCGGGCTCCAGGTCCCGGAGGGTGGCTGAGGCTGGGTGCCCAGGCCTTGCGCTGCGCCAGATCCGAGAGCGCAGAGGCGGCGCCGCGGTGTGCCCTCCTGTGGAGCGCAGAGAACGCTGCGGGGGCGAAGAGGGACAGAAAGCGGCAGGTCCGAGGGGCTTGGGGACTTCCAAGGAGAGACCTTGCAGGACACGCCATAGCCTCGGCCTTGTTTTGCTGTGCCCTCCTACTCCCGACCCCTTCTTCTATTAGTTCATTCCAAACCCCTCTCCCCGTGGGTGCTTACCCCCGGCCCAGGGGCTTGCCACCTGTCCTTCCCAGCTCAGCCTGGGTCCTTGCCTCGCCCCAGGGAGTTGAGCCACGCGGGTTGCGCGCAGGGCTGGAGGGCGCAGCCGGGAAGGGCGAGACGGCCCCGCACGCCTGGGAGGGGCGATCCTGATCAGACTGCACCCAGTCTGTGTTGGAGTGAAAGCCATCTAGTCTGTCCCCATCCTCTCGGAGTCATCCTTTCCCTCACGGACAGATTTCGGCCGCCGCTCCTGCACGCGCACCCGTGAAAAAGCCACGAGTTGAGCCGCCTCTGCGCTCTGGACAGGTCTGAGCCGCGCCTCCCATCCAGAGAGGGCGCGGGAGGTCCCGCCGCGATTCTCAACCTGCCGGGAAATCCGAGCGGCTCCTCCAGCCTCCGTGGCTGCCGAGCTCGCTCCTCCCCGCCCGCTCGCCTGGCTCAGCTCTGCACGCCCCCCAGCTAGCTCCCGCTCGAGTCACCTCTCCCCGCGCCCCCGCCCCTCTAGAGCTCGCGCCCGCCCCCCCAACCCGCGCCTCCTCTGCCCGCCCTCCTCCCCCTCCCCCTTCCCTCCTGCCCTCCCTTCATTCCACAAGTGTCGCTTCGCTCTCACCAGCGCACTTGGCGAGCTGGAGAGGTGAGAGGGATACTGCGAGCGGGCTCGGGGCGGCCAGTCAGGGGCCGCCCGCCAAGGATAGGCGCTGCCAGCCCGATTCTCTCCCGCTCTCCGCCCCCGCCTCCCCCGGTGGCCGGCCGGACCTGCACCTCGCGCTTGCCCCCGCTCATCCTACCCCGCCCGGCCGGGCGCGCTCCTCCCCGGCCGGCCCCTCAGCGCGCGGCGCGCTGGAGGCGAACGCGGGCTGAGCCGAGCGCAGTGGCCGCCGACCACCGAGCGCCCCGAGCCGCTCCCTGCATGTGCGGCCCGCGGCGGCTCGCAGCCCCCGGCAGCAGCCTCGGCAGCTTCGGCCGCGCCTCGAGAGGCGGCCGCAGCGGCTCCAGCGGCAGCCGAGCGGCCGAGCCCGGGCTGGGAGACACCATGCGCCGCGTCCTCCGGCTGCTCCTCGGCTGCTTCCTCACCGAGCTGTGCGCCCGCGTGTGCCGGGCGCAGGAGCGAGTGGGGCACGGGCAGCTGGCGCAACTGGGCGGCGTGTTGCTGCTGGCGGGGGGCAACCGCTCCGGGGCCGCCTCGGGAGAGGCCAGCGAGGGCGCCGAGGCATCGGACGCGCCCCCGACCCGGGCGCCCACACCTGACTTCTGCCGGGGTTACTTCGATGTCATGGGCCAGTGGGACCCGCCATTCAACTGCAGCTCGGGCGACTTCATCTTCTGCTGCGGGACTTGTGGCTTCCGGTTCTGCTGCACATTTAAGAAGCGGCGACTGAACCAAAGCACCTGCACCAACTACGACACGCCGCTCTGGCTCAACACCGGCAAGCCCCCCGCCCGCAAGGACGACCCCTTGCACGACCCCACCAAGGACAAGACCAACCTGATCGTCTACATCATCTGCGGGGTGGTGGCCGTCATGGTGCTCGTGGGCATCTTCACCAAGCTGGGGCTGGAGAAAGCGCACCGGCCCCAAAGGGAGCACATGTCCAGGTGGGCTGCCTCCCCTTCGCCCTCCCCTCCGGGCTTCGCTCTCCCGGCTCTCCTCCCTACCTTCCCCTAGGCAATGGCGTTCCCCCAGGTCCCCGCTCCCTGCATATCAGCCTCTCCGCTGGGGGATGTCGCCGGGAAGCCAACTTCATCTTGGAGCGCGGAGAAGGGGCTCTGGGCTCAGCACAGGTGTGGGTATGAGCGTGTGCGTGAGAGAGAGAGAGAGAGAGAGAGAGAGAGAGAGAGAGAGAGAGAGAGAGTGTGTGTGTGTGTGTGTAGGACACTGTCCCCCTCGCCCTCAGGCCGCCTTCTCCGGCTAGTGATTGAGGCGGACTTGAGACACAGCCTGGGAGCCGGTGGCCCCGAAGTCTTGGGTTTTGGGGAGGGGGTCTATGGCGCCCCGTGGATTCCAGGTGCTAGCATCTTGGTAAACAGGGGCAGGCGAGCCCGAAAGGGAAGGGGGGCGTGTGTGAGCCCGCGCGCGCGCGTGTGTGTGAAGGAGGGAGGATCAGAGTGAGTGCCGCCTGCAACTCGTACGACTCGCGAAAAGGAGGCGAGGGAGGCGGAGTGAGGGGAGGGCGAGAACAAAAGCCTTGCTTGGAGCGGCCGCCTGGCTTTCTCAGAGCTTCGCGGTTCGGGGATTTCGGACCTCAGTTGCCCCTGCCCCTTTACCCACCTCATCCCTTTCTCCGACCTCCGTCTCTCCAAGCCCTAGGCCGGGGCCATCGCTGCAGATTGCGCCCTTTGCCCTCGTTGGCTAGCACTGCGGGGGCCCGGGACCCCTCCTCGCGCGCTCTTACTTCCATGCACCCTGATTTCATCAACTTTCGGGTTTGCCTTGTTCATTATGCAAGCCCCAGCACCGGCTAGTCGCAGCAGATGGGAAAAGGCATTGGGGAATTAACAGAGCTATTTGCCTTTTTCTTACTTTTTTTTTTCAAGTGTCGAAATCGATTCGCAAACTCCGTCCGTAACTTTGGAGGCGGAGGACTCAGCCACAAGGAGCATTAAGCCCTAAACCCCCGGCCGCCGGAGAGGCGGGGGCGGGGGCGGGGGCGGTTGGCGTGAGGCGGGCGGGGTGGAAGGAGCGACTAGCTGCCTGTGAACAGCTGGAGGGCTGGGGCACCAACTTTAACTGTCCCCTTTCCGTCCGAGTCTGGGTAACGAAGTCGCTGTGTTTTCCTCTCCCTCTACCCACCCCTTCTCCCGCGCCCCCTTCGCCGGGGGCCTGTGTGTGTGCGCGCGCGCGTGTGCACGCGCTCCGTCTGATGCCTAAAAAAATCTGAACAAAGAGACCAACCAAAAATAGGCAAAGGAACATCACCACCTCACTATTAATTATTTTCTACTTATACGCAGAGTATCCAATGAGATTTTTTTCTTTATTTCCAGAGAGAAGAGATTTGGGGGGAAGAGGTGAGGAAGTTCTCGGTTTGGGTCAGCAGGGAGCTGTGGGTGGATAGTGGGGTCTTGCCGCACAGAAGTGAGCTCCCAGGGGCTTCAAGAAACGCTGACCTACTAAAGGAGTAACGCTCTGGCCCTGCCCACCTTCCGCAGCCACAGGGTGTCCTGTCCCCAGCCCCACCGACCAGGCCAGTCCCTGTGAATTCCCGGGATTAAGATTCATCTGTGTTAAGACGTGGGGAGCAGTGGTCTCAGGACTGCAGCAGGGGGTGTCGCCTTGGTAGGGAAAGATTCACTTCGAGACAGGTAGGCTGCTTTGCAGATTCGGTTAACTACTGCTGAAATCTCCACCAAGCCCTGTCTTCGCGAATCAGCTCTTAAAGGAGCCCTCCCTGTTAGTTGGCCTGACGGGAGGTAGGCAGGTGGGGAGAGAAGCTGACATGTGGGCATCTATGGGAGAAAGTGATGCTAGATCAGCCCTCTTTGATCTGGATGTTCCGGTGACAGCTCTCTGTGGTTACTTAAGGGCCCGGCAGGGATCTAACTTCCCGGTCCTGCGGCCCCCCCACCCCGTGCAGCTCTGCTGGGGGAAAAATGACCACAGGTGAGCGGGTTGCAGCTACTTTCTTCTGCAGGTATAAAGAGGGTCGGCCTGGAGCCAGAATCTGGAGGACCCAGTCTTGGGGTACCAGAGCCTCAACACAGGTTGTCCCCAGTATACATTTTTGAGAATTCCAGAATGGAGTGGAAGTGCATACTCCTGAAGAGAGTTGTTTATTTTTTTACTGGCAGCTTCTACGGTGTGATTTTCAACTGTAACTGCTGTTTAGTATCACCTGGAATGCTTTATAAAAAAGTCCTGTCACCAGGGGTCTCACCCTAGGTTACTTAAATCCAAATCTCTAAGGTGGGACCTAGGCATCTGTACTTTTTATTTAATGTTTATTTTTAGTAGATAAGGGGTTTCACCATGTTGGTCAGGCTGGTTTCAAATTCCTTACTTCAAGTGATTCGCCCACCTTGGCCTCCCAAAGCGCTAGGATTACAGGTGTGAACCATTGTGCCTGGTTACCTCTGCACTTTGAAAAGCTCTCCAGGTGATGCTAATGTTCCCCCAATCACTGTTAAGGAAAAGGAACTAACACCTGCTGAGCAATGTACGTGGTGGAGGCAGGCACTGTGCTGGGGGCTGTGTGTGTAAAACGCCCCCTCATTTAGCTCTTACACAGACAGGTGCTATTTTAATATCCATATACATACAAGAAAATCATGGCTCAGGTAAGATGCTGTGTCCAAGGTCACACAGTTAGGAAATTGTGCATTACCAGTCTCCTGGTTTTGAGTCTGAGACAGATGTTTTCAGACTGAATAAACATCAGGATCTGGAGCAGTGTCCTAACATGCAGATTGTTGAGTTTGACCCACAGAGATTCTGAATCAATAGGTTCTGAGTGGGTCCGAGAAATCTTCATTTAACAACCTCCCCTCCACTAATGGCTCTGAGATAAAGTGGTCCACACTTGGGAAAACACTAGTCTTGGATTTGGGAATATTTCATAGGGTTGGGGAGTGGATAAATTAATCCTGGAGAAAGGAGAGGAGCCACTGTGACTCTCTTATTTGCATTTTTTTTTTTTGAGACGGAGTGTTGCTCTGTCATACAGGCTGGAGTACAGTGGCAGGATCTCGGCTCATTGCAATGTCTGCCTTCCAGGTTCAAGCAATTCTCCTGCCTTAGCTTTCAAAGTAGCTGGGACTACAGGTGTGCACCTCCATGCTTGGCTAATTGTTTTGTATTTTTAGTAGAAAGAGTGTTTCACCTGGCCTGGGGTTGGCCAGGCTGGTCTCGAACTCCTGATCTCATGCAGTCCACCCACCTCTGGCTCCCAAAGTGCTGAGATTGCAGGCATGAGCCACTGTGCTCAGGCTTACTTGCATTCTGTTGCTTGTTTCTGTGATGTTGGGGCTGCCCCAGGTACCGCCAAATGTGTCCTGGGCTGCTTATGCAGTTAATCATCTGGAATCCCAGCTATGGCAATTGACTCAGTAGCCTTTGCTGGATGGTGCTAAGGGATGCTCCAATGGTGCCAGCATGCCAAGCTTGGCATCAGAGAGGCTGCTATGATGCAAAGCAGCTTCCAGGTGAAATTAACCTGCCAGCTACAACCTCTTAATTTTTGTCTGGAGCTGCAAGGGACCCTGAATGGGGGTTTGTTCTTATCCAGACTGAAAGCATATTCTCTTGAAAGACAGCCATGTTGTCATGCCCCCCCCCCGCCCCCCCATTATAAACTTTGCCCCTGGTGGCCAGTAAACTTGGGTTTTCCTGCAGAGGTCTCCAAGATACCAGTTTGCAGGTTCAGAGTCCTGGGCCTGTGGCCTGCCTCCTTCTGGGCTAATTAGGGCTGAGAAAAGGAGAAAGACAGCAATTCCAGGAAGCGGTGCGGGGAGGCGTGCACGGGATCTAGTAAAAACTGAACAAATGCCCATTCAGCAGCTGCAAGAACAGCGACAGTCAACCACTATTGATTAGAATAAATGACTGTGAATGGTAACCAGCTATGGTCACCAAACTGCGTAGACCTGCTTGATCTGCAAGGTATTTCTATTTAGGTGTTTTTATTTTTAAGCTTTCCTCAATTTTGTGTTGTGAAAAATTGTAGACATACACAAAAACCTTGACAAATCATAAAATAACTTCAGTGTATCCTTTATGTAGATGAGGATTTCTCAACCTTGGCAGTATTGACTGGAGAATCCTTTATTGTGCTGGGCTGCGGTGTGGTGTTTGCCGGCATCTCTAGTCTCTGCCCACTAGATGCTGGTAGCACGTACTCCACACCCCAGTTGTGACGGTGAAAAATGTCTCTGGACGTGGCCAAATGTCGTCTAAGGTCAAAACTGGCCCTAGTTGAGAACCACTAACCTAGATTGAACAATTATTAGTATTTTATCATAGTTGCTTTATTGGTCACACACTCACTCCCTATTTTTTGTTCCCCTTCTCCCTCTCTCCCCTCTTCCCTCTTGCCCTTTCTTTCTCCCTTCCTCCTGTCCCTCTGTCTAGCCTTCCTTCCTTCCATCCTCTCCTCTCTCCTTTCCTTCCTTTCCTCCTCCTTTCCTTCTTTCCTGCCTTCTTCCCTGCCTTCCTTCCTTCCTCTCTTCCTCCATTTTCCCTCTCTCCCTCCCTCCCTTCCTTCCTTCTTTCCTTCCTTCTGCCCTTCCTCCTTTTTTCCTTCCCTCCCTTCTTCTTTCCTTCTTTCCTTCTTCCATTCTCTCTTCCTGTTCTTCCCTTCTCTTTTCTTCCTTCCTCTCTTATCTTCTTCCCTTCCTCCTTTTCTTCCTTTCCTTTTCCCCTTCCTCCCTTTCTTCTTTCTTTCTTTGCTGAAATGTGAAAATAAGTTGCAGACGTGACACTTAGTTCCTAATATCTCAGCATGGGGCTTTTCTGAGAGCAAGGGCATTCTCCTACACAGCACAATTTTATTATCATATCCAGGAAAAAGAACACAGATCCCATAATATCATCAGACATCCAGTCATTTAAAAATTTCTCACTCATACAAAAAATGTCTTTTAGAGATTGGTTTTGCAAATCAGGACCTGGCTTATTGTATTTGGCTGTGAAATCTCTTTAGTTTCTATTATGCATGGGGTTTTAAAACCAAGTGAGACTCAGTTGCCAGCATTTAAAAACTGGGAGATTTTATGCAGGAATCCAGATTCCAGGTTGCTCGTGAAAACTTAGTGGGTCTGGTGACATTGGATCTGCATTTTCACACAGCAGCTATTGGTTGCCGCTGAGTGGTGACTGCCCCCTTCAGGAAGATCTTGGGTTCCTCTCAGTCACCACCTCCACCCGAGTCACTGTCAAATTTGCTGCAGCCCCTATAGAGTCAGTTGAGCTGGTCTGAATAGCCCAGACTCTAGTCAGATGGCCTCAGATTCAATCCCAGCTCAGCCACTTCATAGCTGTGTGACCTTGGGAAGGTTGCTTCACCTCTCTTAGTCTCAGGCTCTTGTCTGCAGGTGGAGGATTCACTGAGACAGGGCTTGGAAAACAATGAACACAGGCCCTGTCACATGGTTACTGCTCAGCGACTATTACCCTTTTATCGCCATCCTTATTATTGAAAAATCCTACGTCTCGTCTGCCGAAGAGAAGTATGTTGTCATTTGGATCTTGGTGACTGACCCTTGCTCTGTTATATTTATTTAGCTGGGTGACCAAGTCTCCTAACCTCTCTGGACTTGCATTTGAATCTGAGCGGGAGGGGCTGGCAGGTGCAGAATAGGAGGGAGTGTCTATGTGTGACTACATGAAATACACGGCGAAGTGTTGGCTAAAGTGATATTGAAGAATCCTTGTTGATTTTGCAATTTTGCCATGAGCTTATGTGTAAATTCTCATTTAATTTCACACCCTTCCCTCATGAGGTAGGCTCTATGACAATCTGCTGTTTACGGAGGCGCAGATTTCTTTCCAAGAGGATGAACCTGCCCCTGGTGAGTGGAGTGTCGGACTTCAAACCCGGATGGTCTGAGTGCACGGATGCTTGACTGCTAGGCCACACTGCATGTGAGTGCACTCCTGCAGGAATTCCAGTCTCCTCAGATCACAAAGAAGTATGTGATGCCCTGCAAACAACAGCACATGCATCGAGGCCAGTTCAAGAAGCCAGCATAAGATGAAGGCTAGGAGTGTTTCCTACATCTGCCCCTGTAGGCTCAGACATCGTGGTGGAGGCGTTGCTGAGAAATGACCTTGGGGACAGAAGCACATGTTTGAAGCTCTCTACACTTGAAGCCAGTAGGGAACACATGCCATTATTTCGTCTGCCTTCAAACAGAATTGGAAATCCAAGTGGCAGATTGCAGAGCAGGGTCCTGTGTGTTTTTAAAATACGCTTCAGAAGAACTGGTGTCCCTTGCAAAGAAGTAGCAACAAATAGTGATAAATGCACCTCCTTCTCTTGCCTTTTCCCTTCCAGTATCTCTCCTATCGCCCATCTTTCTATGCATTTGTGGCTATCCTAAGGCTTTGACCAGCTTCCCAGGCTGGAGAAGTCCATGTCTGCATGCATATACTGTTGGCCATGGAAAAGTGTTTATTTTTCTTTGCAGGATATGTTGGCTTCTCTTTAGGCACTGAGTTCTTGCATTTTAAAAATCAACTTCATTGAGGTCTAACTGACCCAATAAAATTCACACATTTTAAGTGTATAGTTTGATGAGCTTGGACAAATGTCTGCACTTATGTATCCATTACTCTAGAAAGCCCACTCATGCCTGTTGCCCTTGGATTCTTGAAAAATAAATGATGCTTCTTGTGGAAGAGGAAATGCTCAGGAACTCTATTAAAGGGTTTAAAGTCAACACATAGATTGGACATTGGGATACCTGGAGGCTCTTAAGCAAGTTACTGGGACTCTTGAGTTCTGTTTGGAAATGTTGGGGTCATATGTTTATCATTGTAGTTGGAAAGAAAAGAGATACACATTTTCTTCTTGTTCCTCAGATAAACTAAGCTCATTCCCACCTTGGAGCTGTTGTGCTGGCCCTTGTGTGGCTGGTCCCTCCTCATCACCCGGGTCCCAGCTCCAGTGTCACTTTCTCTGAGAAGTGGTTCCTGACCAGGCTTAGTTGCTTCCCACTCTAGCCTGACACACTCCAGCCCATCACCCAGTCAGTATTATTTGCTTCATTTTACATTATGGTCTAAAATGAATTTACTAATTAACTAATTTACTGGTTTACTAGTTTATAATCTGTCTCCTTCCATTCTCCTTTCCTTTCCTTTTTTTTTTTTTTTTTTTTTTTTTTTTGAGACAGTGTCTCACTCTGTTGTCCAGGCTAGAGTACTATGGTGCAATCTTGGCTCACTGCAACCTCTGCCTCCCCAGTTCAAGTGATTCTCCTGCCTCAGCCTTCCAAGTAGCTGAGACTACAAGCACCCATCACTATGCTAGGCTAATTTTTATATTTTTATTAGAGATGGGGTTTCACCATGTTGGCCAGGCTGGTCTTGAACTCTTGACCTCAGGTGATCCACAGCCTCCCAAACTACGGGGATTAGAGGCATGAGCCACCATCCCTGGCCTTTTCATTATCATTCACAGTAAGGCACGCAGGGACCACAATTGTCTCTTCTACTCTATAGTTGGATTCTGAGTGCTCAGTTCAGTACTTGGCAAGTAGAAGTTCTACATTTGATATCCTGCTTTACCTGGCATAACAAAGTACCTCCAATTCACTCATTCATTCATTCATTCATTCATTCAATAAATAGGTATTCGCTGAACATCTAACTTATGCCCTGCACTGTGCTGAGAGCTACGAGAGAGCCATGAATAGCACAAAAGCAATCCTTGCCCTTGCAGAGCCAATAGTCAAATATCAGGAGACAGATAACACAAAAGGAAATGTACAAGAAAGTTGAACCAGCACTAGCTTTCAGTACTCTCTAGTACTAGCTTTCAGTACTCTCGTGAAATTGCCAATATTCAGTCATTTTCTCCCTCAAAAATGGCCATGTAATTATGTTTCGACACAATTGTTTCAAACAATCATGTTTCAATATAATTCTGAACTGAGTGGAGGACTATCAAGAAAAAGTGTAGCTGCTTCTTCAAGTATATTCTAGGGACAGGGTTCTCCAGAGAAACAGAACAAACATACAAAGAGATTTCTTATAAGGAATTGGCAAGTCCACAATCTCCAGAGCCTTTGTACTTGTACAAGTCTGAAGGCTGACAGGCAGGAGAATTCTCTCTTTTTCGGGGAAAGGTCAGCGTTTTGCTCTAGGCCTTCAGATGATTGGATGAGGCCCACTTGCCTTAGAAGGGCAATCTGTTTTACTCAGTGTACCAATTTAAATGTTATCTAAGAGCACCCTCCCAGAACACCTAGAATAATGGTTGATCAAATCTCTGGGCACCCCATGGCCCAGTCAAGTTGACACATGACACTAACCATCACAGTACCCTTAGGGTCTTGTCACTCAGCGTGTGGCCTGTGAACCAGCAGAGTTTTTATCACCTGGGAGCTTGGGCAGAATCTTAGGCCCCACCTCCCACTCATTGAATCCGAATCTGCGTTTTAACAAGATCCCCAAGTGATCTGGATGCATCTTAACATCTGAGAAGCACTCAAACTATGTGCCACAAACAAATGCCAAATCCATAGGTGTTTGTGTGGCTTGGGACACATAGTTGGTTCTTTCTACTGTCTAATTCATTAACAATTTTCATCACATCCCTGTCTATAAAATGTTTTCTGTATGTAACCCAATATATGCACATTTGTTTCAATAAGTATATGCATGTGCATGGACCCATGAACAATGATTAGGTATGTTATGAAGCATACGTAAGGACAAATTTCAAACTAAGCTTGAAGGTGAAATATTTGAAAATCTGTTGCTAATTGTGGTGACTTCATACTATCCTTACTGTCTCAACATATAATGTACACTGAAGGCTGAAGTTCATCATTAATAAAAATGCATTTTAACCATTCCTCCTGAGCATTTTCATTATTTTCATCTGTCTTTATTTTGATCTCAATAAACCGTCATTGTTTTACCCTTGCAAGAAGCTTTTGAAGAGAAGGACAGGGGGAGTCCAGATTATTGTTTTCTTGTGCTTGCACGATCAGCGCTATATTTAGGACGTGGTTTTGTTAGGAATGGGGCATTTTTAAACCACATGTCTGCTCTGTGATGGTTAGCTGAGGAAAAAGTTTTAGGTTGGTGCAAAAGTAATTGCGGTTTTTGCCATTACTTTAAATGGCAAAAACCGGAAGTAATTTTGCCCCAAACTAATAAATGATCTGTGCATCCCCTTTAGGGGCACGTATAATTGTCATAGGCAGCACATCCCAGCGATGGTACTGCTGGCGGTCACCTTCCTTGGTCCAAGGTTCCTGATTCCTGCCATCTTACATGAGTCTTCCAAGAGTGGGCGCCAGCATCAATACAGGTAAAACCATACAAAGAGGTTCTGACATTTCCTTTCCCTGTGTCAAGTCTGTTTATGCAGTCCCTGGAGTGAGCGAGCCTTTGTCCAGGAAATGATGGTCCCTAAGACTCCTCATCCCTGCCGCATGCTCTAGGAAGGGCTGCCCTGGGGAAAAGTGTCCTTGGGCTTTTGGGCTGAAATTTCACAAATGTTGGTACTCAGAAGCCCAGGGGATCTATGGATGGTAGAACTGACCAGGTTCATGGTAGCCCACCTGATTACCTACTTTGTTATCCTTTTGAAAGCCTGAACCGTTTGGAGTTTGTTGGGGGGGAGTCGGGAAAAGGGGGGAACTCCTTAGAAAATCCGATAGTGATGGCTTCTTGCTTGAGAAAAATGCACAAACAGAATTTCCATCCAGTTTCAGAGGATTCAGCCATCTCCTGAAGCTCAGTCTGAAGAGCTTGTTTAAAAGTGAAAAAGGCAAGTTAGCTTTGGAAGGCCTCTGTCTTTTGTCTCAAAACTTTCTTTGCCTGAAGCCCCTTTGAGTTTCAGACCCTGCTTATTGCACGGAGGTCGGAAGGAGCCCAAACTTTGATTTCAAAGACGTTCAGGTCTGCATCTCCTCTCCAACCCCGCGTCGGCAGTGTCTCGCTCCATGAAACGGATTATGCTGATTGACACCTTGTCACCCGCCCCTCCTTGTCTGCCCTATTCCAGTGTCATTGGCCTTCATGTTTATTCTCCAAATAACTCAGCTCTTTCCCACCTCAGGGCCTTTGCACTTTCTGTTCTCTCAGCCTGGAATGCTCTTCCCATCCTCTTCACGTGACTAACTCCTCACTGTTCAAGGCCCATCTCCAGCGTCACCCCCCCACACAGGCATTTCCTGATTTACACTGCATCTCTCTCTTCTCTGTTTATTTGTAACTTAAAAGTAGGCTGGGCGCGGTGGTTCACGCCTATAGTCCCAGCACTTTGGGAGGCCGAGGCGGGTGGATCACGAGGTCAAGAGATCGAGACCATCCTGGTCAACATGGTGAAACCCCGTCTCTACTAAAAATACAAAAATTGGCTGGGCATGCTGGCATGTGCCTGTAGTCTCAGCTACTCAGGAGGCTGAGGCAGGAGAATTACCCAGGAGGCGGAGGTTGTGGTGAGCCGAGATCATGCCATTGCACTCCAGCCTGGGTAACAAGAGCGAAACGCCGTCTCAAAAAAAAAAAGTATACATTTAGTGGTTTTTAGTATATTTAGAAAGCATACTTTAAGAAAGTATAGTTTGTGATTCAGTGCTTTTTCATACATAGGTTGGTGCAAGAGTAATTGTGGTTTTTGTCATTACTTTTTTTTTTTGAGACTGAGTTTCGCTCTTGTTGCCCAGCCTGGGGTGCAGTGATGTGATCTTGGCTCACTGCAACCTCCACCTCCCAGGTTCAAGCAATTCTCCTGCCTCAGCCTCCTGAGTAGCTGGGACTACAGGTACCCACCCTCACGCCCAGCTAATTATTGTATTTTTAGTGGAGATGAGGCTTCACCATATTGGTCAGGTTGGTCTCAAAATCCCAACCTCAGGTCATCCTCCTGCTTCATCATCCCAAAGTGCTGGGATTACAGGTGTCAGCCACTGCAACCAGCTGCTTTTGCCTATTGTGTCTAATGGCAAAAGTCGCAGTTCCTTTTGCACCAACCTAATACTTAACAAAGTTGTGCAACTATCATCACTACTTACTCCCAGTCCACTATCTACTTATAATAAGGTTTTTGTCACCCTAAAAAAAATCCATATCCATTAGCAGTCACCTTCCTCTCCCCTCTCCGTGTACTCTGGTAACCACAAATCTACTTTCTATCTTTATGGATTTGCCTATTCTGGACATTGGATATCAATGGAATCATACAATGTATGGCCTTTTGTGTCTGGCCTCTTTCACTGGGAATAATGTTTTCAGGATTCATTCACGTCGTAGCAGGTACCAGTGCTTCATTGCTGTGTATGGCTGGAGAATATTCCTTTTGCCTACGTCGCATGTGTCCATTCATCATCTGATGGCCATTCGGGTTGTTTCCACTTGTTGGCTGTTGTGGAAATTGCTGCCATGCCCCCAGGCTCTCTGGATCACATTCCTCTTATTTATTTGATTTGCTGCCCTTGTTTATATACCTAACATGTTTAGGAAAAACTTCTCCAATAGAATATAAGCTTCAGGAAGGCAGTAACGTTGTTCATCTTGGGCACTGCTGTATCCTCAGGGCCTTATATAGTCCGTGGCATGTAGTAGATGATAAATATTTGTGGAAACAATGAAAGAATGAGAGCTGTTGTTATTCTCTTATTTCCGTAGACTCAATCTTTTCCTGTAATTCATGTGGGGCTCTTGCAGAGCTGGCTTCTCACAGCACAGCTGTTCTGAGAAGTATGTGCACTAGTCTGCATAAAGTCCCTGTGTTACCTCTCCCTCACATCCCAGATGTCTTCTCACCAGGTAGTTCTTACCCCATGACGCCATTGCCCCATGATCAACGGTTCCCCCATGCATGCTCGGGGCCTCTATGGCCTTAGCACAGTCTCCCATTTGAATGTGTATCAGATTCTCCCAGACTGCTGGGTAAACTCCAGCTCTGGAGTTTCTGACTCAGGAGGGCTGGATGGATCTGAACATTTGCATCTTAACAATTTCCCAGGTGACACTGCGAGGACACTGACACTGTTGATAGGTGAACTATTGTTTGAGAATCATTGCTGTAATGTGGTAAATTTCAGCAGACAGGCCCCAGCCTGTCTCTCAGTGTGTGGGCTCAGAGAGCTCTGGCCAGGTAACTAACAGCTTGGGGGTATATCCCCAAACACGGCAATACTACTTGTGGGTTTATGCCCTGGAGAACTTCTCCCTGGTACAGAGGAGGCCTGTATGAAGATGTTTATTGGCCAGCTGCGGTGGCTCATGCTTCTAATCCTGACACTTTGGGAGGTGGAGGTGAAAGGATCACTTGAAGCTGGGAGTTTGAAACCTGCTTGGTCAATATAGTAAGACCCTGAGATCGCTACTCTACAAAAGAAAACAAATTAGCTGGGCATGGTGGCATGTGGCTGTGGTCCCAGCTATGCAGGAGGCTGAGGTGGGAGGATCACTTGCACCCAGGAATTTTAGGCTGCAGTGAGCCATGATCACACCTCTGCACTCCAGCCTGGGTGACAGAGCAAGACCCTATCTGAAGAAAAAATAAAAAAGATGTTCATTGCAGTGTTGTTTATCAGGGTCAGGGAGTTGGTGACCATCTAGATTGCCCATAATTATGGAAATGACAAATAGGGCTAATAGTCTGCTGGTTTGCAATGAAACAGTTGGTTTTTTGTAGCTGCCATCCATTCTGATGGGTTTCTGATGGGTCAGTTCCTCCACCAAACTAACTGTTGCATTCCAGCAGGTAAGTGAAATGTGGGGATTGCATATGACGAAATACTATGCAGCAGTTGCAAGGGATGGAAGTGATTCACATTCAGCAATACGGCTAATGCTCACTTGTGAACAAAGGAAGAAAGGGAATGAGGTTTATGATAAAAACACTGTTTACGTAAAACACACATATATAGCAATACCTACGAAATATATATCTTTCAATAACAGTCACATAATCTGAATAAACACATGATGGAGAGTAAAGAGAAAAAATGTGTTCGTAGGTCTGATCTTAGGTGCAATATCTGAAAGTTCTCGGGTCTGTTCTACGTATGAACGCTGAGTTTTTTTTTTTTTGCTAAGTTTACATCTAATCATGAAGTTCACTGTCATAGGTTGAATTGTGTGTCCATCCCCCTACACAGTCCAAAATTACTGAGGCTCAAATTCCTGTGCCACAACTTACTGGCTCTGTGACCTTGAGCAGGTAGATTCACCTCTCTGAGCCTTTGTTTACTCATCTGCAAGGAGCAATAATCCTCATAATGTGTTTTGTGCTGCTTTGTTTAGTTAAGACATGTAATGCGATTAGCATGGTGCCTGGCTTATGGCAAATTATAAATGTTATCTAGTGTTACTAATACGGGGCCATTGCTGTACATGAAGTGTTCTCTCTTGATACCTAACACTAGACATCTAGTGCACTATTCTGCGTAAAGTCCCTGTGTAACCTCTAATTACAGCCATTGCATTTATTTATGTTTTTCTGTATCCCACCCCTAACTAGAATGGTGGCTCCATGGAGCAATCTGCCTTGCCTTTTGTTCACCAGCTCGATACTCAGTGCATTGTGGCTGCCAATCATTGGGTTCTGAATGAACAGATTTAAATTCATTCTTCTTCCAGGGCTCTTGCAGATGTCATGAGGCCACAGGGCCACTGCAACACTGATCACATGGAGAGAGACCTGAACATTGTTGTCCACGTCCAGCATTACGAGAACATGGACACGAGAACCCCCATAAATAATCTTCGTAAGTACAGCTGCATGAACCATTTCCAGTCCCATGTGGTGACCTGAGCGGTGGTCACATTGCCAGACTTCATGGAGTGTGTGTGAGTTAGTTAAGAGCTTCTCTTTGTGGGCAAGTTAGAAGCTTTCTTTCATCTCTTTTGGATGAAGCTGAATTTGGCATCATCAGATGTCACTTGGTTTCTTTGTTAAATAGCAATCCACTTGGTTGGTTGGATCACATGATTGGTTCTTCTTTTAACTAGTAGACTGCTCAACTGGTTCATGTCGATTGATCTGTTAACTAGATTAGTGGCCCTCTTGGTTGTTTCATCATGGTTGGGTACTTAGTTAAGCAATGGATTATTGGGTTGGTTCATTTTAGGTACTCGGTCTATTAGCCAGTGGTCCATTCGCTTATATGTCTGCCTCCTGAGGTAGACCAGTTGTGACTTCTAGGTTTCCTGCTGTTTTCAGTTATGAAATACTAGTTCAGAAGAATTATGTCTATGATTTGTAAAGCTAGAGTTTCATAAAAATAATCCACAAAATACTCTGTGTAGGGTGTGCAGGGAGTGGGTATTGGATTTTGGTCCTGTTGATTTGAGGTTCCTATGTGTGATTCAGCAGCAGCAAATTCGTTTCCATTGTTCTGCAAGGGGGAAAAAAAACTGTGTTTGCTATTGTGTTTCAATAGGTATTTTTCACAGAGCGTGATTGGGATCTTGGTATACTCCCAAGGCATTTCTTCCCTTTCAAAGGTCTGTATACATAATATATATCACGGAGCTGATGCTCTGCCAGGAGACTGGATGAAAAATAAGATTGTTCAGTTTTTGACAATAGTGTACTACTGCGGTTACCCCAGTAATTATGTTTTCAAGTAACCCCCACGTTAAAGTAATGTGGAAGGCTTGGTTTAAAATAAGCAAAGCCAGACAATTTAAAGGATACATTTAGTTGTGGCTGGAGATTCCTGAAAACAGAAACAATTCTAGTGCTGCACATTTTAACAGACTGGGTCGCCTTTGCTGAGGCTCCATTAGGAGTTGCCTGGGTGTTTTATATGTTGAATCATAGTTCTGGACTGTTTGGTTGCAAATTCTCATGCTCATTGAGTAGAGGAAGAAGCCTGTGGAATTCGACTGAGGCGATGTGAATTCTCTGATTCTACATAGTGATGATTCTTCCTGGTTTGGAAATTGTTGCAGTGTGTTTGTAAAGTCGATGTTTGCATGGTTTAAAAAATGGACCACCAAACAGAATGTCTTAGGCTTCAATATATTAAATAATGTAACATTATTAGTGAACTGGATCACAAAATGGCATAAGAAATAGCCACATTTTAGAGCAAAATACACCAGCAAACGGAAGTTTTATGACCAAATCCCATAGCCCCCAAAGATATGGTAAATGGCATCAATTCTGACATGGCAATTGCTGTGTCCGTTTCTGGCTTTAATGGAAATGAGCACATTTTCTTTCAGTTGGCTCTGGGAAATAAGCTGAACCTAGTCATATGCTTGGGTCCCAAACATCATATATGAATGAACATGATCACGGAGCAGAGAAATTGAAATGGTGTCGAGTCCCTGGCTATAAAAGGCGATTGCTAACAGGTTCTTCACTGGAAGTTCCAATCTCTAGAATGATTTTGAATCAGCACTCAGATGAAATAACAAACTCATTGAAGTCACCCAACTTTCATCCTTCCATCAGGCGGCAGGAAACCTTAATGAATGTTGCTTACATAAGGCGTTTTCATTGAAAGTTGTACTGAAAATGGATTCCTGTTTAGAGATGGATGTCCAGGCTCTAAATAATTCAGAAGTCTCTTGCGCCAGGCTACTTGGGTTTATTTGTGATTCTTGCATTTGGTCTATATTTGTGACTAAGTAATCAGTGATCTTTTACATCAAGGGAGAAAGTTTCTTGTAATAGTCTATTGGGTAGCAGTAGACTAGAGAATTCCTGGGAAGCTACAAAGGAGAATTCCAAGAATCGTGCTACAAACACTGCATTCTTACAATAATTGCCACCGATGTTAATTTTATATAATTCTTCCAGGTTGATCCAATTCTTCTTTCCTAGCAGTCTTGGGAATATCTGAATAACAAAAATAAGAAGCATGTGACCTTTTCACCAGTTTATATTAATAAGCTTAACACATTAATTCAGTAGCTGACAGTAATAATAGATTTATCTTTTTATTGATTTGTAGGAGTTATTTACATATTATAGACACAGAAAAACATTTGTATGTTTGGATGAACAAACGATTTGACGAGTTTGTTGAGAGAATAGGATGAGATGACTGATATGAATCAGTTAAGGGTTTAAGAAGCCAAGCAGTCATCAGAGAACATTTTGACTGATAGCAAAGTAGAAGGGATGGTATCGGTCTGATAAATGGAAAATTAGACCAGCCCTTTGTGCCCGAACCAGTATGCATCCATTTAATTTAAAACCCTTTCCTGAACATTATGGAATCTACAATGATTTGCCATTACACATTTGGAAAGAATGATGCATCTATTTGTGAAACACCAAGAAGGGCACATCATGCCATTTTCAGTTTGCTTTTCACTGAACATCCAACTCACGAGGTTTGACTGGGGATTCACTAGTCTCAAGTTAAATGTCATTTTCATGTCTATTCAATCACCCACTCGACATTGCTTTAAGAAAATGCGAATCTCCATCTATTTATCTCTTCTTAATAATAACTGTAGGTCTCTTTCTATTGTTTCCCTTAAGCTTTAGTCAAGTGGTGAGATAATCAATAGCCAGTGTAGAAATCGGGATATTTGGAAGAAGGGCAGTGGAGAGGGACTTGGGTGAAGACGAACGGGGAGGAAAGAGGACATTTTTGTCAAATTTTCTACATTAATTTTCTGGGGTTGATTTTTCCTATGATATGTTGGACTTGCCTTTTTATCTAAAGTCGGATTTTTCTTCAGCGGATGCTGTTCATGTTCTTTCCAGGCATTCAGTGATATTGCCTAAAAATATTTAGTCTGATAATCAAAAGGGCCTCAACCTCTTTGATTAACAGGATGTAGTTTCCCGTGAGATGGTGATTTTCTGCAAATGTTCCTCAGATTCTATATAATTATCGTTTGTTTTTGAAGGCACATTTTGTCCTGAAGTGCTATGAACATATTCTGCCTCCCCCACCCCGACTTCCCTGGCTGCCAGTGACACCCATCTCCCGCTTTGGGAGAGCAGGCTGCATGTAGGCTCCATTTGGTCTTTTTTTTGAGACAGAGTCTCATTCTATCGCCCAGGCTGGAGTGCAGTGATGTGATCTCAGCTCACTACAACCTCCGCCTCCCAGGTTCAAGTAATACTCCTGCCTGAGCCTCCTGACTCGTGGGGATTACAGGTATGCACCACCATGCCTGGCTAATATTTGTATTTTTAGTAGAGATGGGGTTTCACTATATTGGTCAGGCTGGTCTTGGACTCCTGACCTCATGATCCACCCCTGTGCCTCCAAGAGTGCTGGGATTACAGGCATGAGCCACTGTGCCCTGCCCCATTTGGTCTTCTTAAGAATGGGAGACGTGAGTGAGGGGCTATGACCACAGCCTAGATCAACATTTCTCAACTCGTTTGTGTTTACAGAGCATTTTTTGAAATATGTATTTTGTTTTGGAGTACATTTTAAAATTTACAGCAGAAAGGTTGCAAAAGACAGTACCCAGAAAAACGAATAAGACCTACTGTTTGATAGCACAACAGGCTGACTACAGTCAGTAATAACTTAATTGTATGTTTTAAAATAACTTAAAGAGTGTCATTGGATTGTTTGTAACTCAAGGATAAATGCTTGAGGGATGGACACCCCATTCTCTGTGATATGCTTATTTTACATTGCATGCCTGTGTCAAAATATCTCATGTACCCCGTAAATATATACATCTACTATGTATCAGCAAGCATAAAACAACAGCAGCAGCAACAACAGCAAAAGATAGAATGCAGACTTCTGTATACTCCTCACCCGCTTTCCCCGATATCAACATTTGACATCACCAAGGCACGTTTATCAAAACTAAGAAATCAACATGAGTGCCTTCCTTTTAGCTAAACTGCAGACGTTGTTTTGGTTTTGCTAGTTTCTTCACTGATATTCCTTTTCTGTTCTAGGTCCCGTGGAGGATTGTCTTTAGCAGAGCACACTGATTATAGACTTTTGGTTGGGCAGTATTGCCTAATGATGTGGTAAAGACAGAAAACAACACTACACAAGCCAGAAGCAATCACAGATCCCTGACTGCCACAGTGCAAAATGTGTCACCTAGCGTCTATAAAGACAACTACATAAAATTGCTCTCTTTGGGTCAGTGTTGAAATGGAACCAGTTGCTTGTCTGATTGTGCTCTTGTATATATTCACGGGAGAAAGACTTTCATGTCCCACCCACCCTTACCACTCCTCTTTGAATATGGGTTATACTGTAAAATAAATCATGATGTTACATAATTTATTTTACAGCATAACCTGAGCAAGCGAGAAGAAGTGAGGACTTGGTGTTTTAGAACACAAAATCCATCAGAAAGAGCAGGCTCCTATTCTAGCCCATCACACTTTCACTCCCCTAAGATAATTCCCAAATGGATTTACAAGGAACCCCAAAGCTGACCTATGGCTTAGTTTCTGATGACACTGTATACCTCATATCTAGGACCATTTATGAGTCCGTATTTACTGAGGCACCTGGGAGGTCCTACACTTAACTTTTGAAAATATTACCAAATATTTAACATATTTGGGAGATAGAGCATGGCTCAGACCTGTAGTCTCAGTGCTTTAGGAGGCAGCAGCAGAAGGATCATTTGAGATCAGGAGTTGGAGCCCAGCCTGGGCAATAAGGCGAGCCCCCGTCTCTAAAAAAAGTAGAAATAGGCTGGGTGCGGTGGCTCACGCCTGTAATCCCAGCACTTTGGGAGGCTGAGGCGGGTGGATCACGAAGTCAAGAGATCAAGACCACCCTGGTCAACATGGTGAAACCCCGTCTCTACTAAAAATACAAAAAATTAGCTGGGCATGGTGGCGCGTGCCTGTAATCCCAGCTACTCAGGAGGCTGAGGCAGGAGAATTGCCTGATCCCAGGAGGCGGAGGTTGCGGTGAGCCGAGATCGCGCCATTGCACTCCAGCCTGGGTAACAAGAGCAAAACTCCGTCTCAAAAAAAAAAAAAGTAGAAATAATAAAAAAAAGTAACTGGACATGGTGGCTCACACCTGTAGTGCCAGCTACTTGGGAGGCTGAAGTGGGAGATTGAACCCAGGAGGTCAATCAGGAGTTGGAGCCCAGTCTGGGAAATAAGGCGAGCCCCTGTCTCTAAAAAAAGTAGAAATAGGCCGGGTGCGGTGGCTCACGCCTGTAATCCCAGCACTTTGGGAGGCCGAGGCGGGGGGATCACGAGGTCAAGAGATCAAGGCCATCCTGGCCTATGGGAGATATTCCCATTTGATGAATGAGAAAATTGAGATTGGTGGAAATGAAAGAACTAATCTACCATGATGACTGAAATTTACTTCAAACATACTCCATGCTGCAGTGAGCTGTGATCACATCACTGCACTCCAGCCTGAGTAACAGAGTGAGACTCTGTCTCAATAAAAAATAAAAATGAAAAATTTAGGGGGAGTTTCCTAGCCAGGGCAGGCAAAATGATAATTATAGAAAGGCACATAGAGCAGTAAAAAATATATAAGATAGCATAATAGCAGTGATTTATACAGATAACATTATAAAGCTCTAAAACATGAATTCCTCCAAACCTTATTAAGTTGATACTATTGTTTCCACCATCATAAGGATGGGGAAACTGAGGCTCAGAGTGGTTAGGTGGCTTGTCTAAAGTTTGTATAGCTGCTTAGTGGTGACACTGGGATTTAAACTGAGCCAGTCAGGGCCCCAAGGTCTGTGATTATAACCACTACACTCTGTTGCCTTTGCATGTGGTTCAGGTGTTTGCAGTGTGGGTAGGTCTTCCCCTGGGAGTAGAAACTGTTGCAAGATATGCTAAGTCAATGGAAAGTTTCATTGACATTTTAGGAAAGAGAGCTGTTTGAAAATATACATCCAATTTACGGTCTTACTAATAACTGACATTTATTGAGTGTGGTACTACGTGCTTGGAATGTATTAGCTCATTTAGTTCTCAATCAACCCTCAAAGAGCCAAGGTCTATTCTGCCCCAGGGGCTTTGCACCTGTTGTGCTTCATGCCTACAGCACATTGCTCCAGGCCTCTGTGTCTGTTCTTTCCTCTTTCATCTCATACCCCAATGGCTACCTCATTAGAGAGGACTTCACTGTCTGTCACTGGCCCCCAGGTCACCCACTGCTTCTCTTTTCCCCATTATTTTCTCTCTTTTCCTTTTGAGACGGAGTCTCGCTCTGTTGCCCAGGCTGGAGTGCAATGATGCGATGTCAGCTTACTGCAACCTCCACCTCCCAGGTTCAAGCTGTTTTCCTTCCTCAGCCTTCTGAGTAGCTGGGATTACAGGCACATGCAAACCTGGTTGATTTGGTTGATTTTTATATTTTTAATAGAGACTGGATTTCACCATGTTGGCCAGGCTAGTCTTGAACTCCTGACCTCAGGTGATTCACCTGCCTCAGCCTCCCAAAGTGCTGGGATTACAGGAGTGAGCCACCACACCCAGCCCCCATTTTCTTTATAGCATTTTGTTCTCTCTGAAGTTTTCTCACTCATTATTTTATTTATGCCTCTTCTACTACAATGTAAGCTGCAGGGGAGAAAATGCTTTGTATTGGCACAACTGTACCGCCCCTGCCCCACCAGGAACTAGCTGACTTGTAGCAGCAGCTCTATAGATTTTATTTTTTATTTTTGTAGAAATAGGTCTCACTATGTTGCCCAGGCTGGTCTTGAACTCCTGACCTTAGGTGATCCTTCTGCCTCAGCTTCACGAGTAGCTCTATACATTTCTGTTCTAGGAATAAAAAAGCCTATGGAAGATATTCCCATTTGATGAATGAGAAATTGAGATTGGTGGAAATGAAAGAACTAATCTACCATGATACTGAAATTTGCTTCAAACATACTCCATATAAAATTGTGGGAGATGGGGCCAGGTACAGTGGTTCACACGTGTAATCTCAGCACTTTGGGAGGCTGAGGCAGGCAGAGCACTTGAGGCCAAGAGTTCGAGACCAGTCTGGCCAACATGTTGAAACCCCATCCCTACAAAAATACAGAAATTAGCTGGGCATGCTGGCATGTCCCTGTAGTCTCAGCCACTTGAGAGGCTAAGGCATGAGAATCACTTGAACCTGGGAGGCAGAGGCAGCAGTGAGCTGAGATCATGCTACTGCACTCCAGCTTGTGTGATAGAGCAAGACTCTGTCGGGAAAAAAAAAAAAAAAAAAAAAAGAAAAAAGAAATTGTGGGAGATGATAATGAAACAGAGCTGGAAAAATATTGAGAGTTATTGTAGCTGGCTGACCAAATACATGGGAGTTCATTATTCTATTCCATGTTTGTGGGTATTTGAAAATATATACAATAAAATATTAGAAATAAAAGAAGTTTTCAAGGACATCATAGTTAATAAAGGATCCAGGATTCGAACCAAGGTCTGTCTGACTCCATAGCCTGGAATTTATTAGATGCACATGCTTTATCTCATGGTGAATATTTGAATCTCAGAAGAGGGAGAGATCAGGACCGTCTTGAGAACTTCAGGATGTAGAGTGGGAAAAACATCTTCTCTGTCCTTAATGTGCTCAGTCACTATGATTACTTAGTACAAATTATTCAGAGAGAGAGAGAATATGAATGGTTTCCAGCAGTCAATGGTCTGGCTTCCCCTGGATCAGTGGTCTGATCCTGGTTCCATCAGTTGGGTGGGGTGGCGTGCATTTTAGGATTATTATTTAGGATTGTGGTGGAGCAGATTCTCCAAGAAAGGTGTGCATGAGGAGGCAAAGGGGAGGTAGATGGCTACTGCAGTCTTCCTTGGGGATGGGCAGGGATGCATTTGTTTATTCACTCCTGTATCTCCAATGCCTAGACAATGTGCTGTATTGAATAGATAGTTATTGAATGAGTGAATGCATGAATGACTCTTTAGCACAAGCTTAATAAGAAGCCCAATGGAACTCTGGGACTTCTAGGATTTTGGGTTTTGAGAGAACTTGACTAATTCAAACTCACGTGAAACTTTGACTCTCTTTTATATAGTCATAGCCCCCAACATTCTTATTTTCAAAAACTTAGTTCTTTTTCACAGTTGGGCATACTAGTGGTTCTATCTGAAGATCTGTGATTCTAATGGTTTTGGCATATGGGTTAGTAAGTTAAGTAGTTAGAGTGAGGAGATGTTCTATACTGGATCAGCTAAAATATGCTCATAGGTTCAGCACAGTAGCCTGAAATGAGTTCAACTGTTTTAGGTAAAGACATTTGTTTTTCTCTTGAGGTATGGTATTCAGTGGTATAGTTGGATCTCTGACATTGAACATGGCTTTGAGGGCATGCACTGAGGAAGTGGGGGATACGGACTTTGGAATAGGCAACCAAGATTGAATATTTTCTGTGTCACTTATTCACTGTTCACTCTTGGAAAAATTAATTGAATTCTCTGAACCTCAGATTTCCATTTTATAAAAGCAGTAAAACAATATCTACTTCACAAGGTTGTTGTAAGGATTAAATGAATCAACACATGTAAAGAACTTAGTATAGTGCTTGGTAACATAAATATTAGTTGTTACTAATATTGTGTGTAGAATGAGTGACTCTTGGTGCTAAAGTTGGCTGTGCATTAGGGGACAATGATACAAATTGGCATGAACTCATGGTGCAGTTGCCTTCACAGCGAAAATGTTTTCACTCTACATGCCAGTTGACAACGCCGTGTGTGTGTGTGTGTGTGTGTGCGCGTGCATGGGTGTGTTTGTTATTACTAATGTTTGGATGTAGATGAGAAATGAAGAAACTGTCAATTCCTTCCCAAGGAAATAGCTTGGATGGAGCAGCTGTCCTATTCTTCGCCATTTGTTCCTGTCTTATGTTTTTCTTCTCTTCCCATTTAAAACACATGAGCTTTTATTCTATTAGGAACATTGATTATTTTATTTACATTGGCAGACCAGGCCAGTAAGAATCTGTATGGCCCCAAACATGTCTTATATTTGTACCCAGAAAATGAGATTGTGTGTGTGTATTTATGTGTGTGTGTGTGTGTACAAGCAACAGAGAGAGAGAGCCCTTAAGGGGAAAAAAAATCACTTTCTGTAAGTTGTCTCCTGGGCTCTTTTCAAAAATTGCTACTAATGCTGGCCACATGGCATTACCTAATTAGATTTGCATTGCCTTTCCCAAGTACTTCCAACCAGCTGTAGGACTATTTGTAAAGAAAGCCTAAGTGCTCCACACACTGTCTGGTTTAGTTTAAAAGTTGCCAAGTTCTGTTCCTTCCATACCAGGGAAAGCTTATCCTTGGACATATTTCCTTTGGCAGAGCACTTCTATTTATATATCTGGGTTAAGTGATAGGACACTCCTACTATAGCATTGATACTTAGTGTGAATTGAAAGGAGTAATAAATAAAACAATGGCTTTTTTCTGCACTTACCACATGCATACTTTTAAAAATAATAATATTATTATTTTTAGTAGAGAGGGTGTCTCGCCATGTTGGCCAGGCTGGTTTTGAACTCCTGACCTCAGATGATCCACCTACATCGGCCTCCCAGAGTGCTGGGATCACAGGCATGCGCCACGGTGCCTGGCCTGCATTTTGCTTGTCACAACATCTTCATAAAATAATTGAAATGTGTATTGCACTCACATATTGTAGATGAAGAAACTGTGACTCAGAGTTTAAGTAACCTGCCCAAGGTCATGGAAATATTTGCTGAGTAATTCAAACCATGGACATGAACTCATGTCTACCTGGCCTTAAACCTTGTACTCTACGACTTTTCTCACACCTTTCTAAAGGACTTATACTGCGTAATATACCAGATTGTGCCTCTTTTTCTTTTCTGAGATGGAGTTTTGCTCTTGTTGCTCAGGCTGGAGTGCAATGGTGGGATCTTGGCTCGCTGCAACCTCTGCCTCCCTGGCTCAAGCGATTCTCCTGTCTTAGCTTTCCAAGTAGCTGGGATTACAGGTGTGTGCCACCATGCATGGCTATTTTTTTTATATTTTTAGTACAGGTGGGATTTCACCATGTTGGCCAGGATGGTCTTGAATGCCTGACCTCAGGTAATCTGCCCACCTCAGCCTCCCAAAGTGCTGGGATTACAGATGTGAGCTACCATGCCTGACCTTTGCCTCTTCTTCTCTTGGTTTTCCTTATTTATTGATTGATGCTAAGAATTGCAGCATTAGATGACACT
Source organism: Callithrix jacchus (assembly GCF_049354715.1). Taxonomy (NCBI): domain Eukaryota; kingdom Metazoa; phylum Chordata; class Mammalia; order Primates; family Cebidae; genus Callithrix; species Callithrix jacchus. The sequence continues at coordinate 16,158,899 of NC_133513.1, read as the reverse complement.
CACCTTTGAAAATGGACCAACCAAGATAAAGTCACCATTTCTGTCCTGAAGGACTCAGATTTTCACTAATTGTTTGGTTTCCTGTAATTAATATTTCCATTTAATCAACATTCAGCTGATATTTGTTAAGATCCTGCTATGTGTAAGTCAATGTGTTAGGATTTGGAGGTCCAAGGATGAATTAGGCATAAATAGGACATATCCTCTTGGAGCTTATAGTACAGTGGGAAAAACGGAAGAGTAAACAGGAAATTGCAAAGTGGGATGGTAGGAATAAGTTCAGGGTGCTGCAGAGCCAGGAGGCCTCCACAAAACATCTGCCTAGTAACATAAGTAGTATCTGGTAACACTGGGGCTAGGAGCGAGGGAAGAGATATGAGGTCAGCCTTTCCTGAGAAACAGATATTTTGCTCTGAAAGAAAAATACTCCCCATCAACTTGCTAAGAATCAGAGTGAAGAAAAGCAAAACATTTTCATGGGCTGACTTTGCCCACCTTTGAGTGAGGGGAGAACTATTTGTCTTAGACGATAGATCTTTCTTGCAGGTGGCGAATTTTGTACAAATTGCATTGAGAGAGAAGAGGAGTTTGTTCAGCAAGGATCATACTGCTTTTGGTTGGAAAATAAGAATGCCAAGTCGGCCATGGGAAGATCGAAATTTCAGGATCAGCTGTTAGTAGCCGAATACAGATTCTTTTCAGAGTGCACTCTGTTTAGTCAGCCTGCTCTTCCTTGAATAGATTAGTGTTGAATTTTTCTTCTTTTAATAATAGCCAACATAAAATTAAGTAACATTCCTAATATCATAATACATATATTAAAATAATTTATAATAAGGTTTTAGGAAACTGCAAAAAAAAATCCCAATAAGCATTCTCAATAAAGTTAATTACAAGGGGCAAAGGAAATCCCATTACATTAGTCTCAGAATGCAGTTAATGAAACTAAGTGTAATCATAATCTGAAAATATTTCATTAAATGGAGACTTAAACTCATTAATTTAGGTATTAGGTCTGGAGTTGTGTGCTCACACCAAGACTGCCAATCTCAATGCAGTCTGCTTTTTACTTATTCATTTAGAGACAGGGTCTTGCTCTGCTGCCTAGGCTGGAGTGCAGTGGTGAGATCACAGCTCGCTGCAGCGTCACCCTCCTGGGTTCATGTGATCCTGCCACGTCAGCCTCTCAAGTAGCTGGGACCACAGGCACATGCCATCATGCTCAGCTAATTTTTTTTGATTTGATTTTTTTGGTAGAGATGTGGTCTTGTTATGTTGCCTCAGCTGATATTGAGCTTTTGGGCTCAAGCAGTCCTCTTGCCTTGGCCTCCCAAAGTGTTGGGATTACAGTTGTGAACCACCATGACTGCCTGTTTTTTACTTATTTACATCCAGATCTTTGGCCACAAAGTGTCGTGGGTTCCCACCCCATAGATCTGTCCACGGTGCTGAATCACACCACGAACGGAGTTATCCAGTTCAAACCACCCAGCCAGGAAAGTCTGTCTCATCACATTTGGAGCTGCAGGGAACTTTAGGTACCATCTTGCCTTTGGTATGCCACACTTCTGGTATCAAAGATGGTTAAAAATTTTTAAAAATTAGAAGAATTGGAGACCAGCATAGTGTGCTGACTTTTTGATTTTGCCAAAAATGAAAATTAAATAAAAAGAAACTACTTAAAAACAATTGCCTTCATTTCACAAAAGATAAGGGCATTTTAACATCAAACAATTTAAGTTAGAAGTAGTTCTCAAAATAAAGGACGATGCCTAAATTAAATGAAATTAGCTTCATGGAAAACTAATTCCATTGTCCTTACTTTTTCTTTTTTGCCTCCAATCTGTTGGAAATTAGAACATAGATTTGCATTTCTGGTTCTTTTCTTAATGAATATTTATTGAGTACCTACTAAATACTAGAGACTGGGGCTAGCTGCGGATACAGAGATTGGTAGTGTGTGTATGTGTATTTGTGTGTGTGTGTATGTATGACTTTATAGACCTTATAATCAGATCATTCTCTGCGACACTGAATTCCAGGAAAAAGCATGAGTTTTCCATAAGGTACACAACCATGAAACTTGTCTGGTTAATACTGTTTTACAAATTATTATTGAATATTTAGGGCACAATGACTGATTATAAATGCATGTTAACTTTTCAGTTATCCAAGATGGATATAAGGATGTGAACAAAAGGGATGGACTTTACTGCTATTGGTGTAGAACTTCTCTGGTTTTGGTGCCTTACCTATTATCCAAAGGAAGCCTTTTGAAATATTCAGATATTCTTGACATTTTAACAAAATATTGAATTGTGTATAGCCCATGAATTGGAAGTTGTGCAAGGGCAGCATGTGGTATTTACTTTCCTTTATTGAATAGCAACAAGAAATGAAGAGCTCCTCATTCTGCAGCGGCATTATTTTAAAAAAGTCAGTGCGTATATCAAAGTCAAAGAAGGCCATCAAACAATTCTTTGGTGATAACTGACAAAGAAGTTGCACAAGCATATTTAAAAAAAACTGTCCCCCCCCAAAAAAAACCCAAAACTGTTCCTTATGAACATTTTGGTCTGCTAATCAGCTTTTAAGTGGCTAAGTTCAGATACTGGTACTAGTCTTTAAAAACGTGTTTTTAAAGAACAGATACTTCTCAAAAGAAGACATACATGTGGCCAACAAACATATAGAAAAGTGCAACATCATTGATTTTTAGAGAAATACAAATCAAAACCACAATGACATACCATCTTACTCCAGTCAAAATGGCTATTATCAAAAAGTCAAAACAACAGATGCTGGCGAGACTGCAGAGAAAAAAGAATGCGTTTACACTGTTGGTGGGAGTAAAAATTAGTTTAACCATTGTGGAAGATAGTGTGGTGAGTCCTCAAAGACCTAGAGGCAGAAATACCATTTGACCCAGCAATCTCATTACTGGGACACCCAAAGAAATAGAAATCATTCTATTATAAAGATATATGCATACATATGTTCCTTGCAGCAGTATTCACAACAGTAAAGACTTGGAATCAATCTAAATGCCCATCAGTGATAGACTAGATAAAGAAAATGTGGTACATGGCTGAGTGCAGTGGCTCACGCCTGTATCCCAGCACTTTGGGAGGTTGAGGCAGGCAGATCACCAGAGGTCAGGAATTCGAGACCAGCCTGACCAATGTGGAGAGACCTTGTCTCTACTAAAAATACCAAATTATCCTAGTGTGGTGGTGTATGCCTGTCATCTCAACTATTCAGGAGGCTGAGGCAGGAGAATTGCTTGAACCCAGCAGGCAGAGGTTGCGGTAAGCCGAGATCGCACCATTGTACTCCAGCCTGGGCAGCAGGAACGAAACTCCGTCTCAAAAAAAAAAAAAAAAAAAAAAAAAGAAAGAAAGAAAGAAAGAAAAGAAAAGAAAATGTGGTACATATACACCATGGAATACTATGCAGCCATTAAAAGGAATGGTATCATGTCCTTTGCAAGGACATGGATGGAGTTGGAAGTCATTATCCTCAGCAAACTAATGCAGTAACAGAAAAGCAAACACTGCATGTTCTCACTTATAAGTGGGAGCTGACACAGGGAGGGAAACAACACACAGTGGGGCCTGTCAGGGGTTTGGAGGAGGAAGAGCATTGGAAGAATAGCTAATGGATGCTGTTCTTAATACCCAGGTGATGGGATAGTCTGTGCAGCAAAGCACCACGGCACACGTTTACCCATGTAACAAACCTGCACATGTACCCCTGCACTTAAAACAAAAGTTGAAGGGAAAAAAACCATGTTTTAAATTACCAGAATTGCTTGCACTTCAGGGGTTTTACGTACATTCTTTTCTCTGCCTGCAACAAACTTCCCCCATATCTTTGCAATGCTGACTCCTTCTCATTGTTTAGGTCTTGGGTAACCCGTTATCTTTTTGGGGGCCTTCTCTATAGAAAATAGCCCCCGCCCATGTAAAGATCTCACCATCATCCCTCTCTATTAGGTTACTGTTTTATTTTCATCATAGTTCATACGCTACCTAAAGTCACCTTGTCTCCTTGGTCCTTTCACATTTTCCTCCCAACATGTTAGCTCCAGGAGACCAGGAATCTTCCTCCCAGTCACAACTGTATTCCCAGTGCCTAGCACTGTGCCTGGCACAGAGGAAGTCCTCTATAAATGTTTTTTCAGATGGAATAAATGCTGTCAAAATACAATACTGAGCACATTTTATCAAGTAAAGCTGCCATTATTTTTTCTTTGTCAGTTTGTTGGGGTCTTATTTCTTGTGGACTGAAGTTACGATGCTGTTATCAGAGTCTAGCAAATGGCAAGCTGAGTACCGAGAGATGTTGCATACATTTAAAGCTCATGAATACGTATCCCAGCATTACCTGGTGATTATGAAATGTCACACAAAGGCAGTGTTTTCAAAGTTCAGCCCACCAATTCAATCACGATTGATTTTTGTCAAAAGCATTTCCCTCCTTTTCATTTCTTTTGGCTTCTCTGTATCATAGTTTGTCTCCTAATGTCCTGATCCATGCTGACTCTCAATTTCATTAGCCTGAAAGCAAGTAAGGAGGGAATGGGGTGTGTTTAATATTTATGACATGACCATGTCGTGTTGATGTGGATAATAATGAAAAAAACCTTAACACGGGTGATGCAAAGTAACCTTAACAATCTCCTGCTTAGGGTCACAGTGTTTATTTTAGTGCATTGCCAAACAGACTATTAAATCTCCAACAGTTATGTTTCATACATAACTATTATTTTTAAAAGAAAGTCTTAAAACACAGAGAGAGCAAGTGATAGATACAAAAGGGGGAAAACCCCTAATAACTCCACAAATCAATTTCATATCCTATAATAAGGCGATCATCCAATGGTAAGTCCCAAGCCCTGGCTTATTTGTGGTTAAACCCAAGCACTTACGTACTCTTTGACTCTGAATCCAAAAATACCCCAAATGTGCCACCAGATCTTATAATCCTCACCCCTGGAGCAAAATCAGGTCAAGCTAAGAAAAGCACTTAAGAACAAAAGATGCAGTCTCTAGGTGTTCCATCAGGAATGCTGCGAGCATCCCTTACACTTCCAGGATGCTTTTTAGTAAAAGTATGGGAGGAAACTGTGTTGTATTATGTTGTGGATACAGAGGATGGAGGGAGGATGTTCTTCTTGCTTACCTTTTCCTGGTTTTTGGTCTTTGTGTGCCACTGAAGTTGCCCATTTCATCTCACTTTTAAAATAATTACAGCTTTCATTTTACATTCAGGGGGCCCCTGTGCAGGTTTGTTACATGGGTATATTGTGTGATGCTAAGGTCTGTGGTACAAATGATCCCATTGCCCAGGTGGTAAGCATAGCACCCAGTGGATAGTTTTCCAGCCTTTGTCCTCCCTCCCTCCTTCCCCCTCTAGCAGTCCCCAGTGTCTGTTGTTTCCATCTTTATGTCCATGTCCACCCAGTATTTAGGTCCCACTTGTAAGTGAGAACATGAAGTATTTGGTTTTCTGTTCCTGTGTTAATTTGCTTAGGATAATGGCCTCCAGGTGTACCCATGTTGCCATAAAGGACAATATTTGACTCCTTGTTTATGGTTCTGTAGTATTCCACAGTGTATATGTACCACATTTTTATTTTTTGAGATGGGGTCTCACTCTGTTGCCCAGGCTGGAGTGCAGTGGTGTGATCTTGGCTCACTGCAATCTCTGCCTCCCGGATTCAAGCAATTCTCTGCCTCAGCCTCCTGAGTAGCTGGGATAACAGGTGCCCACTAACACACCTGGCTAATTTGTGTATTTTTAGTAGAGATGGGGTTTCACCATCTTGGCCAGGCTGGTCTTGAACTCCTGACCTCATGATCCACCTGCTTTGGCCTCCCAAAGTGCTGGGATTACAGGCATGAGCCACTGCACCCAGCCACCACATTTTCTTTATCCAGTCCATGGTTTTTGGGCACCCAGGTTGATTCCATGTGTTTGCTATTATGAACAGTGCTGCGATGAACATATGAGTGGGTATTTATGCAGTCATGGGATTGTTAGATCAAATGAAGTTGCCCTTTTTTTTTTAAGCAATTACTGTATGTGAAACATCATGTGAGGCATACTCAGGGTAAAAGTAATGATATGGTTTGGCTGTGTCCCCACCCAAATCTCATCTTGAATTGTGCTTCCCATAATTCCATGTCCTGGGAGGGATCTGGTGGGAGGTAATTTAATCATGGGGCAAGTTTTCCTCTTGCTGTTCTTGTGATAGTGAATAAGTCTCATGAGATCTGATGTTTTTTTAAAAATAAAGGACAGTCCCCCTGTACATGCACTCTTGTCTGCCACCATGTAAGATGTGCCTTTGCTCCTTGTTTATATTCAGTCATGATTGTGAGGTTTCCCCAGCCATGTGGAGCTGTGAGTGTATTAAATCTCTTTTTTTTTATAAATTACCAGTCTGAGGTATGTCTTCATTAGCAGCGTTAGAACAGACTAATACAAATAATAACACTAATAGTTAGTATTTATTGGATATTTGCTGCATGATAGGTGTTTCAAATATATCTTATTTAATTTACTTCACAACCCTGAAAAGTGGGTAGGATTATCTAGATTATTATTATTATTATTATTTTTGAGATGGAGTCTCATTCTGTCACCCAGGCTGGAGTGCAGTGGTGTGATCTGGGCTCACTGCAACCTCCACCTCTCAGGTTCAAGGGATTCTCCTTCCTCAGCCTCCCAAGTACCTGGGATTACAGGTGAGCACCATCATGCCTGGCTAATTTTTGCATTTTTAGTAGAGATGGGATTTCACCATGTTGGCCAGGCAGGTCTTAAGAACTCCTGACCTTAGGTGATCTGCCCATGTTGGCTTCCTGAAGTGCAGGGATTACAGGTGTGAGCCACTGTGCCTGCCTGGATTATCTAGATCTTAAAGAGTAAAAAGACCGAGACACTCCATCAAATGTACAACAGGGTCAGGACTCGAATACAGTTTGGTCTTACTCTGAAGCCTGGGCTTTCTTCCATCCAGAGTAGGCAAGTAGGTTTCATTTTGGGTGCTGTCACTGATGACATGTTGTGGCTGCCTGCAGTGGAATGCTGAAGATGATTTGAAAGCCTTATTCTAGCTCAGTGGGCATGAGTGCTGACACTGATTAGCCATGTCTGCTATGAGAAAAGAATAGGAGAATGATGCTTGTGTGCCATCTATTTACTCTTCTTTTTCTGTTACAGATATAATAAAAGTCCCTCAAAGGACTTATGATTTTGCAAATAAGGGGAGGTAAATATGATATAAAATGAGGGAATGTAGACCAAATCAATGGACTGGGAAGGCCTCAAGTGCATAGTGCTTAACATATGGTGTTTGGATATATAGTAGGTGATTAGCATATCTTTGTTTAACAAACGAACAAATATATGAATGAATAATTTAAAACATCTAATAATCTCTTATTCTTCTATATTCTTTAAGCTATTTCCCTGCATCAAGTAAGACCACCAAAGAACAACATATCAGAACCGCATTCCTTTAGTTTTCTGTGGGAATACCAATCCAGAGTTGTCTTTTTCTTTCTTTTCTTTTCTTTTTTTTATGAGATGGAGTATTGCTCAGTTCTGTCACCCAGCCTAGTGTGCAGTGGCTTGATCTTGGCTCACTGCAACTTCCACCTTTCAGGTTCAAGTGATTTTCTGCTTCACCCCCAGTCCTTGTAGCTGGGACTACAGGCGCATGCCACTGTGCCTGGCTAATTTTTATTTATTTATTTATTTTTGAGATGGAGTTTCGCTCTTGTTACCCAGGCTGGAGTGCAATAGCATGATCTCAGCTCACCGCAACCTCCGCCTCCTGAGTACAGGCAATTCTCCTGCTTCAGCCACTGGAGTAGCTGGGATTACAGGCATGCGCCACCATGCCCAGCTAATTTTTTGTATTTTGAGTAGAGACGGTGTTTCACCATGTTGACCAGGATGGTCTCGATCTGTTGACCTCGTGATCCACCCGCCTCGGCCTCCCAAAGTTCTGGGATTGGAGATTTGAGCCACTATGCCTGGTCCAGAATTGTCTTTTAATAGTGTATCTTTGATTTAAAAAACATAGTTGATATAACAAAGAGAAACATAAAGAATACATCTGTCTTTTTGCAAATCTGCTATTGAAAATGGGGAATGTTATGTTATGCCATATCCTTTATCTACAGAATGACTTCCGTATCACACATTCATTCAAGAAATCTTTTTCTTGTGTTATCTAGTCAGGCACTGTGCTAATGAACCAAAAAAAAAGGCCAGGGTTCTGACCTTGGGAGCCTATGTTATAGTTGGGGAAGACTTCACACAGCCAATAGATAAAACATGTAAGAGGGTGATAAGTATGGAAGGAAATGGGGAAGGTGATGGGAGAAAGAATAACAAGGCTAGTATCACTGCGAAAGTGACGATTAAGATGAGACCCAGGGATGGGAAGAACCAATCCAGTGAAGAGTGGGGGAAAGGTTATTCTGGACAAAAAATCCCAGGATGTGCAAAGGCCCAGAGACTGGAAAGAAATTTATCATGCTTGTGGAAGTCCAGTGGGGCTGGAGTCTGGTGAGGGAGGGGTTGAGTTTATACAAATAAATGTAGAGAAATGCTATTCAGAAAAGAGAACAAAGTAAGATACTGATTATAGACTACAGCTAGAATTCTTGAGTAACTACTATGCGCTGGCCCTATGTTAGATGTTTTATGCATGTTCTATTGTGTGTCAGTGCTTGATCTGGCCGTCCAACAATGCTTCCAAGTGGATGCTCCATTGAACACTAACTAGTCCTTTGAAATGTTCTGCAAAATTAGAGTTTCTTGGCCACATTAAAGACTCTTGGACTGTATGCAATAAAGCCGTTTACAATTATGTTTAGCCCAGTGGTTTTCCAACTGATATTTCCATTAAACATCTTTTTATGTAACAACTATTGATATATAGGGGAAATAATATTCTGGAGAGAAGACTTTAAAGAAAGCTACTGGATTAAGGTTTACCTGGCCCTCCTTAATCACTTTCCATGGTGGCAAACTCATTATGTCTCAAGGCAACACATTCTGTTTTCAGGCAGCCTTCGTTCATAGCGAGTTTGCCCTTTGGCCATTTCAAAGTTATCAGCCAAGCCCCTTTAAAACAGCCCACTGCTTCTCAGCCTTTCGGCTAAGATCAAGTGTAAAATTGCCTACCAAAGGAAGTGGAATCCAAAGCAATCAATAATTTTCTTTCCTTTCCTCTCTGTACCCCTGTCTCTCTCATCCTTCAAGGCTTAGGGTAAATAGTCTGTGTCATGTAGTTTTGGTTACAAGCAACAAAAGTCAATTCTTCTTCAGACTTAAGCAAAAAGGGAAATCTTTGGAAGAATATGGGTTGGTTCACGGAACTGAAGGAACGTCTGATAATCCAAGTTAGGGATGTCAGGAACCAGGGCAGCTCCAGCCGTGGTCTTACCAGAGCTCTCCCGCTGACATGAATTATTGTAACCATTTTGTCTCTGTTTTCATTCCAGTTTAAGATTCTTAAACTTGACAGTCTGATTGGTCCCTATTGAGTCACATGCTCACCCCCTGGCTGGGAAGGACAGGGGTTTTGAGTGACAGGCTCACCAAGACTGCACATACTGAGGAATAGGAAAGTCTCCACAATGAAAATTGAGATGCTGGTCAGAAGATGTAAGAAATGGAACATGATTATTCAAAAAGGGAAACAAACAAACCTCTAAAGACCAAGCAAACCCTGTCCCCTGTCTGATCTCTTCTCTGCATTTATGTATGCCTTGATATCTGTCCAAGTCATTTCCATCCCTTGCAATTTGACCAACATCTGGATGCTGCCTGATGATATTTACTGTGTTGTTTTTTTGCCCTGTGGCTTAGCTCCTGTGGTGCTGCTTAGCTGTGGGGGTGTGTTTGCTTTTTGTCTCTAACTAGGCATAATAATAAAACCTATGAAATGCTTCCAGCAAAAGTGGACATATGTGATCATGGGAAAATCATTCATGGGGAAGGAAAATCGAATAATTAGAAGGGACAGGGCAGGCACAGTGTCTCTTGCCTGTAATCCCAGCACTTTGGAGGCCAAAGCAGGCAGATCGCTTGAGCCCAGGGCTTTGAGATCAGCCTGGGTAACATAGTGAAACCCCATATGTACAAAAAATACAAAAAGTAGCTGGGCATAGCAGCACGTGCCTGTGGTCCCAACTACTTGGGAGGCTGAGATGGGAGGATTGCTTGAGCCTGGGGAGGTTGAGGCTGCAGTAAGCAGAGATTGTGCCACTGTACTCCATCCTGGGAAACAGAGCAAGACCCTGTCTCAAAAAAAAGAAGGGACATATGAGATGGGGGATGTATTGAGGGGAAGGAGCTGTGAGTGGACATGCAGGCCAGGGTGGAACATGTTCTCAGAAGGCTGCTAGGGCAGGTGGAAAGGAACTAGCCTTACTTGGGCAGAGAGGCTGCTGTCCAGAGTGAGGAATGATGGAGCTGACTGATGAATGGAAGGTCTGGAAGTCCAGGTAAAGGAGTTTAGAACGGAGTCTCTGGGAGTTCTTGAGCAGATGCACCACCTGATGTCCCTTTGCTAGCAGGGGTTTCATTGGGTTCTTGGGATGATGGATGAAAAAGGCCTTTAAGACAATTTGGGGAAACTCCAGAAATTTCAAACACAGCTGCCACCACCTTATCCAGGAAGTCCTTGTTCCCACCCTTCCCCAAAGCCTTTTGAGGGTTGCTAGGAAACTGGGGATGCTTGAGCAGTTGGGATCTGATTATAATAATTCTCTAGGTTTCCATGGTTGGAGGAGGAGCCAGGTTGGTCCGATGTCATATTCTCTTACCTTACTGTGGAGCACAGTGAGGCATAAGTGTCTTTAAGTAATGTGAACTCAACTCTGTGATCTCAGTTCAGAATGGGAGAAGGGATGGAGGAAGGGAAGAGAGAGAGAGAGAGAGAGAGAGAGAGAGAGAGAGGAGAGAGAGACACGAGAGAGAGAGAGAGAGAGAGAGAGAGAAAGTAACATAAATAATGTGAGTATTTCTGTTCCCCATTCCACACAATGAGCATATGCTGAAAGTGAGATGGGAGACATGAGTCTGCTTTTGCTTCAGACAGACTCACTTCCCACGAGCTTCTCCAGAGTGTGATTCTAGCATTTAAAGATATGCATTTTTCATATAACTTGGCCCCTAAACACAAGCCAGTTACTTCATCTGGTGCTGAACCAGAGAAACAGCCATCGTGGGTAATTTTGGCTGAATATGATTTCAGCTGCTCCCTCTGGCCTCAGGTCTCTGCACGAGACAAGACTCTAGTGTTGTTCTGTGAACCCCCTACTCGGCGTCTCTGAATGATGCCATGTGGCTCCTGCCTTTTTTTATCCTTGTCTAAGCCCTTGACACAGCAGTGGGGCTTACGTATTTGTTCCTTACTGTCTTTTTAGATCACTGTTGTAACCTGAAGCACAGATTACCCTCTAGGTACCTTCACATACTTAGCTGGTCCTCTCATGAACCACACAGCCCCTTCCCCAGCGTTGTACAAGCCCACCTATGTGCATATTTGTTGGAATTTTAGGAATCGAGTTTTAGATGATTTGTAGAGCTTAGAATTTCCCAGAAGGATGGCTTGCTCAGGCCTCTAGGCAGTGTCGTATGTCTAGCAGTCTATCTGTTTACATATAATACCTTTTAAAAAATTAATGTATTTATCTATTTGAATAGGTCAATATGTACAGGGTAGAAAAGAAAATGAAGCCATATTCAAGGACGAGAAGCAAACATGAAGTGCCCTCTGTCCTCCAACGCCCTAATTCTCCTCTTCATAGTCAACCACTGTAATATGTTTACTGTCTGTTCTCTCAAAGACATTCTGTGCATTTACTAACATTTCTGAGCACTTCTGCACCTTGCTGGTTTCACTTCATAGTGGATGCATTGGTCTGCTAGGTCGGTCTAACAAAGTAACACAAACTGGGTGTGGCTTCAACAGGAATCTGTTTTCTCACTTCTGGAAGTTAGACATACCAGAGCAAGTCCATCAGGGACAGTTTCTGGAGAGGGCTCCCTTCTTGCCTTGCAGACGCCCACCTTCTTGCTGTGTCCTCACGTGGTAGAAAGGGAGAGAATGCTCTGATGTTTCTTCCTCTTCTGGTAAGGGGACCCACTCTGTAAGATTAGGGGGTCCCCTTATGACCGCATTTGATCTTTGCCATCTTGAGGGCACACAAACATTCAGGCCATAACAGTGGATAGTGGAGATTTTTTGACTTTTGGTCTGTTTAGACATAGATACATCTTTTGCCCTTTTGCTGTGAGCTCAGCCTGGAGGATTGATACCAACTGTGATTTTATAGATTTTATAAGATGAGGCATCTGGGATCCAGAGAGGTAAGTGGAATCCAGCTATTGACATCCATGAAGCGCAGACAGAGATCTTGGCCAGTGGCCACCAATCTCTCTTTGATGAACTGATTTCTTATTTGTAGAATAGAATGTGGTATTCATGAGGCCATGGCTATCCTCAACACTTAGTGTGAGAGGGAAAGCCTGGGTTAGGTCTTGGGGCCCATGCCAAGAAGGAGAAGAATAAAGCTATGCTTGTTCCAGTCTGCATATTTTCAGATGGGTCAGTTCTTCATCTTCCAGAAACTCAGCAGCCTGGGGAACTGAGACCACAGTGGGGCTATCAGTGACTTCCTGCAACCCTCCCTGCACTACCTCTCTCCCTTCTTGCTAGGCAAATCTTACACATTTTGAGAATTTGAGGCATAACTCAGCTCCTTACTCTCAATCTTTCTTTGACTCTTTCTTAGTGATGTGCTCAATTCTGTTCTCTTCAAGTCAGCTTACTTTTTTTTTTGAGATGGAGTTTTACTCTTGTCGCCCAGGCTGGATTGCAGGAGGGTCATCTTGGCTCACTGCAACTTTTACCTCCCCGGTTCAAGTGATTCTCTTGCCTCAGCCTCCCGAGTATCTGGGATTATATGCACCTACTACCACTCCCAGCTATTTTTCTGTTTTTGGATTTTTAGTAGAGAGGGGATTTCACCATGTTGGGTAGGCTGGTCTTGAACTCTTGATCTCACGTGATCATCCACCTCAGACTCAGACAGTGCTGGGTTTACAGGCATGAGCCACCATGCCTGGCCTCTAGGGGCTAATTCTCATTCTGCCTTTTGACTTTCCATGCCATGTTGCCTTTGACTTTGATTTTTGTGGTGTATCTTAATTTTCCTAGGAGTCTATAGCTTTCTTTCTTACTAGATTGAAAACACACTGAGGGCAGCAAATATTTCTAAGTGCTCCCTTCCATGTCGAGTATGTGCCATGTTCCAAGTAAGCATTCAGGGTGGATATTCATTGAGTTAATACATTCGGATGATGTTTTGGGGGAATAATTAAGAAAAAGCTCCATCAGGAAGTAGTTTGTTTGTTTCTTTTCTTTTCTTTTCTTTTCCTTTCTTCCTTTCTTCCTTTCTTCCTTTCTTTCTTTCTTTCTTTCTTTCCTTTCTTTCCTTTCTTTCTTTTTTTTTTTGATATGGAATCTCCCTCTGTCACCCAGGCTGGAGTGCAGTGGCATGATCTTGGCTCATGGCAGCCTCCACGTCCCAGGTTCAAGCAATTCTCCTGCCTCAGCCTCCTGAGTAGCTGGGATCACAGGCACCCACCACCATGCCTGGCTAAGTTTTGTATTTTTAGTGGAGACAAGGTTTCACCACGTTGGCCAGGCTGGTCACCTCGGATGATGTGCCTGTCTCAGCCTCCCAAAGTGCTGGGATTACAGGTGCGAGTCAACTGTGCTCAGCCAGGAAGTAGTTTCTTTTAAATATACCTGATTGGCCCATAATTTTCCTCCCAGAGGTTTGTTGTTGATGGAATACACCCCTTGTTTGCACTGGTCACAAGCCCTTTTCATTATACTTTGAATGGAATCCTGCAGTTGTCTATGAGCATGAGCATGGATCAAGCTCTTGTTTACAATTTAAGTCAACCCCATGGGAAATTTATACTCAGGGAGGTTGTCATTTATCCATGTGGCTGTGTTGGGAGTTCAGTCCCTAGATCTGACTGACTTGTGTTTTTTCCACTCCATCAGCTCTTCTCAACCTTCCTCCTTCCCCATTGCCTGCCTCTCCCTGTCTATTGTGCTATTCAGTGAAACATCACAGAGAGGAAAGATGTGATTCAGCACCTGGCATATACCTGCTGCAGAACAGATTCTCTGCAAGTTCTTGTTAATGTAAATTCTCTCCACTGAACCTCATTCTCTGGAGAGAATAATGCTGAGAAAGCAAATCTGGGACTGGGGCTATGATATATTCAAATTTAACAGCCTTACCCTCCTCCTAAGTGATACTGATGTCAGTGGTCCTGAGGCCATATTTTGAGAAATACTGCCTTAAAAGTCATTGCTATCCAGCCAACAAATTCTTACTCTGTGGTAAGTGGTAGATATTCAACTGAAGGTTGAACCTTCCAGGGGTCATATTTTAATGATGTGTTTCACTTGTAACTCTGCTGGGGAGGAGAGAATTTTTGATTGGATGATATTCAGGGACGGGGGTCCTTCTGCCTGCTGGTGGTTCTATCAGGGTCACTTTCCAAGGTCTGAGGCAGAGGCCAGGGCATGGGCTTGGGGGCCCAACTTGCATGCTTTCAAATCCATGGCTTCTGTCTCTTTCTAATGGTGTGAACTTGGGGGAGGTGCATTACTCCTCCTTCCTCTCCTGGAAAATGGTAGTGTTACTATCTGGTTACTTAGATCACTGTGTAGATGAAATGGAATAATGCATGCAAAACCCTTGGCACAGTTCCTAAGATAGCCAAAAGAAACAGGCAAAACAAGAAGAAACAAATGAAACCAAACTCTGTCTTCCCCACAGTCACCAGTTATCATGATTTGCTACCAACCTGGCTTCATATGTGGCATTTGAGTGAGGCGCACAGTTGGAATGAACCTTTAGAAAAATTAAAAATTTTTTTTTTGCTGGACGTAGTGGCTCATGCCTGTAATTTCAGCACTTGGAGAGGCTGAGGCGGGTGGATCACTTGAGGTCAGGAGTTAGAGACTAGCCTGACCAACATGGTAAAACACCATCTCCACTAAAAATACAAGAAAATTAGCCAGGTGTGGTAGAGGTTGAGGCAGGAGAATCACTTGAACTGGGGAGATGGAGGCTGCAGTGAGCTGAGATTGTGCCACTGCACTCCAGCCTGGGCAACAGAGCAAGACTCCATCTCAAAAACAAATTTAATTTAATTGTTATATTTAAATTTTCTGGTATATAATAGGTGCATATACCTGTGTGACATGTGAGATATTTTGACACAGTTTGGTACAGGCATGCAATGTGTAATAATCACATCATGGAAAATGGGGGTGTCCATCTCCTCAAGCATTTATCCTTTGTGTTACAAACAATCCAATTGTACTCCTTTGGTTATTTTAAAATGTACACTTAAAAATGTATGGTTAAATTATTTTGTCATGCCTATAATCCTCTGGGAGGCTGAGGTAGGTGAATCACCTAAGGTCAGGAGTTTGAGACTAACCTGGCCAACATGGTGAAACGGTGTCTCTACTAAAAATACAAAAATTAGCCAGGTATGGTGGCACATGCCTGTAATCGCAGCTACTCATGAGGCTGAGGCAGAAGAATCACTTGAACCTGGGAGATGGAGGTTGCAGTGAGTTGAGATTGTACAACTGCACTCCAGCCTGGGTGACAGAGCAAGACTCTGTAAAAAAATAAAAATAAAAATAAAATAAATAAATAATTTTGATTATAGTCACTCGGTTTTACTATCAAATACTATGTCTTATTTAAACCTTATCAAAGCATCATCAGTCCAATGCAGGTTTTGGGGTCACAGTGGCTTGTTTTGTTTTTGATTTGCTTTGGGAAGTACAGGTTACCTGGAAGGATTTGTTACTTGGGCTGGAGCCATTTGGGACCCTGAGTGCAGTGGCAGCCTGATGGTCATGTGAGATCCCAACAGCTTGATATAATCATGAAGACAAGAGGTGAAGAACAGGGATGCTGTGGAGGACAGCTGTCAACATCTGCAGGCACTTCCATGAAATTCTTCTCAGGGATGAAGGGCAGGAGGTTTCAATTCTCTTGTATTTTCCTCCTTGGGAAGGGAGAGTAGAACCTTGAGAAGTTGGTACCAATGAGCTTGCATCTGAGAGGGAAAGGGCGGAAATGGGTTGAGAGTTAGTCATGGCTAAAATGTTTTGGGACCAGTTCCTGGAGCATTCACACGTGCTGAGAGTCTCTAGATGCATGCACACTCACACCACGTCACCTTTCTCCCAACCCTACAGAATCAAGTTGACCCACCACGGAAGAATGAGTCCCTCAGCATTCATCACAGATGCTCTGAACAGCAGCCTTATAAATCCCATTATTGACTTCGCTGCAAGGTGTCAATTAAGGAAGACTCCTTATCTCTCAGTAGTTCCTTCTAGAAAGCCTACTGTGCTTTGAGAAATAAGTGCTAGAATAAGCTTTGCCTCTCCTAAGGAACTTGAGTATTCTCACTTCGTGCTTAATGAGAACAATGGAATTCACCGACTTTCCCTTTTCACTTCGTGTACCCAGAAGCGCACATCAACATTTAAAACTGCATCCACCCTCATCTCCTGCTTTCTCTTTTCCATTTTTCTCTCATCTTGGCATCTGCCTTGTACTTTGCTATGGTCTTTTAGGCTCAAGGGTCACAAATCTAAAGCAAAGAAAAAGAGGAATTTATTGGGGGCATGTCTCTGACCTTTAGGCACAGGTAGGTCTCAAAAATATTCTCAGGGCTCTGACTTTATGGCTCTATCTCTAGATTCTATGTGCCTCTCTTGGCTTAGTTTTCAGACAGGCCCTTTCCCTGTGGTGGCAGGGTGGTCACCAACAGCCCCAAACTAGAATCATCCTTAGTGCTCCAGGCTCCAGAGAAGGAAAGAGCACATTTCCCCACAGCTGTGGAAAACCCTTGGGAAAACGTCCCTGATTGGTCTATGATGGGTCACATGTCCATTCCTGGACCAATCACTTTGATGAGGGGAGGTGGTGCTCTGATTGGTCAGTCCAGGGTTCCCGTATCCACTGTTGGATTGAGTGGGATCAAATCCATCCAAATCTCACAGGTTGAACAGGAGTATAATGGAATGGGGTTTGTGTGTGTGTGTGTGTGTGTGTGTGTGTGTGTGTGTGTGTGTGTGTGTGAGAGAGAGAGAGAGAGAGAGAGAGAGAGAGAGAGAGAGAGAGAGAGAGAGAGGAGAGGGAGAGAGGGAGATATCCTCAGGGGAGATCCTCAGAGAATAGATTCTAAACAGAAAAAAATGATAAAACCTCTACCCACCCCTTATTCTAATTTATATTTTCCCTGTTTTGAATGTATGATTGTTTATTTATATTTTAATTTGCTGCCTCAAATCCTTTGTGAAATTAGGTGGAATAAATAAATGATAAGATGTGAATACTGACTGAATAAACAGATCAATGCATCTCTCCTTACAGGAGGAGGGTAAGGTTGATTAGAGGTAACAGCAAACTGAACATCGGCTTGAGCTCTGGAATGTGCTGGACCTAGAAACTTTCTCTCCCGTTGGCCACAGTGCACAGTCGACCTCCATTCCATCTGGGCATGCCTGTTAGAAAACACCCTGCCTCCATTTGTGACGAGGGGCTCATCTAATGTAGATCTTATTTTATGGATTAATAAAAAAACTAAGATAAAGACACTAGCTCAGGGTTCACATCTTGAAATTCTTGACTTACTTGTTTCCTGTCATTCTGCCTTTCCCTTCCATTTTTACATTATTTTACATTTTTAAGAATTAATTTCTCAACCTCAACACTATTGATATCTTGGGTCAGACAATTCTTTGTTGTTGGGATGCCTTGTGCATTGCAAGATGTTTAATAGTGTTTCTGGCCTCTACCCACTAGTTGCCAGCAGTCCCCCTTCCCATCTCGTTGAGACAGCCAACTATATCTCTAGTCATTGTCAAGGGGTGAAATTGTCCTGGTTGAAAACCACTGTTCTATTAGACTATGACTTCTGAGAGAAGAGGAACCTTGTATGACTTGATCACTGTTTAATCCCTCAACCTAGTACAATGCCTGGCACTTAGTAGATGCTCAATAAATCTTCATTGACTGAGGGAATTAGTTTGCTTTGAACTCTTATTTCTATGCTATATTGACCTGCAAGCAGCTACATTTCTTTGTAGAAGAACTAAAATTTACTGTTTATGTCCTCATCCCCTCTCAGGTACGTGAGTTAGTCAATATGTGCTAGCATCTGTTTTATTATTATGATGATTGTTTCTTTATAATAATAGAAGAAGAGTGCTAAACCCAAAGCCATGGGTTAATTTTGCTTTTCTTGTTGAGCTTGCACGTTTGAACTAGAAGTTACTGGTGTATCTTGAACCTGCAGGGAGAGATTGGATTGAAATAGCTGTAGACTGGGATATCAGCAACAGGCACAGAGGTTTGAAGGAGTTTGGGAAAGTAGTACTCTGAGAAATCACTCTGACTTTGGGTTCTTGGAGCTTAAGGTCTCTAGCTAGAAAACAGCTGTGAAACTTAAATGTTCCTTATGCAGGAATAGTACTGTACCCTGCACACCTCCCTAAGACTGTTTTTAAAAAATGTAGCAAGTTTTTTCAGTATCAGCATCCCATGGAACCACCTTGGTTTGCTTTTCCCACAAGCAGATGCTCAGACAAGGACATGAGAACAAAAAGTGATTTGAGAGGTGATCCCAGGAAACACTGTTAGGTGAGCCTAAGTCCGATAGGGAAGCCCATCGGGGTGTATCATCCAGTTAGAACCATTGGCAACTGGAGCTCAGTCCTGCTGGAGAACTCTCAGGGAGCAAGAATATGACTTGGGGTCATTGCAATTGAAGGGCAAGGAAGCTGGGGGGCTGCTCCTCCAGATTCTAGCTCAACTTTGCTTGTGGACTGCTTCAAGGGGCATTCACTCTCTAGTGCTTCTGGTTGCCTTGGGTGAGAATCAAATGTGTTTTTCAGCCAGAGCAAAGTTACCAGGCAGAGAGGCCCAGGTGTTTGCAGTTGGCACTCTTGAGTGTGGAGGTGAGTGTTGAAGGATCACTATAAGGAACTGACAGTGTCTAATATAGGACATCTGGTGGGCAGGGGCTGAACATCTCCCAGCACATGAGGCAGCCCCTCACAGGTAAGAATGGACCACCTTCAATGCCAATAGACATGCCTTCAAGAAACATGATGAATAGGAATGGAGATTTCCTTTGGATTCCTGGAAAAGAGAAGTCTGTTTTATTTTTATTTATAAATCAATAAGTGTTATTTTTCCTGGTTATAAATGTAATAGGTACTCTTTGAAGAAAATGTGAAAAGTACAGGAAAAATATCCTTAAAGGAGACATTTTGGTGCATTTTTTCTTATTCTATGCAAAGTCTGTAGAAATAATGGTTACAAAACAAGTTCTGGGTTTAAATTTAGACTCCACTTATTACTAGCTATGTGGCTTTGGACAAGTTAGTTCACCTCCCTGGGCCTTAGTTTTTCCAACTGAAATGATAATATCTTATGTTTTTCGGGGATATAAATGAGATAATATATTTATAATATAAGCCAATAATACTTGGCTTATAATAAGCACTCATTAAATATGGTATATACAAATGCATCTCCTTTTAAGAATGAGATTATGGCCAGGTGTGGTGGCTCACACCTGTAATTCCAACACTTTGGGAGGCTGAGACTATAGCTTGGCCAATATAGTGAAACCCTACTAAAAGTACAAAAATTAGCCAGGTGTGGTGGTGCACACCTGTAATCCCAGTTACTTGAGAGGCTGAGGCATGAGAACTGCTTGAACCTGGGAGGTGGAGGTTGTTACATGAGTTGGCTAGCCTGTTTTCCCAGCACCATTTATTGAATGGTACATCCTTTCCCCATTGATTGTTTTTGTCAGGTTTGTCGAAGATCAGATGGTTGTAGATATGTGATGTTATTTCTGAGGGCTCTGTTCGGTTCCATTGGTATACATATCTGTTTTGGTACCAGTGCCATGTTGTTTGGTTACTGTAGCTCTGTAGTATAGTTTGAAGTCAGGTAGCGTGACGTCCAACTTTGTTCTTTTTGCTTAGGATTGTCTGGGCTATAGAATCTCAGAGTCTTATTGGGAAAGATACAACTTGAAAGCAAAAGGGAACCAAGGAAAAAGACAATACCAGCATGGAGCTAGATTGGGTTTCCTAGAAGCAAAGTCTGAGTCAGGGGCTTAGGGGCATTTAATTTATTGAGGAAATGCTCTGGAAGTGGGGGAGCAATGAAGGACGGTAGGGCAGGGGAACAGAGCCAAGCAAGGAGATAGTCTTGGTTGGAGACAAGCTGCAGCTTGATAACAGAGGAAGTTCTGGAGCATGAATTGTAACCCCAGGTTGGTCCTGACTCAAGGCAAGTGGCTGGCCATTTGAACCTTCATGTCAGTCAGTCCCTGGCTCTGACTATTCCCCTGGCTGGGTGTTAGGGGCAGAGTAATTTCCTAGAAGAGACATTCTTGATAGCCATGTTGGAGAAGGAGGCAGCTGTGAGCCATTAGCTGCCAACATTCTTAGCAGCTGGTGAAAGGGATTTGATCAGGGCACCGCATGGCCATTGCAGTTCTCTGGGACAGGAGGCAGCAACTATAGCCCATGGTGTAATTCCTGCTTGCCCCCTGTTATTGTAACGTTTTATTAGCACACAGACACGCTTATTGTTTCACATATTGTTTGTGGCTTTTTGTACTGCAACGGCAGAGTTGAGTAGTTTTGACAGTGACTGTATGGCCTTCAAAACCTAACATAGTCACGCTCTGGCCTTTTAAGAAATGGTTTCCCAGCATTTGGTCTAGGGGAATCCCAAGAGAAATAAGAGGGGTTCAGTGTAATCTGGGTGGTCCCAAGGTGGGGGTTGCTGTTACTCTGGGATGCGGGGAAATGGTGAGGTTTGGGTTAGAGGTGAGAAATCTGGAAGACCTTCAAGGACTAGTGAGTTAATGCAGGTACAAGAGAAGTGAATATGCCTGGAAAAAGGGATATGACTGTAGCAAGCAAGCACGATACGGTACAGATCCTTTTCTCCAAGGACCACATAGATATCTGGGACAGTAGCTTGTTTAAGTGAAAAAATCCACTTAAGGCTCATTTCCAGGGAAGAATTCAGTTTTGAAACCCTTAATCAGAGGAGTGCATGGTCTGGGGTGTGCTAAATGCAAATGCATTCAAACGTAATTATTTGGAGCAGCTATAAACAAGTCTGGTCACTTAAGATAAAGATGTAAAGCACACACTTTGCCTTCATCAAAGCAGCAAAAGGAGAAAAGTGTATCTCAGCCCTCCATGTTGGTGAGTACTTAACAGGAATTCATTCAGCATGGGGAGACATCATGTGCTGGCTAACAGGGACATCGGGACAGCAGCTCTTGAAATCCATGGGCTATTTTTGTCAAAGGAGAATTCAGTTTTAAATATTCGATGCCTTTAGGATAACTCATCTATCACTGGGCCAATTTAAGTCTCATTAATCACATGAAGGAAAGAACTCCCTGCCCCTTGAAGCTATCAGTGTACAGCTGTGAAATGGAGGCCTGGTTCCCCTGAGAAATGAGGTGCTAGTGGTATAATTTTGCAAAGATGGGAGCAAGAGTGATCCTCCTGAGTAGGGACTGTTCCTTGACTCAAAATTACCAGTTGTGGGTTCTGTTGCCAAACCTGGGGCCACCTGAATTGAGAGGGTTTAGAAGATCATGATCGGCATCTGTGGATTACATTTGAGACAGCATAGAGTTACATAAACACCGTGGCCTTTGGAGCTAGGTAGCCATTTATTGTTCTACCTACTAAGAACAGATTGTGCACCAGGCAGTGTGTGCCAAACTAACTGGGTGCCAGGATTTGTGTTTAAAGTGCTTAGTTTAATCTTATAATGCCTCTATGATATGTCATTAGCCCTTTTATATATCCGAAAATTGAAGTTTAGAGATGCTAACTCATTTGCTGAGGGTCATAGAACTTGAAAGTGGCAGAGCTGGGATTTGATCCCTGGTTTGACTATTTCTAAACAAAACCAAGCTCTTGAACTATTATATGACCCTGCACTCAAGGAGAGCCACTCTCATCAGGAAAGGAGCCCTTACTCACCCTGGGAAAAAAAAAGAAAATGCAGAATGGTAAAAAGTAGAAGAAAAATCAACCACTGTTAATTTTAATTGCCCCAAGTAAGTTATTGACAACATTGTGGTATATTTCCATCTCAGTTCATTTGAGCTGCTATAAAAAAATACCATGACTGAGTAGCTCATACAGAAAAGAAGTTTATTACTCAGAGTTTGGAGGCTGGGAAGTCTAAGATCAAGGTGCCAGCAAATTCAATGTCTGGTAAGGGCCCGTTTCTGATAGACGGTGCCTTCTTTTTGTGTCCTCATGTGGTGGAAAGGAGAAACAAGCTCCCTAGAATCTCTCTCATATAGGCATTAATACTGTTTACAGGGGCTCCACCCTCATGAGCTAATTACATCCTGAAGGCCCTACCTCTTCACACCATCACTTTGGGGCCTGCAATTTCAATGTATGAACTTGGGGTGGGATACAGACATTCAGACCATAGCAATATCCTTTAAGGATTTAAAAAAATGTCCATATCTGAAAAAACAGTATTCTCACAGTGCATTTTTATCTTATTTTTTCCAATAAACCAACATTATGCCATAAGCATTTAAATGTTATTATATACCTTTGTAATATAATTTTAAATAACCTTATAATATTTCACTATGTGGCTGGATATACTCATCTGTGTTCGTTTCCTTATCTTTAAAATGCTGGTAATATTTCCCACCGCATGGCTGGGTGGCAGGATGAGATAATGGTTATTAAGTGTCTGACGCGTGATAGGTACTCAGTAGGTATTTGTATGCTTCTCTCCCTGTATTAAGAAAGTTCCCTAGGAGCAGAGCCTGAGATGGGAATTCTTGTGCAAAGCCTGTATTATGGGAGCACTTTCAGGAAAGATCTGGAAGGGAGTGATAGCAGCGGGAGTGGGCAAGGAAGCACATGAGTTGAGAACATGGTCTCCACTGGAGCCCAGCCACAACCTGATTCCACGGGCAGCTCTGGAGTGTGAACTGCACTACAGTCAGCCCCACTTTGAGGCGATGGGGTTGGCTGTTTATTTCTCTCTGTCAGTAGTCATTGGCTGTGGACTGCTCATTGAAGAGAGGGGCGTAAAACATTTGGGTGAGGCACCTCCTATTCAGCCAAGGGATATGCTTTAGAGCAGCCCTTTCCAAAATGGTAGCCCTTAGCCACATGTGGCTACAAAGCATGTGACATGTGGCTAGTCTGAATCGAGCTGCATTGCAAGTGGAAAATACACACCAGATTTTGAAGGCTCAGTTGAAAAATAGATGTCAACATCCTTAATAATTTTAGAAAATCGATTACATGTTTGTACTTTGAATATAATACTTTGATAATACTTTGAAGACTTCAATAATACTTTATTGAATAATAAAACATATTATTGGCCGAGCATGTTGGCTCACACCTGTAATCCCTGCACTTTGGGAGGCTGAGGCAGGTGGATCTTGAGTTTGGGACCAGCTTGGCCAAAATGGTGAAACCTCATCTCTACTAAAAATACAAATATTAGTTGGGGTGTGGTGGTGGGCACCTGTAAGCTCAGCTACTTGGGAGGCTGAGGCAGGAGAATTGTTTGAACCTGGGAGGTGGTGGTTATAGTGAGCTGAGATCATATCATTGCACTCCAGCCTGGGCAACAGGCAAGACTCTGTCTCAAAACAAAAAACATATTATTATGACATATTATTAAAATTAGTTTCACTTATTTCTTTTTACTTTATTTTATCTTTTTAATTGATGCATAATTGTACATATTTATGGGGTACTTATTATACTTTGATACATGCATACAAATTGTAATAATCAAATAAGAACAATCAGGACATCCATCACCTCAAGCATTTGTTATTTCTTTTTATTGGGACCATTCCACATTATCTAGCTATTTTGATATATGCAATAAATTATTACTAATTATAGTTACCCTACTGTGCTATTGAACAGTAGAACTTGCTTCTTCAATCCAGCTGTAGTTTTGTACCCATTAACCTTTTCTTCATTTCCACCACCCCTCTACTTGTCACAGCCTCTGATAAACACCATTCTACTCTCTTGCTCCTTGAGATAAACTTTTTGGTTCCCACATATATGCATGAGAACATGCAATAATTTGTCTTTTTGTGCCTGACTTATTTCACTTAACATAATGCCTTTCACTTCCATCCATGTTGCTGCAAATGACAGGATTTCATTCTTTTTAATGGCTAATATTCCTCTATGTATATATACCACATTTTCTCTATCTGTTCATTCTTTGATAGACATTTACATCGACTCTGTATCTTGGCTATTGTGAATAGTGCCACGATAAACAAGGGAGTGCATATGTCTCTTTGATATACTGATACCTTTTCTTTTGCATATATAACAAGCAGTGGGATTCCCCCGGGAAATGCATCTCAAAATCACAATGGGAAATCATTTCACCCGAGTTAAAACAGCTGCTATCAAAAGGGCGTAAAATAGCAGATGCTGGTGAGGATGTGGAGAAAAAAAGGAACTCCAGTGAATGGTTAGTGGGAATGTCAGTTAGTACAGCTACTGTGAAAGTTTGTATGGAGGGTCCTCAAAAAACAAAAAACAGATCTACCATATGATGTTTTATTTTTTTAAATGTGACTGCTTGAAAAGTTGAAATTACATCTGTAATCCCAGCACCTTGGGAGGCTGAGGTGGGCAGATCACTTGAGATCAGGAGTTTGAGACCAGCCTGGCCAACATGGTGAAACCCCATCTCTACTAAAATATAAAAATAAGCTGGGCATGGTGGCAGGCACCTGTAACCCCAGCTACTCAGGATACTGAGGCAGGAGAATTGCTTGAACCTTCTAGCTTGGGCAACTGAGCAAGACTCCCACTCAAAAAAAAAATGTGAACTTACATACATGGCTCATACTTGTGGTTCTCATTACGTTTCCCTTGGGCAACATACTCTTGGAGAGTAGAAGTCAACACAGTTTTTCTGTAAAAGACCAGACAGTAAATATTGTCAACTTCGCAGGGTGTACAGTCTCTGTTGTAGTTACTCCACTCTGCAGAGGTGAAGCAGCCACAGATAAAATAGGTACAAATAAGCGTGGCTGTGTTCCAATGAAACATTATTTATAAAACCAGGTGGCGGGCTGGACTTGGCCCGTGGACTATCTTTCACTGACCTCTGCTCTAGAAAAAAAATTAGCTGTAAACTGTTTGCAGCCAGTACTCATTGTCTGGGGATAGCAGTGGTGGAGGGGTGCACCTGCCTGGTAAAAGGATCTGGAGGAGGAACCAACAGTGTGTCCTCCATAGTTCAGTTTCTCTCCTGGTTAGAGATGAATTCTTTTTCCGGTGATTTCCCCCTGCCTACACCACTGACCTCTAGATAATTTGTCTTGAAAGAAAGAAGCTTTATTAGGGGTTGGGATGGAGGGGGGAATTTCACTTCAGGGAACTTGGACTGTGAAACACCCCTGCATCAGAGGCTAAAGATGGAGAAATATGCAGAAGGAGGAAAAACAAAACCAAACATTTATTTCCTTCTTACAGTTGAAGGAGACGAACATATGCATGTCAATATGGCATTTGAAGATGCTACTTAATATTCTGCAGGTCTGTGCAACTGGTCTACCCTGGAAGGCGGAGGCAGCGTCTTAGAGACTTAAGTGATTTTTTTTTTTTAAATAAGACATCCCCCAGCTTTTGCTAACGCAAACATAAACATGGAATTTTTCAATTGAGAGCAATTAACATATAATGCCTTAGGCCAGGAGATAATTAATACAAAATCCCGGGGAAACAGCAGCACTGCAGCTCATGCTTTCCCAAGGTGGAATTGCTTCATTGAAATGATTCTTGGTCTCCAGGGAACTTTCCGTGACCTGTTTAGGATGGACTTGAATCTCTCTACTGGGCCTGTGCATCTCCTCTGGCAGCCCTGTGGCACTGTCCCTCCTCATAAATGTGGAGACTCTCCCAGAGGGCCCTTTAGCTGATATGCAGTTGAGTCTCTCCCAGTTTTACCCACTGGTATGTTGGGATAATCTCCTCTGCCTTCACTGTCCTCCTATTAGAATTCCTTAGTTCCTTCAAGTCAGAATTGACATTATCTGACGTGGTTTGGCTCTGTGTCCCCATCCAAATCTTATATTGAATTGTAATTTGCATTGTAATCCCCACGTGTCTGGGGAGGGACCTAGTGGAAGGAGATTGGATATAGGGGTTGGTTTCCTCCATGCTATTTTCATAATTCTCATGAGATATGATAGTTTAAAAGTGGCACTTCCTCCTTCACTTTGTCTGTCTTCTGCTACCATCTAATTCATGTCTTGCTTCCCCTTCACCTTCTGCCATGATTGTAAGTTTCCCAAGGCTTCCCCAGCCATGCAGAACTGTGAGTCAATCGACCCTCTTTTCTTCATAAATTACCCAGTTTCAGGTAGTAGCTTTATAGCAGTGTGAGAACAGACTAATACATTGTCCTCTTTTCTGCCCTCTCCTCTTTCGCAAATGTTTATTGAACACCTACTATGTGCTGAGTCTGTTTTAGGCACTGTGTATGAGGCAGGAACAGACCCTGACTTACATGCTAATTGGAAAGACTAATAGCTAATATGTAAATAAATGGTAAAGTATGCAACTTTAGGAAGAGAAGGGCAGTGAAATAATAAAGAAGGGCAAAAGAATAGAAGGTGATGTTGTGTGTGGGATGTCTCTTTTAGATAGAGTGGGCAGGGAAGTCTCTTTGAGGAGGTAGCCCCTGAAAGGAAAGCTAAAAAAAGTAAAGCAAACATGTAATCCCAGCACTTTGGGAGGCCGAGGCGGGTGGATCACGAGGTCAAGAGATGGAGACCATCCTGGTCAACATGGTGAAACCCCATCTCTACTAAAAAAAAAATACAAAAAAAAATTAGCTGGGCATGGTGGCATGTGCCTGTAATCCCAGCTACTCAGGAGGCTGAGGCAGGAGAACTGCTTGAACCCAGGAGGCGGAGGTTGCGGTGAGCCGAGATCGCGCCATTGCACTCCAGCCTGGGTAACAAGAGTGAAACTGCATCTTGAAAAAAAAAAGAAAGAAAGAAAGTAAAACAAACAAACCAGCTAAAGCTTATATAGGCCAAAGGTCAGATAGTGCCTACTCTGTGCTAGGCACTGTTTGGAGTGCTTTGCAGACATTGACTGATTATTCTTCATGACAACGCAATGTGTAACTATGATGAGTCCATCTGGTGGGTGAGAACCTGAGGCACAGAAAGATGAAGCTATTGGCCAAAAGGATGCATAGTTCATCAGTGCTAGGATGAACTTTGAACCCAGACACCTGACTCCAAGTGCTCTTAACCAACAGAAAACATAAGGACATTGATTGATTGAATATTTGATTCATTAATTTATTGTAATCTCTCATTCCTAGAGGGCCTAATGAGCATCAGGTAGGCATAAATAAGACCTATTACTCTCTGACTGTCTATAGGTAAAAACAGCCTTGGGCTCAGGCTTGCTGAGAAATGTTAGATAAGATATTGTGTTAGCCAGGGACAATGGGGGAATGTATTAATTTGTTCTCACTGCTATAAAGATTCTACCTGAGACT
The DNA here is from genome assembly GCF_049354715.1 of Callithrix jacchus. Taxonomy (NCBI): domain Eukaryota; kingdom Metazoa; phylum Chordata; class Mammalia; order Primates; family Cebidae; genus Callithrix; species Callithrix jacchus. The sequence goes on along the minus strand of NC_133513.1, from coordinate 16,131,138 downwards.
GGGTAATTTATAAAGAAAGGAGGTTTAATTGACTCACAGTTTCACATGGCTGGGGAGACCTCAGGAAACTTACAATCATGGTGGAAGGCCAAAGGGAAGCAAGCACCTTCTTCACAAAGCAGCAGGAAAGAAAGAGCGAGGAAGTGCCACACTTTAAAACCATCAGCTCCTGTGAGAACTCACTCACTATCATGAGAACAGCATGGGATCGGGGGAGAACAGAACTGCCCCCACGATCCAGTGACCTCTAAGCAGGTCCCTCCCTTGACATGTGGGAATTACAGTTCAGGATGAGATTTGGGTGGAGACACAGAGTCAAACCATATCAAGGAATAAACAGGGAAGTCCACTCAGAAGGAGCAGTGAGATGATTTAAGACTTGAAGAATGAGTTTGCAGGAAGACAATGTTGGACTCAAGATGTGGAAAATGAGGAAACAGTTGTAAGGAAGGGCATACCAAGCAGAAGGAACAGCCTGTGCAAAGGAGTAGAGATGAGGTATGCCCAGGGATGTGTCTAAACAGGACATAGGGAGCATGTAGGCAAATAACAGTCTATGAAACAGCAAATGTAGGCAGAATTTAGATAGAAACATGGGCATAGAGAGCCTAGATTTTTATCTTGAGGGCAATGGGGAGCCAGTGGATGACTTTAAGTAAAGGGTGATATGTTTGGATTTGTGTGGTTAGAAGATTACATGGGGAATAATGTACATGTGGTTGGAAGATTACATGGAGAACAATGTGTATGAGGAAGGTTTGATGGAGGACAGGTTATTCCCTCAGTTCCTCTTGACACCTTCCACATAGCCTAGTAGAAATAGAACTTTATCCTTGATTCTTAGATATTTTAATGAGTAATAATAGCAGCTAATTCTAGGAACATATTAAGGGCTGAATAGATTTTATGCTATTCTATATTTTTATCTTATTTAATCCTAAAATACACTCTGTGGAATAGATATGACTATCATTTTTATTTTACAGATGAGGAAACAGTTGTAGAGGGTATGTGGCACATTTTGAGTTACACAGCCAATTTGGTGAAACGGGTTTTACAGGCTGGGGATCCTAATTCCAAAGGCCACAATATTAAGCACTATGCTCTTATCACTCATCTTTTCATGTGCACAAGTATTATTTCCATGCCCAGGGGCAGGGAACGCAGAAATGCATTTATTGGGTATCTACTGTGCGCTCGGTACATGACAGACAACTCCACACAATGTTATTTGTGTTTTCCTCACAATAGCCTGGTGCAGGATTATGTCGTTTTAATAGATGATAAAACTGAAGCCAGGAGGTGTGTGTTGTGTTTTTTTCCCTCCTGCCTAGTGTTTCCATTGGTTTCTCCCTGAGAGTTTTGTAAGCCTCCTTCTAGATCTTTACCTACTTCTATTTCCTGTGGGATTGCCTGTGCTGTACCCGACAAAGGTTCTAGACAATGGGCATGTCAGGATTGGCTGGGTTCCACCGATTCCCGGACACAAGTGTTTTTTCTCCTCCCTAGTTTGCTTCACTTAATGGCCATTGCTTTCTCATTTTCTTGCCAAGTGACCCTTCCACCAATGGCCTTCTCTCCAGGCTGATAGCTGATCAACAGTCTCCGGTGTAGTTACTCCGCTCTGCATTTGCAGAGGTGAAACAGCCACAGGTAAAATATATACAAATAGGCATGACTGTGTTCCAATAAAGCATGACTTGCAAAACCAGGTGGTGGGCTGGACTTGACCTGTGGACTGTACTTCGCTGACCTGCACATTTAGGCTTTGGGATGATGTGTGCCTGAGTGTGTTTCCCACTGGGGTACTAGGGTAGAGCAGAAGGGTTGCATTCCTAGAGACAAACTCATGTCTTAAAGACCTTGAGTTTGCTTTTTTTCTCGAGGTACCATGACTTGTTTGTTTATTATAGGCAAAAAAAAAAAAAAAATGTGAGCATGGTACTGGTACAAAAATAGATACACAGATCAATGGAACAAATAGAGAACCCAGAAATAAAGCCACATACCTACAGTCAACTTATCGTCAAACAAAGTTAAAAAAAAAACAGTGGGGAAAGGACACCCTGTTAAATAAATGGTTCTTGGAGAATTAGCTAGCCATATGCAGAATAATAAAACTGGACCTCTAAACTCTCACCATATACAAAAATTAAATCAAAATGAATTAAAGACTTAAATTTAAGACCTGTTACTATAAAAATCCTATAAGAAAACCTAGGGAAAATGCTTCTGGACATTAGCCTAAGTGAGTAATTTATGACGAAGACCCAAAAAGCCAATGCAACAAAACCAAAAATAGACAAATGAGACTTAATTTAACTAAAAAGCATCTGTGCAGCAAAGTAAATAATCAACAGAGTACACAGACAACCTACAGAATGGGAGAAAATATTTGTAAATTATGCCTCTGGTAAAAAAGTAATATCAAGAATCTACAAGTAATGGAAGCAATTCAACAGGAAACAAACAACCCCATTAAAAACTGGGCAAAGGGCATGACAGACATTTCTCAAAAGATTAAATGCAAGTGACCAAGAAGCACATGAAAACATGCTCACTATTTAGATAAATGTGAATTAAAACCACACTGTGTTAAGTCTTACACCTGTCAGAATCATTATTATTAAAAAATCAGAAAACAAAAGATGTTGGCATGGATGTAGAGAAAAGGGAGTGCTTATATACTGTTGGTGGAAACGTAAATTAGTTCAATCCTTATGAGAAACAGTATAGAGATAACTCAAAGGACTAAAGATAGAACTACCTTTGATCCAGCAATGACACTGCTCTGTATTTGCCCAAAAGGAAACAAATCACTATATAAAAAAGACATCTGCATTCATGCTTATTTCAGCACTACTCATAATAGCAATCATGGAACCGACCTAAGTGTCCATTAATGGTTGATTGGATAAAGAAAATGTGATATGTTTACACTGTGGACTGCTATGCAGCCATAAAAAAATGAAATCATGTTTTTTTTTGAGCAACATGGATGCAGCTGGAGCCATTATCCTAAGTGAACTAACTCAGAAACAGAAAATCAAATATCATATTCTCACTTTTAAGTGGGAGGTAAACAATGGGTAGATGTGGTCTTAAACATGGTAATAATAGACACTGGGGACTCCAAAAGTGGGGGAAGAATGAGAGGGAGTTGAGCTTTGAAAAATTATGCATTGGGTAAAGTGTTCAATATTTGGGTGATGGGTACACTTGAAGCCCAATCCCCACCATTACACAATATACCTATGTACCCCCAAATCTAAGAGTTAAAAAATGTGTATTGGTACATTATTTTAAATAAAGTTATAGATATATATTATATCTAAAGTTATACATATATAACTTTATTAAAAATAAACAATATATATTCATCACCAAATGAATGTTTAGATAAGCTGAAAGAAGGAATGAAAATAACCTTTACTCTTATTACCTACAGATAAACACAGGTAACATTTTGGAGAGTATTCATCTATTCTCTTCTCCCTCCCTCCCTCCCTCTCTCTCCCTCTCTCTCCCTCTCTCTCATTACAAAGTGAAATCACATTGTATCAGTAAATGCTGTTTTGTCATTGGTGACTCCCTTTCACAGCTCAACAGAGGCACCTTGACATTCTTTAGCAATATATTTCAAACTTCTTTTAGCAGCTTTTGAACCCTTTCTACAAGCATAGGACTTGGAAATATAATTATGACTGATTTTCTTGGTCTGATTTGGTGTGTCTTCATCAGTTCAGGCTGACATAATAAAATACCATAGACTGGGTGGCTTATAAATAACAGACATTTGTTTCTCATTATTCTGGAGGCTGCAAGTCTGAGATCAGGGTGCCAGTGTGGTTGGGGTCGGTGAGGGTCCTCTTCTGGGCTGCAGACTGCTGATTTCTGTCTGTGTCCTCACATGGCAGGGAGCAGAGAGGAAAGCAACCTTTACCAGTACTCTTTTAAGGACACTAATCCCATTCACAGAGGCTTCACACCTTTATGACCTCATCTAAACCTAATTACTTCCTGAAGGCACCATGTTCGAATAGGATCACATTGAGGGGTAGGATTTCAACATAGGAATTTGGGGAGAGGTACAGAAACATTCAGTTTATAACAGGCTGCTATAACAAAATACTGTAGACTAAGGGTTAACAACAAGCATATTGTTTTTTCTTCTCACAGTTCTGGAGACAGGATGTCTAAGATCAAGGTGCCAGGTGACTGAATTTCCTAGTGAGGGCTCTCTTCCTGGCTTGCAGATGGCCACCTTCTTGCGATGTCCTTATATGATTGAGAGACAGAGCTCTGGTCTCTTCCTCTTCCTGTAAAGACACTAATACCAGCAAGGGGGCTCCACTCTCAAGGCCTTTTTTTTTTAAGCCTAATTACCTCCCCAAGGCTCCACTTCCAAATACCATTCTAATGGGGATTAGGGCCTCAATATATGAATTTGGTGGTACACATTCAGTTCATAACACAGATAAGAGCAGTTTAATTGGTGGAAGCAGAAGTAGAGGAAACAAAATTCTGTATAGTTTCTACATTCTTTTGCCAAAATGGGCCCTGAAATCACTTTTGTGGATCTCCTCTAGGCTTCCGAGGAGCATTGTTTGCAAAACTATTCTCATCTGACAGTATCTTAAATGTAGCGTGGTATTCCGTTGCATGGATATATGCCGTGGATTTATCTAGTTTCCTATTGTTGGACATCTAGGTTGCTTTCCATTTTTCGCCATTATAAACAAAATTCTGTTGGATATCCTTGCACTTCCAACCTTGTGTGCACCTGTGATTGTTTCTCTCAGATGAAGTCTTAGAAGTGAAAATGTCCTTTGATTCCTGGCTTGTGGAAATTTCCCCCTGAAGCCCAAATCTCTGCTTTGGCAGGCCAGGAGGAAATTTGCCCAGAGTGTGGGCCTCAGTTCAGACTGGGTATGTGCTAGACACAATATGTCTTCATAATAGATGGCCTAGTGTTGGACTGCTGAGTCATGCTCTGTTGTCAGGACAGCAACAGACTTTCCCCTGGGTCTGGGCTGGCAAGACTAGTGCATATGCTGCTGCCTTATATTTGCAATAGGCTTTTACAATTTTCAAAGCTCTTTTCATCTGTTTTTCCACAGTCACTACATGAGGTCAGTTGGGAAGAGATGAATGTATCTTTGAAAGCATATTGAAGTTCAAAGAGGTTAGATGACATTCCTAAAATTATGTATCTAGTAAATGGCAGTACTCTGTACTAGTCAGCTATTATGGCAATAATGCTGCATAACAAATACTCCCCCATCCCCAAGTCTCAGCATATTACATCAACAAACAGTATTTTTCTTTCTCCCATGAGAGTTGGGTCTCAGCGTTGGCCATAGTTTAGCTGATCTTAGCTGAGTGTGGCTATCATTGGGGGCAACGGGGTATGATGACACAAGACAGTGTCAGAAAGGAAACCTTAAGGGCCATGGTGCAGAGTTGGAATCATATTGCAATGGGAAGTGATTGGAGAATTTTCCATAGAGGAGTGACATGACCTGATTTGCGTTTTAAGAGCCTGTTTGGATTTGTTTGTTCAATGCTGTATTTTCTGTGCCTGGTTCATCATAGATGCTCCATAAATATTTTATTGGATTAATAATGAACCTGATTCCAAAAAAAGCAATGGAGTACAAGACTGGAGGAACTGGCTATACTTCCGTCCTGTGCAGAGTGCTTGTTAAGCTGGTTAGCTTCAATGATCAAGATCCATTAGTTTATTTATTTACGCATTTCACTCGCTGAGAAAACATTTGCTAGGTGCTTCCTCTAGGGTGTATACATCAGCAGAGGAAAGGCTAGGAAAGGCTATGACTTTGCAAACTCTGTAGAGACCTCCGATAGAATCCCCCCTCTACTGTCCACTGTAGTCCTCTTTTGAGGAAAAGAAAAACCTCGGGGCAGCTGGAGAAAAAACAGAGCTGACACTCTAGACACAGCTTTCCCTGCATAGAGGTCAAACAACGAGGGCAGTGGGAGATAATCATGGTTATAACTCGAGCCTCCTTAACTCATCATTTCATTCAGCTCCATTGTGTAGCAGCAGAAACAAGCCTCTAGGATGGGGTTGAATTGCCTTGCTGGAGATGGCCCAGCAAATGAGTGGCAGAGCCAGGTAGACCCCAGACCTCCAACCTTCCATTCCTGGGCTCTTTGCACAAACCTGCCCTGCTGCCCTCACCTTTCAGCAAACAGTTTCTACACTCTCCATACAAGTTTGGGGGAGGAACATAATGCTGTTTATTTGGAAGTAAAATGCTTTTTAAAAAAATTAATAACCAACCACATAAAGGTGGTTTATGTTTAAAATTAAATGTTAAAGTGCAAAGGTTTCCTTCAGGAATAGGAATTATGTCTTCTAATTATATGATATTTGGAACTACACATTTCCTTTGAAGAAATACCTTATAAATAGGTCAAAACCGTTCTTCTCAGATCTTATGTATTTACTTGCCTGTGTGCTTATTTAGCGTTTGGCCCTTATCATGCAGCCTTGAACCCTGGCTACATTTTCTTCTGTAAAGGAATTATCTGCAGTTAAACTGCAAACAGGATTTTCTTTTCCTACTTGTCATTCTTTTTCCCTTCGTCACAATGTCTAGCATAGTGCCAGATATAGGCAGTTTGCTAAAATCCTTTTTAAAAAATTATTATTATTTTTTTAAGTTCCAGAGTACATGTGCAGGATGGGCAGGTTTGTTACATAGGTAAATGTGTGCCATTGTCAAAGATGTAGAACCAGAAATACCATTTGACCCAGCGATCCTATTACTGGATATTTACTCAAAGGAATATAAATCATTCTGTTATGAAGATACATGCATGCGTATGTTCATTGCTGCACTATTCACAATAGCAAAGACATAGAATCAACCCAAATGCTCATCAATGATAGATTGGATAAAGAAAGTGTCATCCCTACACACCATGGAATACTATGCAGCTATAAAAGGGAGCCAGATCATGTCCTTTGCAGGGACATGGATGGAGCTGGAAAGCCATTATCCTCAGCAAAGTAACGTAGGAACAGAAAACCAAACATCTCGTGTTCTCACTTATAAGTGGGAGCTAATATCCATTTTAATTTCCTTTTCCTCTCACCTGTCCTCCCATCTCTTCCAGTTCTGTTCTCTTCCCTCCTCTCCAACGCTCACTCCTTCCCATCCTTCCTTCTTTCCTCTCTCACCCCTCTCCTCCTTTCCTTCCAGAAACTTTTTTTGAGACAGAGTCTCACTCTGTCACCCAGGCCTGAGTGCAGTGGCATGATCTCAGCTCACTGCAACCTCTGCCTCCTGGGTTCAAGTAGTTCTCCTGCCTCAGCCTCCCAAGTAGCTGAGACTACAGGTGTATACCACCATGCCCAGCTAATTTTTGTATTTTTAGTGGAGATGGGGTTTCACCATGTTGGCCATACTGGTCTTGAACTCCTGACCTCAGGTGATCCACCCACCTTGGCCTCCCCCAGTGCTGGGATTACAGGCATTCTATAATGTGCCAAGCACTTTACAGGGTTTAGGGACTCAGTGATGAATTAAAGGGAATGTGTTTCCTGCTCTCACAAAGCTTCGAGTCTATTTTGGGGGTGAGGGGCAGACACTAAACAGCTAGCAGTGCACCCATTTGTGTAATGACATCTGTAACATGTGGAGGGGGGTGGCAACAGGAGAGTTAGAATGGGGGTATTTGGTCAGGGATCGGGGGATGTTTTCCCAAGGAATTGAGGCTTTAGCTGAGACCCGGAGGATGAGTGGGAATGATCAGCTGAAGGAAGGCAGACAGTGGAATAGCAATCCAGGCAGAGGAAACTGCAATGTGCAGGGACTGCCTTGGGTGGGAAGTGGCCAGGGGCTTTGGAGGGATGAACAAGAGGCCAGAATGGTGGGAGCAGAGGCAGTGGAGCAGGACGTGGAGAGGTACACACACACATCACACAAGGTCTCAGATGCTACGAGGAAGATTCTGGTGTTTTTCTTGAGAGCAGTGGAGATCTGTGGAAGGAATTTGAGCCAGAGAATAACACAGTCAGAATTCCATTTCTGGAAGGCCACTTGAGGCCAGAAGTGGAGGTGGCTTCATCAACAGGGAGTGGATTAAATAAACCATGTTACCTCCTCACAGTGGCATGCTCTGTAGATGTAATGAAGAAAAAGTTCGTCTCTACCCTGGCGTGGAAAAATCCCCAGAGCACCCCGGCTGAAACTGAGGAACAGAACAGAGTTTTTCAGCTGAAGAGAGAAGGAAGGAGGAGAAAGGAGAACAGTGGCCACATCGTATATTACAAAATGTTAGTGAACACAGAGCCTATACTCCCTGCCAATAGCAACCTGTAAATCAGCCCCAGCAGGCACAGGAGTTCATTGCACTAGAAATTTCCCGCCAATCAGCTCTCTCTTGTGAACAGCAAGTTCCTCACAAGTCAGGTTTCAGCTGAGCCTTGCAGATTGGGTGGCTGTCAGGTGTGATCACACACACCTGCTAGAGCTGGCCTTTCTCTGCCAGGGAGTCACACCTTCCAGCCTTCCAGCACGACTGAGACTGAGAATCAAATGGCCAGACCCTCGGGCCTGGTAAGAATAATTAAAATGGGATCAGTGGTCTGTCCCTGTGGTGACTTCAGCATCAGAGCTCACAGCATAGAGGTCTTCGGCATGGTTGGACTTACTTGCTAAGAGCTGGCTCTTGGCCTATCTTGCCTGCACTGGCCTGGCTTACTCCAGTTGATTGGAAGGCACTGCTGTCCACTGCCTGGCCATGATGTGCTGGCACCGTCTGTGGTCATTTCATACACATGATCTCAAATTCTCAGGACAACAGCCCTAGGAGGCAGGAAGGGGAAACTAGGCTCAGAGAGGCTCAAGGACTTGCACACAGACAGTGAGAGAGCCAGAGTCAGGGTTGACCCCAGGCCTTTGGGCTGCCACTCTGGGTTTTCTGAGCTTCCTCACCATTATTTCCCAGTGCACCGGTTGCATGAATGATGGTTGCCGGGTTCACTTGTGTTATGGACTGAATGTTTGTGTCTTCCTGTAAATTCATATGTTGGAACTCTAAACCCCAATGTGCTGATATTTGGAGAGGTCCTGGGAGGTAATTAGAGTTATATTAGAATGTCATGAGGGTGGAGCTCCCATGACGGGATTAGTACCCCTATAAGAAGAAGAAGAGAGAGCAGAGTTTTCTCCCTGTCTGCTCCATTGGGACACAGTAAGAAGGCGGCATCTCCAAGACAGGAAGGGAGCCCTCACCAGGAGCCGAATCTGCTGCTGCCTTAGTTTGGACTTCCCAGCCTCCAGAATCATGAGAAATAAATGTCTGTTGCTTAAGCCATCTGGCCTGTGGTATTGTGTTATGGTGGCCCAAATGGACTAAGACTGCATTCATTCCCCCTCACCACTTTAAAGCACCCTGATTTTCATTGAAAAGTTACATTCTTTTTCCTAGGTGCATCTCATTGGGCCTGACCAGGGCTAGCTGTGTGACCACTCAGAGCTCTTCTCCCAGGCCCTGGCCTCTTCAGTACATTCTTCTAGTCTAATACCCTCCTTCTGTGGGGGTGCTCAGGGAATACAGGGAGGGAGCACAATTTCTGTTGCCCCATCCATATTCTAGTGCCAAGTTCAGTCCTCCAGGGGTCCACACGATCACATCCCTTTCTGCTTAGGTTCGCCAGAGTTGTTTCTGTTGCTTGCAGTCAGAGGTGCCCAAGGGAAGCAGGAGCCTGGCTGTAGGCACTCACTTTAAGTGGCGTTTGTTCTTAGTTGTCAGCTGAAAGTGTGAGAGAATGTGTGCCTGTTTTGAGTGAGAAGAGTGTGAATGGTGAGGACATGGAGAGCGTCTATGCAGGACCCAGTATAGCAGGTGAAAGGAGATGAAGACAAGGTCATAGTCTCCATCTCTTCCTCCAGGAAGAGCTGGGGACTGGGGACCAAATGAGCATGCAACATGGCCTTGGCCTTCAGGAGCTCCCAGTGTAGCAGGAGAGATGTAGTGTGTGGGATAATTAATAATAGTTGACATTCATCAAATCCTATTATGTGCCAAGTGCCTTCCTGAATGTTTTATTACTTACGTCATTTAATTTTCATCAGAACCCTTGGAGGTAGTTAGTATTAGTTGTCCCATTTTGTAGACGTGGAGACTGAAGTACAGAGAGGCTATACAATTGGCTTATGGTTATAAGGCTAGACAGGTGCCAGCTGGGGTTTAAATACTTCCATTTCTGGCTTTCCAGCCTAGAGAAATTGCTGCTGAAGTTGGGCCAGGCCCTGGGTCTGTTCTGAAGGTTTCACAGGGGATCATAGGGGTAGAAGCTTTTGAGTAGAGTTGTGAATGGCAGAAAAAGTAGCCCCGAGTTAGCTTATGGCAGAAGGCATTAAAGCAAGCGTTTTTACATGTTTTGGATGTTGTAGCGGAGGGAAGAACCATTCGTGTAATCCCTTCCCTCTTGTCCTCATTGAAGGGGTTTCAGAAGCCCTTCAAGTCATAGCCTCATAATTAAGTAAATGAAAACCTTCCTGCCAACAAGGAAGCTTCAAAGGGCTACTGGTTGCAGGTTAAAAACTCTGACGGATCATGGTTTTCATTAGAACAAATTGCTGCTGAAGTTGGGCCAGGCCCTAGGTCTGTTCTGAATATGTTGAGAATCAGTCCATTGCCAGATCTGGTCTAAGGTGCTAAATTTGAAAAGTATTTAGAACCAAGATACAGATGGAGCTGATCTTGAAGGAAGCAAGAATGTGTCCACTGTTTTCACACCTAGGGCTTTACCACACAGCAGTCACTCAATAAATTATCCATTGCCTGACCAAGTAAAAAAGGTCCCAAATTAGTTCCATGGAGCACCACCGGTGTACTGACTACAGGGGTGATCGTGTATCAGTCAAAACATTGGACTTTCTATTTTTTTTTGTTGTTGTTGTTGTTTTTTGCACAGAAACTCAAACTGACTTAAATAGAATTTATTAGCTACCTAACTAAGAAGTTCGTAGGTACAGTGGCCATCAGGAAAGGTTTTATCCAGCAATGTCAGTGTCAGCAAGTTTTTTTGCTTTTGTCTTGAGAGTTCAGCCCTTAGGAAATTTCAGACAGGATGTGTTTATACCACAGCCCTGTTTGAAGACCGATGTTATGGCTTGGTCAAGGGTAATATTTTACAGACACACAATCTGGCCCAAGACAGAAAGAACTCACCAGATTGCCAAGATTTTTATGGAGTACAGAGGAACAGATCAACACAATTCAAGATCATGACAGGAAATGTAGGGAATTCCTAGCTGTGTTAAACCTCAAAGAAGCTGCTTAAGCCCTGGGAGTCTTGTTTCCCTCCACAATAAGCATGAGGGAAACATAATTTCTGTCTTGTTTATTTCTTGGGGTTGTCAAAAAGCTCAATTGAGAACATACTTTTATTATGATTCTGCATAAAAGAGCAATATAATTAGGGATCATGGGAATTGACTGATTATTGATGATGGTGATTTCTTCTAGTAGGTGTTTAGGCTGATGCATTCGTGTATCCTTATATATATTTCCACACACATGAATAAATGAATATCTGTGAAGAATATATGTATATATTCTTCAGGAAAGGTTTGATCTAGCAACGTCAAACAGTAGCATCAAGTTACTGTATTTGTGTTGACATAGCCTCCATGAAATTCAAGAGATGGCTCTGTTATACAACATATTACATCAATGTGGCAGCCCTATTTGAAGTCTGTTTGAAACATGTATGTATGCATGTGTGTTTGACATATATATGAGGTATAATTAATACACCATAAAATTTCTGCCTTTTAAGGTGTACAATTCAGTGGTTGTCCTTATATCCATAAAATTGTTCCACCATCACCACTACCTAATTCCAGAGCACTTGCACCACCTCAGAAAGAAACACTATATTTGTTGGCAGTCATTCCTCCTTCCTCCAGCCCTTGGCAACGACCAGTCTCCTTTCTGTCTCTTTTATTGGGCACATATCGTGTGGGAGGCACTCTACCAGTTCTGGAGATACAACTGTGAGACAATTCTCCTAACTCATTTGGAATCCGATGAACAAACCCTGAATTACTCAGGCAAAAAATTAATGGGCCTGGCTGGCCTCCAACATCACTTAGGAGGTGGCTGCTTTTTCAGGGAGAGACAATACAGAATGGAGTATCCAGGGTCTGGGGTTTACTCCCCCTGCCACACCGTGGCAGCCACGTGGCCTTGGTGTCATTGAGCTCGAGTTCTGTCCTCTGTAAAATGACATCTCCCCTCTGGGGTTTTATGAAGATAAAATGAGATTATATATGTAAAACATCAACACCCAGCACATAGTCGGTGCTCAGTAAACAGGAACAATATTGCATTTGACATGAAGGACACAAAGTGTTTTTCACTGAAAAAATAGCAAAGGGCGATGAGTACTTACCTTAGGAATTGAAGATCGGGACATTTTCTTATCAACCTCATACTTGACCATGTTGAAACTGAGGTTTCTTGACCTTGGCTTTAGTATCATCTTGGACTGGATAATGTTCTGTGGTAGAAAGCTGTCAGGTACGACCTGTCTGTTGCAGGATGGCATCTATCTGGGCTCTATCCCCAGGATACCATTAGCATTTCCCAAGTTGTCACAATCAAAATTGCCTCTAAACATTGCTAAATGTCCCCTAGAGGGCAAAATAGTCCCTGGCTGGGTACCACTGGCTGAAACGGAATGTGTTCTGTGCTGGATACTCCACTTTCCTACGTCCATGGTTTTGCTCACCTAGGGGATTTAGGCTTCCCCAGTCCTACCCTTGGCCTTTAAGACCAAGACCCAGTGCTACCTCCTTCCTGGATCTTCCCTGATGAAAGAGTTTCTTCCCTTCTTAAATCCCTAAAGCACTTTATCTCTGCATCTTGTATGACAAGAAGGAGTGTCAACTATGTACTAGATAATGTGCTTTTGTTCTTTTTTTTTCCTTTTTTGTAGAGACACGGTCTAACCATGTTGCCCAGGATGGTCTCAAACTCCTGGGTTCAAGCAATCCTCTCACCTCAGCCTCCTAAAGCATGATTACAGGTGTGAGCCACATGCCTAGCTGTGCTTTATAACCTTTATAACAATTCCACAAGGAAGGCATTTCATATCCCTATTTGCAGATTAGGAAGCCAAGGTATAAAATATCCCTTTCTCTGGAGTTATCTGTGTGCAAAACTTAGTCCCTTCAAAGACTGAGTAGTCCCTGTCTCATTCATTTCCAGCACAGTGCCTGGCACAGTGTAAGTGCTAAGAAGATTTATTGAGTGAATGAATAAAAAGAAAAAGAAGCCTTGGAGGAGGATGCTAAGCATAGTTATCAAGCCTTTGAACGTGGGTAAGACTCAGATCTTTCCTGGGTGGTTAAATATTCACCTTCCTGAAGGATAATTAGCTGTTCAGACCATCTCTTAAAATCTTGCCTGATTCTAGCCATTCATCAGGTTTTCTGGGTGCCTCCTGGGTGCCAGGACTTGTGATGATCTCTGGGTAGGTCCAGAAATGAATAAGACATGGTCCTGTTGGTAGAAATACTCTGGAGTTTGAAGATGCCTATAAGCTCCAAACCAGCAATTCCTCTAAGCGTAGCTCCTAAAGAAACTGTTGATCCTGGGCGCAGAGAGACATGCAAATAACAGTTACTGCAATGTTGCTGGTAATAGTGGAAAAATTGGAAGCAACCTAAATCAGTGATTCCCAAACTTGTCTGCATGTTAGAATCACCAGGAGATCTTTACAAATTCCAGAGCTAAGCTGGGCATGGTGGCTCATGCCTATAATCCCAGCACTTTGGGAGGCCAAGGCAGATGGATCACTTAAGGTCAGGAGTTCAATACCAGCCTTGCCAATATGGTGAAAAGTTATCTCTACTAAAAATACAAAAATTATACGGATGTGGTGGCACACACTTGTAATCCCAGCTACTTGGGAGTCTGAGGCGGTAGGATCACTTGAACCCCAGAGGCAAAGGTTGCAGTGAGCTGAGGTGGTGCCACTGCACTCCAGCCTGGGCAACAAAGCGAGACTCCATCTCAAAAAAAAAAAAAAAATTCCAGAGCTCAGGCTACATATAACATATATCCCATATCAGATAAATCACAGTCTCTAGGCTGGGACATAGCTGTCACTAAGTTTTGAAGATCCTGGGTAATTCCAATGCATGGTCTAGTGTGGGAACTACTGACCTAAATATCCATGATAAGGTGAGTGAATAAATAAATTATAGTCTACTTATATGATGGATTACCTTGCAGTAATTACAATGAATGAACTATACCAAAAAGCACGGACAAGAACATTTATAGCAGCACTATTCATAATAGCCCCAAACTGGAAACAACTCAAATATCCATCAACAGCTGAATGGGTAAATAAATTGCATTGTAATCATAAAATGAAATATTATACATTTTTTGAGAATGAACAGCTGCAATTATATGTGTGAATCTCACAAATATGCTGTTGAGTGAAAGAAGCCAGGCACAAAGGTATACAGACTATGTGGTTCTGTTTATGCTAAGTTCTGGGAAAGGTCATCTGCAAACTTTCCTGTAAAGAGCTCAGTAGTAAATATTTTAGGCTTGTGAGTGATGTGGGGTACCTGTTACTACCCAACTCTGACACTGTGGTGCAAAACCAGCCATAAATGATATATGTAAATGAGTGAGGGTAGCTGTGTTCCAGTAGAGTTTTATTATTTAGGAAGTGGGAAGTGCAGGCTGGGTGCGGTGGCTCATGCCTGTAATCCCAGCACTTTGGGAGGCTGAGGTGGGTGGATCACCTGAGGTCAGGACATTGAGACCAGCCTGGCCAACATGGTGAAACCCCGTCTCTACTAAAAATACAAAAAACATGAGCCAAACGCAGTAGCGCCTGCCTGTAGTCCCAGCTGCCTGAAAGGCTGTGGCTGGAGAATTGCTTGAACCTGCGAGGCGGAGGTTGCAGGGAGGCAGAGGTTGCAGTGAGCCGAGATCTTGCCACTGCACTCTAGCCTGGGTGACAGAGCAAAACTCCGTCTCAAAAAAAAAAAAAATGGGGAGGTGCACAGGCTTTGGCCCACAGTTTGTAGTTTGCTGATTTCTATTCTGGAGCAAACACCATTCACCTACGGTGAACCTGCCATGAAATTTGTCACCCTAGGTGGAGGATGTAAAAAAAGCGCAGGAGACCTCCTGGGTTTCAGGAGATGATTTTTTTTTTCCTTTTCTTGTCTGGGTGCTGGTTATGCTGTAGTGCTCACTTGGTAGAAAGTCATCACTCCTTGCACTTATAAAGTGTATACTTTTCTGTATGATATTGTTCTTCAGGCAGGGCGCAGTGACTCACACCTGTAATCCCACCACTTTGGAAGGCCTAGGTGGGTGGATCCCCTGAGGCCAGGAGTTGGATTCCAGCTGTGGCCAACGTGGTGAAACTCCGTCTCTACTAAAAATACAAAAACATTAGCCTGGTATAGTGGTGCACACCTGTGGTGACAGCTACTCAGGAGGCTGAGGTGGGAGCTGTAGTGAGCCGAGATCCTGCCACTGCACTCCAGCTTGGGTGACAGAGTGACACTCTGTCCCCCGCCCCAAAAAAAGCCAAAAAACAACAACAAAAAACGTTCTTTAATGTGAAGTGTATACTGGAAATAGCACTGCAGCCTGTGTGACAGAGCCAGACTCTGTCCCCCCACCATACCCCCAAAATGTTGTTCTTCAATGTGAGTGTACGCTGGAAACAGCAAACAAATAAATGAATGAGCTGGAACAATATGCATTAAATCAATGAGCAAAAAGTTTTGGAAGCCATATTCAAAATGTAGAACTTGCAAAAACATATGGTAAACTGTTTTGGGACCATGCAATGGATTTAAAAGATAAGTAGGGAAAAAATAATCACTACATTCAGAATGCTGAATACCTCGAGACACATGGGGTGGGGAGAGGTACACGGGCTTCATGGGTAGTCCTAATTTTTTTATTTCTTGAGCTGAATAGTGAATAAATGGACTTTATTATGTTTGCTATCCTTTATTTCCCTTTATGTGTTTTAATTTTAAGTAATAATAGTAAAAAGAATGACAGACACTATTCTTATTTTTCAGGAGTGTGTGTTTTGTTTTTTTCAATGACAGACTTAGGATGTACAAGTGTTGATTTGTTACATGGATATATTGTGTAGTGGTAAAGTCTGGCCTGGAAAAATTGGATTGCCGCGTGCAGAATGAAAGTGGACCTTTATCTCTTGCCAGGGTGTGTGTGTATGGAGATGGAGTCTCACTCTGTTGCCCAGGTTGGAGTGCAGAGGTGTGATCTTGACTCACTGCAACCTCTGCCTCCCAGGTTCAAGTGATTCTCCCAGCTCAGTCTCCCAAATAGCTGGAACTACAAGCATGTGCCACCATGCCTGGCTAATTTTTTGTATTTTTAGTACAAAGCTTCACCATGTTGGCCAGGCTGGTATCAAACTCTTGATCTCAGGGGATCTGCCTGCCTCAGTCTCCCAAAGAGCTGGGATTACAGGCATAAGCCACTTGCCTGGCCTGGATGTAAGTTTTAAAGTGAGTTTGGAAGAATGTGAGCCCATGAGGCAGGGACATTTATTGATTTCATTCACTTACTATATTTGTCTGCAGTGCCTCTAACAGAGTCTAATACATAGGAGGCACTTGCAAAGTATTTGTTGAATGAATGAATGAAACATCTTATGGACAGTTAGGGATTGATTGAGGGATACAATTTAGTAGTGCTGAGGGAATTTGAAGAGAAGGAGGACCAGGAGATGTCTAGACACCCCACGTGGGATCTTGACATTGCTTGCCTAGCTTGGAAGCTAGGCATTGCTAAGTCTCCCTTTTAGCTGTCTGCAAAGGTACTAATTTTCCAGCCTAAATGGCAAGACTAAAACTTTGGGGCAAATATTTAAAAGGTGACACCTGCTGCCCTTGTCACCCCTCCAAATCAAGACTCTGTGTAGAGAAGGCTGCTGAGGACTTCTCAGCTTGCCTGCTTCCTAAGGCTGTCTAGTAAATCCTGAAGCCTTTGCCAGTAGCCAGAAAGCTGAGATCACCTCTGATCACAGATGGGGAAGGAGGTTATGGGGGAGACAGAGACTGAGCCCAGATGGGTTGGAGAGGCAGGCAGAAACCCTTTTGTCTCTTGGCTGGCTGCCTGGTCTTGAATGGGAGAAAGGTCTTCCCATGAAGCATGAGTCAGCCACTGAAGCTTGGGAGAGGATGGGGGGTGGGGAACTGTGGCCTAATTTGGTGCATAACTGGGGAGGCAAGCCTTTTGCCTGTGCTCTGGGGATGCTGTTGTTTAAACACTTTATAAATCTCCATACTCACCTTGAGGTATTGTGTGGATCATCTCTCTTTAGGAGCAGAGGCTGTAGGAACCACACATCATGCCAGATTAATTTTATGATGACTGCCATCATCATTGTTGTAGGGGAGGATCTTGGTGCAATTCATCACAGCAGCCAAAGTAGGGAAAATCCTGCAGAAATAAGGAAAGCTAATATAATAAAGACCTTCCTAGCTCCTTTCCAGATCGGCGCTGCTCAATTTTCGTGGTCCCCGGGGTTATTCCTCTTAGCTTTCTCTTTAGAGAACTGTTCGAGAGATTCTGGTCTGTCTTTGCAGTGTAGTCTGTTTAGTCCACAAAAATTTCTCCTGCATGCTCAATCTATGCCAGACACCATTCTAGACATGGAGGGATGGTTGTAAGTAAATTAGGGAAAATCCCCGCTCTCATGGAGAGTGTGTGTGTGTGTGTGTGTGTTTGTGTGTGTCGAGAGGGGCAAGTGGAAGAAAAAGGTAAATAAGTAAATAATTATGATCCTGTCCAGTGATTGTAAGCACTAATATTTAAAGAGTGGTGGAATATGTTAGGTAGGGTGATCAAGGAAGGCTCTCTGGAAATACAGTATTTTAATTTGAAGCAGAAAGATAGGAAGAAACAAAAGGGCAGAATGAAAGAGTATTCCAGCCAAGAAGCACCACAGATGCAGAGGTCCCAAGGTAGAAACAAAGTCTGGCAAGTCAGATGAGAGGCCATCCTGTGTCATCTTCCCACCTATGCTTCCGAATGCCACTAGTGAGCAAGGATGAGGGCGATACATAATGAGGTGAGGGATGTTGGAAGGACGAAGTCATACAGAATTTTTTCAACTCCGGCAAGGAGTTTAGACTTTCTTCTAAGTCAGCACCGTCCAAATCAACTTCTCATGAAGGTGGAAATACTCCGTGTTGATTCTGTTCAATATGGCAGGTGCTGATCTTATGTGACTATTGCACCATTGACATCTGGGTAATGCAACTGAGAAATGGAATTCTTAATTTTATTTAATTTTAACTAATTCAGAGTTATATTTGAATAGTCGCATGTAGCTATCAGCTACCATATTGGATGCTGCAATTACAAGTGACCCAGAAAACAGTGAGAGTGTTGGTACAGTGGATGGTAAGATTGGGTAATGCTTTTTTAAATAATAGATTGTGCGGCTGGGTGCAGTGGCTCATGCCTGTAATCCCAGCACTTTGGGAGGCTGAGGCAGGAGGATCATTTGAGGTCAGGAGTCCAAGACCAGCCTGGCTAACATGGAAACCCTGTCTCTACTAAAAATACAAAAATTAGCCAGGTGTGGTGGCACATACCTGTAATCCCAGTTACTTGGGAGGCTGAAGCAGGAGAATTGCTTGAACCCAGGAGGCAAATGTTGCAGTGAGCAGAGATGGCACCTCTGCACTCCAGCCTGGGTGACAGAGCAAGATTCCATCTAAAAAAAAAAAGATTTTGTTAGCAAGAGTAAAAGCGGGGACTCATGAAAGATCCTGTTCACTTTCCCTGAAGAGCCTGGCAGCTGAATCCCATATTCACAGAAAGTTTTCCTTTTGCCCTTCTTTTTCTTGTCAAATGCTAACAGTTTTCCTGGAATGATACTGAATCAGGAGGGCCCTCTGGATGGAGCTGATTCTTCAGGGAAATAGAAAGTCAAGAAACATGTGCATGTTGTTTCACTGGAGAGTGCAATTCTTGTGGTGCTTGGGAAGTGATTCTTAACTCCTGTAAAGATAGAAGCTACAGACCAAGCTAGTTTATTCTGTTTGAGCAATCACTGGGTGAGTTGAACATTTTGATTTCAGAGCAGAGATTTGGCACACAACTGGGAAGGATCACACTAATTCACCCCATCACTCTCCTTCCCTGCTGCAACAAAAATGAACTTAATAAAATCTGCAGATGGTAGTGATAGTCACCTTTTCTTTTTTTGAGAAAGAGTTTCACCATTGTTGCTCAGGCTGGAGTGCAGCGGTATGATCTCGGCTCACCACAAACTCCATCTCCTGGGTTCAAGTAATTCTCCTGCATCAGCCTTTCGAGTAGCTGATACTACAGACATGTGCCACCATGCCAGGCTAATTTTGTATTTTTAGTAGAGACGGGGGTTTCTCCATGTTGGTCAAGCTGGTCTCGAACTCCTGACCTCAGGTGATCCACCAGCCTTGGCTTCCCAAAGTGCTGGGGTTACAGGTGTGAGCCATTGCACCTGGCATCGCATTGAACTTTTACAACCACTCTACCTACTAATGAATGATTCTTAAGAAATTTTGAACTACAGATATTCATATGAAGACCCCCAGAGGTAGGGATAGTATCATTGATTTGGGACAGTGGAAAGAGCACTGAATTTGGACTTCAGAAGCCTAAGTTCTGGTCTCAGTTTTGCCGCGAATTGTCTGCATAGCATTGCGAAAGGCTCCTCTTTTGTGTGGATATTATCTGAAGGGGATTAGTAAAGTATTCTTGAAGCACCCTTCTGGACTTTGTTGCCTGTGGCATAAAAGTAGGCTTGCTTTCCTTATTATGCGTAAGTGGCATCAGGGTATTATTGGAAGCGAAGCCTGGAGTGGGCTGAAGACGCAAGTCGAGGGTCTCCAGCACTGCCTGTCAGGATTCTTTGGTGGTAAGCAAAATAGATCAATTCTTGCCATCTTATAAAGTGGAAGGCCTAGGAAGAACAGGGACCAGGGAGTTCCGAGGTCCCTAAAGAATGGCAATGAAGACCTATCTAGTGTCCATCCTTGTATTCACTGCTCATGATTCACATTATGGGGAGAAAGCATATGTTTGAACAAGCTTGGGCCACTCCTTGGACAGGTGAGGGCAGGACATCTTTATTGGTAATTTCTCTAAAATTACAGCCAATAGAAGAGACATAGTTCCCTGAAGGAAAATTGACATGCTCTTACCCAAAGAAGGGGATATGGAAACCAGGTGGGCAAAACTGACCAAGACTGTAGCTTCTAAAAATTAAGAATGTGACTTCCATGTCCATATAAGTCATGCCTAGCAAGTGATTTCTTTTCTTTCTTTCTTTTTTTTTTTTTTTTTTTACGGAGTTTCACCCTGTCGCCCAGGCTGGTATGAAGTGGTGTGATCTCAGCTCACTGCAATTTCTGAACCCCCGGTTCAAGTGATTCTCCTGCCTCAGCTTCTCGAGTAGCTGGGATTACAGGTGCCTGCCACCATGCCCGGATAATTTTTGTTTTTACTAGAAATGGGGTTTTGCCATGTTGACCAGGCTTGTCTCGAAGTCCTCACCTCAGGTGATCCACTGGCCTCGGCCTTCCAACTAGCAAGTGATTTCTCAGTGTATGTGAAATTGTTATTAATCAGAATCTTCGATTCACTGGGATTTTTAGGTTACTTGTTATGAAACTTATTCTGAACCTGAAACTATGTCTACATCTATAGCTCTATATTTATCTACATTTACATCTATAGCATCCATATCTCTGTCTGTATCTATCTCTCTATATAAACTTTCAGGGTTGCTATGGAGTCAGCTGCAATTCCAGCATTTGTACCTTGTTAACCTGCATGCATAATATTTTAATTAATTGATTAATTAATCCATCTGACAAATATTTGTTGAACAGCTGTTGTGACCAGGCACTGTGTTTACTTATCTGAGCAATAGTTCCTGCTCTTGAGGGGTTTTTGACTAAGTATATGTTATCTTTATTGATAATTCCACTAAAACTATAGCCAGTAGAAGAATCGTAGTTCACACACAGCTATTATGTTCACATAGTCAAAGTGTTGGGGGAGGGTGTTAAAGAATAGAGTTACTGTCTCTGTCAGATAATTGGATTTATGAAAGTTGTATGTTTAAGGATTAATAGAAATAGATGATAATGGCCAGTGAAAGGCATTCAGTCAATGATAAATGGGAGGCAAGGGAATGGCTCTATGAACAGACCTAGCCTAATTAGGAATTGGTGAATGTAAGATGGAAATTGTAGGTGGGGCTGGGAGGGGGATTGGAAGAAGATGGAAGATGACCCAGATATTTGACAAGATTCGTGGTCATCCTTGAAGAACTTGAAGTCACACTCAGTGGCCTGAATGATAAACAAGGATAATAACTTCATTTATTTGAACAGCTTTTTATTTATTTATTTATGCCAGTGAACATTAAAGCAACAGAAATTTCTAGTTAAATTTTAATTCATCAGCAAATCTGATGACCCAGGGCATCCTGACTAATCAGACTTTTACTGTGATTCTCAATCCGTTTCACTTGGCAACATGTTGGAACCAGTCATGGGTTGTCTTCAAATTCATGAGTTGCCTTTCCACTGATTGCTCTAGGAAAATAAACTCATTGTGATAATAATAATAATAATAATTATTTGAGACAGAGTCTTACTTTGTCACCCAGCTGGAGTGCAGTGGCGAGATCCTGGCTCGCTGTAACCTTTGCCTCTCAGGTTCAAGAGATTCTTGTGTCTCAGCCTCCCGAGTAGCTGGAACCACAGGTGTGCACCAATTTTTTGTATTTTTAGTAGAGATGGGGTTTCACCATGTTGGCCAGGCTTGTCTTGAACTCCTGACCTCAAGTTATCTGCCTTCCTCAGCCTCCCAAAGTGTTCGGATTATAGGTGTGAGCCACCGCACCTCGCCAAACACATTAACTTTTTATGAGTGTGGCTCTTTGGATTTTCTTCTGTTCTTTTGAGCCATTGACCTGGGTGTATCATCTTTAGCTTGAAAGGTTTGGGACTGAGCAATGCTTTCTGACTAATTTTTGGTCTGTTCCTGTCTCAACAGAATCATGGGGCTTTGGAAAGATACTTAATTCCTCTGAAATTCAGTTACTGTAGATATTCAGGCTAAAGGTACTTTCCCCATTCTCAGAATCTCTCTGAATCATTTCAGGTGTTCTAAGGTGTAGTTGTTGCTTTCCATATTGAGTGTGCCTTGCCAGGGATATGTAGCAAGCAGGTTTCAAGCAGGTGAATGTTACAGAAGCAGACAGCAAAACATCGTGCTTGAGTTAGCCTGACCAGATTTGCCTAGAATGTCACACCAAGCAGAGGAAATGAAACAGCATGATGGGAAGAGGGAAAAAATATTTTGGACCTCAGAGAATGGCTGAAGGTGAGCCAGGGGCAGCTTTTAGATAGTGGCATTTAACAATGAATCAAAAGAACATTGCAAGTTGTGTGGTTTCTGTGGAGGAGGAGAATATTGTAAGCTTGAGAGATATGAAAAAAGAAGGAGCACTGCAAGCAGAGTGTGCCTTGGACACTTTTCTTCCAAACCCCCTGAGGTTTGGCATAACCATATGATGTGCTGTTGCTGGTGAAATGTGGATGGACACCTTTAAGAGCCACTGTGTGACTCACTGCATTCTCTTCCCCCTGTCTTGCATTCTAGATAATGGAGGCGCAGATGGGCTGGATTCCTGGGTGGATAATCCTATAGCAAGCACTGGGGTTGCATAAATGAAAAAATGGCCCCTGTTCTCAGGGAATTCATGATAGAAGCATTGGTGATATAGAGAGCACAGTTCAACTTAGGGAAAATGAGGACTGACACCTGAGCAAAGTTGTAAAGACTGAGAAGTTAAAACCACTGTGGAAGCCAGTGAGGCAACTCCTGAAAGACCTAGAACCAGAAATACCATTTGATCCAGCAATCCCATTGCTGGGTGTACACCCAAAGGAATATAAATCATTCTATTATGGAGATACATGCACATGTATCATTGCAGCACTATTCACAATAGCCAAGACATGGAATCAGCCCAAATGCCTATTAATGATAGACTGGATAAAGAAAATGTGGTACCAGTATACTGGGGAATACTATGCAGTTATAAGAAGGAATGAGATCATGTCTTTTGCAGGGATGTGGATGAAGCTAGAAGCCATTATCCTTAGCAAACTAATGCGGGAACAGAAAACCAAACACCGCATGGTTTCACTTATAAGTGGGAGCTGAACAATGAGAACACATGGACACAGGGAGGGGAACAACACACTCTGAGGCCTATTGAGGGTGGGGGCAGAGAGAGGGAGAGCACCAGCAAAAATAGCTAATGCATGTGGGGCTTAATACCTGGGTGATGAGATGATCTGTGCAGCAAACCACCATGACGCACGTTTACTTATGTAACCTACGCATCCCGCACATGTGTAACCCGGAACTTAAATAAAGAATGCATAAGAAAAACAGAATGAGAAGTGAAGTGGGTGAGTCAGGATGGGGGAGAGGTAGGATGTTTGCAGAGGGACTAGTTTGTGCAAAGACAGGGGAGAGAAGGAGAGAGAAAGGGAGCGCTTGAAATGGGCAGATGACCCAACAATGGGATGTTTTCTCCAGATAATAAAATGGAAACCTGAATTTAACCCCTGTATATTCCCTACCATTATCTACCAAAACGGCACCTCTGACGTGGTATAGAATCATCTGACAGCTCCCTGTTTATTCTGGAAGATATAAGCATGACTTCTGTTCTCCCTGGGAAAGAATTTTCATAAGTGTAGCACTGTTTCATCAAATTATGGTTGCTGATTTATATAGAGAAGAGTACTGTGTAACCCAAGGAGTGGATTTTGATTGTAACTGGCATCTGCATATTATTTGAAGCATGCAGAATTTAATTATTCTCCATGTAGATAGTAAATAATTTGAAATATTAGGCGACGAGTATATTTCCAAACAGCAGACCAACTGCCAATGATGCTCATTGCTACTTCCATAAAACTCCCATAAACAACAATTAAGGACGTCAATATTTGCTTCCAAAGTGATCCACTTAATATTAATGTGGAAGATGTGATGTATAGCCTCAAAGGAGTATTTCGAAGTATGTCTCGTCACCGTGAATGGGAAGATGGCTTGACATCATCGTAGACCATTTGGTTTCTATGTTTAAGGAGGTGAGATATTTTCTTTGAAATTTGTTTTCTTCTCGTTGTGATGTAGCAGAACCTTTTCCTTACAAATATATGGATGATGAGTGGCTGGAGGGATGGATAGAAGGATAAATGTGTGTGAGAGAAAATACACCCAGGTAATGATTGCAGAATCTAGGTGGTGAGTATGTATGTGTTTGCCATACACTTTTCAAACATTTTCTGTATCTGGAGAAGTTTCCATAATGAAATGTGGGGCGAACAAAACAGTGTCACGTGGGATGGCTCATGATCTGATTTTGGGATCCCAAAACCTCACTATCCACTTTGACTTATCTCTCTTCCTAATCTCCGCATGTAATCAGTCATCGAGACCTGTGGATTCTACCTTGGATTAAATCTTCAGACACCACCCTCTCCTTCACCGTTCCCATCACTCCTGCCTTCAGCAATTCTTGCATGGTTTACAGACATACTGTCTCTGCTGGTCTTTGCCTGATCTCGCTCTGATAGATCCTTCTGTTGCTGTCAAAGTAATGATTAATTCCAGAAACATTTTTCGATTATCTGCTGTATACAAGACACTGTGCCTGGTGCTGAAATTTGTTTTTGACCTTATGGACACAAAACTGGATTGCTTATGATCATTGGTTTATGGCATACTCCTGGCGTTCCATGCAGGACTTGCTTTTGTCTAGTTAATTATGTTTAATAGAGTTCATTGTTTTTAGTAACGTGATATGTGCCTGTGGGCCCATGCTCCAAACGAAAGCTAGAATATTGACAATAGTATGCATCTAACCACATAATTTTCTACCATCAGTCTTGGTTCATCATTTACTTGTTTCCCTTTTGATATCTATTGCTTCTCTTATAGTCTTGAATGTGTACATTTTTATGTTGCTTGCTTCTTAATTTTGTGATGTATCATGCTGTATATTATCCTTTGGAATTTTCTTTTTTTCCCCCCACTGCCTAAGATTTATCCATAATGTTGTGTATTGCTGTGGTACATTTATTTTGACTGCTGTTTATCCATTTTAATTTATTTCCATCTGTTTAACTTTTTAAATTAAATTAAATTTTATTTATTCTTTTCTTTTATACTTTAAGTTCTGGGGTACATGGGCAGATCGTGCAGAATTGTTACATAGGTATACACATACCATGGTGGTTTGCTGCAGCCATCCCCCTGTCATCTACATTAGGTATTTCTCCTAATGTTACCCCTCCCCAAACCCTTCACCATCTGCTATCACTCCCCTAGCTCCCCCACCCCCCAGCAGGCCTCGGTGTGTGATGTTCCCCTCCCTGTGTCCATGTGTTCTTTCTTTTTAAATTTTTCATCTTTGTTTTCTTTTCAAAAATAGATGCCTCTCTCTCCCCTCTAATAAGAACTTAGCATGTTCTCCCATCTCATTTTTTTTCCTCTTTCCTCCTTAGTACCACTTCTATCAGGTGACACTATCTATTCTCAAACTTCTGTGTGCATTCAAATTTCCTGGGGATCCTACTAAATGCAGGGTCTTTTTCAGTTTTTTGTGAGTGGAGTCCAAGTTCCTGTATTTTTACAAGCTCAAGTGAGGCTGAGGCTGCAGGTCCAAGGAACCACACTTCGATCAGGCTCTTGTGACTTTTACTCTTGTGCTTTTATAGATATAATTTCTGTTTTTATGGTCTTTAAAAACTTTGGTCTTAACTACTCTTTAAAGACAGCATCAAGCTTTACCAAGACATTCGATTACCTGCATCTGTGCATCTGGTACCATCTCCTCCGTAAGTCTCTCCTCTTATTTGGGTAATTTATTCAAGAGTGGTTTTAATGTGGGGCTTTCTGTGGTAAATCTTTCAGTTCTCCTCTGTCTGAAAATATTTTTATTGTACTTTCATATTTGAATGACAGCTTAATTGGATACAACATGTTAAGTTCTGTTTTTCTCATTGGATTATTTGAAAATAATATTTCATGTATTCTTGCATTTAGTATTGCTGATGAAAACATTCTGACACCAGTATAATTTTTTCTTCTTAAAAATTTGATTTGCTCTTTCTCCATGGATGCCTTTAGAAGTTCCTTTGCCTTTAACAGGTTCTGAACTTCACTACAATAGATCTAAATGTGTTTTTGTCTTATTTCTCATTTGGAACTTTTTTTAAATCTGAGAAATGTGTGCCCATTATTTCTTAAATGTTTACTCCTTTTACTTTTATTTCTCTCTGTTTCTGGGAGTCTTGTTATTTCGATGTTAATGTTTTTCTTCTATACTCCATATAATTTACCTTTAATTTTTTTTTCTATTTTTTTGGTTGTGATTTCTTCCTCTGGAAGACTTCCTCAATCTTGTCTTCCAGTTAATTAATTCATTCTTCAGCTGTATGCATTTTGTGTCTGTATACCCATTCGTTGTATTTTTTATTTCAACCATTGTATTCTTCATGCCTGATATTTCAAATTGGTTCTTTTAAATATTTTCTTATTCTTGCTTTATAGTGTTAATATTTTTTCTCCTTTCTTTAATATGTTTAATAAAAGGCTAATAAAAAAACTTAAGTTCATCTGTTCTAATATTTTTGCTTCTGTTGGAATCTGTAACCCAATGTATTGTTTTTCTTTTAAAATGATCGTAGTCCTCAAATGTCTTGTTATTGTGGGTTGTGAGCTCACTTTACCCTGGAGGTATTGGGCTACTCTGTTGGGCAGTGTGGATGGACAGAGGCCAGAGCCCCAAGTCAGCCCCAGTGAGCTCAGGGGCTGGTGGTAGCTGAGTCCTAGGATGAGGAGCCCCAGATCCTAGAAACTCAACGTCAGTCACTCACAAACCCAGAGCTTTTCCTCAGCCTTGATTTTATCCCTGGTAGGATTTGGAGCAGAGTTCTGAATTGGGACATAGGGGCAGGCACCATTTGCCCCAGGGCAATGGCAGGGGAGCAGACAGAGCCATAATCCTTCAACCCCCACCCCATCCCCCATTCCTATTTAACCTTTCACAGCCTTACTGAGCAGCTTCTGTCTCAGATTCCTAACATCCCCTGGATCTCAGTCCAAATCAGCACCCAGCCACTCCGGTAGTTCACCGCAGGTCCTCTGCTTTCCTGGAGGTTTCTTCAAGGTCGAATATGGGGGAGGAGGCCAGCAGTCTACTCAGCTCAGCATCATGATCAGAGAACTGGCCATCTCGATTTTTAATCTCCTGGGTCTTTGTTACAGGCTAAATTGTGTCTTCTTGTTCACGGTTCATATGTTGAAGTCCTAACCTCCAGTATCTCAGAATGAGACTGTATTTGGAGACAGTGTCTTTAATGAGGTAATTAAGGTCAAATGAGGTCATATGGGTGGACTGAACCCCATATGACTGGCACCTTTATAAGAAGAAGAGGATAGGACACAGAAATACACAAAGGGAAAAGACCGTGTGAAGACAGTGGAGAAAAGGTGGCTATCTATCTACAAGTCAAGATGAGAGACCTCAGAGGAGACCAACCATGCTGATATTTGATCTTGGACTTCCGGCCTCTGGAATTGTGAGAACATACATTTCTATTATTTAAGCTTCCCAGTCTGTGGTAGAGCGGAGAGTGGCTTTTGTTTTTAACTACTCAGTTATTCACTTTTTTGATCCCTGTCCTTTACCAGTGATCCTCAGTTAGAGTCCCCTTTAGCTCAAACTAGTTTGAAGGGTTCTGTTTCGTGTTCCCAAATGCTGTGTGATTAAGATAACAAGCACTCTTGGTTCTTGGTATTGGCTTCTGTTCATGGCTATGTTATGGCAGCCCACACCAGAGCTCCCATCAGCTTTCAAACTAGAGTTACGCTCATTGAGTACGATTATTAGATGCCAGGCATATATAGTACAAATGGGGACACTGAGGCACAGAGAGGTTAAGGAACTTCCTCTGAGTCATACAGGCAGTTGAAGATGGAGCCAGTATCTCTTCTGCCTCTAGAGTTCACAGCTTAACTGCTGGATTCAACCATCCAGTATGGTAGCCATTAGCCACATGTGGCCATTTACATTTAAATTGATTAACATGAAATACAATTAAAAATTCAGTTTCTCAGTCACACTAGCCATATGCCAAGTACACAACTGACTGCCATTGTGGACAGGAAATATTTAGAACATTTCCATCATCTCGGAAGGTTCTTTTGGACAGAACTACACTAGTGTATATTGTCTTTCAAGAAAATGATTACACTTCTTTTCTTAGCACAGAAAGTCATTCACAGACTGGCCCTTGCTTGCCTTTTTAATCTCATTTTCTGGCATTCTCTTCTACATTCTCTATCCTCTCATGTTACCCAATTCCCTGAAGTGCCCCAGCAAGGCATGCATTGGTACCTTTGTATGATAGGTCATGCCAACTCACCATTCATTCAGACTGGGTTCATGAGACACCATCTTCAGAACATCTCCCCTGACTTGCTAGGCTAGACCAGGTTTACTTCTTTTGCAAGATGGCAGCACTCCTTGTTTCTCTCAGCCACAGCATGGCGATGGTTTACTTATGTGTCTATTCCAGGCACGTGAGTGGGAAGGTATGACAATGTCGTCATCTGTAAAGCCCTGGTACCTGGAAAGAATAAGATACTTTAAAAGTGTTGCATAAATAAATGAGGGGATTGTAGGTAGCTGTCAGTTTCCTTACTTACACATCCACTTCTGGCTGTCCTGATTCTATAAGGTGAAATCTTCCCCATCCCCATTGTCTTAGATGAAGACATCAGAAGCCAATTAGGCTATTTGAGAATTTGAACCAAAGACACAGATACTCTTGTGAGGTGGTATTGGGTGCCATTGAATGTAACTATTGATAAGGTTATTTTTTTCTCTGGGTGCCATTTAGAACCAGGTGTGGAGTGACCATATTTTCAATCTGCAAGCCTGCTGAGGCAAGAAAAGCCAGGATGCAGAGAGAAGCGTTCAGAATATAATAGGCCCAGAGAGCACAGCCGAGACAGAGATCATGTGGCTTGTGGCAGTGGGGAGTGGCTTGGAGGACAAGTTTTGAATCCGTATTCTGCCACTTTCAAGTGTGTGAGCGTGGGAACTTTCTTTAATCTCTTGGAACCTCAGTTTCTCCATCTGAAAAATGGGAATGTTTGTCCCTCAGAGATACTCTCCATGAGTTAACTGAGGAAATGCAGGAAAAGCATTCAGCACTGCACCCAGCACATAGTAGGGCCTATTAAACATGATTTTCTCTTACGTGCAGTCAGAAAGCAGAGAGTGGTTTTGTTTTTAATTCGGTTATTCACCCTTTTGAGCTCTGTCCTCTACCCCTGATTCTCAGTTACAGTCTCCTTTGGCTCAAGCTAGTTTGAGGGGTTCTGTTTCTTATCACCAAATGCTGTGTGATTAAGATAATGAGTGCTCTTGGTTCTTGGTATTGGCTACTGTTCATAACTCCCACATTGGTACCCATTCTACTTGGCTGTTTGTTTTTTTTTTTAAATGTAAATACTTGGTTTTTATCATTGATTTTGGAGTTCCAGTCCATCTGGGGCTCCTTATATGGGACCTGGCATTCATGTAATCCCAGGTTTTTCAGCGCAGGGCCCCCTGGCCCTCCTACTGATTTTCCCTTGTCACTCCATTGCCAGTACATTCATCCCCACCTCTTTAAGCTTCCTTTATGTTGGAGCCTCTAGCATCAAGGAAATGAGCAGAGGAGGTGCTGAGTGCCAGAAAGAAATGAAAGGTACTTTCAGTATATGCCGTGTAAAAATTGAAGCCCCTGTAATGCATTCAATCATCTTCCTTGAGGAGGATTTCACATTAAATTTCAGCTGCCTTTTACTTTGCTCCCCCCCAAAATATGAGCTCAATTTGCTGAAGTTCTATGAAGACTCAAACTCTCTCTTATCTAGTGGTATCTGCGTGAATAAAGCTGAAGACTCAGGGGCAGCTTACTTGATTATGTCTCTCTCTCTGTAGAGGTGGGAAATGGGGCACTTTCCTTAGATTAGAGCTGTGTTTCAGTAAGTAATCAGCTCTTGTAAGTGGTCCTTGACATGATCTTCAGAATATCAGGAAAGGATGCTTTTTCCCTCCAGACAGTAGGAAAGTTGGTTCTTGGGGTTTAAAACCTAGAGTTTTGGAAAGAGCTGCTGGGCTTTGATAAGAACCATGGGTATCCTGATGGGTCCTGCCTGTGTGTTCTCCACAGAACCTCCGATTCCTTTGCATCCTCTGATTTCCTTGGCCTGCTTCTCTGGGCTTTGCTTCTCTGTGACTCTTTGAAAGATTCCAGTGGGCTGCTGGAGCCACCCTCTGTGGAAGTGAGTCTTTATGCCCCGGGGTACCTAAAGGGTGCAGCCATAGGAGAGCCCAGTTCTCCTGCTTCCAGTTGGAACAAACTCTGAAGACTAATGTCTGCCCCAGCACTCCAGATGGGATTAAGCTGAGGCGGAGACTCACCTTGAAATTGTCCCTTGTTCAGCTTAGTTCCCTTCCCTGTCCTGCCCCTGAAACAATTCCTTTATTGGTTTATCCTCTGAGCACTTCCTGAATACTGTGTTACATGAATTGTCCATTAATCCTCATCTCAGGATCTGCTTCTGGGCCCTGTTTCCATCAAAAGGAGGTGGTGTTTTGTATATGTCTATCAAAGCATCATACTGTGTACCACAAATATCTACGATTTATGTCTGTCAATTAAAAATAAGTAAAAGGGGCTGGGCGTGGTAGCTCATGCCTGTAATCCCAGCACTTTGGGAGGTCGAGGCAGGTGGATCATAAGGTCAGGAGTTCAAGATCAGCCTGAACAACATGGTGAAATCCTGTCTCAATAAAAAATAAAAATAAATAAATAAAAGGAAGAGGTGTTGGATGGGAGAGGATGTTGGAAAGAATATTTGCTCTGCAGATCTGGGATTTTTTTGATAATTTCTCTATTACCACTTATTTCTGGTGAAGCCTTCTCCAAGTTTCTGAAACTTGCTGAGCCTCAGTCTGTGCATCTGTGAAAATGGAAGACTGTGACCACCTTGAAAACTTGTGAGGCTGGACGTATCTGCGTGGTCCCTGGCACACTGTGGTCACTCTATTACATTTTAGCTCTTGTTACTATTTGGCAATGAAGGGACTGAGACTGGAGGCAAGGAGCTCATCTAGAAGCGAATTACCCGATAAAAGTAACGTTGAGCACAGAGCAGGGTCCCTGTGCTAAGATGTCATCATTTGTCTGCATTTCTTCCCTACAGGTTTTGGATGACATTAAGCTGGTGTGACAATGTTGGCCTTCCCCTCAGATCTCCTGGAATCCTTTTCACCATTTTTGTGGTCTACAATCTTTGACTTTCCTGTGATTTTGCTTCCAATAGCCAGCGCCAGTGGCTCTTCTTCAGAGGACTTTTCTGCATACTGGAGCCACTTTTTCTGTATGCAGAGAGCCACAAATGCCTAAGAGTTTGCATCCTGCTTCCAGGACAACTCTGAGCTCATGGCTACTGGGTGCACAAATATGAGAACTCCACTCTGTCACCTAAGACCAGGCCAGCAGTGGGACTGACTTACACTCCAGAGTGCCCCTGTGGGATAAGATTGATGTTACCATCTGTGGGACTTTGATTAAAGTCTCTGTCCTTCAGGGATTCCTTCCTTTCTATGTGCTGTGTCACCTGCTTCTTTACAGTATTTTTTAAAAAATGACTGGAGAGTAGTTTTTAAATAAATTGCTCATATGCAAATCCTCATTTAAGGGTCTATTTCTACAGAACCCTACTGAAGACAGCAGGTATGCACAAGTATTTCCACAGTGGGTATTAAAATATTGAAATACTTTCTTTTTTTTTTCTTTGGACACAGAGTCTTGCGTGTCACCCAGCCTGGAGTTAAGTGCTGTGATCCTAGCTTACTGCGGCCTCAAACTCCTGGGCTCAAGTAATCCTTCCACCTCAGCCCCTCAACATGCTGTAATTACGGGAGTGAGCCACTGTACTTGGCCTGAAATACTTTCCATGAGAAAATAATCAGGTGCTCCAAATGCCTGCCTGCTACCCTGGTCCTACCCGGGATCCACTAAACCGTTCCATGATTTTTAAACTAAAGGAAGTAATAACAGGGAAGTTCGAGAACCTTCTCCAAAGCTATGGTCAAGGGTCCATTCTGATTCATCAAATTGTTAAATATTTTATCTATCACCCTTTTAAGTAGCTCTACAGGGAGTTACAGAGAAATATGTGTGTGTGTGTGTGTGTGTGTGTGTGTGTGTGTGTGTGTGTGTGTGTTCTAGAATCACGAATGGCAGGCTGGCCTAAATCTATCATGTAGTGGTGGTGTTTCTCTCTGCCATCACAATACTTCCCTTGTTCAAAAAACCCTGACACTTTTGTCTGCCCAAATGTCCAGATTCATGCCAGGGAAAAGAAATAATTGGCTTCTGTTGAACATCACCAGGAGACCATGAGTCTGTTCAGCCTGAGAATCACCCAGAATGACCTGCGGGAGCTTCTGGGCAAGCAGGTGTTCAGGTGGAAGAGTCACAGAGAAGACACCGGTCACCTGTCACCTGTCTGCTCTGTCATTCCAGGTCAGATGAGAGTGTCCTCAGGTGTTCCAGCCCCTGTTCATCCTCAGAGAATCTTGCCTTGCCCATGGCTCTTTCCTCATCTTTTCCTGTTCTTGTTAAACATCTTCCCTGCCTCCCTCCCTCCCTCCCTCCCTCCCTCCCTCCCTCCCTCCCTTTCTCCCCTTCTTTTCTTTCTCCTTTCCTCCCCCCTTCTTTTGCCTTCTTCCTTTGTTTTCCCTCTTTCTCTTCTTCTTTCCTTCCTTACCTTATTGCTTTTTTGCTTGCTATTTGTGTGTGTGTGTGTGGGGGTGTTGGGGAGATGAGGGTGAAGTATTATTTTTAGAAGTAATTTGTAGTTTCATTTCCATTTAGAAAATGAATGAATTACTCTTTACAGCCACCAGTATTTTGTGTTTTGTGGGGAGGTAGTTAAAATAATGAAAGTGTTTATCTTGATTCTCAAAGTTTCCTCTGGACCTGTGTGGCAATGTTAAAGGGACCTATGTGATGAGGTCATGACCTGAGAGGTCTTCTCAGACTAGATGTTGGATGGGATGGCTGAATCCCACTGGGAAAATCCCACCATCCGCAGGGTCAGTGAGTGAGAGTGTTTTTCTAGGATCCGTACATGTAGCTTCCCAGAATTTAGCAGTGGTAACAGCTAACACTTAGGAAACACTAACTGTGTGCAAGGCATGATTCTGAGAGTTTTCTCTTCTTTAGTCCTGATGACAATTCTATGAGAGAGAAGAAGTGCAACCATTATCCTCAATTTACAGATGAAATTACTGAGGCTTAGAGAGGCAAAGGAACCTGCCCAGGTTCACGTGGTTTGCAAGATCTAAAGTTAAAACCAGCCAGTCTGGCTCAAGGGCCTGAGGCCTTCACCATGACAGGATACTTCCTCTTCTCATTAGATAATATTGCACCTGAACAATATTTAGCTGTCTCTTCCATATCTGTCTTCTCTACTGCAGAGGAGGACAGGGAGTGTTTCTTGGTCATCTCATTATTCCCAGTATCTATGGAGGACCTAGCACAGGTAAATCAATGCTGAAGGGAGAAGGGCTTTGTGGTCAGAGTGTTGTGCTAAGCCCTGGATCAACCAAGAAGTCTGGATGGGGCTAAAGAGCTATTGTCTTTCATCCTTTGTGCCTCTGTCCATAGTTCTATACCACATTTGCAGTTTCAAAGGGACGAATTCCACTCTGAGGAAAGTTCAAATTCTATATTCAGAGTAACTTCAAAAAAGCAATTAGTAATCACCATTCTGACCAGTGTGAGCTGGTATCTTAAAGACATGGAATCAACCCAAATGCCCTTCAATGATAGACTGGATAAAGAAAATGTGGTACATATACACCATGAAATATCATGCAGCCATAAAAATGAACGAGATCATGTCCTTTGCAGGAACATGGATAAAGATGGAAGCCATCCTCCTCAACAAACTAACACAGGAACAGAAAACCAAATACCACACGTTCTCGTTCATGAGTGGAAGCCGAACAATGAGAGCACATGGACACAGGGAGGATAACAACACACACCAGGGCCTGCTGGGGAAGCCCGTGGTGGTCGTGGTGGGGGGTAGGGGTGGGGAGGGAGATCATCAGGATAAATACCTAATGAATGTGGGGCTTAATACCTAGGTGATGGGCTGATAGGTACAGCAAACAACCATGACTCATGTTTACCTATATAACTGACCTGCATGCTCTGCACATATATCCCAGAATTTAAAATAAAAAAAAAAGAAAAAGTAATTAGAGCTGCCATTTTGTTGAGTACTTGCTAGGTGCTACCAGACATGATGCTAAACATTTTGTGTAATGTAGATTCAGCTATCCACCTTTGTAGAGTTAGTAATGGAGGCTTCCATCCATTACTGAGAAATAAGTAACTTACTCAGGGTTACAATAGCTAATATGTAAAGAAACCATAATTTACCCCTAGAGGGCTGATCTCCAGTGTTCCTCTTCTTGGATGCTAAGCTATACTACTTTTTTAAATGCATCAGTAATCAGATTCCCAAAGAGGTAAAAGAATATGCAGGACAAGACAGCAAGACCCGGAAGCCAGGTCTCCAGAGTCTTCACCATATCCCAAAGGCAGCAAGGCGCTGAGATGCCTGTCTCTCTAGGCTTCCATGCAGATGGACCACAACAGGCACCGTGTTATTTCCAGTTCAAATTCCCAGTGCCTTTTTGGAAGGTTCTACGCTGGTAGTTTAAATTGTTAGGCAGTAAAAGTCTTCATGGCTGTTGACACGTTAATACTCTTGACTTGAAGCTTACTCACCAGCCTGTCCAATTCAAATAACATTTCCCCACAGGCCGTCCCCTTCTGCCAGCTGGATTTTTCATCTCTGTCTTCATTCTACCAGTAACAGAGTTCTGCCCCACGACAAACCTCCAAATATCTGCCATCACTCATTCTTAGACAGGGTCTCTCCCCAGAGAAAATGGACAAGCTCCTTCTGGCTTGGTGTTTTATATTTGTTTTCTTATATTTTATTGTTGTGGTTTGTTTTGTTTTGTTAGAGACAGCGTCTTGCTCTGTTGCCAAGCCTGGAGTGCAGTGGTGTGATCTCAGCTCCCTGCAACCTCCGCCTCCCTGGTTCAAGCGATTCTCCGTCTTCAGCCATCTGAGTAGTTGAGATTATAGGTGCCCAACGAGACACCTGACTAATTTTTGTATTTTTAGTAGAGACAGGGGTTCACCATGTTGGCCAGGCTGATCTCGAACCCCTGACCTCAAGTGATCCACTTGCCTTGGCCTCCCAAAGTGCTGGGATTACTGGTGTGAGCCACTATACCCAGCCAGCCTGTATTTGTTTTCTAAGAAAAAAAAAATTAAAAAAAGGAGTGCTTGTTCATGAAACTCACCTGTAACTGAATACTTACAACCTGCCAACACCTTGCTAAGCATTTTATGTGCATAATTCCACTTGCTGTTTATGATTCTTTGCAATAAGCACACGGCTATCTGTGTTTTGTCGATGAAGCCACAGGAACTCAGAAGATGAGAGGAAGATAAGGGCTGGAAAGTGACATCACTGGAACTTAAAGTGAGGGTTTTCAGGCTAAAGATCCATTCTCTGAGGTTATAGAACCTATAGATGCTTCGAAACAGAAAATGAAAACTGCTTCTTCTACTACTATCTAAAGATTACTACAATAGGGGTTTGTTTTATTTTTAGCCTGTTTTTCTCTTTTCCTTTCTTTTTTTTTTTTTTTGTGATGAAGTCCGGCTGCAGTACAGTGGCACAATCTCAGCTCACTGCAGCCTCCACTTTCCGAGTTCAAGTGATTCTCCTGCTTCAGCCTCCTGAGTAGCTGGGATTACAAGCGCCTGCTACCATGTCTGATTAATTTTTTAGTTTTACTAGAGATGGGGTTTCATCATGTTGGCCAGGCTGGTCTCAAACTCTTGTTCTCAAGTGATCTGCCTGCCTCAGCCTCTCAAAGTGTTGGGATTCCAGGCGTGAGCCAGTGCTCCTGGCCAAACTCATTAATTGTTTAGGAGTGTGGCTCTTTGGATTTTCTTCTGTTCTTTTGAGCCATTGACGTGGGTGCCTCATCTTTAGCTTGAAAGGTTTGGGACTGAGCCACGGCTCCCAGCCCAGCCCGTTTTTTTCTAAGAATATACATGTCTACTTAAATAATTTTGTTCTTTGCTTTTTTTCACAAACCGTTTCATTATGATTAGGTTTCCATGTCATTAATTACTCATTGAAAGTAACATTTTAGACAAAGATGTAATATTCTATCAAAGGAACACATCAGGAATTATTATTTTTCTTCAACCTTTGTTTTAAGTGCAGGGGTACATGTGCAGGATGTGCAGGTTTGTTACGTGGGTAAACGTGTGCCGTGGTGCTTTGCTGCACAGACCATCCCATCACCTGAGTGTGAAGCCCAGCATGCATTAGCTATTCTTCCTGATGCTCTCCCCTTGTTCCCCCCCTGAGAGGCCCCGGTGTGTGTTGTTCCCTTCTCTGTGTTCATGTATTCTCATCATTCAACTCCTGCTTATAAGTGAGAATGTTCAGTGTTTGGTTTTCTGTTCCTGTGTTTGCTGAGGATGATGGCTTCTAGCTCCATCCATGTCCCTGCAAAGAATGTGATCTCTTTTTAACAGCTGTATAGTATTCCATTGTGTATATGTACTACATTTTGTTTATCCAGTCTATCATTGATGGACATTTGGGTTGATTCCATGTCTTTACTATTGTGAATAGTGCAGCAGTAAACATACATGTGCATGTATCTTTTTAATAGAATGATTTACATTCCTTTGGGTGTATACCCAGTAATGGAATTGCTAGATCAAATAGTATTTCTGCCTCTAGGTCTTTGAGGAATCACCACACTGTCTTTCACAATGGTTGAACAAATTTACATTCCCACCAACAGTGTAAAAACATTCTTTTTTTTCAGCAATCTCACCAGCATTGGTTGTTTTTTGACTTTTTAATTATCACCATACTGGCATGAGATGGTATCTCACTGTGGTTTTGATTCACTTCATGAATCATCTAACCATTTTGTTATCCTTGGACATTTAGGAGGTTTAAAAATTTTGCTCTTAGATCACCGATTCTCAATGCAGGTTTTGCCTCCCAGGGGACACGTGGCAAGGTCTGGAGACCATTTTGATTGTCATAACTGGAGGTGGGTGGGGGTGGTGCTATTGCTATCTAGTAGGTAGAGGCCAGGGATGCTGGTATACACCCCACTATGTAGTGGGAAGGCCCCACAACAAAGAATTAATTGTCTAGCCCCAAGTGTCATTGATACTGTGATTGAGAAATCCCATTCTTAGATATACCATCATGATGAACATCACCGCAAACTAAACCAAACATGTTTCACCAACAGCTTTTCTGTGGTTTTCCTAGGATTGATTGCTAGAAGGGGAATTACTGTCTCAAAGATGATAACTTCTCTGAAAGATCTTGAACCACAATATCAAATTGCTTTCCAGAAATGTAGAAATATTATTCTTCCAACAACAGAACCTATTTCACCCCACCCTTGCCGGCATAAAAAATTGTTATGTTATAAGCCTCTGTTAATTTTGGGGGAAAAACCCCCTGCTCTCTTGTTCTAATTGGTATTCTCTTTGATTATTAAGGAGTTGGAATACCTTTTTATATGCTTATCCATCGTGTTTCTTCCCCTGTGCTAATAATTATTAGTTCACGCCCCTCATCCTTTTTTCCACTGAAGTTTTAAGGGGTTTTAATTGATTGGTGGGAAAGTTTTCCTTTTCAAATCTTTTTTGTATTTCAAAGGCAACTGAGAACATATATTTTTGCTCATTATGCAAAACTTACTAAACATTGTTTGGTAGGAGCTGTCTATTAGGATGATTATAGGTTTTTTTGAGCCTTTCCCCTGTCAGATATAGAGAGGTCATTTAAAGTTGATAACACTCTTTGAAGATGAAAACACGTTTGCCTGGATGTAAACATTCCGTTTTACTGAAGAGGAGGCGATGAAAGTACCCAAAGTTTGGAGTGTGAATTGAAAACAGAGAACCAAGAAGTTCAAGTATGTTCTTGAACTGACAAGGCCCCAGTCTCAGGCTCAGAAAACAAGTTCTTGCAATTGCTGAATAATTACTAAATTAATGTCACTCTGTTCAGTGCTCTATCAGAGTGGGTTGGAAGAGAGGAAGATGAGCTGAGTCAATCTTTTCTTCAGAGGAATTTAGAATGGCACAATTTTAAGAGTCGCAAGGGATCTTAGATATGATGATCCAAGCCTGTGTGTTCAAAAGCATCCACCTTGTATCACGTAGGTACCACCAAGATGATAAGTGGACATTGATAGATCCTTTCCCTTTGATAGTTATGCATTTATTTTTATGTACATTAGAACAAAATATATCCTTAGCTCATCCATCTGATGAGTTCATGGACATTATTGCTTAGGATGACACTAAAACTGATACTAAGTTTTTAAAAAGTCATCTGTAACATTCTTCAGTGTCTAGAGGAGTACCCAGCACATAGTAGGTGCGCAACAAATATTTTGTTGAAGAAATGAATCTAATTTAAAAATGTTAAATAAGTAATAGTGTGGGAGATATATAGATATTTCATAATAACTGTCAAGGAAGTAGAATAATGATAAATTTGATGATAAGTTTAATGCTGATAAGTTTCAGAAATAGCACTCTTAACACCCTTGTCTTCAGATGAGAAAATGAAGTCTTACAGAGAGGAAAAACTTGTTCCAGGGCCGGGTGCGGGGGCTCACGCCTGTAATCCCAGCCCTTTGGGAGGCCAAGGTGTATGGATCACTTGAGGTCAGGAGTTGGAGACCAGCCTGGCCAACATGGTGAAACCCCCTCTCAACTAAAAATACAAATATTAGCTGGATGTGGTGGTGCACTCTTGTAATCCCTGCTACTTGGTCAGCTGAAACAGGAGAATCTCTTGAACCTGGGAGGTGGAGGTTGCAGTAAGATGAGGTCACACCTCAGCTCAGTGGGACTCTGTCTCAAACAAAACAAAACAAAACAACACCCACACACATAAATACCAAAATTGCCTCAGGTCATAAGAGCCAGAATCTGTTCTAGATTCCAGTTTTCTGTCTCAGAGACCAGTGTTCTTTCAGCCACAACAAAAGGTTGTTTTCCGCAATTTTATCATAGAGTTTTCTTCCTTGCTTTTTTTTACCTGTAAGGTTGACATGTGTTACTCTGTCACTTTTGCTTTTGGAAAATGACAAGTGGTGTCTTGCATGCTTTAAGGGGCATGCCTTCCAGGGATGGTAACATTTACTGAATGCTCACCATGTCCTAGGCAAGGAATGAGCGCTTCACATGCTTTATCTCTTGGATTCTTTCCAATGCGCTAGGAGGTAGATAGTAGTATTATCATCCCATTTTATAACTGGGAAAATTGAGGCACAGGAAGATGACATCAAACTTCTAGTGTGGGATGGTCTGTACAATCCATTTGGCACACACTGCCTTGGGACATACTCTTCATTTCCAACTTGGATTTTAAAGATATTTGATTTTTTGGTGTGTATTTATACCTCCTTCTCTAAACGAGATGACATGTTTCATGGTAGAGGTTGGGTAGAGAGGAGAATGGGTAGCATCAGCCCCTCCATGAAGCTTCCAGGCATCTACCCTTAGATATAAAAAGTTCAGATTCAAAATAAGGGTTTGATTTTCTCCTTATTAAAAAACGCTTTTTTTGGAACAGAGTTTCAGCCTTGTTGCCCAGGCTGGAGTGCAGTGGCACTGTCTTGACTCACTGCAACCTCTGCCTACCGAGCTCAAGCGATTCTCCTGCTTCAGCCTCCCGAGTAGCTGGAATCATAGGTGTGTGCCACTACACACAGCTGATTTTGTATTTTTAGTAGAGACAGGGTTTCTCCATGTTGGTCAGGCTGGTCTTGAACTCCTGACCTCAGGTGATCTGCCTGCCTCAGCTTCCCAAAGTTCTGGGATTACAGGTATGAGCCACCGCACCTGGCTCTCCTTGTTTTTGAGGCTGGGTTTAGTTGTAAAGAATGGGGCCATGACAGGTTTTGTCTTAGGTCCTGAGAAATCACCTTTGAGTTTCTTCTAGAGCCAGCAACATAACACAGTAGTTAACTGTGTGGACTCTGGAAGTAGATTCAACTGGATTTTTATCTGGGTTCAGTTTTTCCTAGTGGTGTGACTTTAGGTGCATTATTCTACCTTCCTGAGCTTTTGTTTCCTTGAATCAATACAACCAGAGCAGGCATAATAATAAAATAAAATACATAAAAAGCCCCTAGGTGTCCAGTAAAAGATAGCTTGGCATTTCTTCAACAACCAATTATGGAACATCTACCACGTGCACTCTGTGCAATGCTAGTGACTTGGTGTGGGCAAAATAGATTTAGCTCCTGCCTGCATCGAGTTTACCCTGTAGCAGCAGGCACACATTGAGCTGATACTTTACGTAGCCACTTATAATTTCAATTTGTAATAAACATAGGTTAAGAGACTATTAGGAGGATCACAAAAGCCCATTCTGAGCAAGATAATTTTTTAAATTGTACTTTAAGCTCTGGGGTACATGTGTAGGACATGCAGGTTTGTTACATAGGTATATATGTGCCATGGTGATTGGCTGTATCCATCACCCTATCATATACATTAGGTATTTTTCCTAATGCTATCTCTCCCCTAGCCCCACACCCTCTGACAGTCCATGGTGTATGATGCTCCTTTTCCTGCGTCCATGTGTTCTCATTGTTAAACTCTCACTTATGAGTAAGAACACACAGTTAGTTTGCTGAGAATGATGGTTTCCAGCTTCATCCATGTTCCTGCTAAGGACATGAACTCATCCATTTTTATGGGTGCATAGTATTCCATGGTGTATATGTGCCACATTTTCTTTATCCATTCTGTCATTGGTGGGCATTTGGGTTGGTTCCAAGTCTTTGTTGTCGTGAACAGTGCTGTAATAAACACACAGGTGCATGTGTCTTTATGAGAATTACACACATGTGCATATGTCTTACTGAGTATATACCCAAAGAATTATAAATTTACGATTTATAATTCTTTGGGTATATACTCAGTAATGGGATTGCTGGGTCAAATGGAATTTCTATTTCTAGATCTTTGAGGAATTGCCACACTGTCTTCCACAATGGTTGAAGTAATTTACACTCCCACCAACAGTGTAAAAGTGTTCCTATTCTCCACATCCTTTCCAGCATCTGTTGTCTCCCGACTTTTTAATGATCGCCATTCTAACTGGCATGAGTTGGTATCGCAGTGTGGTTTTGATTTGAATTTTAAGTGGAGATCTGCAAGGTGAATAAGCGGAAGCCCAGGTAACAAGGAGGATGGGAAGGGTGTTCCAGATGGAGGGAGTGGCATCCAGGCCAAGGGAATGGCTGGGAGACAGGAAAGACGGAGGAGAGTTAGGGGAACCTGAAGGCAGGCCAGTGTGGCTGCAGCAGGTAGGAGAGGGTGAAAGGGAAGAAAATGAAGTTAGTGACCCTATAGAGGGCTATGGATGCCTGGCTAAAAACCCCGGAGCTAGAGAGATAGGGAGAAGCTTGTGTAGTGATTTAGAGATCAGGATAGGAATTTGGATCTTTCCTGAGTGGATTGGGAATCCACTG
Source organism: Callithrix jacchus (assembly GCF_049354715.1). NCBI lineage: Eukaryota > Metazoa > Chordata > Mammalia > Primates > Cebidae > Callithrix > Callithrix jacchus. The sequence continues at coordinate 16,089,263 of NC_133513.1, read as the reverse complement.
GAAACAGAAGTTGTGTGAAAGTCATGGTGGCTGCTGTGTAGACAGATTGGAAGGGCTGAGGGCGTCCGGGATAGCAGTTGGAAGGCTGTTGTAGACATCCAGTTGAGAGATGATGGTGACTTGGACTAGGGTGTGAGCCATGAAAGCAGAGAGAAGCGGATGGACCTGGAATATGTTTTGGAGGTCATTAAGGCTATCATTGTTCAGCAAATATTCTTTCTCCCCTCCATTGAAAGATACTTCCTTATTCCACTGATGCTGGGCTTGGCCTGATGACATGCTTTGGTGTTCATAATATGAGCAGAACTGAGCAGAGGCTTTCAGAGGCCTTGTTTATGTCCTCTGGCTTCTTGTGTTCCTGTTACTTGCCATGAGAATGACAAGGCAAGATTTATGGTGGTGGCGGTGGTGGGTGCCTCTTCAGCCTGACTTCTAGAAATAGGAGATGTGGTGTAGACCTGAATTTGACCTGCATTCTACAGTAAGCCCAGCAGAACTGTAGTTGACTCACTGTGGTATTCAGCCACTAAGATTTCGGGGTTGTTTGTTACCACAGTAAAAACTGAGCAATGAAAGTAGAACTGGTAATCCATGGGCCATGGCCAGGAATATGATGTCATGGGGTAAGCAAAATGGAGGTGTCAAGGATGTCCATATTTTTGGTGTAGACAGCTGGGTGGATAGAGGTCCCATTTAGTATGATTATGACGATCAAGAGTTCAGTTTTAGTTTTGTCAATCTGAGATACCTGTGAGGTGCCCAAGCGGAGGTGTCAAGTCCACAGGTGAGTGTATGTGTTTTGGGCTCACAAGAGTGTTCTGGGCTAAAGGACATGCTTTTAATCGTATGTACACAATATTCAAAGCCACAGGAGTGGATAAGTTTATTTGGGCCAGTATTTCTTTTTTGAAAAAAAAATTATTTTATTTTTAACTTTTACTTTTTGTGGGTACATAGTAGGTATATATATTTATGGGGTACATGAGATGTTTTGAAGCAGGCATGCAAGGTGTAAAAATGACATCAAAGTAAATGGGGTATCCATCCCCTCAGGCATTTATCCTTTGCATTACAAACAATTCATTTACACTCTTTCATTATTTTTAAAAGTACAATTAAGTTATCACTGACGGTAGTCACCCCACTGAGCTGTCCAACAGCAGGTCTTATTCATTCTTTCTGGCTATTTGGGCTGGTTCTTCTTGAACTTTAATACGTATTGATGCTTGCTGAGAAAGCAGGTGCCTTGGCCACACTCATGGAGAGGCTGACTCAACAAGCATCTGGTAGGACTCAAGAGTTTACATTTTAAGATTCTTCTTGGTGATTCAATGGTAGGGGTTCTATAGGACCACACTTTGAGAGACATGGACCTAAGGAGGGTTGTCTCAAATCCAAAGGAGAGTGTCTTTTGATTGCTCATCTGGCATTCAGCCCAGCAGAAAGGATGTGCTCAGCTTCTGAATTTCCTTCCACCTTCCCACTGTTAAGGTCCCTAAGCCTCAGAGGATTTCTCAAAGCAATCCTGCAGAAGAAAGGTTTTAAGAGAATGAGATCAAAACATGTTTACATTCATTCCTATGGATTTATTTATAAAGACGATTCTGACTTCAGATGATTTCAATTAGGTGGTTTTATCTCATTAATCCATCTAAGTGTTGCCTGTGAGAGGCTTGAGGTGGAGATGCATGCAGGAAAGTCATGAAATTCCTGCTTTCATAATGGTGGTCACCCCAGCACATCATTGGCCAAAGCATGGACGTACCCACGGCTCTGATGATGCTTCTTGAGTTGTGGTTTGTGCCCACGTCCCCGGTAATGCTGGTTGCATAATTCCCTGGAAATTGAAAGAGGGTGTAAATGAAGTCTCCTTGCTCTCAGAAAGCAGACAGCTCAGTTTCCTGGATCCAGGACACAAAGGGGCGATGTACACGTGCCTCTTTTTAATCTCTTGCCAAGAGCTCAGATGCTTTTTGATGATGGTCTACAACCAAAAGTTGCAAATTGATGGCCTAGAAGGTGGATTTGTCTGGCAGATATGTTTGATTTGAGCTACACAATGTGTTTTTTTCAAATTAAGTTAATTTCCAACATTGAAAAACGGAGAGGCTTTATATAAGATCCAGATTTTTGGCTTCTCTCGAAAAAAAAAAAAAAAAGTGAAGATCTGGCAGTGCCAAGCCCATTTTCCCACATAGCAACCATCAGCTGGAGGTGAGTAGCAGCTGTCCCCTTTAAACAGGACTGTGTTCCTCAGTTTGGCACAGGTCCCTAGCACACCCTCCTGAGCCTGATGCTCTGGCTGAGTGCTCGCTACCACTTATCATCTTTCGCAGGTCAGTTTGACTTGCTGACTTTCTCATTTTACCAGCATGACCCCTAGGGCAACTACATTGTGCACGTCCACTCCTACGATTCATATCGTAGTCTGGATTTATGCAGTGTTCTACTGTGCAACTGAACTCAGGGGTCCTGCTGGTTGTGTTGGATCAGTGGTTTTTAACCTGGGGTCTGTGGGCACTTAGGGTCTTTGGAGGTGTCTCAGGGGTCCTGTAGAGTTGAAGAGGAGACCTTGAGGGTAGAACCTCTAAGGGACCTTTGATTTCTTATCTGTACTTCAAACAGAACAGCTTCCTTTAGGTCTGGTATTTTGGAATGCTGAATAATATTTTAATTTTGAAAAAAAAAGTTTTGTGGCTAAGAAAATTTGAAAAAGATGGCTGCCAAAATTAGTTTTATATAAGGCACCCAAGTTCTCTGAAGAATAAAACCACTCAGCTTGTATGAAACTCACTTCTGCAGCACCCAACTGCCAAATCCTTAGGCTAGAACTTGTTTTCATCAATATAGTCCATATACAGTGAGATACACATATCTTAAGTGTATAATTCAATAGGTTTTGAAAGATGCATATACCCCTGCAACCAACTCCTCTCTCAAAAGGAAGAGCATTTTCATCACCCCCAGAATTCCCTCATGCTTCTTCTCATTCAGGCCCATCCATCTCCCAGATATAACCACTGTTCTGATTACTTTTACCATAGAGAGTTTTGAAAATCCCATATATGGGATCACATATAGCCCTTTGTGCCTGGCTTCTTTTGCTTGGCAGGACATCTTTGAATTCATCCATGTTACTGTTTGTCTTGGTAATTCATTCCTTTTATTGCTGAGTAGTATTCCATAGTACACTGCAGTTATCTATCTGTTCTCCTGTTAATGAAATTTGACGTGTTTCCAGTTTAGGCTTAACCTGGATTTCTTTTTTTGAGATGGAGTCTCACTCTGTCATCCAGGCTGGTGTGCAATGGTGCAATCTCAGCTCACTGCAACTTCTGCACCCCGGGTTCAAGCAATTTTCCTGCCTCAGCCTCCCCAGTAGCACAGATTACAGGCACCCACCATCATGCCTGGCTAATTTTTGTATTTTTGTAGAGATGGGGTTTCACCATGTTGGCCAGGCGGGTCTCGAACTCCTGACCTCAGGTGATCCGTCCGCCTCAGCTTCCCCAAATGCTGGGACTTCAAGGCATGAGCTATCACACTTGGCCTTAACTTGGAATTTGAGGCCCTTCATCATTTGGACTCTGCTTTCCCATCTGGTCTCACCACATGGCTTTAGCCAAATACCCTTAATGGTGCTCCCTCACTGAGGCCCTTCACATCTATGTCCACATATTTGTACCTAACTTGTTCTGCCTGGTGTATCTCTAGACAATCACCCACCTGACAAACTTGCCATTTTTCAAGACTCAGCTTGAACAGTGCCTTCTTGTCCAGATACCGTGTTATATAGACCTTAGGCTAGAATGCTTTGTGTTTGATTATGTCTCTTCCTTTTTACCACAAGAGAAATCTATGGACTGGCTCCATATTTTATTCACTCTTGTATCCCCAGTACCTGTACATAAGACGAAGTAATGCTCAGTACATATTTGTTGGGATAATGTATCCTGCTACCCAAATACCATATTTTCTTAGAGCTGAGCATGCCTAGTTGGTGGACTATGCTTCATGTTCTCTCTATAGTAAGAGGAATGTATAGGGAAGCAGATTTACTTTGTAAAGCCTGGAGGGTCCATGCATTAGTTAAGGTAGGCTATACCACTGTAGAAAAATAGGCACTAACATGTATAATGTGTCAAAGATAATTGACATTTATTTCTTGCTCATGTGGCACTTCAAGGCAGGTGTTCTTGGTTGGTAAACAGCTATCCCAATGTGGTAATGTATGACCCAGGTTCCTTTTGGTATGTAGCTCTACCATCCCTTGGGGGTAAGGTTCACAAACTTTCTTTAAGCTTACAGTACCCTTAATGTCTTTGTAATGTTTTTCATAGCACTCTATGCTAAAGAAATCACTTACTTTTATTGATTTATTTTTTAGATAGGGTCTCACTCTGTTGGCCAGGCTGAAGTACAGTGGTATGATCATGGCTCATGGCAATCTCTACTTTCTTGGCTCAAGCAGTCCTCCCACCTCAGCCTCCTGAGTAGCTAGGTATACAAGCACGGAACCCCATGCTCGACTAATTTTAATTTTTTTTTTTTTGTAAAGATGAGGTCTCAGTGTATTGCCCAGGCAGAAAATAACTTATTTTCAAGTAGTAGATTTGAACTACTTAATGAGTAGTTATGTCTGTAACAACTCAGTGCCTACATTGATATTCATAAAGTACAGTTGATCCTCATTATTCGTGGTAGATATGTTTTCCAAGTTCACCAAAAACACTGAATTAGCAAATCCCCAACAATTGCTCTTAGAAGAAATACAGGGTTGGGTTCCTGTGAGCCCTTAGTCACAACATTTTTGACAACCAATCAATACATAACCTGTATTTTGATATACGTTTCTGTTTAAAGACACCTTATTTGGTATAGATTATTGGTTCATTAACACTGAACTCACAGCCAGTATCACTATAACTCATGCCTGGAGAAAACTTACCTAACTTGTATTTTCTTTATAAGGCGCATCACAGCCTTCTCATGCTTAGGAACACTAGACTAGATGGCCTTGCAGCACTACACGTGGGGGCTGCTTTAAACAGCAAAGCTGCTTTAAACAGCAAAATCACCAACAGAAAGAACAAGAATGGAAAAAACCTGGCACTAAATAGACCATGAAAAGGACACTTGTTTATAGTTGGAGAGCTGAAACAAGGAGGCAGAGGGACACCTTGTTTGACCTTGGCTGACAATGGGCATGTTGGGTGGTTCAGACTTTTTGCTGCTCTGCACATGTTCATAAATGACTTTGAAAACACATAAGTATTGATTTGGGGGTTATGAATACATTTTAGTGAGTAGGTGAATTCATACCGACTCTGTAGATAATGAGAATCTACTATATTTGCTTTTTATCCTAACAACTGCCAAATACTCAGCTTTGCAAAGATATGGCATCATCAAAAAGAACATAGTGATTAATGTGAAGCCCTGAATTACCTTGAGCTAGTGGGTTGCATGGGGCCTGATAGATGTTGCTGCGTATTCCTCAAAAATCTAAAACATCCTATGGCATCAAGGTGAGTTTGTGGTGATACCCCAACAGGATATGTTGACATCTAGTTTGGGAACTGTGGTATTAGTGCCTCGAGGTTGCCTTCATACAGCCAGCAGGAAGATGAACATGGAGGACGTACTCCTGCTTCTCACGGTGCCCTTTCCCACAAGTGTTCAACATCACTTCCTCTCACATTTCATTGGCCAGAACTAGTCACATGACCACACAAAGTGCAGTAGAAGCTGGGAAATGTAGTTCATCTATGTGCATGGGGAAAAGAGAAATGCGTTTTGGTGAACAGCCTAAACAGGCTGCCATTGGTCTTGAATTTCTCATCTATTGGGAATAACAATTTGACTCTCTTATATGTCCCTATCACTAAAATTCTTTATATGCATAAGTGTCATTTAATTCTCATGGGTGTTCTATGATTTAGGGACACTTAACATTCACATCAAAGGTTTGGAGTCAGACGTTCCTGAAAGTGAATTCAGGTCCGTTGAATTCAAGCTTGGTGAATGGGGACAAGCTGCTTCAGTTCCCTGGGCCTGATTTCCCCATCTCTAAAGTGGGATAACAAAGCCTGAGTTGGAGATTGTTCTGCAAGTGATTTATTAAGGGAGCTGCCCTTGGGAGAAACTGTGAGGAAATAAGGAAAGCAAAGACAGGTAAAGGGAGACGAAACAAGGATATGGTTTTAGGTAGAGACTAGCCTCACATTGATCTTGTGAACAGCTCTGGAGTATAAATTGCATCTCAGAGTTTGTTTTACCTTGAGGAAAGGAACAAAACCCTTATATCTTTGTGTCAGTTGGTCACTGGATCTGGGCTACTGCTGATTGGGAGGAGTAACTCCCTGGAATGTCTGGACAAGGTGGCTCCTATGACCCCAAGGATGATCATAGGTGTCAGCCTATAGCAGGAGCATCCACAGCTGCAAGCAGAAGGGGTCCCCAGGAACCTGATGGGGCACTGGCAGTGTCTGCTAGGAGGGCTGCAGGGGGTGACGCATGGGGATGGCTTCCCAGAGTGCCTGGTGCATGGTAAACATTCAAGAATGAGCAGCTGCCATTATGATTGTTATGACTCTTATTTGCCCCCTTGGCATCTAAACTCAGACACTTGGAACATGCTGTGTAAGACTGAGAGGCTACAATTTCAAAAATAAAGCTTGTTCCTGGACAGCTGGGAGATGAAAATAGCCAAAGCGGGGTCAGGCAACTGCCCTCATCTTGGGTTGCTTCTTTCTTTCTTTGTTTTTTTTGAGATGGAGTCTCACTCTGCCAGCCAGGTTGGAGTGCAGTGGTGTGATCTTGGCTCGCTGGAATCTCTGTCTCCCAAGTTTAAGTGATTCTCCTGCCTCACCCTCCTGAGTAGCTGGATCTACAGGCGCCTGCCTCTGTGCCTGGCTAATTTTTGTAATTTTAGTAAAGATGGGGTTTCACCATGTTGGCCAGGCTGGTCTCAAACTCCTGACCTCAGGTGATCTGCCCACCTTGGCCTCCCAAAGTGCTGGAATTACAGGTGTGATCCACTGCTCCCAGCCAGGTTGCTTCTTTTTGAGACAGAACTTTCTTGTTGGCTTGTAGCACAGACCAGATGGCCACGACGATTGTGGGATGAAGGGTCCAGGGACCTGCTTCTCCCTCTCCTCTCCTGGCTGGCCTATCCTAAGGTCCCATTAACTAAGGATTTCTGTTATTCCTGGTGTTTCTTCCCCTCTCCTGAAACCCCCTGGGATAGATGCATTTACCTAGACCTTTGGTTTCAGATGTTGATTTCACAGAGAACCTCCTCTAGAGAATTTAAAATCATGATGCCCCAAACTAATCTATGGTAGAAAAAAATGAAAACATTGGTTGATTCTAGGGAATGGGGATGCAGATTAACTGAGGAATGGCAGAAGAAAGCCTTCTGGGCTGATGTGAATGTTCTATATCTTGATATGCAATGTTATACTCATGTATATGTAATATTAAACTCAGAAAATAGTATTCTTAAGATTTGTTTCTTACATTCTAAATAAATTTTATCTCTGAAGAAAAGAATGTAAACAGGTATTGAACTCTAGTTAATGAAACAATAAGCATGCTGAGATACTTAGGGAAAAATATACTGATGTCTGCAATTTACTTTGAAATGAATAAAAAATCAATATGGGTTGATGAGTGGGTAGGGGGGCGGGTAGATGGATAAAAAGGTGGTAAAGAAAAAATGATGCAATGTTAAATGTAGAAGTTAGGTTGTGTGTATGGAGTGTTCACTGTAAAAATCTTTCAACTGTTATATATGCTTAAAGCATTTTGCAGTAAAAATGTTGGAAGAAATAAATACCAATGCCCAGAAAAATGGATGTAATTGGCCTGGAATAGGGCCTGGCATCCGTGTTTTGTAAAATTCCCTGGTGATTGAAAACACTGACCTGTTTTCAATAGCAATAACACTTGTGCTTTGTAAAATGCCTGTGATATGCCAGGACCTTTACATAAAAGATCTCATTTAGTTCTCATGGAAGTCTGGATGATCAGAGAGGTGTCACGTATTTAATGTCACATGGCAGAGACAGGCTTGTAAACACCACATTCTAAATCCCTAAACAGTGACCTTTTATTGATCCCTTCACATGTGCCAGGCATGGTAATAAAAGCCTGCAGAATTTCACTGCTCGTCCCTGCAACCATCCTTGGAGTTAGTCATGATTATCCGCATTGTCCACAAGCAAGATGGCTCCAGAAAGTAAGTCGCATAGTCAGTTATTCATTTAATTAATAAAACTTGATACACCAGACACTGTGCTAGGATCTGGCACTACAATGTGAGACCTGTTGGTTCCTTTTTTTTTTTTTTTGAGACAGTGTCTCATTCTGTTGTCCAGGCTGGAGTACAGTGGTATGATCTCGGTTCACTGTGACCTCTGCCCCTCAGGCTCAAACCTTAAGCGGTTCTGCTGCCTCAGCCTCCTGAGCAGCTGGGATTATGGGTGCCTGCCACCACACCTGGCTAATTTTTGTATTTTTAATAGAGACAAGGTTTCACTATATTGGCTAGGCTGGTTGTGAACTTTTGCCCCCAGGTGATCCTCCCGTCTTGGCCTCCCAAAGTGCTGGGATTACAGGCATGAGCCACCGGGTCTGGCAGGTTCCTGTCTTCATGGTACTTGCTGGAGTAGGAAGTTAGGCTCAAACTTGCATTGTCAAGCAAGTGTTTAATTACAATAATGACTTATGCTGCAGAAATAGAATTAGAGGGTGCTATGAATGCATCTAAGAGGGACACTAGGCTGAACATTAGAGATGAGGAGGCCACCAAAATAAAAAGCTTTCCTAAGATGATATCCTGAGCTGAAAACCGAAGAAATAGTTGCCATTGGCAAGGGGAGCACATTCCAGCTGGAAGGAACAACATGTGCGGGAACTTCAGAGTGGGAAAGATTTCCGGAGAAAGAAGGGCAGTGTGGCTGACACAGAGCGTGAGAGAGGAGGGCTGGTGCCAAACGATCTAGAGCAGTAGGCAAGGGTCAGACCCTGCAGGGTTTTGTATGCCACCGGAGTGACTTGAGACGTTAGCCCAGTTGCTGGGGAACCATGAACGTGTTTCAAGGCAGGGGGAAATCATGATCTATTTTGCTCCAGGTTATATAAGTTAGAAAATGGCCAAGTCCAGATTTAGACCTGGATCTCTCTGCCCTCAAAGACTTTCTTCTACTCTCCTACACTGTTTTCCTAAGCTTGCTGGGATTCCAAACTTTTCAAATGCTGGTGTATGTATTTCCAAGAAGTAGTAGTTTTGTCCATGTGCAAAAACTCAACCTGCTCGGCAGGCATGAAAAATCCCATTATAGGGCAGAGGACATAAAGAACCTGCAACCACCAACAGTGAATAATAATAGGTTACCGACTGGGCGTGGTGGCTCACACCTGTAATCCCAGCACTTTGGGAGGCCGAGGTGGATGTCACCTGAGCTCAGGAGTTTGAGACCAGCTTGACCTATATGGTAAAATCCCATTTCTACTAAAAACACAAAAATTAGCCAGGCGTGTTGGTGCATACCCTGTAGTCCCAGCTGCTCAGGAGGCTGAGGCAGGAGAATTACTTGAACCTGGGAGTCAGAGGTTGCAGTGAACTGAGATTGCACCTCTGCACTCTAGTGTGGGCAACAGAGAGAGACTTTGTCTCTATAATAATAAGTTACATCCATAATATTCTGGGTAACAGTACAATGAGTGAGCCTGGGATAAATTGTGTGTTGGTGGTGCTTTCTTTACATCTTCTATTACAGAGATGTCCTGGGTGAATCAATGTGTTGGGTCCAGCAAGCAGTGGGCAGGAAGAGGATGTCAGGGTGGAGGCATTTGGTAGATTCTTTGCTCTCTGCTTTTTAACTCTGAGTGTTTGAGGAGGGAGTAAAAGGGTGTAAAAATTGGGTCTCCTCTTTAAGCCTGCCTCAAAGGGGATATAGGGGAAAGTCTGACTTTTAACAGATCTGGAAAGGTCCCTGATGACAAACTTGTCCATTTTACAGGGATCCAAGAAAGGGACTTGATGTAGTCAAGCCTCAATAGTGAGTCAGTGGCAGCTGAGGAACTACAATCCAGGTCCCTAGAGGGCTGGATCAGTGTGTTAAATGTCTCCAGAGTCAGGGGCAGAGGCATAGTCAATGGTGAGGCTACAGGAGTGGGCAGGACAGGTTCATGCTCTCTCTTTGAGTGAGGGTAGTAGTTTTGATTTTATTCTAACAGCCCTAGGAAGCTGTTGGAAGGCTTTAAGCAGAGGGAACGATTTGATCAGATTTACATTTTACAAAGAGATCTCTTGATGCTAGGTCTAGAGAGTATTGGTGTATTCATCTGGATGGGAGATGATGATTGAGTCCAGGGTGGGATAAACAAGATGGTAAAAAAGAAACAGGGTCAGCTGGGTGCAGTGGCTCATGCCTATAATCCCAGCACTTTGGGAAACTGAGGCGGGTGGATCACCTGAGGTCAGGAGTTCAAGACTAGCCTGACCAGTATGGTAAAACCCCATCTCTACTAAAAATACAAAATTCAGCCAGGCTGAATTTTACAGGTAGGCTTCTATAATCCTAGCTGTTTGGGAGGCTGAGGCAGGAGAATCACTTGAACCTGGGAGGCGGAGGTTGCAGTGAACAGAGATCGTGCCACTGTACTCCAGCCTGGGTGACAGAGTGAGACTGTCTCAAACCAAACAAACAACAAAACAACAACAACAGAAAACAGGGTCAAGAAATGTATAGATGCAATCCATAAAACCCGACGATGGCTTAGTTTTGCGGGTGGGAGAGAGGGATCCAGGATACATCTTTGGTTTCTGGGTTGGGCAATTAAGACCCTTGGAGAGGAGAAGGCATTCCCAAGATGAAGGTGACTTGTGTGGAGTTAGCGGAGAGAAGAGTGTATCACTAAGCTCGGTTTGAGGTACTGTGAAGTTTGGGATGCTTGGGAGACGTCCAAACAGAGAAGCCAAGTCAGTATTGGATATTGAGTATGAAGTTCTGGAGAGAGATTACTCCTGGAGATTTAAATTTGAGGCTTTTGGAGGGTGATAAGGCTGATTAGATCAGCTGCTAAGAAAATATAGAAGATGCTGGGGTGTGGGTGAAAGACAACCAACATTTATGAAGCACCTACTATGTGCCAGGTCATCTTGCAAGCACCATGTGGATGAATGTTCATTTTAACAATGGGGAAAAGTAATTTACTCAAGGTCTTATAGTCATTGAGTGATGGCAGAGGTGGGATTTACATCCAGATTTTTCTTCCTTTTGCCTATAGAAAGCAAGCTTCTCTTGCTTACTGATTCCCAGTAGGGTCCTTGGATTGACTCTTACCAGGAAAATCTGGGTACTTCAACATTCCTGCCTCCATCACTCAGGCCAGTGGAAATGTCTGATTGGTCAGGTTTGGGACATGTGGCAACCCACCAATCCCTGAAACCGGTCTTCAGTGTTGACCTTGCCCAACCAACCACATGGCTGGAGAATAGGGGAGAGAACGGGGGGAGGAGACTGGGAGTGAATACTGGTGAGAGCACAGAGAGGTGTTCACAGAAGACAGGCCCTTTGCTCCTTGGGCATCGACATTCTAGTGACTGCTGCCTGCTTAGAAAGGCATTGCTACTTTGGGAGGCCGAGAGGGGTGGATCACGAGGTCAGGAGGTCGGGACCATCCTGGTCACCATGGTGAAACCCCGTCTCTACTAAAAATACAAAAAATTGGCTGGGCGTGGTGGCACACGTCTGTAATCCCGGCTACTCGGGAGGCTGAGTCAGGAGAATTGCCTGAACCCAGGAGACGGAGGTTGCGGTGAGCCAAGATCACGCCATTGCACTCCAGCCTGGGTAACAAGAGTGAAACTCCGTCTCAAAAAAAAAAAAAAAAAAAAAAGGCATTGCGCCACATGGTGGTTCTTGGGTGACCTCGGCGTGTGAGCAGGGGAAGGTCTGAAGCAGAGGGAGGCTCGTATTTCAGATAATTGAGCACAGGATGTTGGAGTCCTTTTCAATTGCAAAGTCACCCACAAAGGCATGTGTGTCCCTGCAGCTTGGGCTACAGATGGGCAGTGAAGCACGCGCGCACGCACACACACACGCGCACACTCTGAGAGACTGACTTCAGACGAGCTTTTATTAGCTAACATATCATCTGTGCAAAGAAGAGACTCACATGTGAGCATTTGCATGATTTGGAGGAAAGAAAAATATGCCTGCCAGATTCTTTTCTTCCTCCCCAAAGGAAGGAGCCAGAGTGACCTCAGCAACCTGGGGGGTTGCATTTTCTCTAAGCACCTGTTCCTCGGCGTGTCTTCTAAATCTGAAATGGGGGGGGGGTCAAATCATGAGCCATGGGCAGCAGGGGAAGAGTCTATGGGGAGGAGGAGGGTCTCCATCCACTGCCACCCATCAACATACCAGCCAACCTGTGACAGTATTTTTCAAGCACTTTCTCTATCTCTCCAACTTGTGACTGAGGACAAAGAGGATGCCAGTGAAGCAGGACACAGAGACTCTGTCTCCAAGGACTTTGCAAGTCACCTGGGCACCTGGTTTATTCACTCATTCATCAGATGTTATCTATCTTGTTCGTTATTGTATTGCCAGAATCTTGTACAATACTTGGCTCACAATAGGTGCTTAGCAAATATTTGTTGTATGGACAAAAATTTGCTAAAAAAGTGGGTGAAGAAATGAGAAAATGAACTGAGTTGTGATTGTGATGACAAGACTGTGAATCTGCCTTGAGACGTTAACAGCTGATTGGGGGAAGCAGACATCCATTACTGATTCTGTCCTACTCTCCTGCAGCTGCCTGGCTACACCTGTGTTTGACACCATTGTCCACTGTCTGATCATTGAAGCTCACCCCCCACCTCCCACCCATGGTTTTCATGCTCTACTTTCTCTGCTGTTTCTCTTCAACCTCTCTGACCATCTAGCTCAAGCTACTTCTCTGCAGCCTGTTCCTAACTGTGGATGTCTTCAGCTCTGTTTTTGTCACCCTGCACACCTTCTGCATACCTGTTGCCTCAGCATCCTATCAATGTTGAGCCCCCACATTATTCACTTGTTAAATGAACAGCTATCTATGGAATACTGTTCATGTGCCAGTCTATTCTAGACACTAGAGAGAATACAACATATAACACAGACTAACTCCTTGTTCTCAAGGAACTTCAGCCTCCCACTCTAAACTGTCTGGCTTGACCTCTGGACTTGACTTTCTACTAGATGTCCAAAAGGACATTTATTGTCTCCCACTCTGGACCATCCCTTTCTCCTGTGTTGTAATGCTCAGGAGATGGCTCTTCCCAGTATCCAGTTTCCCAAACCAGAGACGGGAAACTTACCCTACGCTCCTCCCTCTTTCCCAATGTCCTACCCACAACAGGCCCCTAGTCCTGAGGTTTCTGTATCTCACACGTCTCCCACAGACTCCTTTACCCCACCCTCTCTGCATAAGTGCTCTTTATTTCTTGCCTGAATTTATTGCTGTGGCCACCATATTGGTCTCCTTTCCAGCTTCTCTCTCCACCTTAACTTATTCCTCTTATTACTTATGTCTCTCCTGCAGCCAGAGGAATCTGAGATCCCACTCACATCATGTTTTTCCATTGCTGAAAAACCCGAGGGCCTTCCGTGACTCTAGGGTGAGAACCCAAGCCTTTTTATACAACCTACAGGGCCCAGCATGATTCATCCCTCTATAACTCCCCAGCCTCAGCTCTCACATGGCCAATGCAGGTGTGATCACCATTCCTTTAGCATGCCCGCCTATGTCAGCCCCAAACCCTTTGCTTATGCCTGTCTTTCTTCTGTGAAGCTGTTTTTTTTTTTTTTTGGTTTTGCTTTGTTTTTGAGATGGAGTTTTGCTCTTGTTGCCCAGGCTGGAGTGCAATGGGACAATCACAGCTCAGGGAAACCTCTGCCTCCCAGGTTCAAGCAATTCTCCTTCTTCAGCCTCCTGAGTAGCTGGGATCACAGGTGTATGCCACCATGCCCGACTAATTTTGTATTTTTAGTAGAGACAGGGTTTCTCCATGTTAGTCAGGCTGGTCTCAAACTCCAAACCTCAGGTGATCCACCCACCTTGGCCTCCCAAAGTGCTGGAATTACAGGCGTGAGCCACTGTGCCCGGCCCTATGCAGCTGGGTCTTATCTTCTCCTTTGTAGAACTGGCCTCTTCCTCCCTCACCTCCCTCTTGTGCCATCATCTCTCTGCTCTGGCAATTCTTATTGCACACACTTGTTTACATTCCTTCCTTTTTCCATCCTACGATGGAAGGAGCAGGGTTTTAGTATTCCCAGGGCCTTGCACTGGTATGTGACTGAAGCAGACATTATTGTGGTCTACTTTATTTCTTCTGCTTTCCTATACCAGCTGCAGGCTTTCTACTGCAAGCCTCTGTGACTCTGCCTGATGGTTTTCTCCAGCCGTAAGAGCTTGCTTGGGTTATGACTGGGGAAGAATGAAAGCGCCGGGGAGTTAATGCTCTATTAACAGGCGGGTAAATAACAGGTCAAAAATATGTCAACTAAGAAGAGACATTTGGTAGATTAATAGCCTGGCATCCTTACTCCTTGGGTGGGACAACTCTGAGATTTTTTTTACACCCTTTTCCAGAGGTCCATAATGTGAACGTGTCCAGTTGTGACAGTGGTAGCTGTTCATTCATATACTCTCACCCATGTCACATCCCCATTCTTAAACTGGGGTTTCCTGGGATCATCCCCAAAATAAACCATTGTACTTGAATCTTTGTCTCAAAGTCTGCTTCTGTGGGAGCTCAACTAAGATAGTATCTGATATGGCTTGGCCCTGTGTCCCCAGCCAAATCTTATTTTGAATTGTAATTCCCACGTGTTGAGGGAGGGACCTGGTAGGAGGTGATTGGATCATGGAGGGCAGTTCCCCCAGGTTGTTCTCATGATAGTGAGTGAGTTCTTGCGAGATCTGATTGTTTGATATGTATCTGGTACTTCCTCTCCCTCTCCTTTTCTCTCCTGGTACCTTGTGAGATGTGCCTTGCTTCCCCTCTGCCTTCCACTGTGATTGTAAGTTTCCTGAGACCTGCCCGGCCATACAAAACCGTGAGTCACTTAAACCTTTTTTCTTCATAAATTAGCCAGTTTCAAGTATGTCTTTATAGTAATGTGAGAACGGACGAATACAGTGTCTTAAGAAATGTTTGAAGACTGAGTGTAATACAATGAATATAAAATATCCATAAAACAGTAGGTGGGCAACATACGATAGCTTACAAACAAGAATCCACAGTTCCACAGTCTTTGTCAGTCAGGGGAGAAGGACTACATAGGGGATGGAGAGTGACCAAAGCTAGGACTTGATGAACATTTGTTACGTTCTAGGTTCCATTCTAAGAGAATGCATGTGTGTGTGTGTGTGTGTTGTTTTTATTTAAACATCTCAGCAACTCTTGGTAGGCACTGCTCTAAACCTGATTTACAAACAAGGAAGTAAACTGGGGCACAGAAAGTTTAAGCACATGTTTTCTTAGCTGTAAGTGGAGGAGCTGGGAGTCGTTGGCTCCAGGCAGTCTGGCTTTGAGCTGGGTTTGGAACCACTGTGGCTTGTAGAGGTGGTGAGATTTGATCCAGGTCTTGAGTGACTGGAAGGGATTGGAAAGGACATTCAGGAAGGTGGGTCAGCTGGAACAAAGGCACAGAGATGAGACTGCATGCGCCTTGCTCAGGATCATAGCCTTGGAAGCGTCTTGTGTCGCAGGAAGGTCTCCATTCTGGAACTATCTCATTTCCTCCTCCATTTTCCCTGCCCTTCCTCGCTTACTTTCAACACCCTGGGGATGTGGGGAAGGTGGAAGGGCCAATAGCTGGAACCAGAAGCCTCTGAGGAACCTGGCTGCAGCTATTACAGCAGCAGATTCTCTTCTGTCACTTTATTGATTTATACTCAAAGTTTGCAAGAGTCTCAAACACACACTAAATCTTAGATGCTAACACTGCAGGATCCCAGAAGCCTCATATCCCAGGTTGCAAACTCAAATGCCTCCAAGTGCCAAGCAGCCAAGGGGAGCAGTGAAAAGCCCAGGTGTGGGATGATCAATGGCTCTGCAGATGCCCTGCCTGAAGGAAGCTGGGCCCAGCTGCAGCCCATCATGGCCTGGTGGGAGTAGGGGCGTAGCATGGCTTGTTTTTCCTTTTAATAAAAAGAGAAGGCCAGGCATAGTGGCTCACACCTGTAATCCCAGTACTTTGCGAGGCTGAAGCGGGAGGACAGCTTGCGGTCAGGAGTTTGACACCAGCCTGGGTAATATAGAGAGATCCATCTCTACAATTAAAAGTTTTTTAAAAATTAGCTGGTTGTGGTGATACACACCTGTGGTCCCAGCTTCTCAGGAGGCTGAGGCAGGAGGGTTGCTTGAGCCCAGGAGGTTGAGGCTGCAGTGAGTTGTGATTGTGCCACTGCACAATCTTGGGTGATAGAGCAAAATCTTGTCTCAAAACAAGTAAAAAAGAGAAGCCAGAACTCTAGTTTTAATCGGTTGAAACATTCCAAATTTTATATATTGGTAATAAATTAAAAATAAAACCTCTTTGCAGGTTGGCATTGAGGACATCCAACAAAATGCATTAATGGTTCAAACTGGTTCCTGAGTGCCCACATTAAGACCCGCCCTAGACAATAGGATATTATACTTAAACCGACAGTGTCTTAGAGAATCATGGCTTTGGAGTCATTAGCCTAATAGGTTCTTAGACTTAAAACTGTCTCTTAGGATACTTGGCATGTTGAATCATTAAAATAATAGACATAGAATTTTAGCTGAGATCTCAGGTACGTAAAATCATATAAGCAGAAAACCAGTCAGCAGCATAATAGGTCTTTTTCTCATTAACCTTTACAGTCTTAGAGTTAAGCAGTATTGGAATCAGAACTCCTCTACACGGAATATCTGGTTTTTAAAAAATGCTAGTTAAATAATGGTTGGGTGTGGTGGCTCCTGCCTGTAATCCCAGCAGTTTGGGAGGCTGAGGTAGGAGGATCACTTGAAATCAGGAGTTGGGACCAGCCTGGCCAACATGGTGAAACCCCATCTCTACTAAATATACAAAAATTAGCCATTTATGGTGGCTCATGTCTGTAATCCCAGCTAATTGGTAGGCTGAGGCACAAGAACCCAGGAAGTGGGGGTTGTAGTAGGTTGAGTACCACTGCACTCCAGCCTGGGCAACAGAGGGAGACCCTGTCTTAAAGCCAGAAAAAAAAAAAAAGCTAGTTAAATAAATATTCTTGTGAGGTTTCTGAATGAGATCCTCCTGCTCCAATATTCTTGGTAGTTTCTTCCACAATAAAAATATTCCACAACTCTTTTCATTGAGCACCTAATATGGCAGCAGTGAACCAGAGAGCAGCCTGTTTTGTAATGCAGTTTATCTTGTGCAGGTGAGCTGGTGGTAAACACACAGAAAATATGATTTTAGACAGTGAATCTTTTTCTTGGATTTCTTAAATAATTTTTATTGTATATTTAAGGTATGTAACGTGACCTTACGAGATGTGTGTAGATAGTAAAATAGTTACTATAGTGAAGCAAATTCACATATTCATCTCATATTAGCACTGATTTTTTTTTTTTTTTTTGGCAAGAGCAGCTAAAATCTCATTTAGCACAAGTCCCCAGTATGATACACTGTTGGTAACCACAGTGCTCAGGTTTAGATACCTAGACTTGTTCATCCCACACATCTGCTGTTTTGTGTCCTTTAACCACATCTCCTCATTTCCTCCTGGCACCCCATCCCTGGTAACCTCTATCTCTATATTTGACTTTCGTTTCTTTTTTTTTTTTTGGGGATGGAGTCTCACTCTGTTGTCCAGGCTGGTGTGCAGTGGCACGATCTCAACACACTGCAACTTCTGCATCCCGGGTTCAAGCGATTCTAGTGCCTCAGCCTCTTGAGTAGCTGGAACTATAGGGGTGCATCACCATGCCCAGCTAATTTTTTTTTTTTTTGAGATGGAGTCTCACTCTACTGTCCAGGCTGGAGTGCAGTGGCACAATCTCAACACACTGCAACCTCCACCTCCCAGTTTCAAGCAATTCTCATGCCTCAGCCTCCTGAGTAGCTGGGACTACAGGTGCGTGCCATCACACCTGGCTAATTTTCCTATTTTTAGTAGAGACAGTTTTGCCATGTTGGCCAGGCTGGTCTCGAACTCCTGACCTCATGTGATCCACCTGCCTTGGCTTCCCCAAGTGCTGGGATTACAGGTGTGAGCCACCCCACCCAGCACCCCCCCTTTTTTTTTCTTTTTATAGATTCCACATATAAGTGAGATCCCACAATATTTGTCTGTGTCTGGCTTATTTCACTTAGAGTGTGAACATTTCCTAAAGAAGATGGGGCTATCCTAGGTGTTCAAGTGGCCCTCTCTGCAGAAGTGACCTTGGAAAATGAGAATGGAATGATGAGGAGGAATCAGGCATGGGAAGATTTGGGAACAGCGAGTACAAGGCCCTGAGCTTAGGCTGAGCTTGTATGATGGAGGTGTAGGAAGATCCTCCGTGTGGCAGTAGCCTAGTGACTGGGAGGGGGAGTGCGGGGTGGGGTGAGATGAGACCAATCAACTGGATAAGGAAGCACATGCTTTTCGTTTCAACTAACAAGAAACTTCTGGTACCCTGATACTGAATCAGCTACCCTCTACATGTTGGAGGGAAGTGCTTGCTAATGTTTTAGGTGAAATAATCAGGTCTGAGAAACATGTGGGGCTCAGTGAGGGCTTCCCTTGGCCACAGCGTCATAAAGGGCCTTTGGGGGGATTTCCTCAATGCTGTTGTAAGCATCCTGCTTGATACTTACACTGCCTGCCCATCACTGCTGCCTTGCGACAGCCCCACCTCCCTGGTCCTGTAGTGCTAGGTCTTGTGTCTTCATCAGCCAGCCACGGCCAAACAGGGAGGAGAGACAACTTTCAAAAGGGTGTGTGAGTGCTGTGACAGCCTCTCTGCTTGCTATCTCCATGGTACCCAGGCAGGGGGACAATCTAATTAGGCTATTTTCAGCATACTGGAGGGAGGGGAGTGGAGGGAGACAGGGAAAAGGGGACCTGCCTCTCCTGCTGCATCTCTCTCTCTATCCCTTTCTGAAGCTTTTATTGATTAAGCAGTTAGAGGCCACAGAAGTAGGACCTTTCCATGATCTGTGCTGGGACCAGAGGAGACTTTCTGGCAACTTGGTGGTGGGCCATGTGAACAGCATCAGGGACCCTGTGTCTGGAAGGCTTCCCAGTGCTCTGTGCTAATGAGCTCTGGAGCCTATAGCTTTGACGAGAATCACATCCTCTGCAGGCTGTTTGTCCTCTGCTGGGGCTGGCTGCCACCAACTTCCTCTGAAATGATGGGCCCAGAGTCAAGGATGCCAGGAGCCCTTTGTTTCTTAGCCTTGGGCCTGTCTTGGCCTTAGACGTGTTTGCCTGTGATATTCAGAGCCTGGCGGTGGAAACAGCTTTCATCTGCCTGTTGTGAACTCAATGGAAACACGCCTCACTCTAAGTTCCCAGTGGCATATTGAGTTTGCTCAGCTCATGCCCCAGAGTCCAGACTTAATACGTGCTAAACAGCTATTCATCAAATACCTTGTTATAAGCCTGTAGAAAGGGTGTCTCCTAAAGGGTCTTTCTTCTCTTATCTCCTGAGGCGTGACTGTCACATCCCTTCACTGGCCACTACTTTGCCCAGGTGTGCTAGATCTACAGGTTAATGTGGTCAAGCAAGGTGGGAAAATAATACCTTTAAAGCCCTTGCTATATTTAGGAACTGTGTCCGGAGGTGCACATGCATCATAAGAACTCAGTGAGACGGGCACATCCTACAAGGCTGTTATTCCCATTTTACAGATGAGGAAACTGAGGCCGAGGGCAGTTAAAGCCCCAGGCCCAAGACAACACTGTGGGCCTGAATCCAGAGTTGTTTTTCCAGTTGACACATTTAAATGGGATTGTCAGCTTCAGGACTCACTGGAGTCTTTAATAGGTTAATGTGATTTATAAATCTCAAAGAAAGGGAGTTCCTAAAATCATTCAACCCTTTCTGTTTTTTCTGGGCACACTTGTTAACACCTTCTGACGGCAGTTTGGGAAGGGCTGCTAGGAGGTAATTAAACAGAGCAAGTGATAATGTCCTTAATTAATCCAATCCAATCTCTTTCAATTGTGCTTATTTCGTTATGTCAGTGATAGCTCCAACAGGAAGCCTTGACTCCAGAAAGAGTGTGAACGCTCAAGGCGGATTTCAAAGAGAATTTCATCTCGGGTTACGGCTTTACACCAACCTGAGATGTGGTGCTGTCTGAACGGGGGAGGAATTCGGGTTGATAACCTGCAGGTGAAGGCTGTTAACCCCTCCTCTTCCCCCATACAAATGCCTGGATGAATCAGGCCCCACAGTGGGACTTTGTTCTTTTGTTTAAAATATTATGAACCTACAAGACTTCAAAGACACTCCTCTGCTGATTTCCATTGCCACATTCCTTTTCACCCATTATTTAGTTATTTGGCATGTTCAGATAGTGCCTTGAAGGTGGGGATCTCACCTATATGCCTCTTGCCCACTCAGTGTCCAGCAGAGGGCTGGACGTGAAGGCATCCTCCACAGATGCCTGGTTAGTGGATCCTGTCCATTCATCAGCGTTGCTATCTACATCTTCAAAGCTACCATTCATTGATTGTCTTTGTGTGTAAATATGGGGCTGTATGCTCTGCAGTTAGGAGTCAGCCACACTGCAGTCCATGGGTCAAGTCTGGCCTGCTGCCTATTGTATTTTTTTTATTTTTTGGGATGGAGTTTCGCTCTTATTGCCCAGGCTGGAGTACAGTGGTGCGATTTCCGCTCACTGCAACCTCCACCTCCCAGGTTCAAGTGATTCTCATGCCTCAGCCTCCTGAGTAGCAGGGATTATAGGCATGTGACACCATGCCCACCTAATTTTGCACTTTTTTAGTAGAAAGGGTGTTTCTCCATGTTGGCCAGGCTAGTCTCGAACTCCTGACGTCAGGTGATCCACCCGCCTTGGCTTCCCAAAGTGCAGGGATTACAGGTGTGAGCCACCGCGCCTGGCCACCTGTTTTATTTTTACTGGAACACAGCCATGCTTATTCATTTATGTATTGTCTGTGGCATCTTTTGTGCTGCCATGACATGGTTGAGTAGTTGGGATGGAGATTATATGGCCCCACAAAGTCTAAAATATTAACTATCTGCCATTTCAGAAGTTTGCTGACCTCTGCTTTATTCATAATCAGTACGTAGTCTTTTAATTTTCTTGTGACAACCTTGAAAGGAATTGCTGCCATTTCACAGATGAGAAGGTCAAGGCTCAAAGATGTTAAACAATTTGCCCAACTGGTGAGTGGGAGATCCAGTGTTTGGACCCCAGTCTGCATCTCCAAAGCCAGTGCTCTTTACTCCACTCTATGCTCCCCACCAAACTGAGAACAAACTAAATGTATTTTTACCTTTATTTTTGAACCAACTCTTCTGAGCATCTGGGGTTAATTCTATTGGGGCTTCAAAGTCAGTGCTAGCATAAAATTGCCCCTGAAGGCAGGCAGCATGCCTGGGTAGTTGGGAGCTGAAGGGGATCTGTTAACTTACACATAGATACACCAGTTCCATCCTGGAGATCAAAGGTTTCTGGAGCAGCTGATTCATCAGCACCCTTGAAGTCTGCTGTCAATTTCACAAAGATGTGCTCCTTTCCCCTTTCCCCTTTCCCCTTCCTTCCTCCCTCCCTCCCTCCCTCCCTTCTTTCCTTCCCTCTTTCCTTCCCTCCTTTCTTTCTTTCTTCCCCTTGCTCCCTCCCTCCTTTCTTTCCTCCCCTCCCTCCCTCCTTTCTTTCCTCCCCTCCCTCCCTCCCTCCCTCCCTCCTTTCTTTCCTCCTCTCCCTCCCTCCCTCCTTTCTTTCCTCCCCTCGCTCCCTCCCTCCTTTCTTTCCTCCTCTTCCTCCCTCCCTCCTTTCTTTCCTCCTCTTCCTCCCTCCCTCCTTTCTTTCCTCCCCTCCCTTCTCTTCCCTTTCCCCGCCCTCCACTTTTCTTTTCCCCATTTTCTAGGCGAGACAAGCTGAGGTTTAGAGCAGTTAAGTAGTAGGCTCAAGGCCCCTCAGCCTGAAAGCACCAAGGGCAGAGCTCAGATGCTTCCTTGGGTGGTGCCAGTGCCGCAAGGACATGGAAGCTGCTAACCTGTGGCATACTGAAGTCTTACTCGTTCATGCATTCAATCCAGAATGTCTCTGTCTTGAGGCCTATCGAATTCAATCCCCTTATTCAATGAAAAAATTAACTGAGCTTTAAGGAAACCCCCTCCTACTCATACTGCCTTCTCGAAGGAAATTTTCATCTACTTAGAAGAGAAAGTTCTGGACTTGGCTTTCTTCTTTATAACATTTAAGACCATTCACTTTCCCCTAAATCCTGTGTTGTCCTCTGCTGAGGAGCTAGGTCAGAGCCCTGACCCTTGGCCCGACAGAAGTGGTCACTTCTGGAGCCTTGAGCGGGTCAGCTGTTCTCCGTCCTGAGTTCCTTGCTCTGTTTCGGATACATTGTCCATCGGCACAGCTTCACTGTGAGGAGGGTTTATTAGACCACGGCTGGCCAGGCTTCCTTTTGTCATTCGTGCTTTGCCTCCAAATCTCTGATCCCAAATCTGGCAAGAGGGATCTGGCCTCCAGTTTGAATATAGTCTCAAGCAGTTTTCCCTGCTTCCTGAAGAAGCTATCGTAATGGCCGGTGAAGACCAGTTTTATGATAATGCCTGTTTCTTTTCTGTTCTGTTCTCCTACTCTCAGTCTGTCTACCCCACCTCCTAGTATTTGCCCAGCACCCAAATTTTCCACCTCATGGATTATCTTTTACAAGCTGTAACTTTGAGCAAGATGTGGGAAGAGGTGAAGGTCTAATCCAGATGCAGGTGATTTGCAGCAGGGTGGAGATGAGAGTCCCAGGCAGGGAGTGTAGAGACTTCTCAGTGCTCTGCCTCCATCTCAATCATTTCCAGTCCAGGAGAGGCACTGCAGCTAGTGATATTTCCAAAACATACATCTGCTCAAAATCCTTTATTGATTCCCAGTCGCCTATCAACTTCGGCAACACAAATTTGAATGTGCATAAATACCAGCTGGTGAGTGTGTGAAAATGCAGATTCCTAGGTGCCCACTTTCAGAGATCCTGATTCAGTCCGGGGGGTGATCTGTGTGTGCCAAGCCTCTGCATGATTATGATGCAGGATGGTCCCAGAACTAAAGAACACTGGGAAGCCTTGACCCACAAAGTCCAAACTCCTTGGTCTGTGCGTGAGTCCGCTTAAGCTATGATAGGAAAGTGTCATAGACTGAGTGCCTTCAGTAACAGAAATGCTTTTTCTTTTTCCTTTTCTTCTCCCTCCCTCCCTCCCTTCCTTCCTCTTTTCCTTCATTCCCTTTCCTTCTTTCTTTTGACAGAGTCTGGCTCTGTCACCCAGGCTGCAGTGCAATGGCACAATCTCCGCCTCCCCAGTTCAAAAGATTCTTCTTCCTCAGCCTCCCAAGTAGCTGCATTTATAGGCACTCACCACCATGTCTGGCTAATATTTGTATTTTTAGTAAAGATGGGGTTTCACCGTGTTGGCCAGGCTGGTCTTGAACTCCTAGCCTCAAGTGATCTGCCTGCCTCAGCCTCACAGAGTGCTGACATTACAGGCATGAGCCATCGCGCCCAGCCCAGTCACTTATTTTCTCACGGTTCTGGAGGCTAGAAGTCCAAGATCCAGGTTCTGGCATATCCATTTTCTGGTAGGGGCTGTCTTCCGGGCCTGCCGATGGTGCCAAGAAGCAATGATCTCTTGCTATGTCCTCGCATGATGGTTCCTTGGTCGGAGAGAGAATGAGCTGTGTGGTATCTGTTTGTTTTTTTTTTTTTTCAGATTTAAAAAATTGTGGTCAACTATAATAAAAGAATCTCTGATTTTAACTATTTTTAGGCGTACATTTAATGGCATTAGGTATATTCTCAGTGTTGTGTCATCACCACCACTCTTCATTTCCTGATCTTTTTTTTTTTTCTGGCTTTTAAGTTCAGGGGTACAAGTGCAGGTTTGTTATGTAGGTAAACTCGTGTCACGGGAGTTTGTTGTATAGATTACTTCATCACCCAGGTGTTAAGCCTACTACTCATTAGGTTGTACCCATCACCCCAGGTATTAAGCCTAGTGCCTCCCTCTTTCTCTCTCTCTCTCTCTCCTTTCTTTCCTTCCCTCCCTCCCTCCTTCCTTTTCTGTCTTTGTGTCTTTTTCTTTCTTCCTTCCTTCCTTTTCTTTTTCTTTCTCTCTCCCTCCCTCTCTCCTTTCTTCCCTCCCTCCCTCTCTCCTTTCTTTCTCTCTCTTTCTTTCCCCCTCCCTTTCCCTCCCCTCCCCTTCCCTTCTTCCTCTCAGAATCTTGCTGTGTCACCCAGGCTGGAATGCAGAGGCTTAATCTCACCTGACTGCAACTTCTGCCTCCGATACTCAAGCAATTCTCCTGCTTTGGCCTCATGAGTAGCTGGGATTACAGGCATGTGCCACCAACTCCTGCTAATTCTTGTGTTTTTAATAGAGACAGGGTTTCACCATGTTGGCCAGGTTTCTCTTGAACTCTTGATCTCAGGTGATCTGCCCACCTCCGCCTCCCAAAGTGCTGGGATTACAGGTGTGAGCCACCACACCCAGCCTTAATTTTATTTTTAAAAGATAGGAGGGTCTCACTCTGTTGCTCAGGTTGGTCTTAAACTCTGCCTTAGTCCCCTGAGTAGCAGGGCCCACAGGTGCACATCACCATGCCTAACAAACTGATTTTTTGAAGCAGGGCCTCATTGTGCTGCCTAGGCTAGCATCCAACTCCAGGGCTCAAGCAGTCCTCCTGCCTCAACCTCCCAAAGTGCTGGGAGCCACCATACACAGCATTCTGCCTTACTTTATAAGGACGTCTGTCATTAGACTTAGGGGCTACCCTGTAATCCAGGATGATCTAATCTCCAGATTAACTTGATCACATCTGCAAAAACTCCTTGTTCTAAATGAAGTCACATTCATAGGTTCTGAAGGTTAGGACATGTTCATATTTTTCAGAGGGACATTATTCAACCCACTCCAGATGGGAGTAAAACACAAAGATGGGAAGGGATGATAAAAACACACTGTAGAATATGATTTACCACCTACACTGCTGGGAAAGGGAGGTGAGGAAGAGAAGAAAGAAAGAGGAATAGGACACCTTTTATGTGCCAGGAATTGGGCTAAAGCTCTTTATTTCTCATCTCTGATAATCCTCATTAGCACTTAGTGGGTTGGTTATCTCCATTTTAAAGGTGAAGAGAGAAGCTCAGAGAAGGTGCACCAGTAGCTCAGTCACCTACAGAACAAATCGAGCCCAGGTCTGCTGGTTCCAGAGCCCGTGCTCTTTCTAGGATGAAGGAAACATTTGCATGGCCTCTTACTGGCAGCTGCAGGGAGAGAGGAAGCCCAGAACATCTCATTTGCAACAGAGAAGCTGTCATTGCTCTTCCCAGGCTTCCAGCAGCCTGGTGCTCACCTGCTTTCCTTTGGCAGCGGGAGTCCAGGTGCTGGACAGCCCAGTTGGCCCAGAGCCCCTTGAGGCGGGGATGTGGAGACAGATTTTGGCTGGTTCAGATGCAACACCCTTTCTGGCACCTTTGGCCATTTGGCACGGTGGAGGAGCTAGTCCCATACATATGTATTAGAGGGTTTGGATTCCTTACTCTCACCAGTGCTGGGATTCATGCAAGCTGAGCAGGACTTTCTGAGAGGCAGTATAGTGTGATAGAAAAAGAAAACTGAGATGAGAGAGACCTGGGTTCAAATCTTATTTTTGCGACTTATGGGTATGTGACTGTAAGTGAGCTGTTTCACTTCTCTGAGCCTCAGCTTCTTCCACTGTAAATTAGGGCGTGATAGCCATTTTCACAGAGCTTGCACATAAGGCACCTTGAGCAATGCCTGCTACACATAGAGCCTCAAAGTTCTTGTGTTGGCTGAATCTGCACGTACCTGTGATACTCCTATGCCTGGTTAGCATCTATCTCTACTTTCATGAAAGCAGCAGCTTTGCAGCCAGGATCTCAATTGCCAGGCAACATCTGTCAAATGCAAGTATGAACATTCCTGCTGATGAAAGGGGCAGATGTTGGGGAAGGATGTCTTATCTCATGCATGCTCGTAGTTACTTGGACATGGATACCAATATATTAAGAGGATGCTTATAAAACTCAGCATAACGTCATTTCCTCTTGGAATTTTTTTTTTCTGACTCTCTAGATATATTGGATGGCCCCTTTTCTGAGTCTCTAGAATATCTGTATTTCATTTATTACAACAGTTATGACACTGTTACCTATTTATTAGACAGGGATACATTTGTAGGCAAGGGCTAAATATTCATTTCCTCTATCTTTCTAGACCAGTAGTTTTCAACATTTGGTTCCTAGACTGGCAACAGCATTACCTGGAAACTTGTTAGACCTGCAGATTCTAAGGACACACTGCAGACCTGCTGAATGAGAGACTCTGGGTGTGAGGCCTGGCAATCTGTGTTAACAAAGCTTTCATGTGATTCTGATGCATGCTTAGGTTGAAACAACACTTCCCTAGAGGACTGGTCCTTAACTTTGGAGGAACTCCTG
Organism: Callithrix jacchus; assembly: GCF_049354715.1. Taxonomy (NCBI): domain Eukaryota; kingdom Metazoa; phylum Chordata; class Mammalia; order Primates; family Cebidae; genus Callithrix; species Callithrix jacchus. The sequence continues at coordinate 16,062,554 of NC_133513.1, read as the reverse complement.
GAATCTGAAACCCCTGAAGGGCTTTAGAAAATAGTGATGCCTCTGTCCCACGTCTAGAGGTGCTGACCTAATTGTTGGGGGGTGTGAACTGGGCATTGAAATTCTTTAAAATCTCCAGAGGATCCTAATACTGAGCCAGGGGTGAGAACTACCAACACACAGCTCCACTCCTAATAGGACTCAGTGGTAGAACATCACAGTTGAGTGCCTGCTTGGCACTCACATAGACATAGGTCACAGGCTGACTTCCTTCTTCCTAACTGTGGGTCAGTTCTTTATTTTTATTTTTTAACCAACCTAAACGCCCATCAATGATAGACTGGACAAAGAAAATGTGGTACATATTTTTTATTTTTTACTTTTTTTGTTGTTGTAAGAACACTTAACGTGAGATCAACCCTCTTAACATTTTAAGTGTATAACAGAATATTGTCAATAGGGACAGTGCTATAAGGCAGATTTCTAGAATGTATCTGTCTTCCACCATTGAGACGTTTTTTGCCCATTGATTAGCAACTCCTAATTTTCCTCTCCCCACCCCCCTGGCAACTACCCTACTACTTTCTATGATTTTGACCACATTAGAGTTAGCATTGAAGTGGAATCAGCAGCATTTGTCCCTGTGTGACTGATTTATTCGTTTAGCATAATGTCCTCAGGTCTCATCTATGCGTCGTATGTAGTGTATGCATCGTATGCAGTAGGATTTCCCTCTTTTTAAAGGCTGAATAATATTCCATTGTACAGCTATACCTACTACATTTTCCTTAATCATTCATCTGTTGATGGACGTCTGTGTCACCTCCATATTTTGGCTGTTGTGAATAATGCTGCAGTGAACAGGGGAGTGCGGATAGCTCTTTAAGATCCAGATTTCAATTCTATAGCTCCAGAAATGGTTTTGCTGCATCATATGTTAGTTCTATTTTTAATCTTTTGAGAAACCTCTATATTGTGTTTCACAGCAGCAGCTGCACCATTTTACATTCACTGTGGGTCAATTCTAACTTCCTTCAGCCTTACTTTTCCTACCTGTAAATGTGAGTAGTGATGGGAATCTTTTCATACCATCATTTTGAAAACTACCTATGCAATGCAGATAAAGGACATGACACAATGGAAGACTACCAGTCAGCTATGATAATTAGTATTATTTCCATTTTATAGGAAAAGAATGCGAAGCTCAGAGAATTTGGCTATGGGTAGGGAAAACAAGTGCCCCTCCCTTCCTTGATCAGAGTCAACATTTAGGTTTTAAGGGGTTTGAAAGTCATTGTCTTGTCTTCAAAGTACCATAACTACCTGGAGTTTCAAGGCCTGGAAGAGACCTGGAGTTGGTTTGTACCTTCCTCCTCCACTGCTGTATCTGAGTCTTGTGGAGTATAGCCCATTTACTGAACAATGAAAACTTTGGGGATCCCCAAGATTTCTGTGCTCAACATTGAATCGTACTGTTGGTTAACAAATGTTGGGTGAAGAGTCCTCAGCTTTCTTTGGAAATTCTGGCAGACACTTTTGATGTTCTTACTTGGAGGATGGGCTCCATCAGTATTGTTTCAGTTCTAGGGAGCAATAAAAACCATCTCAAACTTCCTTAAGCAATTAATAACATGTATTAAGTCATGTAGCAAAACTTCCAGAAATCTAGCTAGTTAGAGGTGCCCCAAAGAGGCTGTTAAAAGTCTGCCTTTTGTTTCTTACAAAGTGAAGCATAAAATCCAATATACACTTAGCATGCAACCCAGCAATTTTATTCCTAAGTATCTATCCAAGAGAATTGAAAATTATGTCCACACAAAGAATCTGCACTTGTAGTCATAGAAGCTCTATTCGTAATAGCTAAAAGCTGGAAACAACCCAAACATCTATCAATGGGAGAATGAATAAACAAACTGTGGTACATCCACACAATGGAATAATTCTTGGCAATAAAAAGAATGAATATTGATTCACAGAAAACATGGCTGAATCTCAAAAGCAGGCAGTAAAGAGTGTATAGTATTGGGGAGGCTGAGGCAGGTGGATCACCTCAGGTCAGGAGTTTGAGACCAGCCTGGCTGACATGGTGAAATCCTGTCTCTACTAAAAATAGAAAAATTAGCTGAGTGTGCTGGTAGACTCTTGTAATCCCAGCTACTCAGGAGGCTGAGACAGGAGGATCACTTGAACCTGGGAGGTGGAGGTTGCAGTGAGCCGAGATCATGCCACTGTACTCCAGCCTGGGTGACAAGAGTGAAACTCTATGTCAAAAAAAAAAGGAGTGTAAAAAAAAGCCAAGCAATAAAAAGCATATATTATATGATGCTATTTATATGAGATTCTGAAAAGGTAAAACTACAGTGACAAAAGGAGAATGGTGGCTGTAAACAGGTGTGAATGAACCTTCTTGGGTGATGAAAACTGTATCTCTTGATTGTCATGGTGGTCTTGACTGTGTGTGTCCAAATTGATTAAACTATATACTTAACATGGGTACATTTTAGTGAATATAAGTTATACTTCAACAAAGGTTATTTAAAAGAAATCTGCCTTTATCTTTGGGTTCTATTTATCTCTACATGGCTTTATTCTTAGGCAGGCTTTACCCAGGTAGTGGTAAAGAAAGCTACATTAGTCTGTTTTCACTTTGGTGGTAAAGAGATGCTCGAGACTGGGTAATGTATAAAGAAAAAGGTTTAATGGACTCACAGTTCCACATGGCTGGGGAGGCCTCACAATCATGGCAGAAGGCAAAAGGCATGTCTTACGTGGTGGCAGGCAAGAGAGAATGAGGACCAAGTGAAAGGGGAAACCCCTTATAAAATCATCAGATCTCATGAGACTTAATCACTACCATGAGACATAGCGGGGAAACTGCCCCCATGATTCAATTATCTCCCACGGGGTTCCTCCCACAACACATGGGAATTATGAGAGCTGCAGTTCAAGATGAGATTTGTGTGGGGATGGAGCCAAACCATATCAAAAGCCTTCAGCAGTTTTGCCCCTCAGCTCAGCAATCCCCATGGAAAAGAGCTTCTTCTATAGGCAAATTAAGGCACAGAGGGTCATTGGAACAGTGGGGGTCATAGGACCTTCCTTGAATCAATCCATGTGTCAGCAGATGGTGGTGAAATTCTGTGTTTGGTCAGGATTGGATCATGTTCTGGAGCCAGTTGGTGGTGTCAACACATCCATGGAGTGTGAGTGGGGAAAGAATCCTTCCCCAAAGGAAAGTAAAGGTGCTGTTATTACTAGAAGACCGAGGAATGGATGCAAATGAAATGGAGGTCTTCTTCATAGACCTTCCCTAGATACAACCTTCCAGGCTAGTTACCCATCTCTCTCTCTAAAAAATTTTTTTTGAGATGGAGTTTCGCTCTTGTTACCCAGGCTGGAGTGCAATGGCGCAAGCTCGGCTCACTGCAACCTCCGCCTCCTGGGTTCAGGCAATTCTCCTGCCTCAGCCTCCTGAGTAGCTGAGACTACAGGCATGTGCCACCATGCCCAACTAATTTTTTTTTTTTATTTTTAGTAGAGACAGGTTTTCACCATGTCGACCAGGATGGTCTCTATCTCTTGACCTCGTGATCCATCCACCTCTGCCTCCCAAAGTGCTGGGATTACAGGCATAAGCCACCATGTCCGGCCTTTATTTTTAATTTATGTGGGCATCTAGTAGGTATACAGACCTACCATATGCTCCGGCAATCCCATTGCGGGGTACATACCCCAAAGAAAGGAAATTAGTATATCAAAAAGAGATATGTGCTCCTGTGTTTGTTACTGCACTGTTCACCGTAGTCAGATTTGGAAGCAACCTAAGTGTCCATCCACTGATGAATGGATAAAGAAAATGTGGTGCATATACACAATGCAATAATATTCAGCCATAAAAAGAATGAGATAGTGGCTTCTTCCTATAATCCCATCATTTTGGGAGGCCAAGGGAGGCTGGATCACTTGAGCTCAGGACTTTGAGACTGACCTGGGCAACAAGGCAAAACCTGGTCTCTATGAAAAAAATAGAAAAAATTAGCTGGGTGTGGTGGTGCATGCTTGTGGTCCCAGCTATGCAGGAGGCTGAGGTGGGAGGATTGCTTGGGCCAGGAGTCCCAAGCTGCAGTGAGCTGAGATTGTGCCACTGCAACCAGCCCGGGTGACAGAAGGGGAGACCCTGTCTAAACAAAAAAAGAGAATGAGATTCTGTCATTTGCAGCAACATGGATGGAATTGGAGATCATTATGTTAAGTGAAATAAGCCAGGCACAGAAAGGCAGACAGAGCATGTTCTCACTTGTCTGTGGGATCTAAAAATCAAAACAGTTGAACCCATCCCTCTTGTGGACCTCTCACCCTCCAGAGTTAGATAGATCCACATCTGTCTCATCACTTTTGTGATTTATGACAGCATAAAGTAGTAGAAAGATGACAGCTGCAAGCCAGAGATTTAGAGGTTCAAATCTCAGCTCTGCTTCTTCATTGCCTCCTGACCCCAGGTGATTTATTCAAGCTCTCTAAGAATCAGTTTTCATGTCTGTGAACTGAGCATAATTAGAGGACCTACCTTGTGATGATGCTGTGAGGGCTAACTGAGATCATTCATATCCAGTGTTTAGCTTAGTGGCTGGCACACAGCAAGCACTTGATCAATGTCATTTATAATTACTGTTTTTAGAATTTTGAATGACTTTTAAAAACGGAGTATTTATCTATAACCAGGTGTAGCGGGCGTATTGGCGCCCTGTCCACATCTCCTCGGTACTTCCGTTCTCAAATGCACTGATGAATTCTATTGTGAGAACTGCCCCCCCGCCCCGCTGCCCGACTCAGACTGGGGGCTTTCTCTGACATGCTACTCTCCTGCAGGTAAGGTGAAGTGCTTCTAGAAGTGCTGGAGAGTCGATGCCCCTGGGAGCAGACCCCAGCCAGTAGTTGCCACCCATCTTTCTGATTACGTGGGTGAGTCTACTCTAAGGCACATTTTATAGCCTTCCCTATAGGGGAAGACCCCCTTTAGGGGTCTCACAGTATTGAGTCCCGTTGCCCACTGCAGTAACATGCACATTGATGCTAGATTGGCTTGCCTTTCTTCCCTGTGTAACTTCCCCATTCTTTTTTTCTTTTTTTCTGAGGTGGAGCCTCACTCTGTCTTCCAGGCTAGAGTGCCGTGGCACAACCTCAGCTCACTGCATCCTCTACCTCCCAGGTTCAAGTGATTCTGCTGCATCAGCCTCCTGAGTAGCTGGGATTACAGGTGGATGCTACCAACTTCAGCTAATTTTTATATTTTTAGTAGAGATGGGGTTTCACCATGTTGGTTAGGCTGGTCTCAAACTCCTCACCTCGTGATCTGCCCACCCTGGCCTCCCAAAGTGCTGGGATTATAGACGTGAATCACTGCCCATCCCCCATCCCGCTTTTGACATCACCTTCCCAAGAACCTGTCTGCACTCAAAATTGATTTCAGAACCTGCTTCTTGGGGAACTCGACCTGAGATCTGGACCACATGAGTGAGTTGAAACATCATGTTTTTCTGCTCTTGGCTGGAATTACAGCAACGTTGTATAGTGTCACAGGGTAGTACAGTTATCTCTTGTAGACCACAGGCACTAACGGGCAGCTCTTGAAGGCTTTGATGAATAAAATATGGTAGGAAAGAATTATTCTTTAATAAGTGCAGCTTTCTGGGTAGGCAAATTCTACAAAAACATTTATAGGAGAGGAGTGCGGTGGGGAAAATGAATCCCAAAGACCCCTTACTGGCCAAAATGGAGTCACTGACTGGGGAGTTGTAAGTATTGGTTGAGTGATAGATTATCTTGGCTCTTAGCACAGGGCTATTACTCAGAGTCAGAATAATGAGCTGTGGGTTTATGTGTGGCCAAGTGACTGCAGAACTGCTAGGCTTGGAAGGCTGACCCAAATCTTCTAGCCATTTCCGTATCTCTGTTGTGTTGATGGTGAGGGGGCTATTGTAAATAAACAATGGCCAAACCAGGTCCCGCGGGGCACTGTGACTATCATGGATCTTACTCTAGGTATATTGGGAAATTACTGGGGATCCACAGTCTCAGATTTTAATCCCTCTTCTCCCTCTGCCTTCCTGTGCGACCTTGATGAATCCCTTGTTTTCTCTGGCCCTTGGTTTCCTCCTGTGTCAAATGGAATAGGTTGGATAAAAATCCCCAGTTGTTCATCCTTTGGGAGCTGAATGAGCTCTGTTGCCTTGACAATATGTATTCAGCCATTACACCCTCTCCATGGGGTGGGTAAGCAGCAAATGGATACTGTTTCATTTTACAGATGGGGTGGCTGAGGTAGAGTGGGCAATACGATGCGAGCATTAACCACTTACTGTGCCAAGTCTTATATTGCAGTGCAGATTCTTGGGTAATTCCTGAGACTTAACAAGAAGGCAGCCAAGGCTAAGGCAGTGTATACACATATCACAGGAAACACTTGAGTTCAGATGGCTCATGCCTGTATGAAAAGCATGTGATCACTAGAGTCTAACAGATGTGGATTTCAATTTTAAGTCTGCTACTCAGTGTCTCTCAGCCTCAATGTCTTCACTCTATAGCCTGAAAAATAAATAATATCTATGTCATGAGGTTAAGGCTAGGCTCACGTGAGACAGTTCTGTGACGACACTTGTTCTGAAAACATGAATTTGCACAAGTGAGATTGCTATGTCAAGAAACAATTTGAGCATAATGTGAATTTTGCATTTGCTCATGTGCAGTTTCGTCAGTGAGAAACAATAGGTGAATGCAGAAAACTGCACTCAAATGAACTGAGCCATATAGGAATACGTAAAATACGCATATCTCAGACATCTGCCTGCTTCCTGGGTTGTGAGCCAGGCCCACCCACATCTGGCATTGCCACTCTCTCTCCAACTTTTAATATATGCCTTTTTAAATTTTACTTTAATTTCTGGGATACATTTGCAGAATATGCAGGTTTGTTACATAGGTATACATGTGCCATGGTGGTTTGCTGTACCTATCAACACATCATCTAGGTTTTAAGCCCCACATGCATTAGGGATTTGTCCTAATGCTCTCCCTCCTCTTGCCCCATATCCCCAAGAGAGGCTCCGGTGTATGATATTCCCCTCCCTACGTTCATGTGTTCTCATTGTTTAACTCCCACTTATAAGTGAGAACAGGAGGTGTTTGGTTTTCTATTCCTATGTTGGTTTGCTGAGAATGATGGTTTCTAGCTTTACAATGTCCCTGAAAAGGACCTGAACTCTTCTTTTTAATGGCTGCATAGTATTCCATGGTGTGTATGTGCCGCATTTTCTTTATCCAGGAACCAACCCAAATGCCCACATTTCAACATTTTTATGTGAGGTTCCTGTCTCTGAAAAATGTGTCACTGATGAAGATTTTGAATGGTGTGCCCCTAACCACATTTTCCCATAAATGCTGTAGTTTTTATTACATGATTTTGTAGAGTGCAGTAATTTTTAGAAATGTGCATATTGCATGTTAGCAGCGGAACTATGTAATAAAGTGCCTAGTATAGTGTAAATGTTAGACTGCTCTCGTCGACTGCTTTCTCTTATACTATTATATCTTATGTAATAGAAAGCAGAAAGGTCCTGAATTATGACTCTTGATTGTAGTAAGAGAAGCTACTCAAACTCCATAGCTGGAAGTTGATAGGGATGTCTCACAGACAGGAATGCAACTTGACTTCAGAGAAGTCATAGTTTTTACCTCGGTGAGAAACAGAAAACTTAGTTTATAATAGTTAAGACAAAAAGCTTGTAGCTGCAAATCTCCCTGGAGATAGTGCTTCAGTCAGCCGTATCAAGGAACTCAAGCCATGAGTTGCTATCAGGGCTTAGTTTCCATTTCTCAGAGCTGCCTTCTGCTGTGTTGGCCTCATTTCCGGGCAGGCTTGCTTTGCATGGTGATCAGATGGTGTCCAGCAGTTCCTGGTTCACAACCATACAGCTTCAAGTCTAGTAGAAAAGATAGGGTGCTTTTTCCTTCTAGTCACAGCTGCCTAAATCCTGGGATTAGCCAGCTCTAACTGGATTATGATCTCATTTCTGAAATCAAAATGCCTTGCCCATATTTGGCTAGGCTTAGGTGACATACCCTCCCCTACAATTAGGGTGAAACTGGACTGATGGCCTGGACTGATGGGAAGGGGGAAGGTGGTTCTCCAAAGGAAGTTCATAGTATTGATACCTGAGCAAGGAAAAATGAACATTGGTCAGGCAAAACCAGCGCACTTCCACTATAAGAACCCAAACCAGGGATTTGGAAGCCATTTAGATTCTATTTCCTACACTGTGCTTCATTTCTTTCTTTTTCAGAAACCTTTCTTTTTCTACTTCTCTAATCCACATGATATTCATAATCATAGTAGCAGCTGCCAAACCCAAACTTCCCAGAAAGGACTGAATATTCCAATTTTCAATTCAAAAGAAATGGTTCTGACCCAGCTTTGATTAGGGGCCCACTTGCATTCCAATCAATAGACTCAAGCATGGGGAATGGTGGTGTCCTATTGAATAAATAAACTGCCAGGGGCTCACTGTTATGTCCTTGGCTTGGAAGCCCAATAGGAGTGGTTGTTGTGATTGGCCACACCACCCAGTAGATGTCCATAATAAGGAAGTTCTTCTCAATTTGCTCCAATACACCTTCATTACTTTCAGGATCCAAGTCCAAGGTGGTTTAGCCCATAATTGGTAAAGTAAAAGACACTTGTTAAGATACCTCCATCTGGCTATGTGTGGTGTCTGGGCACAGTGTCTCATGCCTTTAATTCCAGTACTTTAGGAGGCTGAGGTGGGTGGATCACCTGAGGCCAGGAGTTTGAGACCAGCCTGACCAACATGGCAAAACTCTACCTCTACTAAAAATACAAAAATTACCTGGGTGTGGTGGTTCATGCCTGTAATCCCAGCTACTTGGGAGCCTGAGGCAGGAGAATCGCTTGAATCCTGGAGGCAGAGGTTGCAGTGAGCCGAGATTGTGCCGTTGCACTCCAGCTTGGGTGACAAGAGCAAAAATTCCATCTCAAAAAAAGAGATGCCTCCATCTGAGACCAGAGTCTTATCTCTTCCAAATAGAGGAGTAGTCTGCTTGGCTTCTTGGACCCTAGCTCATTTAGCAGGATAGAGGGAAAGATACAGGATGGCATTGGTGGGAATAGGGGTGATGAGCACCATTAGCATCTCCTTGAGAATAACCCAACTTCTCAGCTTCTGTTTCACCTTCTGGCCTAGTTAGTCTTGCTAATGAGCAGTGGTGCCACCTCACATCTTACAGAAGTCAGGTCACTGGGATGTTCTTTGTTCTGGGATCTGGGAGAATTGGATCATGGATATTTTGCCTTAGTCCAGAATAAGTACAACCTGAGGGCAGGAAAAAACTAAAGTTTATTTTTGGGGGGGCCACTTGGAGATGGCTTTGTGTAGCAGACTGTAATGATAGATCTAATTCTTCAGACCTCCCTGCATGCACACTCTTTTCCATATGACTTTGCAGTTTCTATCATAAGAGATGTGGAGTCTATTTCCCTACTTCTTGAATTTGTTCTGGCCTTGTGATTTTTGTGATTCTATTGTTTTGACCAACAGAATATGGTAAGAGTGACTTTGTGTCAATTCTGAGCCTACAGCTGAAGAGCCCTTGTGTGTCTCTTCTTGCTCTCTTGCACCTCCGCCATTGTCAAGAGTATCCTGATGGAGGAGGAGAGACATGTGAAACAAACCCAGGTCATTCCCTTCTCCCATCCAAGATCATTCTACATTAGTCAACAGCCAGCCAATACTAGACATATGAGCTGAGCTGAGACTGAAAGATCTACCCAGCTGATCCCAGACTAAATAACCAATTACAGATTTGGGAGCTAAATAAATGATTTTTTTTTAAGCTGTGGTGTTTTGGAGGGTGGTTTTAAAGTCAGCATTATTTGGTGGATTGTCTGTTAAAATCTTTACCCACTTAAATCTGATATTAAGACTAACAACAAATCAAAGATATTTGTTATGGTAACAGATAACTGATATGTTTGGAATGTAATAGAATTAATAACTCAGTAACTCTGTATATTGAGTATCCAGTATGCAGCAGGCACCTGTATACATTGGCTTGGTCTTCTTGATAATGCATTTAGATAGGTAGCACTAGCTCAATTTCTTGTAGGTAACTATGAGAATGATGGAGATCAAATGACTCACAAGGGGTCAGCCAGCTAGGAAAGGGTTGGTTTGAGATAACAAAGCAGGTCTTTTCCACTCTACCAATCTTCCTACTTCTCTGCAGTGTATCTACACACAGAATCCCATGTTGGTGATAGATGTTTTTCACAGAGCTCAATAATTCAGAGTTTCTTGTGAATTTCATTATTCTGAGGTTGATAATGTCTTCCTGTAATTTTCAACCTTTTTTTTTTTTTGAGATGGAGTCTTGCTATGTCACCCCGGCTGGAGTGCAGTGGAGTGATCTTGGCTCACTGCAACTTCCCCCTCCCATGTTCAAGTGATTCTCCTGCCTCAGCCTCCAGAGTATCTGGGACTACAGGCACATGCCACCATGCCTGGCTAATTTTCTTATTTTTAGTAGAGATGGGGTTTCGTCTTGTTGGCCAGGCTGGTCTCGAACTCTTGACCTCAGGTGATCCACCGGCCAATAACTTCCATCATATATATCTTGGATTTGTTGACAGTATTATCAGATTTAAGTGGGCAAAGATTTTAACAGACAATCTGCCAAAGAAGATACACAAATGGTCAATAAGTACATGAAAAGATGCTCAGTGTCATTAGTCATCAGGGAGATGCAAATTAAAACCACAATAAGATATCACCCATTAGAATGACTAAAATGAAAAATGCAGTATCAAGTGATGGTGAAGATATGGAGTGACTGGAATTCTCATGCACTGCAGGTGTAAGATAGTACAACAGATAAGGGTTTGGAAGTTTTTAAATCAACTTTAACCTACACTTACTATATGACACATCAGTTCCACTTCTAGATGTCTGCTCAAGGTAAATAAACACATATGCCCACACAAAGTCTTGTACACTAATGTTCATAGTAGCTTTATTTATAATAGCTCCAAGCTAAAAGTAACCCCTAAATCTGTTCATAGATGAGTGGATAAATTACTTGCATGATATACTTTAACAACAATAAGAAATAAGCTACTGATACATGTAACAGTATCAATGCATTAAAAAATTATGCAGAGAGAAGACAGATATAAAAGAGTACATATTATATAATTTTATTTATTTGAAATCTAGAAATGACAAATGATATATACTGTGTCAGAAGGCTAATTAGTGTTTGTCTGAAGCCAGCGATTGGGGGTTCATTAAGATGACACCTAATGGGACTTTCTGGGGTAATAGAAATATTCTGTATTTTGATGGTAGTGCTGGTTACATTCGTGTATAAATTTGTAAAAAGTCATCAAAATTTACAATTAAAATGCATGCACTTGTATATAAGCCATAACTCCATAAAGTTGATTTTCAGAGACCTAAAATTATATTTTCTGAAAATCACATGGTTATGAATTTCTGGGGAATGATGTATGGGTTTGTTAGAATACGCTTCCTGAAGTTGAGTTTAAAAAAAAAAAAAAAAAAAAAAGCTCCCACCGTGAAAGGCAATTCAGGACCACGGGCAGCACCCCCAGTACTAAATGAGGTAAAGCAGTTTGCACAAATCTGGGAACAGTAAGCGCTCACTCAAATGCAGCTCACAAAACCCTTTAATAAATGCCTACTACGTGCCAAATATCACGTAAAGCCCTATTTATATGAATTATTTCATTTTAGTCTCAGCAACCACTTGTAAATTAAGGACTATTATTATCCTTACTTCGCAGTTGAGAAATCAGGCATTGTTCTCAATGTAATTTTGTAAGTAAAAGGAAAGCAGGGAATATGTCTCTCTCTCTCCCCCTCCCTCCCCCTCTCTCCCTCCCTCCCTCCCTCCCTCCTTCCCACCCCATCCCCCCATGCGCGCGCACGCATTGGTCCCAGGTTCTGAAAGTGGAAAGGACATTCTTGCCTCTCTTGTGTAACCGTGTTTTGCTCCCACGGCATTTGAAGGCAGAGGTAGTCGGCAGGCAAGCAGGTGTAAGCGCCAACATGTAGAAGAATTACAGGTACATTTCCCCAAGCCTCTGGCAGATTATTTTTTATGTACAAAATTACTTGTCAGGCAGCCTTTTTCTCTCTCTCTTGGTTCTCATCGTATAGAAACAAGTGTTGCATAACATGCATATCAGCAGCAATGGTTTTGTACAACATCTAACCAAGGTAGGGAGGAGGGAGAGTGCAAGTTATAGCCAAAGACCCTCAATGTCAGAGGTTACAGAAAGGATGCTCTGAGAGAATGGGGCAGAGATGAACTTTCCTTTGCAAGACTGGGCAAAATCCTAGGCTGGGAGTCAAACCTGGGGCCTTTGCCTGCCGGTACATCCTTCCATTCACACTGTTATCACCATGGTTTCAGTCCTCCTTTCTTTCCTGGAAAAAGCAGCCCCCTGACTGTTCCTCCTACTTCCAGCCTTTTGTTTTTCTGTATCTTGATCCTAGAATGTTACAGACATGTATGTCTTTTTTTTTTTTTTTTTTGAGATGGAGTTTCACTCTTGTTGCCCAAGCTGGAGTGCAATGGTGCAATCTTGGATCACTGCAACCTCTGCCTCCTAGGTTCAAGTGAATCTCTTGCCTCAGCTTCTTGATTAACTAAGATTACAGGTGCCCACCCCCATGCCCAGCTAATTTTTTGTAGTTTTCGTAGAGATGGCATTTCACTATTTTGGGCAGGCTGATTTCGAACTCCTGACCTTAGGTGATCTGCCCACCTTGGCCTCCTAAAGTGCTGGGATTACAGGCATGAGCCACCACACCAATTCATATGCTACCTTCTATCAAATGTGCTAAACATCCCCGCAAAATGAACTGCTTAATGTAAAGGTCTTTATAAGCACCAGAGGTCACTCAAAAATCAGAGCCCTGACTACTCCACCAGTCTCTCCTTGCTTTTGTCCAAACTTGATCCTAACCCTAATGATTACTTGAAGATCCCAGAAAGCATCATGCTATGCTGAACTTTGCCTATGTTCCGTTTAATTTTTTCCTTTCTTCTCTCTCTCCCCCTTCCTATTCTCCCCTCCCCCCTCTCCCTTCTTCCTCCCTTCCTCCCTCCCTCCTTCCCTCCTTCCCTTTTTCCCTCCTTTCTTCCTTCCTTCCTTCCTTCTTTCTTGTATCAGGGCCTTGTTCTGTCACCCAGGCTGGAGTACAGTGGCATGATCTGGGCTCACTGCAACCTCCACCTCCTGGGTTCAAGTGATGCTTGTGCCTCAGCCACCCAAGTAGCTGGGATTATAGGCGTGCACCATCACGCCTGGCTAATTTTTATATTTTTAGTAGAGACTGTGTTTCACCATGTTGCCCAGGCTGAGTCTCAAACTCCTGGCCTTATGTGATCCACCTGCCTTGGCCTCCCAAAGTGCTGGGATTACAGGCATAGGCCACCATGCCCAACATCTGTTGAATTATTCTGCAGTTTGCCTTCTTTTCTCCATCTCTCTCCTTTTCCTACTTTTCCTTCAGAGCAACTAGGATAACCTTACTGTGACCTACAAGGTCCTGCACCATCTAGCCCCTTCTCTGGCTCCAGGCTCATTTGTCTCTCCTTCACTCTACTCCAATGTGAGCCTTACTCCTGTCTGCCTCAAGACTTTTGGACATACGGTTTCTACTGACTAGAATGCTTGCATCCTTCTCCATAGTTGCTCATCTCACAGTTCATTCTTACATAGTCTCCAGATTTCAGTTCAGTCACTTCCCAGAGAAGCCTTCTCTGGTCCTTAACATCACCCTGCATGTTTTCTTAAAACACACATGCCAAACATGACAAGTTATGTATTTACTGATGTGATCATTTTTAAAAATATATATTGCATTTTAGGTTTGGGGGTACATGTGAAGAACATGCAAGATTGTTGCATAGGTTCATACATGGCAATGTGGTTTGCTGCCTTCCTCCCCTTCACCTATATCTGGCAATTCTCCCCATGCTATCTATCCCCAACTCCCCACCCCACGCTGTCCCTCCCCTAGTTCCCCCACCACAGATCTCAGTGTGCGATGATCCCCTCCCTGTATCCATGTGTTCTTACTGTTCAGCACTTGCCTATGTGAGAACACGTGGTGTTTGACTTTCTGTACTTGAGTCAGTTTGCTGAGAATGATGGTTTCCAGCTTCATCCATGTCCCTATGAAGGACACAGACTCATCGTTTTTTATAGCTGCATAGTATTCCATGGTGTATATGTGCTATATTTTCCCTGTCCAGTCTATCATCGATGGGCATTTGGGTTGGTTCCGGGTCTTTGCTATTGTAAGCAGTGCTGCAGTGAACATTCATATGCATGTGTCCTTATAATAGAACGATTTATAATCCTTTGGATATATACCCAGTAATGGGATTGTGGGCTCAAATGGAATTTCTATTTCTAGGTCCTTGTGGTGGGAGTGTAAATTAGTTCAACCATTGTGGAAGACTATTTGTAATTCTGTTCCTCACTAGACTTTAAGCTCCACAGAGGCAAAGACTTCATATCATGTCAGTCTTGCCCACTACGGAATTACTAGTGTCTGACACATAGTAGAGGTTCTATAAATATTTGTTGAATGACTCAGTGGCTGTCTCTATTTCCTTATTTAATACTAAAGTATTCCCAATTTTATTATTATTTTTTAAGACAGAGTCTCACTCTGTTGCCCAGGCTGGAGTGCAGTGCTGCAATCTCTGCTCACTGTACCCTCTACCTCCTGGATTCAAGTAACTCTCCTGCCTCAGCCTCCTGAGTAGCTGGAACTACAGGTGTGCACCACCATGCCTGGCTGATTTTTGTATTTGTGGTAAAGATGCAGTTTCACCACGTTGGACAGGCTGCTCTCGAACTCCTGACCTTAGGTGATCTGCCCACCTCGACCTCCCAAACTGTTGGGATTACAGACACGAGTCACCCCACCCTGCCAAGAATTTCCAGTGTTAACTGTAATGTCAAACATTTCACTTCACAAATGACTTTCACATGCAATGTCTTATACGATCTGACTTTGAACTCTCAGAATTGTCAGGATAGGGATATTACACCAGTTTTCACCTGAGGAATTTGAGGCTGAGAGAGGCTGAGTGACTTGTACAAGGTCATACAGCTTCAAGAACCTCAGTTTCCAGGTCTTTCCGTGCTCTCACCCCCAGCTTTATTATTTGCAGAAATATATGCCTGCCCAATGTGTCAATGTCATGGGTTTTTTTTTAAACTTATAGAGAAGGTTGTGAGACTAAGGAGGATGACATATTGAGAGCCCAGAGAAAGATAGATTATAATGTGAGCCCTTATTACATTACCCTCTGGAAGATGAATTGGAGCTGCCAAGCATTTGCCTAAATCAATAAACAGTGTGGCATTAACTAGTGTGAGGTTCATTTTTCCTCTCCAAATGAGGAGTAGTTGGTGTACAGGGAATGCACAAACCCCACACACCTGTTCTTTCTCAATGACCGCCAAGAGCAAAACCTCCATCCAAAGAAAACAAAGGAAAGAACATGAGAGCTCTGAAGCCGCCCAGACCTGGCTTCAGACCCTGGCCCTGACAGTTTCTAGCTGTATGATCTGGACCTCAGTTTCCTAATATGAAAAATGGGGATGATAAGCCATTCTTCATTGTCCACAGTGGTGGCTGCTGTGCTTGATTCCCCTCTCCCCTGAGTCCTGTCAACTCCACTCACTTAATATATCCAAGTGTCTTCCCTTCCTGGCACCATCTTTGAACAAGTCAAGGTGATCTTCTCTTGATCCAAGTCAAGGCCGCCTCCCGGATTTCCCTGATTCCTCTCTTGCTTTCTCTCTCCAGTCCATTCTCCACACAAGAGCCAGAATTGTCCTTCAAAACCAAATCACATCATGTTACCATTCCACTCTTATATTCTACCTGTAAACTCCTCACTGTTGCCTGCAAAGTGTTCTCGATCTGATCTGTGCTTCCTGCTCTTCTATGCCTTGGGTCTGCCTTTACCCAGTTCTAATCACATTTACCAGCTTTCTACTTAAACAAGTGATGCTTGTCTCTACCCCAGGGCCTTTGCACTAGCTGTTACCACTGCCTGGTGTGCTCTGCCCTCTGACATTTGTATGAATCTGTTCTTGTAATTCAGATTTCAAGAAGAATTACAAGAAGCTGAAATGCCATTTCTACAAATGGCCTCCTTTTCTAAAAAGCTTTCTGCCCTGTCAGTCTCTTTCTTTTGCATATCCCTGTTTAATTTTTTTATTCATAGCATTGATTACATTCCAGATGATCTCCCTCATTTGCATGTTTTCATGTTTATGGCCTGACTTGCTCATTAGAATATAAACTTTAAGAGAACAGGGATCTCATCTACTTTTCCCCCTTGCTCTGTCACCAGTGTTTGATGCAGTGCTTAATGCACTGAATGCCCCAATAGAATTTTGAAAGTGAAAAACATTGAAAAGTCATTTGGTAAAGAAAAGCTTCTCTTCTTTCTTCCTATCCTCCTAAGGTCTGAGGACCCTACAGGGTAGAATTTTGGTGCAAGCAAATAATACACCTGGTTTGTAGAGAGTTCTGAGAAAATGTTTTTTGTTTGAAGCTGCCCTGCAGTGCTTTGCAAGCCTTTTTCTAGAGCCAGCCTAACTGCTGGCACTTAGAATGGGGAGCAAGTGTGGGGTCCTGAGCCTCATCCAAGTGACCTCCAACCTGGAAATGTGGTTTTGCTTCAGAGGGTTCCTGCAGTAGATACAAAGCCTTTCATTCATTCATTCATTTAAGAAGTACTGTGTTGTTGGAGAACCAGCCTTTGCAGATGCTGGGCTAGGTACCAGGGGTGCAGCGCTGAACAAAATGCATGAACCTTCTCCTCCCAGCACCTCAGAGCTGGATGTGTTGTTTTCAAAATAGTATATTATCAGGAAGCTTAATGTTCTGCAGAAGGGGTGCAGGCCCCCACAAAGAAATTTTGTTTTCTCATCATTTCCTCCCTGGTGTAATGGAGCCTGCTTATTTGACCAACCCAATGTTTGTGCCTTGGGCTCTAGTTTTCATAATGGCTGACCCAGACTTAGGACTCCTGCTGTTGACTCTACCCTGGGCTTGGCCTGTCCCTGACTCCCTGCTCTGCTATTCCTCAGGGCTTTGTAACAGCCTGCTTCTTCCTCCAGTGCAAACCTTTGTCCTCTCTTTGGCTGTTCTGTTCCCTGTTGGAGCCACGTAACCACAGATAAGGCTTCTGTAGACTGCTCTCTACTCCTACCAGCCACTCAAGCCTGAACTTGCAAACAAGGAGCTATATGTAGCTGCCCTCTGATTTATTGTGCGTTTTGAAATCCCAAGGAAAAGTTGATTTTAAGAAAGCATTTTGATCAGGTTTGAAAGCCACTCATCTGATCAGCTGCATGCACAAATGAGCTCCCCCTCCATTTAGCAAAATGCCAGAGCTGTGCCTAGGCTAGCAGTTCTCAAACTGTAGGGCACTTGAGGCTCGCTGGGGAAGCCTGATAACATACCAATTCCAGGACCTCACTGCCGTGGATTCCAATTTAGTAGGTCTCTGGTGGGACTCAGGAATCTGCAATTCTAGCAAACTCCCTGGGGATTCTCATATAGCTCCAGGGTTAATAAGAAGAATATTTAGCACATATTATGACCACCATCAGATCGTCAAGGTCTTGGGGCTCCCCCTTCCCTTTTGCCAAATACCTGGCTTTGATTGTTTGGTTTCTGGATTGTGAGAGGTCCAGGGGATTTTTGAGGCGGCATTGTAGCAGCTGGGTATTCGGGGATATTTAGGGAAGTGGCCATTACCAACAAGTATGGAGGTAGTTCCATATCTTAATAACTGGGATGATTGCCAAGCTATTCCCTGATCTGTTGGATAGACAGTCTGCCCAACACAGTGGCCACAAGGACAGTGGGAATCTTGCACCAGTCACCGCCTTTTCCTCAGCCAGGAACTGTGTGTTCATGTTGACTAGCTTCCAGAGGGCACTTCTCGCCTGCTCCTCAGCAAAGTGCTCAAACCATGCTTGTGACTTCTTTTTGCTCATTGACAGAATTTGTGCCTTTGGGAGCTGGTGTGTAGGATTATTGGCAAATTTGCTTTGGCTGCAGTAGCATTGAGTGGGACAAAATATAGCTGACCCAGGATTCCCAAACACAGACACTCTAAGTATTTTACCAGGCTGTAAACAATTGATTGCCTCAATTGTTCTCATCAAAGTCTTCCAAAGCCAAGAGCATTTGGTTTTCTCTGAGTTGAGTGTCGACTTTTTAAAATAGAAATCCCAAGAATGCCCCCTTTTCTGATTTTCTGGTCCTTTGGTGTCTAAAATGTTTGTGGGTACTAAAATGAAGTTTTGTATTTCAGATAAGAGTCTGAGGGAAATGATTGCCCTAGTTAAGATATGTGCCCTTCCCCCATTGTCTAGTCAAACTGTCTTTTTGTTTCCTCTATAGCACTATCATTGGCAGAAACAATCTTATTTGTTTACTTGTTTATACTCAGTCTCCTCCCACTGAAGTTACATAAGAGCAGAAATCTTTTCCTTGGCTGCCACTGTATCACTAATGCCTAGAAGCATCTCTGGCACATGGTAGAGGCTCAAAGAATATTTATAGAATGAATGAATTCAAGGGCTATATTAAGGTAATGCTGGTTTCTGGAACAGATAAACTCTGGAATTTCAGGGGCTTAATACTAAAGAAATTAATTTTGTATTCACACAAAGTTCAATTCTGGGTTCCTGGACAGCAGTTGGAGGGTGGAAGTAGGCATGGGATACTCTGCTCCATGAATTCACAAAAGGACCCGGGATGATGGAGGAACTTCCAGCTTTATCATGTGGCTTTTAACATTGACCTGAGCATCAATATCTAGCCAGTAAGTGGTGGGGAGTGGCGAGGAAAGAGGAGTGGCAGATCCTATGGGAGGTCTCAACAGGCCTGTCCTGGAAGTGGGTACATCAGTTCCATCCATATTCTGCTGGACAGAACTCAGTCATATGGCCACACCTAGCTGCAAGGGAGTCTGGGAAATATTGTCTAGCTGAATACCCAGGAGGAAAGAGAAATGGACTTAGTAAATAGCCACTTTCTGTCATGGGAGGGTATTTGTGGTTTATCTATGATTCCTGAATTGGATTTTAAAATTCCCCTGTTTCTATCATGTTGGGGCAAAAGTAATTGTGGCTTTTGCCATTACATTTATTGCCAAACAGATTATACTAATTGCAGAAACCACAATTACTTTCATATCAACCTAATATGAAGACCCAAAGTTGTCATCTGTACGCCTGCAGTACTCCTTAACCTCCCACAGCTTAAACTCACTGTCTCTACATCCTTAGGGCTGCAACCCTCCTTGATGTGATGCTCAATAGTCCAGAGACATGCACTTTACACCTCAGGGTTTTTGCTATTCTCTTTGCCAAGAATGCCTTATTACCTTACATTTATTGAAATCTAAGCTGATCTGAAATCCTTCAGAGCTCAGCCCGAAATTCCTCTCTCCTGGATGTCCCCTGCCATCCCTCCCAGTGAAACTAGTTCTTGTCCCTCTTGGATCCCGTGACCGTGACTCACTTCTCTGCTTTACTTTATTATGTTTCCCTGTGTCCTTACTTATCTATATTGCTTCATCCTAGGCTGGAATAATATTTTATTTCTTTTTGTATCACTCTCCAGAACTTAGCCTGGCCAAAGAAACTTAGCCTGTTTGTTTTTCCCCACTTAGAAAAGAGGGCTCTGGCTAGAGTTAGAAACTGGATTATGGGATTTTGAAGACTCAATGTATGGTCTGTTTCAGGAGGTAGAATCTGAAAATCCTCTAGGGAAGGAGTCCTAAAGGAGGTCTAATTAAATTCCCCCATTTCAGACACGCAAATGTTGAATCCACGTGGCACTTAAAGATACCACGTTGGTGCAAAAGTAATTTTTTTTTTTTTTGAGACGGAGTTTCACTCTTGTTACCCAGGCTGGAGTGCAATGGTGCAATCTCGGCTCACCGCAACCTCCGCCTCTTGGGTTCAGGCAATTCTCCTGCCTCAGCCTCCTGAGTAGCTGGGATTACAGGCATGTGCCACCATGCCCAGTTATTTTTTGTATATTCAGTAGAAACGGGATTTCACCATGTTGACCAGGATGGTCTCGATCTCTTGACCTCATGATCCACCCGCCTCAGCCTCCCAAAGTGCTGGGAGGATTACAGGTGTGAGCCACCATGGCCAGCTGGTGCAAAAGTAATTTTGCATTACATGAATGGCAGAAACTGCAGTTACTTTTGCAGCAAATTCCTTTGTGGTAGGAAGGACTTGGATCTAGAGTGACATCAGTCTGAGTTTCAGGCCTGCCACTTACTGGCTGGCTGTCTTTGGGCAAGTTATCGAACCTTTCTGAACCTTGGTATCTCATCCATAAGATGATGTTTTTACAATTGAAATGTTTATTGAGTGCCCAGTAGATGTTGGCCATAGGGGAGTGAATGAAATGTACATACATCTTAGAGGTCAGTGGACACTGATCCAATGGCTTTAAAATTTACGTCTGTGGTTACCATGCCAGGAGAAACTTGAAGGGAAGGTTTGTTTGTGGAAGCATCGTGGGGTTCAGACCTGAAGGTTAGTAAGGGCAGATGAGGAAGTTGCAGAAGGATCCAGGCAGAGGCTACAGAATGTGTGAAGGCTCAGAGGCGAGAGGGCACCGGGCTGCGTTGCTCAGGGGATTAATTGAACAGCTGCAGTTTCTCAGTGTGTGAGAAATGCCACACCGGTAGTTCTAGGGTGAGTCTTGGTTGGTCACTAAGTGATCACTCCAAACCCTCTTATGTCATCTTGTCTCTACTGTTTGCATGTTTCAAAGTTTTCATCCTAATAAGTCAAATAAAAAGTACAATTTATGTTGATGCTTATATTTGCTGTTTGAAAAGTGATGTGAGCATTCCAGGGTGCAGCCTGGTACGGATGTTAAGCACACAGATTCTGGAGCGTATGCTCTGCCGCTTCCCAGCTCTGCAGCCTCATGCCTGTGATGTGTGCCTTGGTTTCCTGATCTATAAGATGGGGACAATAAGAGTACTTACCTCACAGGGCAGTTACAGAGATTCAACATGTTTGTTATTATGGGTGGGAATAATTTCAAGTTTTAGAAATGTTAAGCTAATAATGGCCAACTTTGGATACTTACTAAGTGCTGTTCTAAGTCGCTCACACACATTATCTCACTGAATGCCTTCTATGAGGTAGCTGTTACTAACCCATTTCACAGGTACAGACAGATGATGAGTGTGATCACCATCACACAGTTGATGGCAGAGCAAGGATTCCAATGCAGGAATTCTGTCTCCAGAGCCTCTCCAATAAGTATTCCACAAGATAGATATCTTGCCACACTGTCTTGGTTAAGTAGTACAAATGGGTTCATAAGTAATGCAAGGTTATTCACTCAAGAAATATTGATTGAGCATCTACTATGTGCTTGGCTCTGTTGAAAATGCTGGAGTTACAATGGTACATGGTAAACCTTCCACAGAGCTTTCTTTTACAGATGAGGAATCAGAAAACAAAGACATATACCAGATAATTTCAGACCCAAGTAAGTCCTGCAAAGAAAATAAAACCGGACAATGGAAAAGAAGGTGACCGGGGAGCTTTTGTGCCATCCCCTGCCCCCCATATCCCCCACCGGGAGCCTGCACTGTGCCTGGGAAGGAGGGTTTTTGTCCTCCGCAAGCTGCTGTTTGGCTTTCCTGATAAGCCAGGCTGCGTCACTGCTATGAATTCAATCCAAATTTCAAGACGGTCAGGCCTATTAAGTCAGACCTTCTGACGAGTGTGCAGAGCATGGATTTATTATATGTCAATGTTTGTTTAGATTTGTAACTCTCTTACAGTGGAATTGAGGAGGCAGGCTCCAAATAACCATCAAAGCCCATTAATTTTCTCCAAATGCAATAGCATGTTAATCAGACATCACTGAGGGGCTGTGGTCCAGAGGCGATGCTGATACAAGATAGATATCTTACCTACCCCACTCCCTGCCTCTCCCAGGGAGAAGCAGGTTTTCCTCTGCGACTGGGTATTTATTACACAGCCTTGTGGCCAAGATGAATAATGAATGTAGAATCATAGTTGTGTCTGAGCCAGAAGGGACCTTGTTGAGGGAGGCTGTATTTTCTGAACCTAAATTTAGGTCCTATATGAGCTGACAAGGGATATTTAAGCTGCTTCTAAGTATGAGAGGCATTCTGGATATGGGCTTCAAGCTCTCAGAAAGCTGAATTTTAGATGGTTTGGGGAGTGTCTGACACAAAGGCCTTCTTGGGCCTGCCCTGGGAAAGCCAGGGAGAATTCTTACTGTGGCTTTGTAGCATTAGTCCTCTTTTCTCATCTTCTAGAAAATGGGGCTTTGAGAAGGTGTGAATTGCCCATAGCACACAGTAAGTTATTGAGAGAACCAATATTCCATACAAAGCAGACAGGGCACATTTTATAAAAGGGAATTTTATTGCACACCACCTCCCTCTGCCTAAAGCCATCCATGGCTCCCTATTGCTGTAACAGAGAAAGTTAAATTCCTAGCCATAGCCTCCTGTATGTTCGGGCCCTGGTCTGCTTTGACTTCTCACTTCTCTCCTCTCCAATCCAGCCATCATGAACTTCTTTCACTTCCTTAGATACTTTCATTTCATTCACCTCCACGTCTGTGATAATGTTATTCCCTCCGCCTAAATCACTCTACCTCTGTTGGCTGGCTGGTTTCTGCTCAGCCTTATGCTTCAGTGGTAGCACCATTCTCCGTGTTACATCGTCCTGGGACCTGCAGGTTAGAGTGACCTCTCCTCCTCTCTGTGGCCCTTACTCCCTGTGTGCCTTGCATGCGGTTCCACTCAGTGCTGGACATAGAGAAGGAGCCTGACTAATTGAATTAATTTCGGAGATGATGGTTAGTCTGTGGTTGTCTCTCCAGCGGCTCTGGTTTGGTATTTTCTAGAATGATAAACGAATGAAGGCTAGAAGTTTATTCCTTGAGGATCTCACCAATTCTCAACTCTTCTTACTTGCCTTGATTTAATGCCTCCAGGATCAGTGTTTTGAAAATTCCCAGTCTGGCAGTTTTCTTGGAAGTTTAATAAATTATTGTCTGCCCCTTCTGCCCATCGTGGCTCCCAAGAAGGGAGTCAGATCACTTCCTGCCACACAGCAGGCTGTCTGTTCCTCCATCAATCAGACCATTAAAAAAAAGATCAGGAAAATTCCTGGGAACCTTTATGGGCAGGGGCAGGGCCTTCAACTGGGCTTCTGCTAGAATCTATCCAGCCCCAGATGGTGGCAGATTTGCAGTTTTTACTTTGAACAAAGTTTCTTAGGCTGTGGAAAGAGTTTGCAATCTGTCTGCTTGCCTGGTTTCGAGCCAAAGAGCTCTGGGAGTGTCTGATCCAGGACCTGGGGATTAGTTTTTTGATGGTTGCTTTCAGGAGGGTGCCTGGATGTTTACTGCTTTGCCCTGCAGAAGAGCAATAAATACAGAAAATTCCCAATAAGGCCATCTGGAAAAAGTGACAAAAAATAAACATCTATCAAGTACCTCACATGTCCCAGGATCTGTGCAAGATTCTTTGCATCTTTTATCTCACTGAGGCTTACACAACCCTATGAACTTAGTGCTACAAATGCTATTAGTAGTAAAATTGCGAAAGTTTACTGGGCACTTGCCATGTCTCAGGCCTTATGTTGAGTGCTTACAATATATCATCTCATGGGATCATGACCACTGTCCTCTAAGGTATAAGTTACAAATGTCCCTTCCTATTGAGGGACACTGAAACAAGCACAGGTTATACCATATGGAAGTAGAATTCAGGCCCTGTCCAGAAGACTCCAAGACTCATTGTTAATTTCAGCATCCAGCATTCCGACTTAGTGCCCCCATCAAGACTTCCAGGGCGCAGCTTTCTGAAGGATATTATTCCTGGAGACCACCTTCCAAAACAGGATTTTCTGTGGTGGATTTAGAGGACTCCGTTTTCAGGTGGCATGACTTCAGCATTTGCACAGCATATAACTAACCTCTTATTTGATTTCCCATATACTCTTGTTTTGCTAAATGGCATATCTCAAAAAGTATGATGATGAAATAACAAATAATTCATCTGATTTTTACATAGTAGATGCATAACTCAAAATCAGATGGGATCGTTAGAACTTCTGATTAGCATGATACGGAGCCAAGCATTTGTGAAACCTAAAGCGAATCCAGGCATATATTGAGTGTGCAATTTCTAGTAAGACTTTTGAGCCACTGAAAATGGTTTATGGGCACAGAAGTTTGACTCTGAATACAAATTGGCATGCTCAGGCGGGGGGCTAGAAGGTAGGAGTTTAATATGCCCAAGCCCAACTATGTTCACACACAGTTCTTGCAGAGCTCCTTGTTGCCTGGGAACTCTGCCTTCTTAGGAAACTGGGAAGATAGGCCTTCATGCTTGCTGAGTACAGGGAGCCTTACAAAAACCAGTAGTATCACAGTTCGAAAGTCACTACACATTTCATCGCCATCCTAAAAGTGATGACATCAAGTTTCACTTTGAAAGAAGGGGCTTGAAGTCACAAAAAAAAAAAATTTTTTTTTTTGAGATGGCATCTAGCTCTATTGCCCAGGCTGTAGTGCAGTGGCATGATCTCTGCTCACTGCAACCTCCACCTCCCAGGTTCAAGTGATTCTCCTGCCTCAGCCTCCTGAGTAGCTGTGATTATAGGTGTGTACCACCACACCAGGCTAATTTTTGTGTTTTTAGTAGGAATGGAGTTTCACCATGTTGGCCAGGCTGGTCTCAAACTCCTGACCTCGAGTGATCCTGACCTCGACCTGCCTTGGCCTCTCAAAGTGTTGGGATTACAGTCATGTGCCACCGCACCTGGCTTACATAGAACATTTTTAAAAGAAATGTTTTAAACTTTTGGGTCCAGGAATCTAGAAAAGCTCTGGTCTAAGATAAGCTTTGGACCTCAAGAGAACTCTATAGTAGGTGGAGGTTATGAGATACAACTGCTTGAATATGTGTAGGTTTTACTGAGTAGGTCATTTAGATATAAATTAATTACTCAATTAAATGCATGTACACACCACACATTCATTTACTATTTTAAGTCTCCTGTTACTGACTGAGTCTGTCATTCAACTCATTAAATCCTTTAGTCATTCAACAAACATTCTGGTCCAATGGGTGAGCTGCTGGACTCTGCAGGGAAAAGTAACTTAAAAAGTCTGCTTTGTGTTCCAGGTTCAGCAGGCACTAGCCAGGAAATTACTGACAGATCCAAAGGCTTGAGCTGCCATTCTAGGCTTTGGTTAGGAGCATGTATGTGGGAGATTTGCAGGCTTACTCTTGGTATTTTGCCACATAGATATCTAAGCGTCATTTCTGGCAAGTGGAAGATCATCTCTAAGTCTCCCTTTCCACATCTGTAAAACAGATGTTGAACAGATAACGTGGGATTCATAGTATGATTGTCCATCAGGTGCCTGGCTCTGTGCTCTCAGTAGGTGATTGCTCCCTTGCAACTTTCACTGCAGGTTTGAAATGAGAATTCATCAGGAAATGACCTAGTTTGGCTTTGCTCTTTACACCCAAGGGAGGAAAATGTGTCCCTGTGGTTGTCTCCCCCACTGAATTGCTGACAGTGGTGAAGGAGTAGGGGACACTGGGCCTGGCTGCATGTGTTGTAACAAAAACAAGAACAGCTCTTGAGAGCATGAATTTTTTTTCTCTATCCATAACTTAAATCTTCTCTGTCAAAAGGGGAAAATTAGACAAAGGAAAAATTCCAAAAGGATAATGAGTCCTCATTTCCTCCTGCTGCTTCTCCTCCTTGGGCAGTGCAGTCAAAATGTCCTGGCATCACCCTCCTGCCTCCACCTCAACTTATGCTTCCAGATGATTCTTACCTCCTGAAATGCTTAAACTGGGGAGGGCTGACATGGGGGTCTGATCCTGCCTTTTGGTGTCTTGGTACAGCATCTGGAACCCCACTCCTGGTACTACTACTTTTGTTATTTGTCCCATATTTGTCCTTGTAAGTCTTCAAGGATAGAGGATATATAAATTCCCAAGAAGAGAAACAACTTCTAGCAATTTTCTAAAAAAAAAAAAAATCATCTAAATGATTTCCAAAGAAATCATCTTGGAGGTGTCATACTAAATGCCCCCCAAAGGGGATGTTACATAGAGGAAGTACTATGATGATACAGACTAACTATTGACATGAAGAGGTGTGTAGGATATATTGGTAAGTTTTTAAAATGCATGGTTACAAAATCATATGAATAATATGGCCTTATTTGTGATATGGATGGAGATATGAATGTAGATATACATCTATTGATGTAGAACAAAATATTAACTAGTATAAATTAATCTCTGGATGCAGATAATATGGATAAATTTGTTTTTTCCTTTTTTTTTTAACTTGTTCACAGTTTTATAACATTTTTTTAAAATTTGAGATTAAATTAAATGGATCCGGCCCCCTCACCCAGACTGGAGTGTAGTGGCATGATCTTGGCTCACTGCAACCTCTGCCTCTCAGACTCGAGCCATCCCCCTACCTCAGCCTCTCAAGTAGCTGGAACTACAGGTGTGTACCACCATATCTGGCTAATTTTTGTGTTTTTAGTAGAGACAGGTTGCCCAGGACAATCTCGGACTCGTAGCTCAAGAAGTCTTCTCTCTTCAGCCTCCCAAAATTCTGGGATTACAGGCATGAGTCACTGCACCCAGGCATTTTATAATTGTGTATAGTACACACATGTTATGACTGTAAGAAACAAAATTCAGTAATGATTATCTTAGAATCTAAGTGGGGAAGCCAGCGTATGGAGGAGTTACCTATCTCTCCTCTGCCCCTTAATAAGCCAGTAACAGATTGGAATCCAGTCTTTCTGCTTCTGTGCTCAAGTTCTATTTATGGGACATCCTGGTCTCCTAAAGATTCATCAAGAAGGGTCCACCAGGAAAATTCCAATTTTAAATATTCTGCCATGTTGCTGTCATGGGTAAACCCCTATGCATAGAAGCTGTATAACAGTGTACTTTGGAGTTCTGTTTTTACCACTTCTTAGCTGTGTGACATTGGGCCTCCATTTTGTCATTTGAACAGTGAGATGAATAATAATCCTGATCTCAGAGGGCAGAGGTGAATATTCCTTGCAGTGACGCCATTGCACAGTGCATCATATTGAGTATGTACTTGTATTAGTCCATTCTTACACTGCTAATAAAGACATACCAAAGCTGGTTAATTTATAAAGGGAAGAGGTTGAATGGACTCACAGTTCCACATGGCTGGGGAGGCCTCACAATCATGGCAGAAGGCACAGGAGAAGAAAAGGCACATCTTGCATGGCAGCAGGCAAGAGAGCCTGTGCAGGAGAACTCCCATTTATAAAAGCATCAGATCTCATGAGACTTATTCATTACCACACGAATTGTATGGGGGAAACCACCCCCATGATTGAGTTATCTCCACCTGGCCCTGCCCTTGACTCTGGATTATTAAAATTCAAGGTGAGATTTGGATGAGGACACAGTCAAACCATTTCATTACTGAATGCATATCAACTTCAATTTTGGGTTCAGAAAGTATGATCACTTGACACACCTTCTCATCCACCTGCTTTCATTTTTTATTTTTTAGTTCATGGAATTTTAGTGGCATTGAAGAACCATTGTGCTAGGCAGGGAAAATTCAACAAATGACCAAAGAAATGTGAATGTTGAAAGCCAGCTCGTATTTCCAGAGGCAAAAGACTGCCTTGAATCAGCCCAATTTGCCTTCAATTTCTCCCCCATACAGTTCTTGAGTTTTTATAGCATTTCAATATTTTAATAACTTCTCATTGCAAGTCTTAAATCCCCAAAGGAGAACTGAGTAAATCTAATTTAAGGTAGAAACCTCCAGTCATTAAGAAATAATAATAATCCAAGGAAAGAAAAAAACAAGCAATGTAGTGTCAAACAAGTTACAATGCCATCTCTAGAGGGCTTTGTGCTTTTGTTAATGATTTAGAGGCTTTTTTCCCTTCCTTTCTGAATATGCTTCTGAGCGATGGAAATGAAATAGTTTTTCTGTAACAACTCTTGGGGAACATGTCACCTGAACTATTTGCCTCTAAAGATGATTAAAGATTATGTGTGAGGGAGCAAAGAAATAAGCCAACAAGCCCACTGTCTTGTGAGGGCTCTACCAACAGGCATTGTTAGGAGATATCCCTCCCTCGTTCCACTCCAATTGATGAGTCATGAATCAACCACAAATCTCAACTACTGTCGGTTGCCAATTACCCTAAAATAATTGAGTCTTGAACCCAATCTATGGCAAAAATACACCTGACTTGACAGACACTTTGAAAAACCCTATTCAGATGAGTTCACCCAACCAAGAAACCCATATGGCTCCAAGTTTCTGGGGAGTTGTTTCTATTTTCTCAGATTAAGTTAAATGTCTTTAACCATATGTTGTTCTTTTCCAGTGGTAGCCAAACTTCAGACAGACTAAGGGAAAAACAGATTTAAAAAAAAATGCCACCTGGGCTGAGCCCTGTGCTAGACAGGTATTTGGTTCTACAGAATACCTTCAATGTGGGTGTCTTTATTTCCATTTTTGGCTGGGGAAACTGAGGCTCAGAAAAGTTCGTTACTCAGGTTGGCATACCTATTAGAAACCAAGAAATCTTTTAGGATCCCCTTTCCTTTTTTTCTTTTTTCTTTTTTTTACTTTTCTTTCTTCTTTTTTTGAGATGGAGGCATCACATGGAGAGAGAAAGGAGGGAAGAGAGAGAGGAGGAAGGTGCCAGGGTCTTCTAGAAGTCAGATCTTGCAGGAACTAATAGAGCAAGAAGATACTTATTACCATGAAGATGGCATCAAGCCATTTATGAGGGATCTGTCCCCATGACCCAAACACCCTCCACCCCAGCCCCAATCCTGGGAATCACATTTCTTTCTTTTCTTTTTTCTTTCCCTTCCTCCCTCCCTCCCCTTCCTTCCCTCCCTCCTCCCTCCCTCCCCCTCACCCCGCATTGGTTTCTCACTCTGTCACGCAGGCTGGAGTACAGTGGCATGATCCTGGCTCATTGCAACCTCCACCTCCCAGGTTCAAGCAATTCTCAGGCCTCAGCCAGGTAGCTGGCATTACAGGTGTCTGGCACCACATCCGGCTAATTTTTGTATTTTTAGTAGAAATGAGGGTTCCCCATGTTGGCAAGGCTGGTCTTGAACTTCTGACCTCAGGTGATCTGCCAACTTCAGCCTCCCAAAGTGCTGGGATTACAGGCTTGAGCCACTGTGCTTGGCCCCTTTCCTTTCTACTGTGTGCATTCAAACCTTCAGCACGCGTTGGCATCTCACCTCTGCAATGTAGTTGACAATCTGATCACTTCTTTTTATTTCCATAACCTCCAACATGGTCCGAGGCTCCATCATTGTTCACCTGAGCTATATAGCCAATGCCTCTAACAGGTCTACCTACAACAGTGTTAACCCCTTACTGTCTATTATTGCTGCAGCAGTCCAACTGTGGACTTAAAAAATGCAAATCAGATTCTGTCATTCCGTTATGGTACCCTTCCAGAGTTTTCTTATCCACATGGATTAAAATCTGGACTCTGCCCCATCACCTACCACGTCTCTCTGACTTCACCTTGCCTGATTCCCTGTTGCTTTCTTCCCTGTGTTGAGACCTCCATACTATTTCTTTGTGTATCTTAAAGCTGCTGAACTCATTCCTGCCTCAGTGACTGTGTATTTTCACATGCTCTTTATTCTGCCTGGAATGCTCTTCTCAGGTCCAGTGTCACCTCCCCAGCGAGTGTATCCATGATGATTCCAGCCAGAGGAGTCTCAGCTCCTCTCCTCCATCTGGAAGTTTCATCTCTCCTCTCGCTTTCCTCTAACCTGCTTTATTTTCTTTAAAGCCCACCTCAATCCTGAGGTTATTTTGTTTACATATGAATTTGCTTATTTGGTATGTCTTCCCTATTAGAATGTAACTTCCATGAGGACAGAAACCACAGCTGCCTGTTTCCTGCACCTAGAACCATGCCTGGCACTTCAAACACTGGCCTTAAACAAACCACCACCTAAAGAGCCTCAGTTTGGTCATCTATAAAAATGAGAATAATGATGATCTTTACCTTACAGGGTTGATGCTAAGATGAAATAAGAAAAACTTGTGACTCCCACGGTCTGCTCAGCATCTGGTGCACAGTTGGCCTTCCATGACTGTTACCCTCCTTCTTTCCCGTCCATCTTTTGGTGTGGCATTGAAATTTCTTAAGCAGCAAATGATGGCTGTTCTATTTTAAACTCCCTGATATTTCTGGGAACCAAGAAGTCTTGTAAGTCATTTGACTGCACACATGTCCATGGAAATTCTTATTGGTGAATCAAAGGAAATGTCTTTAACTTTCCATTCCAACCTCCCTTTAAAAATAGCGATAAATTTGACTTATTTTCAAGGCAACAATGGGATTTTGCTAAGGAAGTTAGTTTAAGTCCTCTTGAGATGGTTGCTAAAAAGGCGAATAATATCTGGTATGCAGAGGGTTTAGACTTGCCTGGAGGCCGATGCTTAGAATAGAGAGAAATCTTTAAGCCGGCACCTCTCTCTGGCCTCTGCCTGTACCTCCAGTCCCCTCATGTTCACCTTGCTGTCTGTCTTCCAGCCACACTGAGTTTGTTTCAGTGAATGGAAGTTTCCATGCTCTCTCCTGCCACGGGGCCTTTGCACATGCAGTCCCCACTGGTTCACTCTTCTTTCTAGTCATTTGCTTTTACTTGTCCTTCAAATTTCTACTTACTTGGCTCTTTTTTAGGGAGAGCTTCACTCCTGTTTCCAAATCACATCCCTTTGTCCTACAATCTCAAGGTGTCCCAAGTTTATATGTGTGCATATCATTATGAAATTAATAGGGCTTCTCCTAATTTGGCCTTCATAAATATCTCACACACTTAGAATTTGTTCTGTTCTAAGCATTTCAGTTGTATAATTTTATATAATCCATAGAAACCTCATGAGGTAGGGTACTATGATTATGCCCATTTTATAGTTGGGAAAACTGAGTCACAGATTAAGTGATTTACCCAAGAGTGCACTTCAAGTAGATAGAACTGGAATTAGAACTCAGGCATCTTTGTTCCAGAGTCTGTGCTTATAACCACTATGTGTTTTGTGTCTCTTTTAGGCTCCTTGGGAGCAATGACTGTGTTAATTTTTGCTTGCCACTGTGTCTCTGGTTCTAGTGCAGGAACTCATGCATAGTAAACTCCACCTAAGTATTTGGGGATGAATGAATGGCTCCTTCTCTCTATTTCTGTACCCCAAAGCCTCTATTTCCTTACAGTCTTGGTGGTGATCATGAGAAAGTATCTTGGCTCTCACAGTTTGAATTCCAGTTCCAGGAGCACTGTAATGCAACTTTGTCAGACCCATTGAAGAATGAGCCAGCATCCTACTCTGAATTCCAAGAGCTGAGCAGAATTCTAAATTCTCCCTTCATGCCCACTCACGCTCTTTCCTCATAGCACTCTGGAGGCTGTGTGCCACCTAGGGAAGCACAGAAATGTATTCTAGGGCAACAGAGAAGTCGCCAGAATTACTGAGGATGCAGCAAAGTTGATGTTTTCTTATGCATTACTCATCTGAGATGTATTATTTACTAAGGAATCTTGTGCTTAGGTGAGAGTGGTGGAACAAACCACGAGCTTTCCTTGTTAATGGCCAGTGAGTCCAACAAGCCTTTGCTGATTGATGCGCACAGGTAACTGGCCAGCTAGATCCACAGATGGTTGCT
Organism: Callithrix jacchus; assembly: GCF_049354715.1. Classification (NCBI taxonomy): domain Eukaryota; kingdom Metazoa; phylum Chordata; class Mammalia; order Primates; family Cebidae; genus Callithrix; species Callithrix jacchus. Next base: position 16,030,638 of record NC_133513.1, on the reverse strand, counting down.
GATGCCACACACGTGGTTTTCATGAAGCTTGGGACACAAGTAAGCATAGTGGGTGGCAGATCCGCCTCTGTCATGTAGATTGTGAGCTCTAGGAGGGCAGAGACCCAGCATGGACTTCTCAGGGCACAGCTCAGGGCCTGACTCATAGTAGGTGCTTGGGGTATATTGGCTGGATGAATGTATAGCGTAGAGGGGCCTTGCACTTAAATGGGCTGAACTCCGAATGCTTTATCCCAGGGCAGCAGGAGAGCAGAGGAGGCATGCATGCATGACACAGCACTAAATGACAGAAGTGTGCCGGGGTATATACTTGAATCAAAGAGGCATCGGTAGAAGAGCTGCTTTCCCACCCCCGCCCCCCCCCCCCAGAGTCTCACTTTGTTGCCAGGCTGGAGAATTTGCCTCTGTGGGGAAGGGATGATTCTTAGCATTGGTTAAAATTGAGACCCAGGGTACCTACTGCTCTGTGCCTCTTATGACTCAGGGTTTCCCTGGTGATTATAGCAAGGGGGACTCATGTTGACAAGTACCTGCTATTGTCATCCCTGAGCCATGAGGCCCTTTACACTTCCTCCTTCATTTACTTCCACAACTACCATGCCTTATCATTGTTGCCATTATATAGATGGGCAAAGTGAGGCCAAGGGAGAAAAGCTGTGATGTTGAGAAGGGGTGGAGCTGAGAATAAAATCCTAGAGGTATAAAAGTTATCTTCTAGGCTTCCTCTCCAAATCTAATTTAGGAGCAAGTGTAATCTTTTGAAGAGAGGTGGTTGAAAGCTTTTGCAGTGTCGGGGCTGCCACACCCTATGATGGATTCATGTCATTGCCCAGTGGTGTGGGATGTGTGTATGTGTCTGTATGATGGGAGGTGTCTCCTACAGCTAGGGATCCAGGCAGGCCCAGTACACATAATGCCGTTGCTGACTAACAGCTCAGCAAGAAGAAGTACATAATTCTAGACCATTTGACCAAAGCATGTGATGAGTGTGGGTTTGGGGAGTGGACATTTGGGAAGGTGTTTCCATATACATTTTCTGTATTAATCAGTAAGACATTCTTAGAATGATTATGAGTTGAGGCTGGGTTTGGTGGCTCATGCCTGTAATCCCAGCACTTTGGAAAGCCAAGGCAGGCAGATCATGAGGTCAGGAGATAGAGACCATCCCGGCCAACATGGTGAAACCTCATCTCTACTAAAAATACAAAATTTAGCCAGGTGTGGTGGCAGGCACCTGTAGTCCTAGCTACTCAGGAGGCAGAGGCAGGAGAGTCGATTGAACCCAGGAGGCGGAGGTTGCAGTGAGCTGAGATCGTGCCACTGCACTCCAGCCTGGAGACAGAGTAAGACTCCATTCCCTTCCCCCCCCAAAAAAAGAATGATTGTGAGTTGAATGGTTGCTTCCCAACTCCTATGTTAAAGCCTTAGCCCCCAGTGCCTCTGAATGTGATATTATCTGATATTATTCCTTACCTCTGTGAAGACTCTATCTTTATCTGATAGACTATTAACAGAATTAAAGAGTCTGTCTGGACACACATGGACATATGGGTGGGGGACAGCACATATGGGGCCTGTCGGAAGGTGCAGTGTGGAAGGGAGAGCATCTGGAAGAATAGCTGATGCATCCAGGGCTCCATACCGAGGTGATGGGTTGATAGGTGCAGCAAACCACTGTGGCACACATTTACCTATGTAACAAACCTGCGCATCTGCACATGTAAACTTGAAATGATAAAAAAAAAAAAGAGTCTATCTGCAAATAATATCACGTTCTGATACTATGGTAGGACCACATTCTGACCTCAAGTTAGAATAAGGTCCTTAGGGTGAGTCCCAATTCACTGTGACTACTGTTCTTACAAAAGTGGAAATGTGGACAAAGAAAAGGTGATGTGAAGAGACACAGGGAGAAGGCAGCCATTGATGAACCCAGGAGAAAGGCCTCTGAGGGACCCCACCCTGCCCACACCTTGATCTTAAACTTCCCAACTCCACAACGGTAAGACAATACATGTCTGTCCTCTAAGTCACTCAGTCTGTGGTTCTTTATCATAACAGCCCTAACAAACAAATACACGCAGTCATTCTGATTATTACCCCCATTTGACAGGCAAGGGAGCCAGGATTCAGAGATTATGACCTTCACCCAGAGGCACATGACAGTTTAAGTGCAGGTGACTCCACTAAATCCCAGATGCGCCTGGCTCCATGGTACCAGTTTCCTCTACTCTCTCACTGTACCCCACTGTTCCATATTATTGAGGCCAGACAGACGTCATTCCTGGGAAAGCCATTTAGATTTCATTCCCCTTTCTTTGTCTGACAGAAGCTACTGGTGAGGAAGGTAACAATCTTGATGAAACTGTCCCCCAGAATGCATGCCTGCCTTTGGAAGAGGCAGACTGGGATGAGATTCTCTACTCTGTGTCTTATCAACCAGAGCACACGGACAGGTTTCTTAACCTCTCTCTAGGCTTCCGTTTCCTTCTCTGAGAAATGTGGAGATGGGAACTCATCACAGAGGGTGTTGGGGAAGACTGGATGAATCAGTGCCTGAAAACAGCCTAGCACAGTGCCTGGGCATAGCAAGCCTTGGGCAATGGTAGCCACTGCTTTTTCTTGAAAGCACATCACGTCCTCTCCAAGGCAGGGTGCATGGTATGGGGATCAGGGACCTTGTGGTCCCAATGCTTTTGTCTCCACTGGGACTGAAGGAACTGGTATACAGGAAAAGCAGGGCTTACTTCTCGCCCTGTCGCTTGGAAGCCAATCCTCGTTAAACATAGTAAACACAGGGATGCTTTTTCAGGCCCTCCACTAGGGGCCTGATACAGCTACAAGCAAGACCTACTAGAATAGTCTTCTGAAGGCTTTGCATATGTTCTGTGCTACAGCCAGCGATATAAATATGCCTCCTCACACACGGCGTTAAAAGAATCATTCCGCAGCCTACACAGATGTCAAAATAATAACAGGATGATGTTAGGCAAGGAAACATTTTTGATGCCTTTTCCCCCATTGAGAGTTATATAATACATTCTTTGATTGTTATTGTTGTTCGGGAAAGTAGTCTGCAAGTCACTTCGTCCAACAATCTAAGATTGTTACATATCAGCAAAACGTCTGAAGCTGGCAACTTTGTGCATTGTCTGGATTAAAGGTAACTTGGGTATAAGGCCACTTTGGAGAATGCTTTAGCTGGACTGGGGGTGCCCGGTGCTTATGTTAACTTAACATATGTATTGAGGACTAGTAAAGGCAGGGTACTGTGCCGGAGATACAGATGGATCAGACAGGTATAGCTCCTGCCCTCTGGAGCTTTGCAGTTCATTACAGAGAAGCAACTCCAACCCACTAACCAGCCAGATAATAAAGTTACAGCAAATTGTGATTTCTGCTGTAAAAGAAAGAAACAAAAGGCTGACAGAATGAAAGAAACGGGATATGAAGTGATGGGTTAGGCCTCTCTGAGGAGGCAGCATTTAAGCTGAGACTCAAAGGCTAAAAAAGAGAGAGCCATTGAATGGCGGGGGGAGGAGCATTCTAAGTAGACATTAGAGCTGCACAAGTTCCTTAAGTCGGAAGGAGCTCAATGTGTTAGAGGAAAGGAGAGAAGGCCCTTGGGGCTGGACTTGAGTGACACAGGCAGCAAGGAAGGAAGGGAAGTGTCCAGTTAAGTTCTAGCTCTGATTATTTTTATTATCCCAAGTCTGTTGCAGCTTGGGTTGCCAAATAAAATGCAGGTCCCCCAGATACATTTGAATCTCAGATCAAAAATGGATGGCATTTTAGTGGAAGTATGTCTCAAATATTGCAGGGGACTTATACTAAAAAAGCAAACAAACAAACATGGTTTGTCTGAAATGTGAATTTAACTGGGAGTCCTATATCTCTATTTGCCAAATCTGGTAACCCTGGCTGTAGTGATCGACTGACTCCACGTACACCGGAAAGACAGCAGAGGTGTTCAGACAAATTCTTTGTACAAAGATGATGGTTCGTTTTGTACCCGAAATTTCTGCAGAGTAGATCAAGGACTCCATCTAGGTACACTGGACCTTGTTGTGTGACTTAAAGCAGATTGCTTAACCTCTCTGTGTCTCACAACTGAGAAACATGGATCCTTCTGGGTCTTGAGTAGCTCCGTAGGTTTTACTGAGGCTTCCATTGCAGAATGCTTCCTAACTTGCTGCAGAGAGGAGTGGGGTTTTGATTATTTGAGAGCGTGAGTTACGGCCCTTTTGAGCCCCTGAGACTAGATAGATTACTCAGAGGAGTTTCCTGGAGTAGGGTGAGGGAAGTATTACTGATTTTTCCTTTTGCTTGTGAGTCTAATTTGGCTTGTAATCACACCTACTGATTCTGCCTTAATTTAAAATTTCGATACTGTGTTCAACATGGATTTTTAGAATTACTTTTGATGTTTAAAGCTATTGCATTTGAATACTATTTGTCCCGATGACGGGGTTTCTTGGTGCCCCCATGAAGTCGTGCGCCCAAGGAAAGTGGCTCACCAGCCTCACCCTGGTACCCTGATCCTGGCTGCTGATGGAGAGAACACAGCGTCCACACTAGATGCACTTGCCTGAGTGTGCTTTCAGACCCATCTCCCACTAGCTGAGTGATACTATCTCAGTTTCTTTATCTGTAAAATAGGTTTAATGAAAGCACAATCTTGGTTGGGACCTTAAATGGAAAAAAAAACAAAACAATAAACCATGTCCTGTAATTAGGCTGGTGTCTGGCATTCACAAAGTACTCAAAGCATGTTCACCATCACCATTATTACCTTTGAATCTCAGTTTCCTCATCTCGTAAAGTAGAAAAGGCACTCACTTCTACCTCCATGTGTTCTTGTGGGGCATCAATGAAATAATGATGCAGAATGTCCATCTCAGTGCTGGGTCCTTCAGCATCCTCTTCTTTCTTTACGCCAGGAAACCAGGATATTTTTATTTATTGTGCAATTGCATTGACAGCTCATTGCTTTCCAGCAAGAGTCAGTGATGGTATCCAAGTAAACGTGTCTGCTGTGAAGGCTGTAACAGAGACACAGATATTGGTACCGTGAAGCAGAACCACGTGGAAATGGATCAACCAGGATATGATAAGGGGAGAATGACCCTATGCAGCCCTCAGCCTTTCTGCACCGGGAAAAAGCAAGGGTTTGTCCAGAGCCCACTCTTAGGGTCGCCCTAACCCATTCTGACAGCCAGGCTGGGCTCTTTTCTCTGACTTCTGACTCCCACACCAGCCCTTGGCTCTGCCTTACCCAGGACTTAATTTTAAAGCTTCCTGGCCTAGGCAGGTTTTGTGTTGGCACCAGTGGCTCCTGGCTCTTCTGTTGTCTGTGTTTGGACCCACATTGCTGCTTCTACCTTTAATTTTCTGTATTTTGTTTGTTTTTTTTTTTTTCTTTAGATGGGGACTCAGTGTGTTGTCCAGGGTGGACTCGAATTCTTTGACTCATGTGATCCTCTTGCCTTAGCCTCCAGAGTGTATTTTGACTCTATTTTTGCACTGAGAGCCAAGACTTGAACAGGCTTAATGCCAGGCCACAGCCATTAATTTATTCAGTCAGCAAATACTTACTGAGCACCTACTACGTGCTAGGTACTTGTACAGATGCTGGAGATAGCAGCAGCAAATTACCAGAGACAAGTGATCTTGCTTAGGGAGCTCATCTTCTCATGGTGGAGGTAGACAAGAAAGAATAGAACAAAGGAGATTAAGCACATTCAGGGTTGGATGGTCATTGACAAACCTGCACACGTTCCCCTGGAGCCTAAAATAAAAGATGAAAATAATAACAATAAAAGAATTTTAAACACACTGCCCCTTCAGTGTATCAAAGTCAAGCAAATGTGATGTGTATAAGAATTTTGAGTGATATAAGGATCATCATTACGTATGCATAAGTGCGTGCACACATTCCAGTTCAATACCACTAGTAACCAGTATCAGAAGTTTGTATTATAAACCTACCCAGAAAACAAGAGAGTCTCCTAAAAATATTAAAGGAAAACTTCAGATTTTTCTGTTTTCAGATGTTTTTCTACAAGAACACATATTTCCTTTATCATTTTTTAAACAATGAAATAAAGGCTTTAAAGGCAAGAAGAAAAAGCAAGAAAAAAGAACCAGAGTAGGATATAAATCAGACAGAGCCAGGGGAGAGGGTGAGATGCGGGAAGAGGGTGTTGTGGGGAGGGGCAGCCTCACTGAGGTGTGACATTTGAGCTGAGACCCGATGGACTCAGCAAACCACATTCCTCCTCCGAGCTTTGTGTCTTCGTCTGTGACAGGGGATCAGAGACCCCACATCTTGGGAGGATGGTGGGAAGTAACCACTTGACAGTGTGGTCAGTCTGGCCTTAAGATGTCTTGCCTTTATCTTCCCTAGGTCTCCCAAACCGTGGTTCTCACCTAACAAGGATATTGGTTGTCTGCCTGGTATGTCATGTCTCCACGGTCTCCTCCTCCTCCCTTTGTTTTGCATCCTTGGCATTGATCTCACTGATCTTCTTCATCCTTATCACTCACTTTTTCTCTCTTCTCCCCTCCCTCATCTCTGTATCTTTCCTTTGTCTTTAAAACCCATGTCTTTATCCCTGTGTGAATTGCATCCCAGCCTGGATACCAGCTGCATATTGAGATCGGGACAAGGTGTATCTATAAACCATGAACTAGTGAAAGTTTGATAGAGAAGAAAACAGAATTCAAGGTCAGAGCCATGTCAAGGACAGGATAAGCTGAAACTACCTGTGTTCACATGAAAAGGACACACATCTTTAGCACTTGATATGAAAAATGATAACTTCAGGCACCATCAGGTGGGCTTTTGCCCATGTTTCTAGCTCTTGGGTGAGATTTCTTTTCTGCTTTTAATGTTCTTTCCCTAATTAAAAAATTCAGTTAGTAAGGAAGGGTTCGAAGGCCTGCCATGTTTCCCACATGGCAGCTCTTCTGTAGGAAAGAACAGAGTAAGGAAAATACAAGTTTCCAAACCAAGGTGTAAGTCCTTTGATTTTTCCAAGAAAGGCAGAAGCAAAGACTGTTGTCTGCTGCTCCTAGAATCTCCGCTTGTCAGGATGACTCTGCAGGTCTTTCATCGCTCTGAACTAGACCTTGACAAAGGGCTGACTTCCACAGCTCAATTTGCAAGTCTTGTGTATGCATGGTGTCCGAACGGTCTTTTGGGCCAGTGTCATTTATAATTTATCCTAGTTACCTGGTCCAGTAGAAAGTGTGAGCTTGTAAAAGACTAGGGTTCAAACCCAAGCCTTTCAATTTACCATCCAAAGGATCTTTCTAGACCTCTACTCAAAGAAGTCCCCCACATTTTTCTCTATCCCTCAGTGAGCAGGATACAAGCTTTCAGAGCCAGTGTTTGATTCTCCCCATCCTCTTCCTCTTGCTATGTTGATAACACTTGAGATGGAATGTGCATGTCGGATGTTGCCCACCACCTGCGGAAGTCTGGCCTGCAGACCCTGACTCAACAACAGATGAACGAATGCACTCTCAGAGCATTACAGTGATACAAGTGACCTAGGGATGGCTGTTGGCTGCTTTCAGATGGCAGAATGTAACCAATCAACCAAGACTTCCCTGTTAACCCACACTTTCATTCCATAGATTTTACAACAGAGGTTCTAAGTTAACATGTGGTTAATTAACATGGTTAAGAGAATGGTTTTTACGACTGATAAAAGCTTTAGGTTTGGGGGCCTAGAGTGAACACTATTAACAGGTAATTTCCCTTTCATCTTCCCCTGAGAGGGCCACCCAGCATAAAATTTACATGAGTAAACAGAGTGGAGACAAAAGGATGTGGGGTAAACAGACAAACTGGGAAGGCCTTTGATTGTTTCTATCTCTTTCCTATGCTAATGTAAATGAGGCTGCTGCCTTTGATATGCCTCAATAAAACCTTTTGGCCTTCCAAAAGGCTTGAGATTACAATCTATAACTTTTTCTAATATTTACTGTTTTGCCAGCCACCCTGAGTGAATACCAACATGCATGGAGATGGCACTTCTCTCAGCCTGGGTTCCTGGGTAACTACAATGAACTATCTCCTTCCTTATCTGCACTTGACATGTAGTATGAATCAGAAATGGACTAGCTCTGGAGACTTAGGGGCTGTTTGTTACTGCATTGTCACCTAATGGATTCTGACTGATACAAACAGCATCTTTCATTTTTTCTTTTTCCTCTATGGCAGTTGTCACCATTACCATGTTTGTTTATACTTGATATGTTTATTCATTATGTCTTTGTATAATATAAATTCCTTAAAACCCATCTTTTTGTTGTTGTTGCTGATGTTCAAAGGAGTAACTCCAGTATCTGGACTGCCCAGTACATAATAGGCACGCAATGAATGTATGTATTGAATGAATTGATTAATAATGTGATTAATGCAGGTTAATTTCTTGCAATAATGTGGTTAATTCAGGTTAATTTCCTCTAAGTGCCATAGAGGAAAAAGAAAAAAATGAAAGATGCTATTGTATCAGTCAGAATCCATTAGGTTATGCTGCAGTAACAAATTGCTCCAAAGTCTCCAGAGCTGGTCCATTTCTGATTCACACTACAAGTCAGGAAGGTTACCTGACTTCTATAAGCCTCACATTCTTTATCTGTAAAATGGGAATATTAACCACATCTGCCTCATAGGGCTGCTTTGAGAATTAAACGTGTAATGAATATAAAGCACCTGGTGCCATACCTGGCACACAGTAGGCATGCAGTAAATATGTACTGTAACAACTGTTGCTCCTGTAAACCAAGAACAGGGCTTCTATATGTAACATCAGTTACATTTTGCAGATGCAGTTTGTTTTCCAGTCATGTCGAAGGTTCCTTAGCAAATAGGTGGCATGGTTTCATTGCAATCTGGGGTCCTCTGACATTGAGACTCTAGATGGTTTGCTATAAATTTTTGCTATTAGGTCACAGTCTGAACACTGGTTTTGGGGAAAGTATTTCTACTATATTGGGCTGGAGTGTCATCAAGATCCCTTAGAGCTTTCAATGCTTTGGGTCTTAGGGTGAATTGGAGGCAAATAGGAACTCCGGGAGCTAGTGCCTAGGGGAGCTTCCAGGGACATGTGTAGAAACGCTATATGGAGAATTAGGCTTTGAAGTGGATAACACCTTCAAGAGACAGAGTGCATACTTGACTTAGCTTACTTATTTTATTTGCCCAGTACTAGGTGTGGGATCTGGTCCTGATGCAGGAGAAATGGACGCAGTGGAATCCTGCAGATTCTTGTTGGCCAAGAGATTGATGAACCTAGAAGGAACACTTAGGTGGGAAGGGGCTTGTGTTGGTGCCCAGAAGCTGGGCTCTGGCATTGAATGAACTCAAGTTCATTTCTGACTCCTTCACTTTCTAATTGAGTAGTGCTGGGCAAATACTCTCTCCTCTCTGTGCCTTGGTTTCCTCATCTGCCATTTTGGTTAGAATCAAGTAGGATTCTGTGTCTTCCCTACTGGACTTGATTCCTTCTGTCTATTCTCTTGGCCAAGGCCAATGTGTGCTAAGTGGCAAATCTGATCAGGTAATTTCTCTCCTAGAACTTCCACCTGACCTAGGAGGTCGAGGCTGCAGTGAGCCATGATTACACCACTGCACGCCAGCCTGGGTGACAGAATGAGACCCCTGTCTCAAAAAAGGAAAATTTCAGTGGCTTGCTGGTGTCTTCAGGGGAGAGTGTAACTGAGTGTTCTAGCTCAGGCCCTGTCTCAGCTGGCCTTTGCTCACATCCCTGGTCCGCCTGCACCTGCTGCACCTGCTGCACCTGCTGCACCTGCTGCACCTGCTGCACCTGCTGCACCTGCTGCACCTGCTGCACCTCCTGCACCTGCTGCTTCTCCTGCACCTGCTGCTCCTGCTGTTCCTGCTGCAGCCTCACTCCAGTCTGGCTTTGCAGCAGTCCTTCTCGCCATTTAGATTCTTCTCAGCAGCCCCCACGCTGCTGCCTTCACCCCTCTCCTGTCCTCCCACTGATTCCTCTTCAACCTTCAGATCTCACTTTAGATGTCACTTCCTCAAACCCCCGGACACCGGCATTAATGCTCACCATGTTACACCGATGTCATCTTCTTAATTGTCTGCCTTCTCCAACACACAGTCAGTTTCAGTCTGGCTGGGATGGGGCCATAATTGTGGGAAGGCCAAATACCTGAGAGGTTGACCACATAGGCTCTGAGATCAGGCTCCCTGGGCTGGAATTGTGGGTTCATAAATGAGAGTTCTGGGTCCTTGGACAACCTACCTGTGCCTTGGTTTCCCCATCCATGGTGTAGTGTCCTTAGACAACACTCTTACCTTCCCGTGTCTTAGTTTCCCCATTGTGATATGGGCCCTTGGACAGCACTCTTTATCTGCCCAGGCCTCAGTTTCTCCACCCATAAAATGAGCCAACAGCAGTCATTCTTGTGTGGCTGCAATCAGACAATGGAAATAGGCTGTTTTTGCTACTTTTCTAGGGGTTTGCAGACCTGAAAATGAAAAGGTTCATAAAAGGGTGTGTGTTCACCCACACAGACAGCTGTTGTGCACTTGTTCTCACTCTCCCTTCACCAGGGGATGTTGGGAATGCTCCTCTTACAGCACTGAACTCTGCACAGCAGTTAGTTTAGTTTAGGAGTGGCCTGGAGTTTAGATAGAGACAGGATGGGTTGTCTGTCTAGGCTTTTCTTCAATTACATACTAGCAGCTCCATAAACAAATGTAATTTTGAGGCATGGCTTTCACAGGCTTTCTGAGTCCCAACAAGTACTGTGGCTGGGCCATTAAGAAGCACAGCATCCCCTGCAATCTGCGATGGTAAAAGGGTCCAAGATGTGTGTGTGTGTGTATGAATGTGTGAATTCAGGCAGGTTTATGCATTCATATATATATGTATGCATACCTGCATTATGTGTATGTGTGTACATGTGTACATGCAATGTATATATGTATGTATGTACATGCAATGCATGTGTATGTATATACATATGTGTATATATGTGTGTACACACAGTGTATGCTTGTGTGTATGTATGTGTATATGTATGAAAGTGTGTACACACAATGCATGCATGTGTAAGTATATGTGTATGTATATGTGTATACACACAGTGCATGCGTTTATGTGTATGTGTATATGTGTGCATATGTATGTGTGTATACATGTGTATATGTGTGTATACATGAGTATGTGTGTACATACAATGTATATGTGTATATAAGTACATGTGTACATGTGTGTACTTGTGATTTGTGTATGTCTGCATGCAATGTGTGTCTGTACATAAATGTAAATGTGTGTGGTGTACCCTTCTATGTATGTGTGTATTTGTGTGTGTGTACCCATACATGTGAGGGTGCTGTGGCTGAATATTTGTGTCCCCTCACATTTGCATCTTGAGACCTAATCCTCACTGTGTGCATACGAGGAAGTGAGGCCTTTGGGAAGTGATTAGGTCATGAGGGCTCTGCTCTCCTGAATGGAGTCTGTGCCCTTATAAAAGAGACCCCAGAGAGATCCCTCAGCCCTTTGCCCTGTGATGACACTGAGAAGACAGCTGTCTGTGAGGAATGAGTCCTCATCAGATACCTAATCTGCCAGCCTGTGAATCTTGGTCTTCCCAGCCTGCAGAATGGTGGGAAATCAATTTCTGTTATAAGCCACCAGTCTCTGGTGTTTTGTCATAGCAGCTCAGGTGGACTAAGAGAAAGGGTGTCACTTGGAAATTAGGGGGCTTCTATTTTATGTATTGTGGTTTTAGCTGTCTTTCCTTTAAAAATATCAACCCTTTAAAGTACGTGCATGTGTGTGTGCATGTGTCTGTGGCAACTGCTGAAGAAAACAGGGAATTTCTCCTCTTCTCCCTCCTCCCATCCTTCTGTGTTTCTTCTCCCCGTGCCCCTTGTGTTGCTTTGTGCCCAGACTCTGCCTCCATCTCTTTCTCTCTCTCTCTCCTTCTCTCTCTCTTTCACTGTCTCTCTCTCTCCTCCGTTTGCCCAGCACCCAGTCTCTGTGTTGGCACAGGAGTACTGGTTGCCTAGGAAACCACCGCAGGGTGAGCACATGCAATTGGCCAGGCTGGGACCTGACTCTGGGTTGGCGGGCAGATTTTTTGGGTGATTCTTGTCCTCATTCCCCTTCAGGGGAGGGACATTTTCCAGGATACAAAGAAAACTGTCTGTGCCTTGGCTGCTAGGGCTTCTCAGCCTGGGAAGGAATTCCTGTCCTAATGAGGATTCAGAGTTGCAGAATGAGGCCACCCAGGAACAAATGTCCAAAAAGGCAGGAGGCTGGGAGGTGGAGATGGGGTGCCGGGACAATCATAGCTAACACCTATGTGTCAGTCACCGTTTGTTAAGCTCTTTATATGCATTCGCTCATTAGCAAACCTATGCAGTTAGTGTTATCTTTCTCCCGATTTTACAGATTAGAAGAGAGAGACAGAGAGATAATAAATAATGTGGCTGAGGTCACGCACTTGCTAAAGTGCAGAGCTGGGATTCAAATGCAGGTGTGTTGTGACATGAAGTCCTCATGGCCACCTTGCCTGAGGACTTCAGAGGAGAGAGGGAAGATGTGGGGCCACATGAGTAGATGAGATAGCTCCGTAATGTTCTCTGGCTTGCCTCCACCCTTATCCTTGACCCGGTTCTTCTCTCTCTTGAGTAACCAGCCTTTCCGTTCATGGAGGTCTGAAGTCCTCAGGTACTGTCACGTTCCACCTGCTAACTCATCTTTCAGGAATGACAAGGGGTTCTACAGATGGATGGTGGTGATGCTTGCCCAACAATGTTAATGTATTTAATGACACAGAGCCGTACCCTTAAAAATGGTCAAGATGGTAAACTTTGTTATGTTTATTTTACAACAGTTTTTTAAAAACAAACGACAGGGTCATACATCTAGCCAGCCTGGTCTTGTGGACTTGTGATTTTGTCGCTCTGATTTTACCATACTAGGGATAGGAATCAGCTGGCGGGTGGGAATCGGCCAGCGGGGTGGGAATCGGCCAGCGGGGTGGGAATCGGCTAGCAGGGTAGGATTCAGCTAGCAGTGTGGGAATCAGCTGGGTGGGAATCAGCTAGCGGGGTGGGAATCAGGGTGGGATTCAGCTAGTGGGGTGGGAATCAGCTAGGGGGATGGGAATCAGCTAGCGGCCTGGGATTCAGCTAGTGGCGTGGGAATCAGCTAGCGGGGTGGGAATCAGCTAGCAGGGTGGGAATCAGCTAGCGGGGTGGGAATCAGCTAGCGGGGTGGGAATCAGCTAGCGGGGTGGGAATCAGCTAGCGGGGTGGGATTCAGCAGGGTGGGAATTAGCTAGCGGGGTGGGAGTCAGCTAGCGGGGTGGGAGTCAGCTAGCGGGGTGGGAATCAGCTAGCGGGGTGGGATTCAGCTAGCAGGGTGGGAATCAGCTAGCAGGTGGGAATCAGCAGGGTGGTCTTGAGCACTTTCTGTGTGGTTGGCAGGTTGTGTGACGAGCACTTAAACATAAACTATGTGATCGAATCCTTCCAACAGTTCCTCCTGTTATTTCCATTTTACAGATGAAGTAGAGGAGGCTCAGAACATTCAGACATTTCTAGAGGTTATATAGTGAGCTAATGATGCAGCCTTGATTTTAACCCTGGCCTCCCCCTCTCCCTCCCCCTCCTCCTCCCCCTGTCCTGTCCCCTTCCCTCCCCCTCCCTCCCCCTTCCCTTCCCTTCCCTCTTTCCCCTTTTCCTCTTTCCCTTCTTTCCCTCTTTCTTTCCCTCTTTCCCTCCCTCCTGTCTGTCTTTCCTTTTTGACGAGGTCTCTCTCTGTCACTCAGGCTGGAGTGCAGTGGTGAGATCTCAGTTCACTGAAACTTCCACCTCCCAGACTTAAGCCATCCTCCCACCTCAGCTTCCCAAGTAGCTAGGACTATAGGCATGCACCACCATGCCCAGCTTTTTTTTTTTTTTTAAAGAGAAAATGTTTCATCATATTACCCAGGCCTGTCTTGAACTCCTAAGCTCAAGTAATCTTCCTGCCTCAGACTCCCATAGTGCTGGGGTTACAGGTGTGAGCCACAGTGCCTGGTCTAACCCCAGGCTTTCTGATACACGCTCTTCCCAGATTGCCTAGGGCCTGCTCATTGTTGCAGGAATGTGAATGCAAGAACTCTGCTTCTCTGCAGTGCCTGAGGATCAAGTGATTCCCTGCTCCTGGTTCCAGCTCAGTCACTTTAGATGGCTTCAGTGCCCATCAGTTTCCTTGTAGGCAGTTGGCTGGCCCAGGCCATCTCACCAGTGTCCTCAAAGTGTCAAAGCCACTTCAGTGAGGTTTAGCAGTGGTGGCTGGAAATAAAGTCAGTACCCAATGCAGGTAAGCCTGTCAGATCAAAGCTAATGAACCCTGTCCTCAGGAAACACAGTGGAGTTTGGGAACATCTGGTGTGATTACTACCATCATGGGTTCTGGAGACGTGGTTGGCGGGTCAGTAGCTTGATGGTGGAGGAGGAAGAAGGATTCAGGACTTTGCAAGGCCATGGGAGGAAGTGATGGGGCAGGTCCACTACCTTTCACTTATCACATGGCAAAATTCCAGCCTTTCCTGCTGTCATGTGCCCATCACGCATCCTATCTGGCTCACTTAGCAGAATCGCTGGGTTGCTCTGATTTTTAGTTCTGGCAGTTGTTACTCTTGGATGTATCATCTCATTCAATCCTTTCAAGACCTATGATCAAGTTAGTCAACAGTGTTATTTCCATTTTATTTTGAGACTGATTTTCACTCTGTTGCCCAGTGGCATAATCTTGGCTCACTGCAACCTCCACCTCCTAGGTTCTAGGGATTCTCCTGCCTCAGCCTCCCAGGTAACTGGGATTTCAGGCACTTGCCATCACACATGGCTAATTTTTGTATTTTTAGTAGAGATAGTGTTTCGCCATGTTGGCCAGGCTAATCTTGAACTTTTGGCCTTGAGTGACCTGTCTACCTTGGCCTCCCAAAGTGCTGGGATTAGAGGCATGAGCCACCATGCCTGACCTTATTTTATTCTTTTGAGACAGGGTCTTGCTATATTGCTGAAGCTGGTCTTGATCTCCTAAGCTTGAGTGATCCTCCTGTCTTGGCTTCTTAGAGTGCTGGGATAACAGGCATGAGCTATAATGCTCGTCGCTTATTTCGTTTATAGAGAAGGAAACTGAGGCTCTGAGGGATGAAAGGGTTCATGCAAGCTCACACAGGTAGCAAAATGCACAGCCAGGTCTGGCTAAGCCCAACTCTCTCCTCTCTGTCTTCTCTCCTCTCTTCTTTTTTGTTTTGCACAACAGGAGTTATGGCTTCTTGAGGATTAATTGAGATCCCTGGTGAGTCAGGGTAGGAAACTTACCAGGTGGTCAAGGATGAAAAGTGGCAGCAGAGTCTTTTCCATCTTTGACAGTTCTGTTCAGTGTACACATCTGACACTTGCTAGATACCAGAATACAAAGTCACTTGGATATGGAGTATTTGCCAAGGGTATTGATCCTCCACATGGGGGTCCCTGGACCAGCAGCAGCATCATCAGCATCACCTGGGAATTTGTTAGAAACGCAAATTCTCAGACCCTAGCTCAGACCTAGTGAGTCAGTAATGCTGGATGTGGGCCCAGCAATCTGCAGTGCAAAGTTGAATGGTGGTAAAAAGATATGTCCATTTAGAACTGGTGGCCGTGACCTTATTTGGATAAAGAAGTCTTTGAAGATGTTATTATGGTAAAAATTATGGGATGAGGTTATCCTGCATGAGAGTGAGCCCTCAGACGAAAGACAAATGTCCTTAAAAGAGAAGAAAAGGGGAGAGGATTCACAGAGAAGGCCATGTGAATGGGAGCAAGGCAGCTACAAGCCAAGGCATGCCAGAGATGGCTGGTAACCTTTCGAAAGCAGGAGAGCGGCGTGGGGCAGGTTCTCCTGCAGCACCTCCAGAAGCAACCAAGTCTGTGGACTGATTTCAGACTGCTGGCCTCTAGAACCATGAGAATACATTTCTGCTTTTTTTTTTTTTTCTTTCCTTTTTTGAGGTGATGTTTTGCTCTGTTTCCCAGGCTGGAGTGTGGTGGCAGGATCTTGGCTCACTGCAATCTCCATCTCCTGGGTTCAAGTGAGTCTCCTGCCTCAGCCTCCTAAGTAGCTGGGATTACAGGCCCCCCCCCCCCCCCCCCCGCCCGACCAAGGCCCAGGTAATTTTTGTATTTTTAGTAGAGGTGGGATTTCACCATGTTGGTCAGCCTAGTCTCTGACTCCACACGCCTTGGCCCATCAAAGTACTGGGATTGCAGGCATGAGCCATCGTGCCCAGCCATTTCTGCTGTTTAAACCGGCCAGTTTGTAGTGATTTGTTATGGTAGCCACAGAAAACCAATACAGAACCCTCCAGGTGTTTCTGATTCACAAAAAAGTTTGAGAACCAATGGCTCAGGGCAGTGTCTCTCCAAGAGTGGGGATTTAAATATACATAGAGGCCCTATTTTTTGTGCACCCAATCAAAATCAGCCCAAGGATGCGTATTTTTTAGTAGGCTTTTGATGGTGGTTTTTATGTGCACTAAAAATTGAGAGTGTTTAGCCTTGAGGAGTGTTATATGGTGAGTAAATACCTTTTGTCTCTCTGTCAGTCTGGCTATACCCAGCCAAATGAGATACGTTCTTTAGCCAGCTTCCTGCGCTTGTGGAAGTATTGCTATTTTTATTATTATTACTTTTCCTTCCTCCCTCCCTCCCTCTCTCCTTCCCTCTGAGATGGAGTTTCGCTCCTGCCACTTAGGCTGGAGTGCAGAGGCATGATCTTGGCTCACTGCTACCTCTGCCTCCCAAGTTCAAGCGTTTCTCCTGCCTCAGCCTCCTGAGCAGCTGGGATTACAGGTGCATGCCACCACGCCTGGCTAATTTTTGTAAGTTTAGTTAGTAGACACAGGGTTTCGCCAAGTTGGCCAGGCTGGTCTCGAACTCCTGACCTCAGGTGATCCGTATGTCTCAGCCTCCCAAAGTGCTGGGATTACAGGTGTGAGCCACTGCGCCCAGCCATTACTATTATTTTTATTGCTAGCTTTCTCTGCTTCTTTGCAGTTGGCAGGAGAACAAAATGAACGAGTTTATGGTAGAGATGATTATACCCAGTTAGGACTCTGTATTCTGCCCCCTACCATAAGTGCTCCCAGCACATTGTACAAAGTGTTGGATCCTGGATGTGAGGTTAGCAAAGCCAACAGGGATGAGGCTCAGCTACCACCTCCCATCTGGGAGGTGGGACCACCATGGAAGCGGAGCAGGGACGTGGGAATTTCCTAATCATCTGCTTGGGTAGCATAATGAAGTCGACATGCGACATAATTACACACTTGGGAAGTTTCTATTATGCACCATGTTCTGATCGCTAGCACCTGGTGTCAGCCCCTCCAGAGACAGAGAGGCTGGCTGGCTGGCTGGCTGGCTGGCAGGAGAAGCTTCCATGGCTCCCTGGGCCCTGAAGCCAAGGGATCCTGAGCACATCATCATGCCTTGAACCCATGGGAAGGTCTTGTGAATCCAAGTTGTCCTGATGAACCTCCTGCCTGCAAGAGATAGGGAGACAGGAAGACACCGCAGGCTGGGAAAAATGGTCAGCTGAAGTCGTGGGCTCCCCATGGGATCCTTCTGGTTCTGAAGCCTCAACCTTGAGTTTTTTTCTTTCAGCTGTGTCTGGTCTTATTTTATTTATTGAGACAGGGTCTTTCTATGTTGCCCAGGCTGGTCTTGAACTCCTGAGCTTGAGTGATCCTCCTGTCCTGGCTTTTCCGAGTGCTGGGATTACAGGCATGAGCTACAATGCTCATCCCTGATTCTCAGAGAAGGAAACTGAAGCTCTCATATGTAAAGATATAAAGAAATGCCTCTCTGTCTCCCTCTCCCCTTCCCCCTCCCCCTCTCCCCACCCCTGATGGTTTTAAAGGACAAACAGCTGAAACCACAATACATGAAATGGAAGCCTCAGAATTTCCAAGTGACACCCTTTCTTTTAGTCCACCTCAGCTGCCATGACAAAACACCAGAGACTGGGTGGCTTATAACAGAAATTTATTTCCCACCATTCTGCAGACTGGGAAGACCAAGATTAAGGTGCTGGCAGATGTACAGTACAGTAATCTGCTCTTCCTTTTTCCTCCCTCCCTTTTTTCCTTTTCCCTTCCTCCCTCCCTCCTTCCTTCCCTCCTTCCTGTCCTTCCATCTTTCCTTTTTGATAAGGTCCCTCTCTGTCACCCAGGCTGGAGTGCAGTGGCACAATTCCTGGACCTGTTGAGCAGGAGCAGCCCATTCCATTCGTATAATGTCTGTCGGTGGCATTGTTCATCTCCTCTATGCAGGGCACTTCACATATGATCTTAGTTAAGCTTTGTAAAATGTCTGTTCTGAAGGTACCATTGATTCACATTTCAAAGAAGATAAAATAGGCCAGCAGAAAAAAAATAGCGTGGTAAAGATCACACAGCTGGTAAGACAGAAGCAAGAAGTGTCTAACTCAGTGTTTCTTACCTCAGTACTGTTGACATTCGGGGCCAGGTGATTCTCTGTTGGGAGGGTTGCCCTGTGTGTTCTAGGGTGTTTGACAGCATCCTCGGCTTCTGCTTATCAGATGCCAGTAGCTCACCCCAGCTCTGTTGTGACAACTACAGGTGTCTCCAGACATTGTCGATGTCCCCTGAGGAGCAAAAATCACCCCCCATTGAGAAACAGATTTTTTTTTTTTTTTTTTTTTGAGATGGAGTCTTGCTCTGTTACCTAGGCTGGAGTGTAGGGGCATGATCTTGGCTCACTGCAACCTCTGATTCCTGGTTCAAGCAATTCTCCTTAGTCAGCCTCCCAAGTAGCTGGGATTACAGGCATGTGCCACTACACCTAGCTAATTTTTGTATTTTTAGTAGAGATGGGGTTTCACTATATTGGCCACTGGTCTTGAACTCCTGACGTCAGGCAATCTGCCCAACTCAGCCTCCCAAAATGCTGGGATTACAGGCATGAGCCACCACACCTGGCTGAGAAACAGATTTTATGTTTCTTCTAAGATGTTCCTCTGCCTCCACAAACATTCTGGATCTGAGCAGTTTTGAGGCACCAGGGTATGAGTTTATATGACATAACTTCTTTACATGTCAACTTTTAGTTAGCCCACTTCCCTGTGCTCCCTCCTTCGCCCCATCCTCTCTCTAGCACACACACAACCTTCTGCCTGTTTAGAGGTATAAGACAACATAGAATTTGGTTGACTTGTTGGGAGTTCATACAGCTAGTAAGTAATGAAATCAAAGTAAAGCTAAGTTTTGCAGACCCTCTTTAGCTCTTTTCCTATTTCCCCATTTTCTCTTCTCCAGCAGCTCCAAGGCCCGCAGGAAGCTGAGCGAGCTTCCGGAAGCTTTGTTACGTGGCAGCAGCCTCTTTGGGGAATTGGTTTCCTTACTTTCTCTGCATTCTTTTCTGGGAATCTACTTGGGTGTCACGTCCACAGATGAATAGCTGTCTGTAGTGTGTTTGAGACCACATCCCTGCTTTCATGGTCCCTGTACATAGCAGGTCCTCAGTAAATATTTGTTGAATTAATGACTAAGTCACTCTGAGTATCATTTCCACAAATTAAAGTAACATGACCTTAGTTCATCGTGTCAGTGACACACTTTGCCCGGGTCACAACTGGTTTTGAGGCAAGAAGCATGGAGGCTGGAGAGAGCAAAAGGGCTTACTGGGAAGACCCAGGATACTTCACGGACACCAAGGGCAAAAGTGCAGTCCAGCTAATGCAGTACCAGGACCAGCTAAGGTCATTATTCTGCCTTCTACTCTGGGCTGAATAGCTTCTGATCTCAGATTTGCACAGCAGTTGGCTTCATCTCTGTCTCCTCTGTTTTTATTTCTCACTTCTTCTTTTAACCTTCTGAATTCTTCTTGGTGTCCAGACCAGTGTTCTCTACTTTCTCCATATGGAAAAAGATGACCCCATCAGCATAGCAAGCTCAACACCCACCCCCCACATTGACTTGTCCTCATATTTGAGCACTAACCCAGATCAAGGAAAATCTTGCACATTGATTTTCAAATTTACAGGAGAAAGAATCTGATTGGCTCTCCTTGTATAAGGTAATGCTCTCTGGCCCAATCAGGAATGGCCAGGAAGTAGGGCATTTTAGTATAACAATGACCCCTCAGGTCCATTCCATGTTTGGGGAGCAGTTTGTAGAAAACTGTGGGGTGAGGAAACACCCAAAGCCTCTAATACATTGTCCCTGCCCAGGTGAGAAGTAGGATCCCACCCCATCTTGCCTGCATCAAAGTCAAGTGTTGGAGAAAAATCAGGAATGGGCATGTGAGTCTTAGGTGGGCACAAGTGGCTCAGACTCTCATCTAATCCTTTTCCTTTTCTGACAAAAAGGCTCAGAAGGAGGCCTTGAAAGGAAGTTGGAGTGCAACAGCTGCCACTTCTAATTACAGCTAGTGTTTGTCAAGTTGGATTAATTGGGGACAGAAGTCCAATTTACACAGAAGAACAACCATATATACGTTTCTCTGTTTTGATTGCCTATGAGAACATACAGCAAGTTATACTACAATGATTAAAAAACGTGGCAAACACAAGTAGAAAGAAGGCAAGGAGGACAAACAGAAGCTCAAGCAATAGAAATCCCAGGGGACCAGCTTTATTGGATGAAACTATAGTGATTGTAATAAACACACGCAGTTGGAATGACAACAGGTGCTTATAAGATGTTTGGAAACAGGTTTGATTCTCTTGAGTAGTAATAATGATAACAAAGAAAAATAGCAAATGTGTACATAGTTGCATCTCAGTATCAGCAGGGGATTGGTTCCAGGAGCCCCGAGCTTACCAAAATCTGCAGATGCTCAAGGACCTCATATAAAATAGCATATTTGCACACAGACTACTTCTGAATACTTTCAATCATCTCTAGGTTACTTGTAATGACTAATACAATGTAAATGCTATGTAGATAGTTGTTGCACTGTATTGTTTATTTGTATTAGTTGTTATTGTTTTATTTTTATTTTTTATTGTTTTTTTCTTAACTTTTTTTTTTAAGACAGGTCTCATTCTATCACCCAGGCTGGAGTGCAGTGGCATGATCTTGGCTCACTGCAACCTCTGCCTCTTGGGTTTAAGAGATTCTTCTGCCTCGGCCACCTGGGATTACAGGAATGCACCACTATGCCTGGCTAATTTTTGTAATTTTAGTAGAGATTGGGTTTCACCATGTTGGCCAAGCTGGTCTCGAAATCCTGGCCACATGTAATCTACCCATCTTGATCTCCCAGAGTACTAGGATTGCAGGTATGAGCCACCATGCCTGGCCCCTTCTCAACTATTTTTGATTCTCAGTTGATTGAACCCTTGGATAAGGAGGGCTGATACACATTTACTGTGTGCCAGGCTCTGTTCTAAGTGTCGATGGAATCCGTGTCTACTCATTGAATTCTGTAGCAACTTGATGATGGAGATACTGCTGGGCAGTGAAGGTGCTCACAGTAGTCAAAAGTACTTTCAAAATTAACCAGGAGAGTAAAAGGGAAGGGCATGTCTGATCTTCTCTAGAAGAAGCATAACAGTGCACAAGAGCTGGGATTATGCAGCGGCCAGATAGCACTGGTTTGTTTGTGACCCTATGTGAGTTACTGAATCTGAGTTTTGATTTCCTCCTCTTCAGAATGTGGCTAATAGAAATTTCCTTAGATAATTGTGGTGAGGATGAAACCTGGCATGGAACTGTGTGGAATCGCACAGGCCTTGGCACATAGAAGACACAATAAATGCCATGATATGTAGGTGGGGTTACAGGGTCTACAGTCCAGCTGTGTATCTTACAAGCTTTGCACACGTGGAGTTACCTCTCACCAAGCTTCTGTTTTCTCATCTGGGAAAACATGGATGATGATAGAATCTACCTCCTGTGTTCTCATGAGGGAGGATTCAGGTAGTGCAGGTAAAGTTCTGAGTACAGTGTCTCACATATTCTAAGTTTTTACTACATATGATTGTTTTTGTTGTTAGCATTCTAGAATAATGAAATAAGCACTGAGAAAAAGGTGGGTCATTAAAAATGACAACATGAAACCCATTATACTGTTAAGTGATTTGCACTGTACAATTAGCAAATTACACTCACTTTTTTCCCCCAAAAGTGCTTTAACAAGAGGAGGCTGTTTGTGCCAATCACAACACCGTGTAAACAGTGCATTTCTCCGGAAGATCCATTTTCTCCTGACAGCACTCTCAGTTTGATGGTATTTGCATTCCCCTTGATTTGCCTAATTTTAATGAGACATTAGATCAACATCACAAAAGCAATTTCAGATTACTCCGAGTTCCCTGACAAAAATTCTATTGTCACGACATTGTTCAGTTTATACATGGAGAATTTTTGCCATTGATTTCTGGGACAAAGCTCTTATGTAATTCCAGTAAAAGTGTGAAATGGTTATTTTTTTTAAACATATAATTATGGCTTAAAAAACCCAGGAAGCACCTTCTTGGGGTGTTAACACTACACATTAGTGTTTGACGATGCAAGCAGAAGAAACCAACCTTTCTTAGCATAAATAAAATGAGAGTATATTGAATGCCTTAGAGAAGGGAAGGCCAGGGATCCAGAAACCAGGGAAATTTTAGGCGTCCAGACAGCCTCATTATTTTGTACAAACACCACCACTTGGTCAGCTCCCATCTTTGTCTCAGCCTAGTTTCATTTACGATGTAAAGTCCCAGGAGGTGTTTCCTTGGTCTGGTGTGGATCCTATGTCTGCCCCTTCATGGGGAAGGGAAAATGAGACTTGATTATAGCTTTACCAAGACCACAGACATTGGAGGAGAGCAGATTTCCTAAAAGGAAAGCAGGAGTGAGGGGACTAAGAACATGGTGTGTTTGTAGGTGTGGGAATTCCTCTTCTGTAGTTATCACCAGAATTCTCAGTTAATAATGCTTTGTAGTGATTTATTAATGTCCAACTTTTGCCGGCTGTTGACTGTCACTGGAAAACAGCCTGCTGTGGACAAGGTTGTCACTATGTGTGTTAGTCACTAGGTGTGTTAGACCATAGATGGAGTGGCTTAAACCACAAACATTTATTTCTCACAGTTCTGGAGACTGGGAAGTCCAAGGCCAAGGTGCCTACAGAAACAGTGTCTGGTGGGCACTGGCTTCCTGGTTTGCAGACGGTGGTTTTCTCACTGTATCCTCACATGGCCAAGATAACCTCTTTCATATCTCTTCTTATAATTTCACTCACAAAGGGTCCACCCTCATGACCTAATTCCCTTCCCAATGCACCACCTCCAAATAACCATCACATTGGGAATTAGCTTCAACATATGAACTGGGGGGGAGACACAGACATTCAGACCATAGCACTACATAATGGAGAAATGGGGTTTTAAAAACTATTCTTAGTCTCATTTAATTTAGAGGGTTTTTGCTGTACCTAGGAATGGTTAGATATTGTACTTTCCAAAAGGCAGGCATTTTTTGTGATATGGGCTTTGCAGTCATTTTGCATGGAGAGGGAGTGCCTGGTCTAGATTGAGACCCAAAGCTGTGAGAAGGGATCATTTAGCACAGGAAGATGATGAGATGGCAAAGACAACTTTATAGCACTCTTTATCATGGATGTAAAAGGGTCAGGCGAGGCTCACAAGCCAGTCCTCACGGCTACTGTGAATAGGCCAAGGAAAGCTGGGCTGAAATTGCACTGTAAATTATTTAGGTAGAACATGAAGAAAGACTGACTGGCTGCAAGGCAAGTTAGACATTGTGGCAAGACTTCAAGTTACGGTTTTTTTGATCCGAGGTGGCCAATGTGTACATTCCCTCCTCTTCCGCCCCTGATTGCTACATCTAAGGGGTATGTCACCAGATAATCATAGTGCTTGTCTCCTCCTAGGCAGGAGTGGATCTCAGAATATTTCTCAACACAGCACTTAAGAGGGTTTCAGCAAGGCCTGGTGGCTCACACCTGTAATCCCAGCACTTTGGGAGGCCGGAGTGGAGAGGGGGCTGGATCACAAGGTCAAGAGATCGAGACCATCCTGGCCAACATGGTGAAACCCTCTCCCTAGTAAAAATACAAAAATGGCCAGGCCTGGTGGCTCATGCCTGTAATCCAGGCATTTTGGGAAGCCAAGGTCGGTAGATCATGAGGTCAGGAGATCGAGATCATCCTGGCCAACATGGTGAAACCCTGTCTCTTCTAAAAATACAGAAATTAGCTGGGCATGGTGGTGCACACTTGTAGTCCCAGCTACTTGGGAGGCTGAGGTAGGAGAATTGCTTGAACCCGGAAGGCAGAGGTTGCAGTGAACTGAGACCATGCCACTATACTCCAGCCTGGTGACAGAGCGAGACTCCATTAAAAAAAAAAAAGGCCGGGTGTGGTGGCATGCACCTGTAGTCCCAGCTACTTGGGAGGCTGAAGCAGGAGAATCGCTTGAACTCAGGAGGTGGAGATGGCAGTGAGATGAAATCGCGCCACTGCACTCTAGCCTGGGCGATAGAGTGAGACTTCATCTAAAAAGAAAATAACGGTTTCTGCTTATCAACTAGATTTAGGAAATGTGTGTGTCGGGGGGAGAGGTGGGGCAGTGAGATGCTTGGTGATGATGGTGGTGAGGCACAATTTACTGCCCCTCCTCTAGATTTGTAATTGGGAGTTTAAGTAGAGACACGGGCTGCACTAAATATCTTTTCAATCTTTCACCTTACCTGGGAGTTACCGCCAACTCAACAAGTAACTGACAAGGCAACAACAATGACTGCAACAACAACAGAAACCCCCAAGGGGGGAATAAAAGGACAGTGAGGCTTACAGGGTGTGAATTCTTTGAAGCAGTGTGAGGTATTAACCAGAAGTGTTTAACTCCCTTGAGAACGTGGAAGAGAGACATATGCAAGACATTTTGCATTGTATACAAAGAGAAAACACAAACACTCTAGCTTAAACAATTTCTACAACTTATTGACTAAAGCAATGGGAAAATCAAGATACAATGCCTAGTTCAGGTGGGGCTTCATCTAGCAGTTTGAAGACCTGAGTTCCTCTCCCTTTGCCTTTCAATTTCATCCTGGGGACCTCTTGTTTCCATGAAGGTCAATCCTTAGAACCAAGGGGAAGATCGGTCCTGTCTAAACCATATGGCTGAGATTGGTATAGAGGTAAGTTCTCCAAATGAGAAGCAGGTTATGGTGGAACGGAATGGGGAGAATGGATACTGGAATGAAAGTTCTCTTTGCAATGTAGTTTGTGCATATGTGGGTGGGGGAGCTGAAGTCGTTTGTCTAAGAGCCACTCCTTAAATAGGAATAAGAAAAAGATGATAAGTTCATCATGTCTAGAGGTTACCAAGGTGCCAATTGTAGAGAAAATCCTTTCCTTCTAAAGAGAGTCCATCACCACCTTCATTGCCTCTTGATGTAGAAATTTGGGTTTGGGCCAACTTACCCCTGGATCTCTCCACCAGCTTTGCCTGGAGTTTTGTCCCATTAGCAACCACTGCCATGTGTGTTTGTGCACCCAGCTTGGCTGGGAACCGATGTGCTAAGAAAGCCTGTGCTTCCCCAGTGCTGGCAGATTTAGGGGCGGGCAGCCAATAGTGGGGTCAGCAGAGGGGTAGCAAAGGAGGAACTTCTCCTCTGTCTCTCCTGGCAGTTCATGGCTACTCCACGAGGCTGGATGGCTACTCCAACAGAATGGAGACTTTTTAAGATTCAGGCTTGAACAAGTTGCTCAACTTCTCGTGGTCTTATGCCTCATCTGTTCAATGATCATGTAAGTGCGTCATTCCGTGAATAGTTGTAGGCATTCTGTGAGATAATATATGCAGAGCAAGAGGGCTTCACCTTGCATCTTAGGTTGGATTCCCTAGAAGAAGGGTCCAAGGTGGCGATTCTTGTGTAAGTGGTTTATAGAGGGATGCTTTCCAGAGAAGGGTAGTGAGGAAAGTAAGATCGTGCAGGGTAAGGAACTCAGCAAGCATGTGGCAGGGGAAGGAGACCAGCTCGGCCAGTTGTTCTTCACCCTGAGTCCATGCAAGGCCCTAAGCATCATTTGCATCTCAGAGCTGCTTCCGCTTTGAGGCAAGAGTCTGGCCTTCCGTGTTCTTGTGTCAGTCATGTGGGCTGCCTTGTATATGGGCTGCTTCAGGCAGTGGGGAAGGAAACCTTATTGGCAAGGTAGCTCCCATTCAGTTAGAGCCAATTTTCCATAGAAGAAGGTGGCTGTGAGCCATTAGCAATCATCATTCACAGCCTCTGGGGGAGGGGGACACCTGCTGTGTAAGGAATCTGGGCAGGGCCCCAATGGTATCCATCACACCAGGAAGGATACAATCTGGTTTCAAAGTGGGAGGAAGGCAGGATTTGGGATTAACTCTAGTTTGTAGACAGTAGAACTGAAGTCAAGAGATCGGGCAGCTTGCTTAAGGTCATACTGCTAGTAGGCATTACAGAAGGAATGAGGATGCACATTTCTTGCCTTTTGCGACGAGGTTTTTTATATTATCATAGTTTTCTCAAAAGAACAAAAAAGGTCAATTTCTTATAAATTATCTGCCCAGCCCCTTTATCTTAAAAACAAGGAACCTGAGGGCCAGAAAAGAACAAACACTCCAGGTTCACAGAGAGAGTGGGACAGACCGAAGACCAAACCTGTGTGATCATATCTACCTTTGAACCCCACAAATCTCATTCTGCTGCTGCTTTTTGAAAACAGGCAATGAAGGAAGCTGCTGTTGCTTTGAGGAAATATGTTCCCATGAACTTGATGACCCCCTGCTGCTTAGAAGCAAGTCTTGATCAGGCAGTGAATAAACCTTCCAGAAAACAGTATTCTTGCTTCAGGAGAGGCTTTTGGGAAAATGCAGTGAGCTCAGGTGCCTCGGAGTGAGGGGGACACAAAGGGCTGGAGCGAGAACTCTTGCGTTTACTTGACAAATATTTACTGTGCTAGGCAGTGGGGCTGTACCACTGCACCCTCCAGACAGGTTCCTCCTGCTGGAGTTAAAGTCCAGTGGGAAAGGCAATAATTAACTAAACTCCCCTTTATGGGATTTAAATGACAATAATGGTGTGTGCTATGAAGAAGTTTGGGATGTTGTGTGAACATGTGATGGAGGGACCTGACCTCATTTGGGGCCAGAAAGCTTTTCTCTGTAGGCTAAGACCATAGACACAGTGGTTTAAACAACAAATGGAGATACAAAGAATGAAGAGGAATTAATGAGAAAAAGGGGTTGAGGGAGGGGCTGGAAGAACATTCCAGGCAGAGGGAATGGCTTGTGCATGATCTCCAAGGTGGGAAGCTTTTGTTTGAGGCCAGTTTATTTGAGAAAGGCCAGGGTGGCTGGAGAGCCTGGTGATAACAGGTTTGACTGGAGATGAGGATGGAGATTCAGTTCTTTAATGAAAGGGAAGACATAAAATGAAAGCAAGCAGGAAGGCATCCCAAATGTGTGTGCTTGTGGGGCAGGTGATAGGACTAGACTTGTGTTATAGAGGTATCATTCTGATTGTGGTGGCTTGGGAAGGAATATACTTAACCAATATGGCAGACTCAACTGGCAACATTGCAGACTCCACTGGCATGGCCCTTTTTCTTCAAAATACTTAGATTTATTTGAGACTATCTATCTGTATCTATGTATCTATGTCAATGTCTATATCTCCAAAAGAAAGAAAGATGAATAATTATTAGCTAGTAGGATTTTGTCTAAAGGATTAGACAACAAAAAAGGAAGAGTTCCAACATAGATACAGGTTCTAAAATATAAAGGCTTGTGTTGATAAAAGCTAATGTCTTGTCAAGAGACAGGTAACATGGCCCAGAGCCAGTGTAAGTGTAGAACTGCAGCTGATGTCCCTCTAATAAGGCTAGGACTTTGCCTGCTTTATGAAGGGCTAGAAAAACGCCCTTGACATATCCAAAGAGGCGTTAGGAAAGGTTGTTTCTGCCCAGCGTTCAAGGTTGAGAATAGAAAATCTCTGGTGAGAAAGTAAAAGGTCAGTCTATATTATGTGTAGGTGCAGTGCCTGGGCTTAGAAATTCTAATGTGAGAAATTAAGGTGTGAACTAATCAAGGGGTTAAAAAAAGCACCTGGTGAACAAGCACCTTTGTAGTCTTGTTTCTATATCCCTTGACTCAGAGGACTTGTACAGAATATAAGAACCTCTGTTGAAGGTTCTAATAAAATATTATAAGCCACATAATTAGGCATCTCACATAAGGAAAGTTAGCAGACACAGTAAGTAGTAGTGTCTCAAGAATTTGAAACAAAGGAACCAAATGGAAGAAACAAGAGTTTGTTTAGAACGACCAAAGAGAGTTTCTTTTTTTAAAAAAAGAATGAGAGGCCATAACAAAAACACAGGGTAGTGTGTAAAAAAAAAAAAAAAGGAACAAAACCAGGAAGATCGTTTTTAGAATGAACTAAAATTTATAGAAATTGAGAATTTTGTCATTGAAATTAAATAGTAAATTTCAGAGTTAAACAACAGATTAGATATACTTCAGACAGAGGTAGTTAATTGAAAGACAGACCTGTGGAAATTAGGATAGACAAGGTTGCAAAAAATGAAGACTGAGGATGGATTGGAAGAAACCCAGAGTAGCTAAGAAAGATAGACTTCAGTCATGTAGGTGAGAGATGGTCGTAGTGTCTTGGGCCAAATGGTACTAGTAAAAAATGGAGACAGGGGAATGGATTAGAAGAAAATTTAGGATACTTTGTATTTCAAGGTTGAGAAAAAGAACAGGTCAAGACCTAGAGATACATGCTTGCTTTCTGAGGAACAACCACCACCAATGGATGGAAGTTGGAGAGAGATTCTAATGCATTATAAGGAAGATTTTTTTTTTTCCGAAGAACTAGACATTTTTTTCTTTTAATATATTTTAAGTTCTGGGGTACATGTGCAGAACATGAAGCTTTGTTACATAGGTATACATGTGCCATGGTGATTTGCTGCTCCCATTACCCTGTAATCTACATTAGGTATTTCTCCTAATACTAGTCCTCCCCTAGTCCCTTACCCACTGCTATCCCTCCCCTAGACCCCTACCCCCCAAAAGACCCCAGTGTGTGATGTTCCACTCCTTGCATCCATGTGTTCTCATTGTTCAACACCCACTTAGGAGTGAGAACATGGAGTATTTGGTTTTCTGATCTTGTGTCAGTTTGCTGAGAGTGATGGTTTCCAGCTTCATTCATGTCCCTGCAAAGGACATGAACTCATCCTTTTTTATGCTGCATAGTATTCCATGGTGTATATGTGCCACATTTTCTTTATCCAGTCTATGGGCATTTGAGTTGGTTCCAAGTCTTTGCTATTGTGAACAGTGCTGCAATAAACATACATGTGCATGTGCCTTTAAAATAGAACGATTTATAATTCTTTGGGTATATACTCAGTAATGGGATTGCTGGGTCAAATGGTACTTTGAGTTCTAGATCCTTGAGGAATCACCATACTGTCTTCCACAGTAGTTGAACTAATTTGCACTCCCACCAACAGTGTAAAAGTGTTCCTGTTTCTCCACATCCTCTCCAGCATCTGTTGTCTCCTGATTTTTTAATGATTGCCATTCTAACTGGTGTGAGATGGTATCTCAATGTGGTTTTGATTTGCATTTCTCTAATGACCAAGGATGATGAGCTTTTTTTCATGTTGTCTTTTGAGAAGTGTCTGTTCATATTCTTCACCCACTTTTTGATGAGGTCGTTTTTTTTTTTTCTTTTAAATTTGTTTAAGTTCTTTGTAGATTTGGGATATTAGCCCTCTGTCAGATGGGTAGATTGCAAAAATATGTTTCCATTCTGTTGGTTGGTGGTTCACTCTAGTGTTTGTTTCTTTGGCTGTGCAGAAGCTCTTGAGTTTAATTAGATCCCATTTGTCTATTTTGGCTTTTGTTGCCATTGTTTTGGTGTTTTAGTCATGAAGTCCTTGCCCATGCCTATGTCCTGAATGGTATTGCCTGGGTTTTCTTCTAGGGTTTTTATGGTGTTGGGTCTTACTTTTCAATCTTTAATCCACCTGGAGTTAATTTTTGTATAAGGTGTAAGGAAGGGATCCAGTTTCAGCTTTCAGCAAATGGCTACCTAGTTCTCCCAATACCATTGATTAAATAGATAATCTTTTCCCCATTGCTTGTTTTTGTCAGGTTTATTGAACATCAGATGGTTGGAGATGTGTGGTGTTATTTCTAAGGCTTCTGTTCTATTTACTGTAGCCTTGTAGTATTGTTTGAAGTCAGGTAGCATGATGCCTCCAGCCTTTTTTTTTTTTCTTGACTTAGAATTGTCTTGGTTATGCAGGCTCTTTTTTGG
Source organism: Callithrix jacchus (assembly GCF_049354715.1). NCBI lineage: Eukaryota > Metazoa > Chordata > Mammalia > Primates > Cebidae > Callithrix > Callithrix jacchus. The sequence goes on along the minus strand of NC_133513.1, from coordinate 16,000,257 downwards.
TTCCATATGAAGTTTGAGCTGTTTTTTTCCAGTTATATGAAGAAAGTCTTTGGTAGTTTGATGGGGTTAGCATTGAATCTATAAATTATTTTGGGCAGTATGGCCATTTTCACGATATTGATTCTTCCTGACCATGAGCATGGTATGTTTTTCCATCTGTGTGTCCTCTCTGATTTCCTTGAGCAGTGGTTTATAGTTCTCTAAGAACCAGACTTTTAAAGATTATATGACCATTAGAGATGTGATACGAACCTAACACTTTTTGACACCAAAACCCATTTATGGAAATACTGATCTGGTATGGAAAGAGATGTAGTTTTCAAGTTTCTCTGGGTTCTGTTGGCAGCAGAGGAGTTGGAATGGGTGAGGAACATGGGGCAGCCAGCTCAGGTGGCTGCACACTTCTTGTTCAGCATCTTGGCCTAGGACTTCACTTCAACCTGTGATGACAAGATGACTTAGAGAAACTTCTATTGTGGAGCCTGCCTCTCATTGTAAGTGCTGGGTTAAGAAAAGCCCAACTCTGCCACTTCCTAGCTGGTGATCTTGGTTCAGTTGCTCTTCATCTTTGAGCCTTGGTTTGTTCTTCTATAAAGTGGGGATGATGATAAGACTTACCTTGCTGAGATTTGGATGGGATTAACTGCATAATGCATAAAACGTCAAGGTCATTGCAAAATTATAATACATGTTAGCAGAATGGTGGCTATTCATGACTGTTTCTAGACACCATTCAGACCTGGGAATGGGGTCCATACAAGAGGAGATTTCATGAGCACTGGCTGTCATGGATTTTCAGATAAGGACTGCAAGGAGTGACTTAACTACTGAAATCAAGATATCATGTGCATGTGAGAGGTAGGAGGAGTGGGGCAGATGATAAATCAGCAAAATCCCCAAAGAAAGCCAGGTCTCTGGGGAAAGTCTTGTTTCCCTTTGGTAGCTGGTGCTGCAGTTCAGCCCTGGATTTTTGTCCAGGTGCCCAGGTGTGTGCTTTGAGGATTTCCTCAGGAGTCTGGTATTTTGCTTCGTTTGACCTCCCCCACCTCTGCCTTTGCATGCCTTTGTGTCTTTACTGAGCGGGGCCTCTCTGAGTACACCGCGCAGCGCCGTGGGGCCTATAAATACACAGTGACAGGGCAAACTAGTTCAGATGCAATTGTTGCTGACTCAGACATTCGCTCCTCTGGCACCATAGGACTTAAATAGGTGTGGCTCGCCCCTCCCCTGGTGTGGGCTCCTTACTCCCTGTCTGTCTTTCCTACCATTCTGCCTGCCTCCCAGCCACCTTCACTGACGGAGGGTCCCAACAGAAGTCGGCCCTTTCACAGGTCTCCCATACCAAGGAGGCTGCTGGGGTCCCGGTTTCTTGGTACTTTTCCATTCTCTCTTTGTCCTTTGCCACAGTGCCAGCAGAAGAGACGCTGGGAAAGAAAAGGTTGTCATTGTCACAAGAAAGGAGATAAGGTAAAGTATGACAAATTTCCCAACTGTGTTCCTCTGATTCGCATTGTGGGGAGAGCAGGCAGTTTTTCTCCCTACCTCAGAACTGCATAGAACGGTTGACAAAACAGGCGACTTCCCATCCTTGGATGATGACTTTAAAATAGGCCATTAGACAAAAGTAAGCTAAGAGCCAGTGTAGTGCTGAATATACCCATTCTTATAAAATCTGCTATTTTTGAGTTAAATGTTGCGGAAATTACCAAATTTGCATTTAATTATTTTAATAGATCTTGTTTACAGATGACTAGGCAAAAATAAAAAAAAAATCCCCCAAACTAATTCACTTTGACTGCTCTGGTTGTAACTGTGCCTAAAATAGAAAACTTACTCTGAATATTTTCTCAAAGTCGGAGGGAAAGCCAGCTTTAATTCCCTTTTGTCTCATTGTCAATACCACACATACTGTTTCTTCTATTAAATGAGATTTATACTTTTGAAGTCAGAGATAAAATATATTTTCCCTGGTGAAGGACTCTTCTAGATCTGACTCCTGATTGGCTTGTAGACTTTGTTTTGGGTCAAATGAGGGAAAAAGTGTTACATCGTCCACAAGAGCATGACCTTTGTGGTTACAGACCTGGGGTTGGATTCAAGCTTTGCTTCTTACGAGCTGTGTATCCTTGGGCAAGTCACTTAACCTCTCTGAGTTTGTCGACTGTTTTCAAATAGAGATAGCAGTTTAACTGTGTAAGAGTGTTATAAAAAATAACAATAGGTATGTAAGGCAGCTACTAAAGTGCCTGGCAAACAGTAGGTCCTCAGTAAATAGATATTCCTTCCCTTTCCTCCTCTGCTTCCGTCTTTAGATGTCATCACTCATTTTCTTCCTCCTTGGCAGAGAAAACTTGATAGGTTCAATGGTTTGTCAAATGCTTTCCAGGCTCCAAGGATAACAGAGAGAGAAGAGAATTTTCTGAGCAATCGTTGTTCCTGGCCATACTTGCGGGCAACTTGTATTTGGAGGCTGTTTCTCAGAAGGAGTTTGGCAGATGTCTAGTCTACTCGAAATGCTTTTTATTCCTATCTCTGCCCATCAGCCTGTAATAAGCAATCAGCCTTTGTGCTTTGAAGCTCAGCTGAGAATGTTGGGAAGTGGTCAGCTTTGCTGTTTTGTTTCTGTGTTGGCAGATCCCCTACGTTCTGCAGAGGTTACACAGCTTAATTAAATGGGGAAGGAGCAATGAGTGAAAGAGGTGGATTAGAGGGGACATACTTATGTATGATCACTTCACTGGGCCAGGGCAGGAAAAAAAAAAAGGGAAGTGGTGATGGTAAGGGGAGTGGCCTCCAGTATCCTCCTCAGGGACTGTTCTAGCTCCCATGAGTCTCAGCATAATACTTGCCACATATGAAGGAAAAGGACTACAGTCCAGACCATCTTCATTTTACTGAACTGTACCCTTGGGTTTCCAAGTATAAGAGGATAGCACATTCATTCAACAAACACTGCACCGTGAGTTCCATAAAGGCAGGGTCTGGTGACGATCTTTTCTCACCAGTGTACTCTCAGCATTTAACATACTATCAGGTACCTAGTGAATACTCGATAAATAGTGAATGGGTTTATACAGCAAGGCAATCAACTCGAGCGCAAGGGCTCTCAAGCTTGAGCACGCATCAGGATCACTGGGAGAGCTTGTTAAAACACAGATTGTTGTTGTCCAGTATGCCTAGAATTTCCAGCTCCTTATGTCTGGGGTGGGACTCAAGAATTTCTGTTTGTGGTAAGTTTCCAGGTGATGCAGTTGCTGCTGGTCCAAGGGCCATATTTTGAGAACTGCTACTTCGCAGTCGAGAGTGAAAGTGCTAGAATCAAGAACACTTGAGTCTGAATCCCTCCTTCACTAGGTATTAGCTGGTTAATGATGAGCAAGTTGCTTAACTCCTGTAAGCCTCTATTTCTGCGTCTATGAAGTGGAGATAATAATACCTATGTCATAGGATGATTAAGAGGATTAAATGAGAAAAGATTGACTTAAAATTCTCGGTGTAGGCCCTGCTCATAATACATACTTAATACATGGAAAGTAACTGGATTATGCACTGAGTGTATACTCTGGCAAGGCACTAGGCCTTCTGGTGCAGAATGCAGAGACAAACACAATATCATCTCTGCCCTCAAGAAGCTTATAGATTCATGGGGAAGCCAAGTGGTTAAACCAGTCATCATTTACCATGTGACAAATATAGGCTCCTATGGACACAGAGGGAGGTATTCAACCTATCTGGGGCTGGGGACTCAGGGAAGGATCCTGGTGCAAGACTCATACTGAAGCTGAATCTTAAATGTAGAGAAGATGCAGAAGGTTGTTATAGGCAGAGAAAATGTTTGGGTAGAATTGGAAGGGCCCATTTGGTGGTCTTGTAGTTATCCAAAGGCCTTTCATGGTGCCCAAATCTTACTATGAATAACCCCTTGGAGTCAAGGCAGATTCTATCTTGGAAATTTAATTCATTGAAACTTTATTAGATGTAGACTTTCTTACTTGCTCAGTTCCACCGTCTTGGACTTTTGATGTTTCATGAGCATCTCAAGTTTGTTCATACACCAGCCTTTTGCATGTGCCATTTTTTCAACTGGGAACTCTCTTTCCTGAGACTTACTCATGGATGACTCCTCTTTATGTCCCCTGCTCAGAAAGGCCATTCTCTGACACCTGTCTTAGAGTGACCCCTCTGTTCCCTACACTGTATTCCTACTGGGCTTCATTTCTCTTCAGGGAACATCTCATTTTCTCAAGTCATATATTTATTTAGTAATTTATTGTCTCTCTCCCCCACTAGAAGTTCAGCCCCGTGAAGACAGGGACTGTGTCTGGCTTAAGTGCTTAGGAACATAATCAGCGCTTGATAATTGTTAGTTGAATGACTATATGAGTAATAGTAAATGGGTGAATGAGTGAATCCCTATACAGAACCCCACAATGGTCCTTGGAGACTACCTAGTTTCTCCTTCATGTTACATTGGAGGGAATTGAGGTCCTGGGAAGGGAAGGGAAGGGAATTTCCCAGAGCCACACAGAGAGTTGATGTTAGATCTGGTCTTGAACCCAGAAGCTTGACCCTTGAAATAATGCTCTTAGCTCATCCACCCAAACAGAGAGCAGGCACTTTACAGGATGAGCCATCACATGGTGGAATGCCCCTCATCATAGTGGCATTGTGTGATCAGAATTTTTTTTTTGAGTGGGGTTTTGCTCTGTCCCTCAGGCTGGAGTACAGTGAAGCAGACACTCCTGGGCTCAAGTGATCCCCCTGGTTCAGCCTCCCAAGTAGCTAGGACCACAGGCTTGTGCCACCATGCCTACCTATTTCAAAATAATTATTTTTAGAGATGGGGTCTTGCGTTGTTACCCAGGCTGAGTTTGAACTCTTGGCCTCAAGTGATTCTCCTGCCTTGGCCCCCCAGAGTGCTGGAGTGACAGATGCAAGCCACCATGCTTGGCCTGATTAAACAGTCTTTAGGGGCTTTGACTTTGGTGGAAGTGTCATTCCTACATAGAGTGCAGCTTAGTAGCACTGTGTGACCGGGAATGGACAGGAATGAGTTTTAGAAGTAAGTACAGTAAAATATCATAATAGACAGCATCACACTTCACCAGGTTGTCCTGGCCAGTGGTGAAGATTCTGTGATTCTGAGTCAAAGCGAACAAGCTAATAATCACAGTAGTACTAATTCTAGCCCTACTACTAATGATAATGCAGTCAATAGTAATTGAGCACGTACTGTGTGTGAGCCACTGTGTCTAGTGCTTTACATCTGCAGAATCTTTCAACAGTGTCAATTTGGCACCTTTGTTACCACCCCATTTCACAGAAGAAATGAAGGCTCAGAGAGATGAAGTCACTTGTCCCTGGTTTTGGACTAGGGTTGGCTGACTCCAGAGCACACGCTCTTAATGCTGATAACAGAGGTAAATCCTGGGCTCAAATCCTGACTGTGACACTTAGGGCCTCAGGCAAGCAACAACCTCTCTCAGCCTTGGTTTCCTCATCCATAAAAACAGCGCAAAAATACACTCCCTGATGGATTGCCACAAATCCCATTCAGGGATTCATTATGACATTTATTGGCATCTATAAATGCCAGCTCTTCTAGTTAATGGCCCCTCTTCTTTTCTTTAATTCTATTTCGGTATTAGGTGTTCTGTGTTGCCATATACCCATTAAGGTCCCAGGAACCCAGGGAATCTCCATTTTTCTCTGTCTTGCTGGCCCTGTGTTTTCCCTCTTGCCTTCAGAATTTTTGAATCTTGTTTTCTGCAAGTGAGAAAGCGGGGAGGTTCTCTTTGTAAAACATAAGAGCTACTTTTACGCTACAATGAGACAGGAAGGAGGCCTGGAGAAAGTGACATCTGGAATCAACACAAAGGACTTGAGTGGTTTCTGGAGGCTGCAGGGGGCAGAATGTCCAAAGCTTCCTCCTTAAGGAGCACCTGTGGGCTCCCATCCACACTGTGCATGCGGCGGTTGCTGCCTCCCAGAACAGAGCTCAGTGTTGAGTCAGATGGAATTTCACAAAGGCTTGGTGGTTCTGGAGTCAGACAGACCTCCAGCTCTGTTAAATCTGGGTCAGTCTCTTCCTAGATCTGCAGTCGTGGACAACTCCCTTTGTTTCTTTGAGATTTGGTTTCCTCATCTGCAAAATGGGCTGGTTGTGAAGAGTAAATAAAGGGATGAGTAGTTAAAGAAAAGGGTTGTATACACATGACAGACTGACATTAAAAGGTGCCGTGGTTGGTGCAGTGGCTCACGCCTGTAAGCCCAGAACTTTGGGAGGCTTAGGTGGGCCAATCACGAGGTCAAGAGATCGAGACCACCCTGACCAACATGGTGAAACCCCATCTATACTAAAAAACATACAAAAATTAGCTGGGCGTGGCAGTGTACACCTGTAATCCCAGCTACTCAGGAGGCTGAGGCAGGAGAATCGCTCCAACGCAGGAGGTGGAGGTTGCAGTGAGCCGAGATGGCACCACTGCACCCCAGCCTGGCGACCGGGTGAGACTGTCTCAAAAAAAAAAACAACAAAAAAACTGCTGAATTTATTCAACAAATATTTATTGAATACTAAATGCCTATGAGGTACTGTTCTAGATCTGTGGTTGGCAAACTGTGGCCCTCAGGCCAAACCCAGCTGCCACCTGTTTTTGCAAATAACATTTTACTGCAGCCCATCCAGGTTGATTCATTGACCTATCATCTATGGCACGGTTGTGAGAATAACAGGCTCACAAGATTGCAGTGTGTAGTCTCCCACCCTTTACAGAAAAAGTTGCTCAGCCCTGATCGAAGGGATGGGAAGAAGTGAACAAGACACATACACATCTCTGATGGAACTTTCCAGCAGGAAGACCATAATAAGCAAAGTAAAAAATAAACTATAATATGTAAGAAGGTAGGAAACGCAAGGGAGAATAATAAAACAAGGGTTGGGGAGAGAGAATGCCGGGGAGAGAGCAGAATGGTGGTTCTGAGTAGGCTGACCCAGGCCAACTTTACTGAGAAGGTACCATTTCAGCCTTGAGTTGATGCGGAGGAGAGAGCAGGCAGTGAGGATATTCGGAATTGTTCCAAGCAGAGGCACCAGTCACTGCAAAGGCCCTGAGGCAGGAGTGTGCTGCGATCATCCTAAAATCAGTGAGGAGTCTAGTGTGGCTGGACCCAGATGAGCAGCGGGGACTGGGTTGGCGGGGGCAGAAGGAGGAGATGCAGATCCTCCCTTCAGGGTCACCAGTTGTCTCAGACCTTGTGGTGCTTCTGTATACTGCCTTTTTCTCCCAGTGAGCTGGAAGCCACTGCCCAGGGTTGACCCAAGAAGTAACATGTTCAGAGTTCTACTTCACAAATCCCAAGGGCCTCCCAGCGAGCCGGAGAAAAATCCAGATTTGAGAGCCTGGGAGGCTCCCTGTTGACCTCTGAGTCTTTTGTCCCTGAATATTTCCTTTTACACTTTAGGCAGGCATCAAGAATCCAGATACCTACAGGAACTTGGCTGGATGGGACACAGCAGGAGTTCTCAGGACCTTAGCAAAGTGAGGGACACACGGCCCTTTAAGGACGACTGCGATTTACCTCCAGCCGGTGGCTGTTATATAGGAAAGTTAGCTCAGTGTCATCAGAGCTGACTCCTGAAGAGAACTCAGAGATGCAGATTTTAACATAAAATTTTTCTACATTTATATATGGACTAGTAATTCAACTTGTCTTTTTAAACATCATGCTGGACAAAATATATCTGCAGTACCTTTTCCGCAAACATATTCGCAGTTTACTCAAGACAAGGATTTGGGCTTCTTTTTATTTTATTTTTTTGAGTAGGTCTTTGGGACCTGGCATTAGAAAATTGTTGTTTGTAATAAGGTGCCCAGGTAAACTGTGATGTAGACCAAAACACCACTCTGTGGTGCCCTGCGTAGCCCTCGGGCTGGTGTAGCAGGTTGCAAAGGACTTAGGTCTGAATATCCCTTTTGGCTTCTGTTACCTTGGGTGTAGCTGGTACAGGAATGACAGCTCGTTTATATTCTGGGGCTGGCCATGTGCTCAGGACTGTCCGAGAGACTGAGAAGTTGACTCCTTGCTTGGGGCCTCTGGAAGTGTACACTCCAGGAGAAAGGGTAGCACAAGCTGTCCTTAAAAACAGAAAAATACTACTCTCTGCTTCTACAAGTTTGGGTAATTTATTTATTCATTTTTCAGATGGGGTTTTACTGTTGTTGTCCAGGCTGGAATGCAGTGGTATGATCTCGGCTCACTGCAACTTCCGCCTCCTGGGTTCAAGGGATTCTCTTGCCTCAGCCTCCGGAGTAGCTGGGGTTACAGGCATGTGCCACCACGCCTGGCTAATTTTATGTTTTCAGTAGAGGTGGGGTTTCACTGTGTTGGTCAGGCCGGTCTCGAACTCTTGGCCTCAGGTGATCTGCCCACCTTGGTCTCCCAAAATGCTGGCATTACAGGCATGAGCCACCGTGCCTGGCCTGAGTTTGGCTACTTTAGATTCCACATCTATGTGGGATCATGCAGTGTTTGTCTTTCAACGACTGGCTTATTTCTCTTAGCATCATGCCTTTCAGGTGTGTCTATGATTCCAGGACTGTGAAGAGAGGGAAGTGGGGAGATATTGACCAAGAGGTAGCTGGTTTCAGTTGCGCAAGATGAATGAGCTCTGGAAATCTAATGTACAGTCATGTGACCTTTGCTAACAGTACTGTATACTTGAGATTTGCCAAGATGGTAAGTCTTAAGTGTTCTCACACAAAGAAACAAAAGGAAATGATAACTATGTAAGGTGACAGACGTGTTAATTAACTTTATTGTGGTGATTATGTCACAATGTGTATGTATACCAAAACATCAAGTTGTTTACCTCAAATACATACAATTTTAGTTTTTCAGTCATATCTCATTGAGGCTGGAATAAAGAAATATATACTGGAAACAAACACACATATGAAAACCCAGTGGAGAAATACTGGCTGGTGCCAGTTTACCAAAATGAAGGCCTCAGGCCAGTCTGGCCAACAATCATGTTGTGTTTGGGTTGATGGTCTTGTTTAAAAAACTGTTTTAAGCTACTTGTTGGCTTTCAAAAATCAAAAGGTTTCATACTGTTCCTTTGCATATATACCCAGAAGCAAGATTGCTGTGTCACAGGGTCATTCTATTTTTTGAGGGAACTCCATACTGTTTTCCATAGTAGCTGTACTAACTTCTATTGCTACCAACAGTGGAAAAGGGTCCCCTTTTCTCCACATCCTGGCCGACCCTTACTGTCATTTGTCTTTTTCATAATAGCCGTTCCAACAGATGTGAAGGAAGATGCACAATTATTATTTGTCAATTAAAACTAAATAAGGACATAAAAAGGAGGGAAAAGACTTCACACTAAATTCTACACGTGAGCTTCTCTTGATGCAAAGTATCAGGAGATTCTGGCCATACCAGGCCCAAATTCCTATATGGATGAGAATGGCGGCCTCCTGCAGGTGCAGGGATGCGCTCCCTACTCACCTGGCAGTTTACTTACTTGTTTACATTCCCTGCCCATCCCCTTCCTCCTCAAGGGCTTTTGAGTTTGCGTCTCTCGAAGCGGGGGCTACTGATGTGAGCAAGGGTCACCCGGAGTTGTGTCCTGTTTGCAAGAACTTCCGTGCTCAACCCCAGGACTAGAATGCCCTGCATTCTCCCTGACCATTGACCAGTGATGATTGCCCTACTTGTTACATCTTTAAACACCTAGCACTGTGCACCAGCTCAGCATCCAGGGCACAGGACAGAGCAGCCTTCAGAAGAAATTACAAGGAGGTGTAGGGCTGCTATTTTGGTAGAATTCTGACCTGTCTCTTGGGTTCCAGAGGTTGACTTTCTTCTCTTCCAAGTCCTTCTGTCCTTACCTGGTGGCCCAGGTGGCCTGTCTCTGTGGCCACTGATATTATTCTGGAACACTGAAAGGCAAGGGAGAGAATAGATTTTCCCTCTTTCCCATCTGATGTCCTAACATAGCCTTCTTGGGCAACTTTATCACACAGCAAAGTCAGGGCTGCAGCTGGGACTCTGGAAACATTTCATCCATGACGTCGTAATTGATTTTCCTCCTTTCATCCTCCCTCTAGATTCCTCTCTCTCTCCCCCACCATACCCGTTTCTCAGTCACTATAATGCTTCACTGATTCCCCTTGATGGTTGGGGAGAATTCACTCTCCATGACTTGTTTTGTCCCTGTTAATCCCCGATCAATATGTGGCATCCAATGTAGTCACTGTTCAGGGAAAAGTAATTATTATTCTGCCTGGGCCAAGAGTCATCTTAATTTAAAAGGATAAATTGCTCACTCAACTTCCAGACTTTCCCTTCAAAAGGGAGACAAGTTCGTGGGTTGGCAGAGGGAGGCGGTGTTTCCTCTTAGCCTATGCATATAGAAATACCCTTCTTATCCTTTCACAAACTCTTCTTTATATTTTTTACTGGGAGATGTGCCAGTCTCTTTGGACATATTTTCTCTACTCCTCCCAACAACCTGAGAGTAGTTGATTCATTTATAATATGAGGAAACTGAGGCAAAGAGATGACAAGACTTATCAAAAGTCACTTGACTTGTCAGTACAGAGCTGGGATTGAACTTAGTGTGTTAGACTCCGAAGCTCATGGTATACACTGAAGAAAACACTCTTCCAGACCTTAATGCCCCAGCATTTCATTTTTGTCTGTCCCCCAGGACAGGCTGGAAACTCCCTTCTCAAAGCTCTTCTCCTGGCATGAGTTTGATGATTTATCTTCCTCCAGCAAGCCTGATTTAGAGAGTTTTAGTTATGTATAGAGGGAAACGATTATGTTTCTGAGATGAATTATTGTACATCTGAGGTCACAGAGTGTTCTTAATGTCCCATGAGCAGGTGAGTGGAAGGATCAGGGGCTATTGAATGGGAAGAAAGCCAGGGACACAGGCATTTGCAGAGCCACAAGAATCTCAGGTGAGACTCAGCTCAGCTCTTGAACACAGTAACCCAAACTGCTTAGGCTTGCCAGTCTGTGGGTGAGATGAAGTCATGGTAACAGGAATTGTGCACATTTTCTGGCTCTTTATCTTCATTCACACATACAGGACTTCTGCTCATGCAAACTTTCCCTCTGTCCTGTCTGAGAATCCTTGTGGTGGGGTTATTGCACCCTTGCTTTTAGCTGACTGCATTCATCTCAAAGTGTCTTATGTTTTTTCTTCCACATTGGCCTTATAGTCAATGTGTGTATCTTGAGATGCTCTTGAGGGTGCCAGGGGTCACCAGGTCATAGGTTTTGTGTCCTGATGTTTATGAAAGTGCCAATGCTAAGAATTTCCAGAGCAGTGGAAAGAAGTTCTCTCTCTCCCATTCTGGGATAGACACCACTCTCCAAGCTCCAAAGCCATCCCGCTGGGGCTTTGTCCTAGAGTTCTATGAAAACAGAGCTGTTAGTTTTCCATCTGTTCCATCTCCACATTGCTCCAGGGGACATGCATCTGGTTCTTGATCCAACCTGATTTCTTTCTTTTGCAACATCAAAGCTTCATGCTTTCTTCTTCATCCCCAGCTAATGCCCTCATGCAGTTGTCTGAGGGGGCTCTGTTTACCAGCTTTCCATATTCTCAGTCATGTCTGAATTCCAGTTTGGCTTCAAGGTAGGATATAGTAGTATTTAATAGTGTGGGCTTGGGTGGGAGTGTAAAATGGTGCAGCAGCTTTGGAAAACAGTTTGGCAGTTTCTTAACATGTTAAATATGAACTTACTATACGACCCAGCAATTTCCCTTCTAGGCAGCCACCCAAGAGAAGTGAAAGCATATGTTCACACAAAGACATATCCATGAATATTCATACAAACATTATTTATAATCAAAGTAGAAACACTCCAAATGTCAATCAGTTAGTAAGTAGGTAAACAAAATGTGGTATATCCATATAATGGAATATAATTCAGCAAGAAAAAAGGAATAAAATACTGATACCTGCTACAACATGGGTGTCCCTCAGTAACCGTATACTAAGTGAAAGAAGCCAGATATATAGGCTCGTGTTGCAGAATTCCATTATGAATTGTCCAGAAATGGCAAATCTATTGGGAAAGAAAGTAGATTAGTGATTGCCTGACCTGGGTTGGGGATGGAGGTGAAAATGAATAGCAGATGAGCATGGGGACTTTTGGGGGGTGTTGAAAATGTTCTAAAACTGGAAGATAATTGAAATTCTATAAATTTACTACAAATCACAGAATTGTGTACTTATAATGTGTGAGTTTTATGATATGCAAATTACATGTCAATAAAGCTTTTTGTTATTTGTTCCGAAAGTATTGATTTTAGAGTCAGTCAGACCTTAATTGCTTAATTGCTTCCTCTGTGGCTTACTAACTGTGTCACTATTGATACTTAAGTTGGTTGAGCCTCAGTTTCTCTATCCATAAATTGGGCATAAATACCACTTGATAGGGTTGTTGTAAAGATTAAAACTGGTTAAAGTTTGAGAAATGTTTAACATTGAGAGAATATAATAAAAAGTAAAATATATGAAAAACTTAATATTGATATACTATTATATGCTTAATAAAAGTTAATTTTTGTTACTGTTGCCCTTCCTTGCTGTGAAAACTTTTTTGTATTAACATTTTGAAATGTACCATAGGAGTATACAGGTAGAAAAATAATTGGGTCTCTTTTATTTTGGAAAGTGTTTCTGAATATGCAGTGCGTCTGTGGATGCAAGGTGTCTAAGCTTGGAGGAGACGTGGCAAGTGTTACTGTCTACTGCATGTTGTCCCAAGTGGGTCCTGTCTGAACTGCATTTTAGGCCATCACCCTCCCTCCCACTTGCTTACCACAACAGGTCTTCTGGTCTTCCCAGGCTCCTGGGCTCCTGCTTCCTATTTTTGCCATGCTTCTCATAGAGAGGCTTAGGAGGAGAGAGGATAGGCAGGATGTCCCCATGGGGCTTCCCGCAGCCTCCCAATTAGACTAGTTGTGGGGAGACTCCGGAGGAGGGAGGTCTGGGCCTGTGCCAGCAGGATGGCTGTGAGTCTACAGAGAGAAAATAGAGCACAGAAAGGGAGCTGAACTTTCTAAGCAGCCAGTTTCGTTTTGGGCATGGCAGTTGCTTGTGCTGTCAGGGAGAATCAAGCTCATCTGCTAAGGAGAGCTGCCAGGGGCTGACAAACTCCATCCTTACAGGTTCCTCAGCTTCTCTCTGGCTTACCGAAAACTTGGCTCTGCCTGTCTGGGAGTACAGAGCTTCTAGGTTGAGGAACGTTGGGCATGTTGAAGTTGAGCCTTTCAGATGACTTACTGGCACTTGAAGTCTGCATTGTCTGGCTTCTGTCATAGACACCCTTCACTCTTGCATCTCACACAGGTTTGACTTCTCCATGTCCCCTGGTCTCTCTGTTCCCATAGGTACTGTGCTACCTTCTGCCTCTTTACCTTTATCCCTCCAGCCCTGCATGTTTCTTATTTTTGCAGATGAGGAGACTGAGCCTGAGAAAGATCAAATAATTTGCTCAAGGTCGCACAGCTAATAAGTGACAGAGCTGGAGTTAGAACCCAGGTTTTAATGATTCAAGAGCCCGAGTGCTTGGCTTACTCTGCCACTTTCCAAATTTTGGTGTGAATTGTATGCTGCACATCTGCCTCCCTTGTGCAAAGACTGTATATTTTTCATGTCTGTATCTTCTTGGCCCAGCATGAAGCCTGAAGTACGGTAGCAAATTTGGTACAGGTTTAAGTTCCTGCGTCAGAGCCCACCCCCACCACTTACTAGCTCTGTGGCTTTCGGTGACTCAGTTAAACCTTTCTGAGTCTCAGTTTCCTCATTATAGGATAACAATACCTACCCAGGGTGTTTGTGAAAATTTGGTGACATGATGCATGTTTGGTGTTTGATGCATAATGGGTGTGGTAGACATTTTTGTTTTCTTTTGGGACATTGAATCCTGTATATTCTCAACTATGCTGTTTAGATAGAGTTTACCTTAATCTCCGGCTCCAAGGAGAGAGAACCCTGGGCAGCCTGGCCAATCAGAGGGCTGAATTACCCTGATCCAATCTATGCCTTCTCTGGGACTCTGGCTAGAAATATCAGGAAGCGGCAAATTACATCCTTCTGAAATGATGGATACAATGAGTCAAGTAAATAGTGAGCTGCGTAGACACCAGGTGGCAAAGGATTTTTCTGAGAATGAAGCCAACCCAGAGGAAACAGAACCAAGAGGAGAAAGAAAGAGAGTTCTGATCATATTGTTCATTTTATGCCTGGATTTTTTAGTCGCATAAATCAATAAACTTGTTCTGTCTTTCCTATGATTTCTCTCTATCTTTCTGTCTGCCTTGAGCTAACTGAAGTTGGTATTTGGCACTACCGAGTGAAATTTATATATATCTATATCTATATATATCTTTTTTTTTAAATTGCTCTTTAAGTTCTGAGGTACACGTGCAGATTATGCAGGATTGTTGCATAGGTACATACATGGCAATGTGGTTTGCTGTCTCCATCTCCTCGTCACCTATATCTGGCATTTCTCCCCATGTTATCCCTCCCGAACCTCCCTACCCTCCACTGTCCCTCCCATAAACCCCCCCAACAGACCCCAGTATGTGATGCTCCCCTCCCTGTTTGAAATTTTTGTTCAACAAAGGTGTTTTAAAATGGTGAGTGTTGCCTTTATTCCCTGAGTGAGGGAATGCCCAAAATAATATATGCTTGTTAAAGATCAGAGTTAACTTTAGTTCTAGCAAAGATCAAATAATTAGATAGGCAGTCAAGGTGAAGACACGGGGTCCGGAATTTACAGGGAAGAAAGTTCTTTGGGGGGAAGCAGGACATTCAGGCTTAGTAATTTCATTACTAAGAGAGCTGCAGGAGGGAGGGGTGGCAGGTGACATTGACCAGGTAGGTTGGGGCCAGGTGATCAAGAGCCTTAACTATGATGAAAAGGGATTGGAAGATGAATAGTGGACGGTGAAACTGAAGACCAGTAGGCCATTTATGAAACAGTGGGGATGAACGAGGACAGTGACAGTGAGTATGGGGCAAAGACTTGGACCTTAATTTTGAGTCAGTATACGTCCGGATGGGGAAGGAGAATATGAATTGGGGTCTAGTTTGGTGTAGCCAAAGCTTCACATATATTAAGTCCTATAAGGCTCAGTTCGATTTGTTTATTTTTAATGGGAATGTTCTGGACATTTTAGAGGGCACATTCTCATAAGGCAGTGAGTATGTTTTATGTTAGGTGGTGATCAGAGCTGAGAAAAAGCAATTTTGGTAAGAGGACAGGGAGTAAGGATAAGGTGTTAAGTAGGGCATCCTAAGAGAGCCCCCCACCCCCGCCATGCCCTGTTTTGAGACAGGGTGTTGCTCTGTCACCCAGGCTAGAGTACAGTGTCCTGACCGTAGTTCACTGTAGTCTTGATCTCCAGGGCTCAAATTATCCTCCTGCCTCAGCTTTCCCAGTAGCTGAGACTGTAGGTGCATGCTACCATGGTTGGCTAGTTGTTGTTTTGTTTTGTTTTGTTTGTTTGTAGGGATGGGATCTTGCTATGTTACCCAGGCTTGTCTCAAACTCTTGAGCTCAAGCAATCCTCCTGACTTGGCTTCCTGAGTAGGTAGGACTACAGGCAGGCACCACCATGCCTGTCTGATTTTTTGAATTTTTGTGTAGACTTGGGATCTTGCTAAGTTTCTCAGGCTGATCTTAAACTCCTGGGCTCACGCGATCCTCCCACCTTGACCTCCCAAAGCACCGGGATTACAAGCATAAACCACCATGCCTGACCCAAACAGAGCATCTTTGATAAGAAAGCTAACCATTACCTCAAGACACATGAGACTGCATGCTTATTAATTTCTGGGAAAATATTTATCATGTAATGCTGTAGGGAAAAAAAATCAGCATAGGAATTAGAAGCAGATTATGTTGGAGCAAGATTGCTTTTTACCACTGGGGAAATTTTGAATCAGATTTGATCTTTTTCATTTATTTATTTATGAATTTTTAAATGAATTTTTAAAAGTCCATACCATAACATTAGAGAGTGTTGTGAGCCCCAAATTGAGTACAGTAACCCTAGGGATGGCCAGTTTCTCAATGTTTCTCCTAAAGTGTAGTGTTGGAAATAAAACTTTCAAGAGCATGCTGAGCAGCATTTGAAAAGGGACAAATGGACTGTTTTTCCCAGGCCTGTGATAGGTGTATGATGATTCAGGGCGGCTGCTTCAACCTGGCTCTCTAGACTCTGGAGCATTTTGGGATTCTGAAAATCAAAATTATAATCAATCTCTCTCTCTCTCTCTCTCTCTCTCTCTCTCTCTCTCTCTCTGTGTGTGTGTGTGTGTGTGTGTGTGTGTGAATTACTGAGTGTTGCAGCCATCAGTCTTGACCTCTGAGGCTCAAATGATTCTTCCACCTAAGTCTCTTGAGCAGCTGAGACTATAGGTGTGTGCCACCATGCTTGGCTAACTGTTATATTTTTCTGGAGATGGGGTTTTGCTTTATTACCCAGGCTGATCTTGAACTCCTGGGCTCAAGCAATCCTAACATGTTGGCTTCCTGGGCAGCTGGCACTATAGGCAGGCACCACCACACCCCGCTAAGATCTACTTGTGCTCTTCAAGGGTAGCCCCAACTTGCCTTCATTCCTCATCCACCCATTTCTCCTCACTCACCACTTACTCACTTGCATCTCTTCTCACCCTCAGAGATGGGCTGGTGGGTGAAAATCTTGCAAGGTACTTAATACACCCATCACTCAATTTATCATAAAAGCTGAATGTTTAATTACTTAAAAATTCCCAACTTTATGATAGTATAATTGACATAACATCAAATTGGCCCAGTACACCATTCAGCGATTTTTAGAAAATTTACTGACTCGTGCAACTATCACCAGCATCTGGCGTGAGGACATTTTTGTCATCCCGATAAGATCCTTGTGCCTGTTCTCATCCCTAACCCCAGATAACTGCTGATCTGTTTTCTAGCTCTATAGCTGTGTCTTCTGCACATTTCATATGAGTGGAATTATGCAGTATGTGGTCTTCTATGTCTGATTTCTTTCACTTAGCATGATGTTGAGATTCATCCACGTTGTAGCAGGTCTCATTATTTCATTTTTTATTGTTGCATACTATTCCATCATATGGGGTAGACCACTCCATTCACAAATTGTTGGACATTTGAGCTTCTTTTACTTCTGGGATATTATGAGTAATGCTGCTATGAATACTCACTTGTGAGTCTTTTGTGGACATACATTTCAATTTCTCTTGAGTAGATTCCTAGGAGTGGAATTGCTGGGTAATATATTAAGATTACATTCAACTTTTCGAGAAACGAATGACTTGGTTTTTAAGCCATGCCAAAGTTCTCTCCCCATCACTTACAGAGGGTTGTGTTGAGCATCTCTCATAACCTGGAATGCTCTCCACACATGGCTGCAGCTGAGCTATTTGCAGTGGCATGTTCAGGTCTTTCCATGCCCAGCCATTTGCTGGAGCAGTTCTGCCTACCGGTCATTCCTCCAAGCCTCCCCTTCCTGCCACAGCCAATCCCGAGGAAGGGGAAACACAAAGACGTCTGTGGCTGTCTGCACGTGGCTTTTTCTCCAGATGGGACAGATGTAGTTGCTGTAAAAGCAGCTGCGATGTTTCCGTGCTAAAAGGGCTTTTCATGCAAGAGATGAAAAGCGGAATGTCGTGCTGGAAAGGTGAACTTTGGGAGCGGGTATGAAAAGAATGTGATGTGTGCTCCCCTGTTTCTCTGGGACAAATGAGTCATGTTTGAGAAATGGTCCCTTTTCAGCCTCAGTGACTGCTTGCATCTATTTCAACCTCCAAAAAAAGCTCAGGGAGAGGAGATCTGGAACTTGAGCAAGACTCAAAGGTTGCTGGAGACTCAGAAACAGTCATCTGATGGTGTGACAGGTCAGTGAGCCAATCAGCCAGCCAAAGAGCTGTGATGAAGGGAGAGATTGTAATTGTAGAGTGACACATGGCCTCATTTATCCTAGAGAAAGCTGGGGAATTTGGTCTCAAACAGCTGGTACTGAATTGAGTCTTTGTATGACCAACAGACAAGATACTCATTTAAATTGAACAGATGCCAACGTTACTTGGGCTCCTTAGTGGTAACTGATCCTTCCCTCATGGGTCTGAGGTATTAAAAAATATTTAGAACTTGGCTTCCAAGATTTAATTGTAGCCCTTAAGAAGTAAACTCAGACATAAAAGAGACGTGAAACTGGCTAGCCATATGCAGAAAACTGAAACCGGACCCCTTCCTTACATTTACCCAAAAATTAACTCAGGATGGATTAAAGACTTAAATGTAAGACCTAAAGCCGTAAAAACCCTAGGAGAAAACCTAGGGAATACCATTCAGGATATAGGCATGGGAAAGACTTCATGACTGAAACGCCAAAAGCTATGGCAACAAAAACCAAAATTGACAAATGGGATCTAATTAAACTAAAGAGCTTCTGCGCAGCAAAAGAAACTGGCATCAGAGTGAACAGGCAATGTATAGAATGGGAGAAAATTTTTGCAATCTATCCATCTGACAAAGAGCTAATATCTAGACTCTACAAAGAACTTAAACAAATTTACAAGAAAAAAATCGCTTCCCTTATTCCTTAAGGTGATCTCAGATGGCAGACTTCCTGAGTTCAAATCCTGATTGCAGAGGATCATTGAATGATTTATTTAACTTCTCTGTGCCCTGGTGTTCTCATATGTAAAGTGAGACTGAAAGTAATACTTCCCTGTTTTGAGAATTAACGGAGATCATCTACGTAAGACACTTAGCATATTGGTGGGCACATAGAAAGGTCGGAGTAAACATTAACTGTCATTACAATTATTTTGAAATTTATTTTTTATTATTAAGGTAATTTTCTATTTGGAGCTTCTATTTTACCAGGTGGATGAAATTTGAATCTTAGCCTATTCTAGGTGACCCCAAACAATTCAGTATTGAATATTAAGTATTCAATGCAGTATCGAATTGCCTCTCTTCAAAGATTTGTATTCTTTTGTGTGGCAGAATTGTGTTTGAAGGAGGATAGGAGACTATGATTGTCCCTGGATAGGTGAGAGGCCATCTGGTTTTCAGTTATCTGTTGAGGCTGACATTCATGGAGATCCATTTCATCTTGTATTTGCAAATGAGAAAACTGAGGCTCAGAGAGGTTACGAAACTTGGCTAAAGACACACAGCTAGGTAGTGGATCCAGGACTCAAAACCAGATCGGTCTGACTTTAGGGCCTTTGCTCTTTACCGTTTATTTTCTTAAAATGACTCCAGTGACCTTATATCCGAGTGGTCATACCATTAAGCAAAAGGGTAAGGATTTTTTTTTAAGAGGTGGGCTCGGTTGGTTCATGATTCATCAGAAAAAGGCCTGAGGACTTGTGTCAGATGCCAGATAGAACCTTAGTTCTTGGTAAATTTGGAGAGCAATTTGGTGTTTTAGCTAATAAGAGAAATTCAATGCATATTTGTTGAATTGAAGAAAAGAGAGGAAAGAAGGAAAAAAGTAAGATAAAGAGGCAAGAAAAAAAGAAAAAAGAAGACAGGAAGAGGAGGAGGCAGTCAGGTAGGAAGGGAAGAAGAGGTTTTGATTTTCATTTGCCAGCCACACCTTTTGAGTATATTGGTTTTATGGAGCTTTACCAAGATTTTATGCCTTGGAATCTCTCGAGGAACATTTTCAAAATACACAGTCTAGGACTCCATGTGACACCTACTGAATCAATCAGAATCCCTGGGGTCAGTCCTGAGCAGACAAACTCAGACAATTTTATAAGATACTTCTCTTTGAGAAGCATGAGTTTGTGATTATTATTTTTAACAGAGCAAATTAGAGAGCAGTTTAGACCCAGCAAGAGCTTGTTCTGGTTTGTGAGTGGCTTCATCTCTTATTTGGATGCTTCTCAGTGATGTCTCTGTTGGGAGGAGGAGGTGGGCATTGCTTCTCAGAGGCCATTAAAAGGTAGCTCTGGTTTACGGCTCTCACTCCCCTTTGTGAAGGCCAAAGAATGTATGGGGTTGATACTCTCCCTGAAACTAAACCCGGTGCCACTTGTAATTAGGGTCTCTTTTTGCCCTAATTCCACCTCACCTAGCTGGCAATAGAGTAAAAAATTTCAGGCCAGGCATGGTGGCTCACACCTGTAATCCCAGCACTTTGGAAGGCCAAGGCAGGTGGATCCCTTGATGTCAGGAGTTCAAAACCAGCCTGGCCAACATGGTGAAATGGCATGTCTATTAAGAATACAAAAATTAGCTGTGCATGGTGGTACAGGCCTGTAGTTCCAGCTACTCATGAGGCTGTGACACGAGGATCGCTTGAACCCGGGAGGCAGAGGTTGCAGTGAGCCAAGATTGCACCACTGCACTCCAGCCTGGGTGATAGAATGATACTCCATCTTAAAAAAAAAAAAATTGAACACATCTCCCTGGTTTTCAGGCCTAGACTGACCTGGAGTAAACTGTTTTCATTTGTTGTAGTGATGATGGTGGTAGTGGTTTCCCAAGGGACCAGTCACAGAGTCTCTGCTGTCTTGTTGGTAAGAGGCAGTCAGGGTTACCATTAGAGCGATCATGTATTCGAGGCAGTGTCTGTCCTGACCAAGCCTGGAGGTTGTTGCCCGATTTGTACATCCCCTGATCAAGAGTAGGAGAGGACAATCTTTGGTATAGCATCTCTGAATTAATTGGCAGCCTTCCTCAGGACTTGGCACTAATTGGACAGAAATAGGCACTGAAGTTCTGGGAATATTGTCTTGCTGGAGAGGCTCATTATTGCTTTCAATACAAAGGAATTTGGGTAGGGAGGTCAGAGTTAATGTGCTTAATATCCAGTTGCTGCAGGGACCCAGCCAAGGGATTGAGAGTGTCCTGAAAAATCACTGGCCTCATTTGTTTGTCTTCTCTTGCTGTGTTCTTGACACCCACGGAGGAGAAAGGGATGAACACAGTAGAAACCAGAAGAAGATCCAGGCCTGTATCTCAGGGACAAAAAAGGTTTTGTGGCCATCTTCAGGAGGAATCATTGTCTGATTCCCAGTGAATGTAGGCTTCTTCCCTAAGCTCCCTGGCAGGGATCACTGACTTACTCTCTCACTCCATTGTCCATTCATTCATTCATCAAAGCACTTCCCGCAGACACACTGTAAACCTAGAATTGTGCTTGGAAAACTTCTGGAGGTTACCTGTGATGTTAAAATGCTACTAGAATTAAATGACTGTTGATCTAAGAGCACAGAGACCTAACAGCACAGTCAAAACATTGAAGGCTCAGCAACACCCAATTTTCTTTTTCTTAAATTATAATTTTATTTTGAGGAAATTTAAAAATAATACAAAAAAAAAATAAAGAACTAGGTAGCAATCACCCAGGTCCCCACTACCTAGAATCAACAATGGTTAACATTTTGTTATTGCTAACAATATGTCTTCAGGTAGTATTGCTTCAACATAAGAATGAATACATTACAGATAATGTTGAAATTTCTTCTTCCCTGTTGCCATCATTACCCCACCCTCTCTCCCAACCAGGCCATTACAGTCATGAATTTTTATGCTTAATCCCTAATCTCTTAACTTTTACATATAGATTTATGTTTTCATAAACTATATGTAGCATTATGTGCTTTACTTTATGTGAATTTTATTATATTTTAAATTTCATTCTGCATCTTCCTTTTTTTTTCACTTAACATTATACTTTGGGGCTTTATATATGTTTCTAACTAGCTAAGTATCACATCTAACTCCTTCCTTCCTTCCCTCTCTCCCTGTATCTATGTGTCTGTCTATGTATCTATGTATCATTATCTCTCAGTCTATCCACCTATCCGTTTATCTGTCTATCTCTTCATCACCATTTTCATATTTATGTATCTATTTTTCATTTTGCTGGCTACGTGTCTATTTTATATATGTCCTATTTCACATACTTAGTCCCTTACTTTTCTTCCCTGGTTCCTTAGCAGGGATGATATCCAAAATATTTAACAACTCATATGCCCCATGCATCAAATAATAAAAACTCATGATGGCCTAGTCAGACTAAACCTGGCCATAAATAACTGGTAAGCCCGTTATACTGGTTTATACCAGCTGACTGGTATACCAGCCTTACCTGCAGTCATTTTGGTTTGCAAACCCTGCACTAACAATTCCTTCCAACACTGACCATCTTAAGAGCAAAACCCTTGGAGTTTCTTCCTCAGGAGTACCTTCCCTCCTGATTGCCGATAATCCTCCCTCATCTCTGCTTGTTGAAATCTAAGCAGCCTTTCAGGCCAAGCTGAAATACCGTTTCCTGCAAGAATGACTCTGGGATCTCCAAGACAGATTTTAATTCTTCGTTCCGCCTTATTATTGGGTTTATATCTGTAGTTTTGTCCATGGATTGAATCCTTCAGTGAACTGTGAGTTACTCAAAGCTTGGATGGCTTATTACTTAATAATCTCTCTCACCTTGTTTTATATCCATCACTCACTCAAAAGTGCACTTAAGCTGATGCCTGAGATATATCACTAACCCTTGTTAGGTTGGCAAAGAATTAATGGTGGATTCTACCTGGCATGGAGTCACTAGGAGTGAACATAGATGGAACAGCATGAAGATGTTAGCTCCTAGGGTTCTCATTCACGGACACTTTCCAAGGTGTTCCTTGGAAATAAATACATGGTCTCTAATGGTCCTTAGCTCTGAGACAGCTTGTCAGCACCATGGTTTATAGTATGGCAGAATGACATTGCTGAGGGACCCTGGAAGGAGCTGAAATTTCAGATGTGAAAGTGATTTGAGAAGGAGCAGCAGAGGTGTCTGTTGAGAGCTGGGTGGGATGGGAAAAGTGAGCAGGACACTGGCTTTGGAGCTAGTTGCTATGTTCTGTGAGCCTGTGCCTAGAAACCAGCCTTGAAAAGTGTGCATTTGGGTCCCGTCATTTCTGAAGTCTGATGGGCACTGTGCAAATATTTGCTAAGTGTGTGAATGGAGTCAGGTAGTCCTGGGTTCCAATCCGTGATCTGGACTGAGTTTCAGTTTCTCTATCTGAAAAATGGTGAAGATAATGTCTACCCTTAAGGATTATTGGACAAAGGAGATTTCATAGATGGATGGTACCTAACACAACCTGAAGGGCCACTAGGACTCATAGGACAGCATTATTTTTTAGTGACTGTGTGATAAATGCATTGCACTTATTAATATAGGTTAGGGCATTTATATATGTTAGGGACAAACACCCCAGGGGCCAGCCATATGTCCCAGTGCTATTTCAGTTGTGTGATACTGGGAAGGTTATTTTATTTTATTACTTTATTTGTTGAGTTGGAGTCTTGCTCTGTTGCCCAGGCTGGATTGCAGTGGCATGATCTTGGCTCACTGCAACCTCCACCTCCCAGCTTCAAGTGATTCTCCTGCCTCAGCCTTCTGAGTAGCTGGGATTACAGACATGTGCTACCATTCCTGGCTAATTTTTGTATTTTTAGTAGAGACGGGGTTTTATCATGTTGGCCAGGCTGGTCTCAAACTCCTGACCTCAGGGAATCCTCCCGCCTTGGGTTCCCAATGTGCTGGGATTATGGGCATGAGCCATTGTGCCTGGCCTATTTTATTTGTTCGTCAATACTCTTGGCTTTAGTTTCTGCATCTATGAAGTGAGAACACATAAATACAGCAGACGTGTTTGGGTATAACTACTGTGAAATGGCAGAGTGGGCCAAATTGTGACCCTCCAGAAATGGCCTCATCCTGGAACCTGTGCATGTGACTATATTTGGTGAAAAGGGTCTTGCAGATGTAATCAAGTTAAGGATCTGCAGGGAAGGAGTTTAAGTTCATTACGGATTATCTGAATAGGCCCTAAATCTGCTAGCAAGTGTCCCTGTAAGAGATACACAGAAAAGAGACATGCGGAGAAAAGAGGAGGAGGCAATGTGACCACGTGGGAGAGATCCTAGAGCCACCAGAAGCTGTAGGAGACAAGGGACGGGTTCTCCTCTAGAGCCTTGCGAGGAGACATGGCCCTGCCAACACCCCGATTTCACACTGCTGGCCTCCAGAACTGAGATGAATGAAGCTCTGTTGTTTTAGTCCACTTGGTTTGTGGTAGTATGGTACAGCAGCATCAGGAAACTGACACAGTCATTTTCTTCATTCTGGCTCTGTGGGAACCTCTTGCATATTGTAGGTGCTTACTGAAATGCCCTTAAAAAGCTCATAGTTGGCCTGGTGTGATGGCTTATGCCTGTAATCCCAGCACTTTGGGAGGCTGAGGCAGGAGTCGAATTCCTAAGGTCAGGAGTTTGACTCCTGGCCAACACGGTGAAACCCTGTGTCTACTAAAAACACAAAAATTAGCCAGACGTGATGGTGCATGCCTTTAATCCTACCTACTCAGGAGGCTGAGGCAGGAGAATTGCTTGAACCCGGGAGGCAGAGGTTGCAGTGAGCTGAGATCAGGCCATTGCACTCCAGCCTGAATGACACAGCGAGACTGTCTCAAAAAAAAAAAAAAAGCTCACAATCTATGTCTATGTCTGGGAGATGAAATATTCACCAACAGTGATACAATCTAGCAGGTTAAGGTTGTGATAAAGGGGCACCCAGGAAGGTCAGGCACCCTGGCAGCGAGGTGTGTGTGTGGGTGTTCCTGGGAATACTTCCTGGAGCTGTTCTCAGCTGAGCCCTGAAGAGCAAGGAGGTATTAGCCAGCAAAGAAGAGGACAGGACATTTTGTTAGAGAAAGCAGCACGCACAGAAGCATGAGACAGCAAGAACAGGCAGTCATTCTTGTCTTCCTAATTCCTGGGAAGGTCAGATAGCCACCCAGAGCATTGCTTCCCAAAAGGAGAGGTGCATGTGGGTCACCTGGGGAGTTGTGCTAAAATGGAGAAAATCAGATTGAGAGTCAGCGAGTCTGGGGCAGACCCAGAGATCCTGCGTTTCTTACAACTGACAGGATGCCGATGGTGCTGGTCTGTTGACCACACTTTGAGGAGCAAGGTCTTAGCACACTAAAGTCTACCACACTTCTGCCCATTTCTTATCTCATTTAAGCTTCTGCCCCTCAAGAGACAGCGAGCCAGATTTGCAGCCGTGAAACCAGATTCTGGAAGAAGGGAGGTACTTTGCTCAAGGTCACACAGGCTCAGATGGTATCACTGATTGCAGAACCTGGGTTTTCTGACTTTGAATGCACTGTTCCTTTTAATAATTCGTCATACAATTTCAGTATGACCCAGAAATAAGGACTAGATTTTGATGCTTTGATCCAGTCTCAAGGTCTTTTTCTTTTAGTAGATGGTGTATGTCACATTTCCACTTGTTGACCTAAAGTGTATGTTTATTATTTAGTAATAATAATGATCATTTATGCTACATGCAATGATATATTAAACCATTCAGTAACTACCAGCAATCATTATAATCATTAACAATCACTAATAATTAATAATCGCTAATAACAAATATGTTAATTATAATTAAGCTGTCTCTCTCTGTAGTTCCTCCCAAAAAATGTGGCAGCAGTTTATTTGCTGTTTTCTTCAGGGGTCTGAGGATGAACTGGGCTGTATCTGATTTCTTACCTGAATCAGAGTCCTAGAAAACTGTCCAGTAGATCTTACGTTTAATTCAAGAAAAACATGCTATCGAGTTCTTGGCTAACTAGTTATCTCAGACAAGTACTGAATATTGAAAGGGAGCTAATAGGTTTTTGTTGCTGGGGATTTTATGAGATTTAAGCTGTCGTCTAATTCTACCTTCAACATCAGTAAAGAGGTACAGTTTTTTTTTTGGAGACAGAGTCTCACTCTGTCACTCAGGCTGGAGTGCAGTGGCATGATCTTGGTTCACTGCAACCTCTGCCTCCCGGGTCCAAGCAATTCTCTGCCTCAGCCTCCTGAGTAGCTGGGATTACAGGTGCCTACCACGCCTGGCTAATTTTTGTATTTTTAGTAGAGACAGGGTTTCACCATCGTTGGCCAGGCTGGTCTTGAACTCTTGACCTTGTGATCCAACTGCCTCAGTCTCCCAAAGTACTGATATTACAGGTGCCTCAGTCTCCCAAAGTACTGATATTACAGGTGTGAGTCACCACACCTGGCCAGATGTACAGTTTTTTAAAGAAGAGAAGTGGTGGATGACCTCAGAAAGAAGGGGCAGAGACTCCAGAAAGAATGGGAACATGCCGGAGACATAAAGGGAAAAGGACAGTGTGCTCTTCAGGGCAGCTGGGTGTGGGGTGACCACAGCTGGCATGACCTTAGAGATGGCACAACTACAGCTGGTCACCAGAGGGAGGGGACAGATAGGTGTCTGCAAATAGCACCAGGAGAGGATTAAAAGGAGGAGGGGTGTAGGTGTGCTATTACAGAAATCGTTCTTAATTTTGGCAAAGCTAGTTTGAATGCAGTTACTTGCCCAGGAACCCTCACAGGGCTGTTGATAGTAATGCAGAGATAGTAATTTTGGAGCTTTGGGGCCCTTTGGCTTATCTGCAAGGACCTGTTACCAGGGGACTTAACAGGGGATTGCACAGCAAACATCTGTTCCTTTCCTGTGAAAAGGATCAAACCAGTGGCCCCTGTGCACCACAAGGCTGCATGGAAGCACCATATTCATAGTGCCCCAAAGGCTTCCCATGGTCGAATGTAGGGCGGAGAACACCGGGGACTGAGAGAACATATTTTTTCACATAAATATTTATGTCAAACGAGCTCTGCTAAGAAGGTGGCAAAACAAGGCGTGAAAACACAATGAGACGGAGCAGCCTGACTTTCTGCAAATATTTATGAGACAGGAAAATGCTGAGAGAGAGAAATAGCCCTGGAAGGTTGGCAAAGAAAGAGAGAGAAATGCCCAGGATGCCTCGAGCTGTGGGAAGCCTGTCTTCTTAGAGGAAGGATGTATAGAGGGCAGGGCTGATCAAGTCGTAATGCTGTTAGGGAGGGAAGAGGATTGACAGGTTTTCTTTGCCTTTTAAGTTCCTGTATGACAGTCAGGTTGCTAAGCCCATAGGGTTCCTCGAGAGGTCTTCACAGCCCATTTTACAGATGGTCAGGGGAAAAAGATTTTTTTGTGTAGTTTGTATTTTTATTTATTTATTTACTTATTTATTGTACCTTAAGTTCTGGGGTACATGTGCAGATCTTGCAGGATTCTTGCATAGGTACACACATGCCATGGTGGTTTGCTGTCTCCACCCCCCGCCCCCACCCCGTCACCTACATCAGGCATTTCTCCCAGTGTTATCCCTCCCCAACCTCCCCAACCCAAGCTGTCCCTCTCCTAGCCCCCTACCCCCTAGCAGACCCCAGTGTGTAACGTTCCCCTCCCTGTGCTCATGTATTATCATTGTTCAACACCCGCCTATGAGTGAGAACATGAGATGATTTTTCAAGGGAAAGAACTGGGATTCTGTTCCTATCAGCTTGTTTCCAGCCCCCTGGAGTCTTCCCATCACTATACAACAGTTCCCTGGCCCAGTTCAGGGCTGCGCGGTAGTGTGATAGACAGTTAAAATCACCTGGAGGCAGAGGTGGGAGTACTGCCTGAGCCCAAGAAGGGGAGGCTGCAGTGAGCTGTGATTGCACTCACTGAACCCCAGCTTGGGCCATGGGGAGATCCCTGTCTCAAAAAAATAAGCTAAAATAAATAAATTAATTAATTAATCTGAGCTGGGCATGGTGGCTCACACCCGTAATCACAGCACTTTCGGAGGCTGAAGTGGGAGGATAGCTTGACCTCAGGAGTTCGATACCAACCTGGGCAACATAGTGATTTCCCCTCTCTACAAAATAAAATTAGCTAGGCATGGTGATGGTTCCTGCCTGTGGTCCCAGCTACTTGGGAGACTCAGGCAGAAGGATTGCCTGGGCGTGAGTGTTTGAGACTGTAATGTGAGGTATGATCGTGCCACTGTGCTTCAGCTTGGGTGGCAGAGCAAGAACCCATCTCTAAAAGGATGATAATTTGTTTCTGCATTCTGTGCATTTCCTGTAATACTCACGTATTACTTTTTTAGCTGAAAATATAAACATTGAAATGTTAATTCAAAATTCTAATAGTCTAATATACTAAAAATTATTTTTAATATGCCTTTTTTGCCTGAGCGATATCTGCTCTGCAAGCATCCATGCCAAACTGCATCAGTGCTAATTTTGTGGGGATGGGGGCAGGGAAGGAGAATGGGCAACTTCAAAGCTTCATTTTGTCAGTTTTTGTGCATATTCTTTTTATAATGGACGCTATTGCTTTTGTAATAGGTCATGACATTAAACACCTATACATACACCTGTACACACACATACACAGAACAGGCCGACATAACAGGCATAATTAGCATTCTTCCCCCTGAGCCTCCGTTTCTGCTTTGATAAAATGATAGTAAGAGCAGTCCCGTTTCATGGGATTATCTGAGGATTGAGTGACATTGTCCTCATAAAATACCACGGTGCCCAGAACATTGGGAACCCTCAATCCACCTCAGATGCCATGTTTTAGCAGACAGCTCATTGCAGGAGTCCACTGAGTACCAGTCGGGGGTCTAGCACATGCCTTGCCCAGAGTAGGGGCTCAATGCTTTCCTTGTTGTTGAAGAAATAAATATACTGGGACTGACTCTGTCTTTGAGAGCAAGAAATCCAGCCTTTGTGAACCATTTAGCTGTAGGCAGTTATCAGTCATTGCCAAATTCTTTTGCTGCTGCCCAGCCAAAGTTCCCCAGAAGTCCTCTTCTGATGTCCCTTTAGGGTACGGCCACTTCTTGCCAAGTCACCAACAATTGTTCCTGCCTCTGGCAGGCAGTTATTTCAGGGGGCATTAAGAGTTTCGTCCTTTCTAATTCTGGAGAGAATGGAATAGAAAAAATCTCCATGATACAGAAAGCCAGCCAGGCTGCGGTTGTCACGGGGGAAAGAGAATCTCCTAAGAGATTTGCATGTTTTCTCAAGAACAAGTTGCAAAAGAAATAGGTGAAGTGTCACCTGGATTTGAAGGGTTGTTGCATAGAGTTATTCAACCATTTTGTTTTGTTTTCTTTCTTTTTTTTTTATATAAATCCTGCCTCGGGTCTATTTTTTTTTATATATTTTTTTATATAAATCCTGCCCCTACAAATAGCACAGGAGGACCCAAGCCCCATGCAGACTGGCAGACAGAGATATCTACTCTGAAGCCTTTGTAGGGGCCTGGGTACCTTTGGGAGCCTGAGCTGGAACTGAAGCTGGAGCTGGAGCCTGGGCCTTGGTTTGACCCTTGCCCTTGGCCTTTGGCCAGCATAGCCTGAGCCCCTTTGCAATGCGGACATGAGCACGCTTCCCAAGCTTGGGGTGGGTAATGTAGGCAAGTCGATCGAGCTTGCGGCTGGCACCCTTTGGGATCTTGAGCTTAACCTCCTTGGGCTTTACGAGGGCCTTGATGGCCTTGGCACCTGCACTTATGGCCTTGGCATTGTTGGCTGGCATCTTCTTTAGGCCCTTCTTGTTCTGCTTCTTGGCAAAGTGCATGTTCCTCAGGAACTTAAGGTTCACCCCCTTAAGAGATTCGTACTTTGTGATTGGGGTTTGTTGATATCATTTCTGTGCCATGTTTGGGACTGGTTCTTTGTGGTGTGGTTCTTGGACTTGGCCATGTCTGCCTTTTAAGCCGTGACTCCCAAAGCCTCAACCCCAGTTTTCTATAAGGGGCAAACAGGCAAGCATAATTATTGGCTGCTGCAGAAAAATGGGGAGAAGGACATTGACCTTAGCAGACTGTCCATTGTGCCAGGCACTGTCTTTGATGCACTATGTTTTCTTTTTTTGTACTCAAACCATATTATTAGGTTTGAAGATTTAAAAAGATTAAAAAGGGCCAGAACAGTGATTCAAACCTGTAACCCCAGCACTTTGGGAGGTCAAGGTGGGAGGAGTACTCTCAAGGAGTTCGAGACCAGCCTGGCCAATGTGGTGAAACCTTGTCTGTACTACAAATAAAAAAATTAGCTGGGCATGATGGCATATGCCTGTAGTTCTAGCTACTTGGGAGGCTGAGACAGGAGGATAACTTGAACCCAGGAAGTGGAGGTTGCAGTGAGCTGAGATAGCACCACTCAACTCCAGCCTGGGCGACAGAGCAAGACTGTCTCAGAAAAGATATTGTTAATATGTCTGTTTTATTGATGAGAAACCAACTTGCCTAAAGTCATGTAATTCAAATAAGCAGGATAAAACTAGGATTTAAGAAGTAGGATAGCTGTTTGGATCCAAATCTTCCTGAGGGTGTGTGGGGGGCAGAAAAATTAAAAATACAAGATGGTAAAGGGACACATTAGAATATGGTCAATTTTATTTTCTGCTCTCTTGGGAAGTGAGGCAGGCAGGAAGAGACCTTGTTAACAAAGATAAATTCATTCATTTATTTACGAGCTGGGATTGGCTTGGGCTATGGATGGCAAGAAGATTAAATCTTGAGTGCCTAGTTTGATCCATTGGGAGTGGCTGCTTGGTGGGAAATTGATTAACGGTACCTGTTAAGGTTATGAAATAGAGGTCAGTGGTCTAGTTGTTATATCCTTGATACTTACTCATGAAGCAGAGAAGTGGCTGTTTAAGTGACACAGGAAGAAGTGCTATATTGAATGGCACAGATAAGGGGATGCTGGATTCTATCTTGGTAAGAACAAAGGTCTGAGACAGATGGGGAGCACAGCTGGAAAATTCTGAGAATCCCATGAGGGCAGGCAAAGGCTTCATTTGGGGTTATAGCAGGAGATAGTGAACTTATAATTCTTGAGCTGCCTCTATGGGAAGCAGCCCAGTCTGGGCAAGAGAGAGACTTCAAGAAGAATCCAGGAAGCAAGCCCTTCTTGTAGCAAAGTTAACTGTGGGACTATGGGAGCTAGGCAGGGCCACATCTCAAATCCTGGCTCCATCACGTATGAGCTGTGGGAACTGGGGAATTGACCTCTCTGTTGTCACTAGGAAAGTGCAGCTTCTAACTGGTGGTGGTGTCTGAAGATGAAATGGGATAACATTATTAAAGTGCTTTGCACACAACAGGCCCTCAATGTATCACTGTTTTCCTTTCCCTGCACCCCAGGGTATTCTGCAGCTGGGAATGCCCACCCTGTGAGGAAAGGTGTTACTGGAAGACACTTAGCCTAGCCCTTGGTATACAGGTGACTCTAATGCCCCCTTCCCACAACAGAACTTTAGGGCCCCCTTTTACTATTAATGAAAACTGTGTTCCTAATTCCCCTCCCACTGTGCAATTTACCTCTTAAAACCTGGCAGAGGCAGCATACAGGAAGATTGACAACATTGCTCACACTGTTTAAAGGTTCCACTTTGTGTTGAAAATTGTCTAAATTGGGGGATAATGAACAATCACTGAATTGGAGCTTTCTCAAGCTGAGAGGAAAGAAACGCTTTGGAGAGAGGGTTCATCTGACCAAACTTGTTAGCGAGGGTGGGGAGATGGAGGAGCGATGGTGTCAGTTCCACAAGCCCAAAAAAGGTTAGACCTGTTAGAGTGTGAAGCATTTGGGGGCTATTCACTGTTGGCAGTTTATGTGGTTACTTTCTAAGGAATGCTGGGATCAGGCAGGGACATGTACACCTTGGATTCTGCCTGTCCCAGACACATTAATGAAACTGTGAGCCCATAGGCTTCCACCATGATCTGGACTGACCTGACCTGTGAAGACAATGCTAAAATTTATATGGGACCACAAAACACTCAGAATAGCCAAAGCTATCCTATGCAAGAAGAACAAAACTGGAGGAATCACATTACCTGACTTTAAATTATGCTAGTGAGCTATAGTAACCAAAACAGCATGGCACTGGCATTAAAAAAAAAAAAAAAAAAAGACACACAGACTAATGGAGCAGAGTAGAGGATCCAGAAACAAATCTGCACATTTGCAATGAACTCTTTTTTGACTGCAATGCCAAGAATATACACTAGAAAAAAGTCTTCAAAAAATAATACTGGGAAAGCTGGATATCCATATGCAAAAGAATGAAATGAAATCCCTCTCCCTCACCATATAGTGAAATCAAATCAAAATGGATTAAAGACTTAGATCTAAGACCTCAAACTATGAAATAACTACAAGAGCATTAGAGACAGTCAATCTCCAGGACATTGAAGTAGGCAAAGATTTCTTGAGTAATACCCAACAAGCACAGGCAACCAAAGCAAAAATGAACAAATGGGATCACATCAAGTTAAAAAGCTTCTGCATAACAAAGGAAACAGTCAACAAAGTGAAGAGACAACCCAGAGAATGGGAAAAAATATTTGCAAACTATCCATCTGTCAAAGGATTAGTAACTAGAATACATAAGGAGCACAAACAACTCTATAGGAATAAATCTAATAATCTCATGCCAAATGGGCAAAAGATTTGAATAGGACCATTGATTTTCTGATGGCAACTTTCCCAAAGGTATGGGGTGTCCCAGGTGGAAGGATTGTCTCAAATCCTGGCTTTCTGTTTTATTAGCAGTGTGTCTTTGGGGACGTAACTTCACCTCTTTGAGTCTCTACTTCTTTCCTGGTAAATGAGGGGCAGGTAACACTTATCTCACAGAACCACTGTGATGGCTTGCCATCATGAATTTAGAAACCATAAGTGCAATTTCTCACAACCTTACTATCTGGTGGATGGGATACTATACTAGCCTTCAGTTTGATCAGCAGTCATGGAAGGTCGGCATTACTATCCACTCTTGTAAAAGGAAACATTGAGCCTCATAGAGTTGGTATGTCTCATTCAAAACCTCACAATTAGAAACCAAAATCTGACTCCAAACTCGATACTTTATTCCTTCTATGCAAGTCTACCTTGACATGACATGCTTGCTGACGGCAAAACCTAGTCTGATGCAAGAGCATCATGATTGCTCAAGAAATACATGTTTATTGTTCATTGTTCACACAAATATCAAGCATTGATTAGCTCCAAGGCTGATGATGGCCCTTAGCTGGTTGATATCTAACATTACTGGCTGTTGACTGTTACCTGGGTCAGAGCACAGAAGCAACCTGCTTTCTTTTTCACTTAACCGTGATTAGTAACTATCTCAGAAATGGCCATCAATATTTGCAATTGGGAGGAGGTGAGAAGGAGGTGAAATCCAACTCGTTGACATATACTAGCTGCTGGCAAACCCTTGGGTATCTTATAGCCTATTGGAAACTCATCGGTCTTTGGAGGCTCACAAAGATTCGGCAGTCCCGTGTGTGTAGAAGATGACATCTTCAGCCTGCAAAGCAGTTTGGAGAGGGATGCAGAGGCTGTCTGAGAGGATGCCTTCCCTGGGGCCCTCCTCCAATTCCTCTGTCATCATGCTGACCTCACTGCTGTCATGATCTGTTTTCCTCTTTGCTCCTCTGCCTCAGCTGAGTATGAGTTCCTGCGGTCAGAGACAATGTCTAATTGATCTGCAGATAACCAATGCATTGCATAGGTCAGGCAAAGAATAGGCAGTTAATCAGGGCAGAGAGAGGAAGAAAAAGAGGGAGAAAAGGAGAGACAAAGAGATTGAAGGAGAGAGAGGGAAGGAAGGGGGAAAGAGAAAGGGAGATTGGGGGGGACAGAGAGGGAGAGAGAGAGAGACTAAGGGAAGGAGAGAGGGAGAGAAAGGGGAGGGAGAGAAAGACTGAGGAAGGGAGAGAGAGTGGGGAGGGAACGAGAAGGAAAGAGAGACTGAGGGAAGGAGAGTGAGAGCTGAGGGAAAGAGAGAGAGCCTGAGATTAGGAAAGAAGGAAGGAAGGATAGAGGGAGACTGGGAAGGAGAAAGAGAGGTAGAGAGCTGAGCGAAGGAAAGAGAGACTGAGGGAGAGAGGGGAGGGGAGAGTGAGGGAGGGAGAGAGGGAGGGACAGAAAGGGAGAGAAAGAGGAAGGGGCAGAGAGAGGGAGGGAAGGAGAGAGAAAAGAGGGAGAGAGGAGAAAGGGGGGATAGGGAGAGAGAGTGAGGGAGGGAGAAAGAAAAGTAATAGAAAGAAAAGATAAAAAAAAACTTCCACTTTTTCTTTTTTTTTTTTTTTTTTTTTTACCTTTTTCTATATTAAAACCAGAAATGGAACTATATTCCATTGTGTGTGTGTGTGTGTGTGTGTGTTTGTGTGTGTGTGTGTGTGTGTGTCCAATTAAAAAAAAAAGATCTAGAACAGGGATAATGAAGCTAATGTGTCTTGAGAGATTGGAACAGACACATGGAAAAGAACAATACCTAAAGGCACTGAGGATGTTTCCTCCTAATAATAAAAGAGTATGGTTCTATAAACTACTGGAAGTAAGGATGGTCCTTTGGGCTCAGATCCAGAACCCAAGAAGTTTTTATTGGATGATAAGAATGATAAAATTAGCTAACATTTATTGAGTGCTTACTACATGCCAGACACTGTTCTAAACACTTTACAGGTCTTAAATCACTTAATAGTCTTACCAGTCTTGTGGAGCAAGAACCATTATTCTTCCCAATTTATAGATGAAAAAGTTGAGGCCCAGTGGAGCTGTTTACCCATGGTCACACAGATAGTAAATGGCATAACTACCATTCAGGTCCAGGCAGTAGGCCCAGAGCCTTTCCTCTTCACACCACCCCACCCAGCAAGAATGGAAGGAGTTAGCTGCCAGAGGTCTTAAATTCCTATACCCTTCAATGATCACTCAAGCAGCAGTCAACCATCTGTTTATATATATAAAAAAAAAGAGAGAGAGAGAAAACAAGGAAAGGATAGAGAATAAAGGGAGAAAAGTAAAGAAGGGAAGGAGGCAGAGAGAAGAGAAGGGGAGGGCGAGCAGCTTGACAGGTCAGCTCCTGCAGGGTTTCTCTGGCTCTCCTCCAAAAGATGCGCTCTTAGCTATAAACATGACCTATTTCTTAGGGCACTGGGCTTCAGGGTAAGCTTAGGGATTTTTTATTCCAGAAGGCCCAATTCTCTGTAAGCCTCAGTCTCCTTGTCTGTGAAATGGGCTTAATCGCGTCTATTTCACACAGTTGTTGTGGGAATTAAACCATAAAATCACAGTGAAAGCATCGTAGCCCCTGCGTACCACGTGGAGGGAGGCTAAAGTCCAGATGCAGCGCTTTGGAGAGAAGCTCACAGGGAGAGGCCAGGACTGCTGGGACAGCCCAGCTTTTGATGCTGACCCCTCCGCCCTTCCAGTTCTAAGCACTGCGATTGTTCCATTCTTTTATTAGATGCTTTTCTCTGGCTTAATAGGCCCACGTCTGTGAACGGGACCTTTCCTGAGGTGCAAACAGACTGTGCTATTTTGAATTCTGCATCATTAAGATAATTAGATGCCCAGACGGAGTTTAAATACTATTAAGAGTTTGGTGCATACTGGCTGGCCCCGGTGACAGAGTCACTTGGGGACACAGTCTCTGCTTCCTGCTGATTTTCTGAGCCCAGAACCTTGATTAGAATGAAATGGCTCTCCTGGGCGAAGGAAAGGAAGGGAAGAGAAGAGAGGTGACATATTTTGGGGCCCATTCTTAGTGCCAGGTGTTCTGCAGGGAATTCTGTGTGCATTGGCTGATTTGATTTCGCCCTTCTAACAAACCTATTGGTTGGGTGTGGTTGCTCCCATTTCATAGATGAAGTAACACAGTGGTGGAAGGAAGGTAAATTTGTGTGCTCCCAATCGAGCAGCTAGGAAGCTACATTGGCGAGGTGGCCTTGAGCACTTTTCTCTACCTCCTGAAGCCAAAATTTTCTGGCTTGTGGAGTGAAGACAATAGTAATTCCTACCACGTAGGGTTGGTGAGAGAATCTTCATGACTGAGATGGGGCATATAACACTCACTGCAGTGCCCAATGGCTGGAAAGAACTAGGTCAGTGTTAGTTAACATTCTTATTTATTCCCATATTGTTGAGATGAAAACTTGGGTTTGATTCTGTGACTTTGTGAGTCTAGCTAATGTCCCACTGGGAGACAGACATGGGTCCCACATGGACATGGGAGCTAAAAGTCCCAGATCCTGTTTAGGGTATGAGCACTTTTGGTTCTCATCATGCTGTGGGAATTCATTTGTGCTGTGCCTATGTACCTGGGTAGTACCCATAATGCCATAGGAATTGGGCACTGCCATATCTGCATATATGTACTGTGCTTGTTCATGTGCACATCCGCCTCTGTGGGGTTGGCAGAATTAATATTTTAACAGAACTTTGCTGTTTACAGAAGTGGTTTCATGTATATGCCTTTATCTTGTCTTTCCAATGACTGTGTCATTGCCATTTATATTGCCCTTAACTTGCTAATATTTTTGTCTACAAATGTTATCTGAGCATCTTTATATCAGACATTGTTGTAGACGGAAGAGCGAATAAGAAGACAGTTACTGTCTTCATTTTATTGCAGATGCTTCTGTTTCAGTGACAGTGAATGTAAAAGAAAAAAGAAAATTTTATGTATCAATTAGGACTCTGAAGAAGAAAAACAACTCCAAATTCTCAAGGCATGTATATAATTGATGTTTATTTCTCATACATAGTACAGTGAGCTTTGCTCCATGCAGTCATTCAGGGACTCAGGCAGCTTTCATCCTCTGGCTCCACTATTTTCCTAAGGCCTTGGAGTCCTCCTCTAGGTCCTCTGCATCTAACCAGCAGACAAGGGAAGGGTGAAAGACTGGGGACTGGATGGGAGGCTTTTAGTAGGCCAGGCTGTGTATGGGAAGTATAACTTCTATCTACATTCCATTGGCTGGAATTGTCATATGGCTATACCTATTTGTAGAGGAGGCTGGTGTAAGGTTGTCCAAAAGAAGGGAGAGGCAGACCCAGGGTCAGGTTTAGCAAGTTTTATTCAACCTGCCAGGCTGCTTCACCACAGGTAGTGAAAACAGCAGCCCAGCTTACAAACTATGGGGATTATACCGGGGGTTTGCAGGTAGTCACATGCTATTCTAAGAAAAACAGCATCTTGGTTCTCAGAGGCTGACAACCTGCTTAATTAGGTCAACATTCTGGGTCTGAGAGCGAGGTGCGACCATATCCTGGAACCCAGGTGCCCTGTTTACAAGGCCTGAGGCTATTTCTGTTAGGAGCTTGGCATAACAGGCTGGGAGTCTTGTTGGGATCCTAACAGCTGGTACATCTGGTCTAGCTGGTTTCCTAGGAAGAAGGAACCACTTTAGTAAGTCTGCATACACCCTCCACCACGGTACACAGGTATGGCTGTGTTTATGCTCGCTGTGGCTTTGCATTTGCATGGCTTTCTTTGGAGGGGCTTAGAAGAGCTGTTCTTTGCAAGAAAAGGATTCATCTTTGATGTATGGTCTCTTAATATTCAGTAGGGGAAGTCTGACCTCTAGATCTGCCTTTTTCACACACTCCTTTCTCTTTACGATCTCTTACCCCATGTCCGACCAGAGACTCAGATCTAGTGCTCTACTTGTGTGCCTTCTCTCCTTCTCCCTTCCCAGAGTGAAGCTCTTCTACTCTTGAAAATCCCTCACCACCCCACAGAGGCTACACACAGCTGGGAACCCAGCTAGCTTCTTGTACCTTTGAAACATTCTTCACCATTAGTAGCTGTCATTGTAATGCTACCACTTAAGTTGAATGGCCCTCACAATTTTCAAAGAACATTCATGTATTGAAATTTCTTGCTCACGATCTATTTCATGAGACCTCAGTGAAGATCTAATGGCCCCATGGGCTCTCTGAGCACATCTATACATCTGGTGACTGTCATGGTTCCTGGCATATAGTTGGACATCAGTATGACACCACAGCCAGTGAACAAATGAATCAGTTATTGACTATGTCTTATTTAATTGTCCCAGTAACCTTAAGATTTAAGTATAATTCTCTGTCCTTAGTTTCATATTATTCTCAGAGAAGAAAACTGGGACTCAGGAAATTTAATAGCTCTCCCAAAATCATAATAGTACTAATTTGTTGGACTTGGATTCAAACTCATATGTTCTTTTTTTTTTAACTACATGATATTATATCCCTGTAATTTAATATTGATACCACATCCTTATATTTCTTAGTACTTTTACAAAGTATCTTCACATATGTCGTTTTATCAGAGCAACACAGTGGTTCAGTGGTGCATGTAACACAGGTATGAGTTTTTATTTTCATAAATTTAAAGATATCCTCTGCAATGAAACACCTCTACACTAGAACTCAGCAGACTTTTTCCGTACAGAGCTAGATGGGGAATATTGTAGACTTTGTGGACTTTATTGCAGTCTCTGTTCAACTGCTTAACCCTGCCATGGTAGCACAAACATGGCCACAGGCAATATGTAGAAGACTGGTATGGCCATGTCCCAGTAAGACTTTATTTACATAGATTTGTTGGCTGCATGAATATTTTCTTTTGAAGATCTGTGATCATTAGAGAAATGTAAGTCAAAACCACAATGAGATGCCAACTCACAGAAGTCAGAATGGGGATTATGAAAAAGCCAAGAAACAACAGATACTGGCGAGGTTGTGTAGAAAAAGGAACACTTTGACGCTGTTGTGGGAATGTGAATTAGTTCAACCATTGTGGAAGACAGTGTGGCGATTTCTCAAAGATGTAGAAGCAGAAATACCATTTGACCCAGCAATCCCATTACTGAGTATATACCCAAAGGAATATAAATCATTCTATTATAAAAATACAAGCACATGTATCATTGCAGCACTGTTCACAATAGCAGAGACATGGTATCAACCCAAATACCTATCAATGATAGACTGGATAAAAAAAATGTTGTACATATACACCATGAAATACTGTGCAGCCAAAAAAAGGAATGAGATCATGTCCTTTATGGGGACATGGATGGAGCTGGAAGCCATTATCCTCAGCAAACTAACACAGGAGCAGAAAACCAAACATCACATATTCTCACTTACAAATGGGAACTGAACAATAAGAACACATGAACACACTGTGGGGAACAACACACACTGGGGCCTGTTGTGGGGTTGCGGGGAGGGAGAGCATCAGGAAAAATAGTTAATGGATGCTGAGCTTATACCTAGGTGATGGGTGATCTGTGCAGGGAGGGGTGATGGTTTGATCTGTGCAGCAAATCACCATGACACATGTTTACCCATGTAACAAACCTGCACATCCTGCACATGTACCCAGAACTTGAAAGTTGATGGGGGGGAAAAACATTTTATTACAAAAGCAGGTGACAACCATATGTGGCCTATGAGCCACAGTTTTCAACTCCTGCTCTATACAACCCTCAAAGAGTGAAAATGGAAAATACCAAAAAAAAAAAAAATCATACACGAGAGTCTAAGTAACTTGTCCAAAGTCTCACAGCATGGTTGTGGCAGAGTTCTGGTCCTGAATCTGTGTTTCTTGCTTCCTAATAAGATGTTCTTTCCATGATACCACCCTTCCTTATTAACCACTGTGGTGAAAATAGAAGCTGATCCCAGACTCATGGGTTTGCCATTTGTTCTCCCCAGTTACAAACGTTAGTCACGGTTTAGTCTTCAGTTGGATAGCTTTTTTCCTACAAAAACCTGTAGAAGTGCAAACTCCTTGCTTTGCTGAGTTCTAATCCTAGTGACAAGCACAGGACAATGTGTCTGTTTCTAAAAGAAATGGATGTAGAAGCCAGAACAGAATCCCTCCATGATTTTCAGCAGGACAGAGTTGTAAAGAATACAGATTTGGAGACAGACAGTCGAGGGTATCAACAGCAGCTCTGATACGTACTAGCTGGCTGACTTTGACTGTCTTCGTTCCCTCATTTATAGAATGGGGATAGTAATAGTATCCCCAGAGGACTGTTGGATGAGAATTAAAACAGTTAAAGTGTAAAGCACTTAGAAGAGTGTCTGATACCTAGCAGAGGTTTACTCTATTGCTGCTAATACTATTATTTTTTCCCAAAATGGGATTTGTCACTTTATTTATTTATTTATTTATTGAGATGGAGTTTCGCTCTTGCTACCCAGGCTGGAGTGCCATGGCGCAATCTCGGCTCACCGCAACCTCTGCCTCCTGGGTTCAGGCAATTCTCCTGCCTCAGCCCCCTGAGTAGCTGGGATTACAGGCACACACCACTGTGCCCAGCTAATTTTTCGTATTTTTAGTAGAGACGGGGTTTCACCATGTTGACCAGGATGGTCTCGATCTCTTGACCTTGTGATCCATCCGCCTCAGCCTCCCAAAGTGCTGGGATTACAGGCATGAGCCACCACGCCCGGCCGGGATTTGTCACTTCTTATATTTACTGCTTCTAACCTTCAGTGCCTCTAATGCAGAATTTTCATACCCTTGGCATGACTGACATTTTGGACTGGATAATTCTTTGCTGTGTGTGTCGGGAGGTGTCTTGTACATTTTTGCAGCATCCCTGGCCTCTACTCACTACATTGGGTGGCATCTGCTTCCCTCAACTGTGACAACCAAAATGTGTCCAGATGTTGCCAAAAGTCCCCTTGATCCTAGAGACAAAATGGTCCCCATTATGAATCAGTGATTCTAAAACCATTGTCTCTTCCTTGTGATTGGTTGGCTACTTGTGACACATGCTTTCCTCATGAAGAGAAAAATTAATAGGCGGTAAGGGAAAGTATTGAAAGCAGTTATCTCCTGAGTGAGACCCTCTCACTGATAAGGTGAATTGAAGGTCTTTGAAGAAAAATTCTGGGAAAAAGTGGACAAGTTTTGAGAAACATTTCTGTTAAAAACCAAACAATTTGGGATGTACCCCGGCCCAGAACTCTAGATCTTCCCCATGATTGAGGTGGGGCGGGACATTCTGTGTAATCTGGTTTATCACTTGCAGAAAGTATATAAGGAAAGAGTCACCCAGTTCAGTACTTAACAGAGAGAGGCAAAGCCATCATTTATTCATTCAACAAGCCAAAGACTACTTCTGTAGCTAAAAAAGCAGAGAGGAATGAGACATTGTCTCTACATTCCAGAAACTCACAATCTAGTCCAAGGAGGCTAACCAGCAGACAAATAAGGGAGCAGTCCCCCAGATTGGGATTACAGAGCTAGGTGGAATCTTAGACATGTTTTTTATTTTTCTGGACCTTGATTTTTACCAAGTATAAAGGGATTTTCACTGATGTGAAGGAAAGTGTGCCAATGTTGAAATTCCTATCCTCTCTCATGGTGAAATGTCCATAAGACATTTCGTCACCAAACTCTCAAATGGACAGCAAAGGAATGTCCATACTTTTCATTTCTCTTTTCCTTGGAAAAAAAAAATAGTTTGGTAAGTAATGGGCTGTTTAAACTTGGCTTATTGCCCTATGGTGTCTTTATCAATTCAGGTTCCTAGTTCCTTTCTGAATGCTCCTTCCATGTCTATAGCTCTGGCCACTGGCATAGGCAGGGCAGCAGGGTGAGATACTTCCCTGTCCCCACACCTTAGGTTGATGAGTGATGCAAGGCCCATTGTATATGAAAAGTGGTCTATTTTCTTCCTTTCCTGAATGCCAGTCCCCTCCAGCTGGGTTGGCTGGTTCCCCCTCACATTTCGCCCACATTACACAAGGGAAGCAACGTGTCAAACCAGGCTATAGGCTTTGCTTTAATTGAAAGTCATGGAAGTAATTGGCTTGTTCTCTGTCAGTTGCTACATCTTCATCATTCTCATTATCATCAATTCTATCAACTCGTTCATTCATTCATTTAGCAACCATTCAGTGTTAAATCAAAGGGGGTGTGGAATGGAAATGGTCCACTTTGGCAGGGAAGAATATTTTATCATCGGCATTGTTTCAAATTGCTTGCGCATGGTGATAATATAAAGCAGATAAAATCTTCGTAATTTTATTATTGTTTAAAGATTTACTACTGACAATGTCTTCTCACTATGCCTGCACTAGGAGCAGACTCTACAAACGTCTTAATCGCAATACACTACTTATACCACTTATTTAGTGTCCATTAGGTGTAAGAAACTTTGTTAGAATCTGGGCATGCACGGATCGCTGCAGGGTAGCACAGTGGTTAAGAAGCGGGTAGCAGCACCAGATTGCCTGGGTCTGTCACTGCCAGGTGTAAACTAAAATACTTAACCTGTCTGGGTCTCAGTTTTCTCATTTGTGTAATGGGGAACAGTAATACCTACCTTAATTTAAAATAAAATAAAATGATGTACATAAAGCACACAGCACAATGCGTGGCACACTCAGTATATGCTAGCTGTTTTTCATTACAGCAAATATTTGTTGAGCCTCTACTGAGTGCCTGACATTGTGCAAGGGACTGGATGGGAATGAGGAAAACGGTTTCTTCCCAGGCCACTGGGGGAGAAAGGAGGGGTTAGTTCTGTCTCTGGAGAAGGGGTGAGGAAAAATTTCAGGGAGTAGAGAATATTTTAGTTAAATCTTAAAGGAGGGGTAGGATTATTTTTCAAGAAGGGATATGGGTTTGATGTGGCTGGAGCAAAGGTGAGGTGGAGGTGAGTATGGTGAGAGATGAGGCTGGAGAGATGGGCAGGGGCTGAATCATGTGAAGTCTTGGTGAGGAGCTTGGGCTTTATGCCTCGTAGTTAATGGGAGGTATTTGAGTCAGTCAAGGCTAAGGTATGCTGCCTAACAAGTATCCTCAAACATCTTGGTGGCTTGAAACAACACAAGCCTGTGTCTCACACATGTACCTGTCCAGTGTATAGAGTGCCTGTAGCTCTGCTCCATGTGCCTTCACTCAGGAATCTGTGCTGAAGGAGAAGCCTCTCTGTGGGACATCCTGGACTCTTAGCAGAGAGGGAAAAAGAGACCTTCAAGGACTCTTGATGCTTCTGCTCAGGTGAGACACATTTTGCATTCACTCAGATGTTACTGGCCAGTGCAAATCACATGACTCAGCTTGCTGTCAATTCATTGGCCAAAGCAAGTCACATGACTCAGGTTGCCTTCAATAGGGGCAGAAGGCAATTCTTCCATAGAGAAGAACAACAAATGTTTTGAACAACAACAGAATTTGCTACAGGATATCATGATCAGATCTTCATTGGGAGGAGCAAATGTACCAGTGGTATGAAAGTGTCACACATTGTAAAGCCCTATTCAAATACCAGTAGTTATCACTAATTTTGGTAATGAAAGATGCACCACTTGGATCCTTTTTCAAAAAAGATCCTGCTGCATAGCAACAGGAGTGTGATCAGCAGATAGCCTGCAACTACCAACTCTTCATCTGTAGAGATCTACATCATTGTAAATTTTTTTTTTCCAGGGCAGCCGGTGTCCAATGACTGAAGGGGACACATATATAAAGGTTGGCTCCCTTCTTGCTAGAAGGGGGACAATCCCAGTGGACAATATTCCATTCTGCTTTCCTTGCTGGCTTGTCCCAGGCTTTTCAAGCCTGGTTGCAGTTGAACTTCTCCCTCTGTCCAATCTTGTTGCCTCGCCCTTCCTGTCACGGGTGTTGATTCCTCATTAAATGTATTGCACCCCAAATTCTGTCTCAACATCTGATCCTGGAGAACTCAATCTTTGACCTTATTATAATAGTAATAGTGATCGTAATATAATTATTTGTATCATATACAGTAATGCCAATAGCAAGATGGATGCAAGAGCCAACAAAAGGAAATAAACCAGATTGCAGGATTAGTAATTAAGGCAATAGATCATTTCTTGAGGTTTCATCTGGCAAAAACCACCATTTTGTTCCTTAAGGATTTTGTGCTTCTGGGGAAGATATTCCAGGTCTTCACTATCAGGTCCTTTTTGAAATCAACCAGAAGCTGACATGTCATTCCTAGGCCAGGAATAGACCTTAAAGAGAACTCAATCACTTTTAGCTGCCAGAGAATATCTACGCTGAAGCATATGCTATTCTGAAGTCTGCTTCTTTGTTTAAATTAGTAATATTTCTCTTGATGCCTCTGTTCAGTAGACCATAGTAGGAAAGGGCCCATGTTTCAATCTAGAGAGACTCAGTGGGAAAGGGCCCATGTTTCAATCTAGAGAGACTCAGGTTCGAATTCTAACTCTTCCTCTACTACCTGACTGGCAGCGGGCAAATCTCTTAACTCCTCTGAAACACCTCTATACAATATGGGTGGCAATATTTACCCTAGAAGGTTGTCTGAGGATTAGATGTATTTTATACATAAAAATTTCTTACCGAAGTGCATATCACATAGTAGGGGCCCATGTAAATGTGCACGTTCCTTTCTCTTCTTCTTGTGTGAAATATACAGTTTCCTTCTTTAATAAGTAGTTTGGTCCCTTCACCTGATGACTCTGGAATAAGAGTCCTTTCCAGTGGTAAGTCCACCCCATGCAGAAAAATTATGGCAGCTTTTCGTTCTCTCCTATGCCCAGTAACACATTTATT
Source organism: Callithrix jacchus (assembly GCF_049354715.1). Classification (NCBI taxonomy): domain Eukaryota; kingdom Metazoa; phylum Chordata; class Mammalia; order Primates; family Cebidae; genus Callithrix; species Callithrix jacchus. Next base: position 15,955,920 of record NC_133513.1, on the reverse strand, counting down.
TTGACTGATGTCTCATTTAAAGATGAATTAAAAGATGAGAAGAATTTCCTCTTAGGCGCAAGCTCTTTTCAGTCATTGGCAGGTTCCTAAGGAGTTAGATTAAGAAGGTTTCTGCGAAAGCTTTTGGGCTAGGCAGGAAAGAGAGCAAGGATTCATTATTGATGTCTGTTACCGAGTAGAATTAGGAAGTGGTGATACTCGTGCTACCTACTTGCATTCTCCATGGCCTTTCAACAGAATGTATCCTTTCCCTTTCAGGAGTTTTCGAGCCTGTCTCAGCTCATGAGAAGTCAAGTCCAGTTTTGCCTTGGCAACAATCCTGACCTTCCATATCTGGCCAAATGGAGTTGGATGAAATATATTTGTTGGCTCTGAAAGGGGAGGCAGACAGTGGAATCTATGATAGATGCTGTTGTGCAGGGCTCTAATATGACAATAGTGATTAGAATCTGAGGTCATGAAAATATGAGTCTCAAGATCAGGAAAATGAATGAATGAATGACTCCAAGTTAAAAGAAGAAAAAGACCAACTCACTTCTTATATCTACTAGTGCGAATAGTGTTGAATTCATCACACTAGGGAGGCTCATTAGAAAGTCCTCAATGGAGGATCTAATCTTTTTCTTTGTTTGAGATGGAGTCTCACTCTGTCACCAGGCTAGAGTGTAGTGAGTGGTGTGATCTTGGCTTACTGCAACCTCCACCTCCCGGGTTCAAGCAATTCTCCTGTCTCAGCCCCCTGAGTAGCTTGGACTACAGGCATGCACCACCACGCCCAGCTAATTTTTGTATTTTTAGTAGAGACAGGGTCTCACCATTTTGACCACGATGGTCTCCATCTCTTGACCTTGTGATTTGCCCATCTCAGCCTCCCAAAGTGCTGGGATTACAAGCCCAACCCACCATGCCCGGCCAGAGGA